>NW_027363368.1:0-600000 GCF_046119375.1 Phyllobates terribilis
ATGCCAGCTCCTTTCATTCAGTCAGTGCTTCAATCATTTCTGGACGTTTTTCAATGGCAAAAATCAATGAATATTGTAAATGCACAAAGAGTAATTTCTCCGCATTGCCAAGGTGCAATTCTGAAATTTTTTGCTTTTTCCTGCTCCTCTTAGCATGATAAAGAAGATTCAAAGAGAGTGAGATGCCAGCTCCTTTCATTCAGTCAGTAGCTTCAAACATTTCTGGTATATGAATAACATGATGTTTTTCAATGGCAAAAATCAATGAATATTGTAAATGCACAAACAGTAATTTTCCGCATTGCAAGGTGCATTCTGAAATTTTTTGCTTTTTCCTGCTCTTAGCATGATAAAGAAGATTCAAAGAGAGTGAGATGCCAGCTCCTTTCATTCAGTCAGTAGCTTCAATCATTCTGGTATATGAATAACATGATGTTTTTCAATGGCAAAAATCAATGAATATTGTAAATGCACAAACAGTAATTTCTCCGCATTGCAAGGTGCAATTCTGAAATTTTTTGCTTTTTCCTGCTCCTCTTAGCATGATAAAGAAGATTCAAAGAGAGTGAGATGCCAGCTCCTTTCATTCAGTCAGTAGCTTCAATCATTTCTGGACGTTTTTCAATGTCAAAAATCAATGAATATTGTAAATGCACAAACAGTAATTTCTCCGCATTGCAAGGTGCATTCTGAAATTTTTGCTTTTTCCTGCACCTCTTAGCATGATAAAGAAGATTCAAAGAGAGTGAGATGCCAGCTCCTTTCATTCAGTCAGTAGCTTCAAACATTTCTGGTATATGAATAACATGATGTTTTTCAATGGCAAAAATCAATGAATATTGTAAATGCACAAACAGTAATTTCTCCGCATTGAAAGGTGCAATTCTGAAATTTTTTGCTTTTTCCTGCTCCTCTTAGCATGATAAGAAGATTCAAAGAGAGTGAGATGCCAGCTCCTTTCATTCAGTCAGTAGCTTCAATCATTTCTGGACGTTTTTCAATGGCAAAAACCAATGAATATTGTAAATGCACAAACAGTAATTTCTCCGCATTGCAAGGTGCAATTCTGAAATTTTTTGCTTTTTCCTGCTCCTCTTAGCATGATAAAGAAGATTCAAAGAGAGTGAGATGCCAGCTCCTTTCATTCAGTCAGTAGCTTCAATCATTTCTGGACGTTTTTCAATGGCAAAAATCAATGAATATTGTAAATGCACAAACAGTAATTTCTCCGCATTGCAAGGTGCAATTCTGAAATTTTTTGCTTTTTTCTGCTCCTCTTAGCATGATAACAGAAGATTCAAAGAGAGTGAGATGCCAGCTCCTTTCATTCAGTCAGTAGCTTCAAACATTTCTGGTATATGAATAACATGATGTTTTTCAATGGCAAAAATCAATGAATATTGTAAATGCACAAACAGTAATTTCTCCGCATTGCAAGGTGCAATCTCTGAAATTTTTTGCTTTTTCCTGCTCCTCTTAGCATGATAAAGAAGATTCAAAGAGAGTGAGATGCCAGCTCCTTTCATTCAGTCAGTAGCTTCAATCATTTCTGGACGTTTTTCAATGGCAAAAATCTATGAATATTGTAAATGCACAAACAGTAATTTCTCCGCATTGCAAGGTGCAATTCTGAAATTTTTGCTTTTTCCTGCTCCTCTTAGCAAGATAAACAAGATTCAAAGAGAGTGAGATGCCAGCTCCTTTCATTCAGTCAGTAGCTTCAATCATTTCTGGACGTTTTTCAATGGCAAAAATCAATGAATATGTAAATGCACAAACAGTAATTTCTCCGCATTGCAAGGTGCATTCTGAAATTTTTGCTTTTTCCTGCTCCTCTTAGCATGATAAAGAAGATTCAAAGAGAGTGAGATGCCAGCTCCTTTCATTCAGTCAGTAGCTTCAATCATTTCTGGACGTTTTTCAATGGCAAAAATCAATGAATATTGTAAATGCACAAACTAATTTCTCCGCATTGCAAGGTGCAATTCTGAAATTTTTTGCTTTTTGCTGCTCCTCTTAGCATGATAAAGAAGATTCAAAGAGAGTGAGATGCCAGCTCCTTTCATTCAGTCAGTAGCTTCAAACATTTCTGGTATATGAATAACATGATGTTTTTCAATGGCAAAAATCAATGAATATTGTAAATGCACAAACAGTAATTTCTCCGCATTGCAAGGTGCAATTCTGAAATTTTTTTGCTTTTTCCTGCTCCTCTTAGCATGATAAAGAAGATTCAAAGAGAGTGAGATGCCAGCTCCTTTCATTCAGTCAGTAGCTTCAATCATTTCTGGACGTTTTTCAATGGCAAAAATCATTGAATATTGTAAATGCACAAACAGTAATTTTCTCCGCATTGCAAGGTGCAATTCTGAAATTTTTGCTTTTTCCTGCTCCTCTTAGCATGATAAAGAAGATTCAAAGAGAGTGAGATGCCAGCTCCTTTCATTCAGTCAGTAGCTTCAATCATTTCTGGTATATGAATAACATGATGTTTTCAATGGCAAAAATCAATGAATATTGTAAATGCACAAACAGTAATTTCTCCGCATTGCAAGGTGCAATTCTGAAATTTTTTTGCTTTTTCCTGCTCCTTTTAGCATGATAAAGAAGATTCAAAGAGAGTGAGATGCCAGCTCCTTTCATTCAGTCAGTAGCTTCAATCATTTCTGGACGTTTTTTCAATGGCAAAAATCAATGAATATTGTAAATGCACAAAGAGTAATTTCTCCGCATTGCAAGGTGCAATTCTGAAATTTTTTGCTTTTTCCTGCTCCTCTTAGCATGATAAACAAGATTCAAAGAGAGTGAGATGCCAGCTCCTTTCATTCAGTCAGTAGCTTCAATCATTTCTGGACGTTTTTCAATGGCAAAAATCAATGAATATTGTAAATGCACAAACAGTAATTTCTCCGCATTGCAAGGTGCAATTCTGAAATTTTTGCTTTTTCCTGCTCCTCTTAGCATGATAAAGAAGATTCAAAGAGAGTGAGATGCCAGCTCCTTTCATTCAGTCAGTAGCTTCAAACATTTCTGGTATATGAATAACATGATGTTTTTCAATGGCAAAAATCAATGAATATTGTAAATGCACAAACAGTAATTTCTCCACATTGCAAGGTGCAATTCTGAAATTTTTTGCTTTTTCCTGCTCCTCTTAGCATGATAAAGAAGATTCAAAGAGAGTGAGATGCCAGCTCCTTTCATTCAGTCAGTAGCTTCAATCATTTCTGGACGTTTTTCAATGCAAAAATCAATGAATATTGTAAATGCACAAACAGTAATTTCTCCGCATTGCAAGGTGCAATTCTGAAATTTTTGCTTTTTCCTGCTCCTCTTAGCATGATAAAGAAGATTCAAAGAGAGTGAGATGCCAGCTCCTTTCATTCAGTCAGTAGCTTCAATCATTTCTGGACGTTTTTCAATGGCAAAAATCAATGAATATTGTAAATGCACAAACAGTAATTCTCCGCATTGCAAGGTGCAATTCTGAAATTTTTTGCTTTTTCCTGCTCCTCTTAGCAAGATAAACAAGATTCAAAGAGAGTGAGATGCCAGCTCCTTTCATTCAGTCAGTAGCTTCAATCATTCTGGACGTTTTTCAATGGCAAAAATCAATGAATATTGTAAATGCACAAACAGTAATTTCTCCGCATTGCAAGGTGCAATTCTGAAATTTTTGCTTTTTCCTGCTCCTCTTAGCATGATAAAGAAGATTCAAAGAGAGTGAGATGCCAGCTCCTTTCATTCAGTCAGTAGCTTCAAACATTTCTGGTATATGAATAACATGATGTTTTTCAATGGCAAAAATCAATGAATATTGTAAATGCACAAACAGTAATTTCTCCGCATTGCAGGTGCAATTCTGAAATTTTTTGCTTTTTCCTGCTCCTCTTAGCATGATAAAGAAGATTCAAAGAGAGTGAGATGCCAGCTCCTTTCATTCAGTCAGTAGCTTCAATCATTTCTGGACGTTTTTCAATGGCAAAAATCTATGAATATTGTAAATGCACAAACAGTAATTTCTCCGCATTGCAAGGTGCAATTCTGAAATTTTTTGCTTTTTCCTGCTCCTCTTAGCAAGATAAACAAGATTCAAAGAGAGTGAGATGCCAGCTCCTTTCATTCAGTCAGTAGCTTCAATCATTTCTGGACGTTTTTCAATGGCAAAAATCAATGAATATTGTAAATGCACAAACAGTAATTTCTCCGCATTGCAAGGTGCAATTCTGAAATTTTTTGCTTTTTCCTGCTCCTCTTAGCATGATAAAGAAGATTCAAAGAGAGTGAGATGCCAGCTCCTTTCATTCAGTCAGTAGCTTCAATCATTTCTGGACGTTTTTCAATGGCAAAAATCAATGAATATTGTAAATGCACAAACTAATTTCTCCGCATTGCAAGGTGCAATTCTGAAATTTTTTGCTTTTTGCTGCTCCTCTTAGCATGATAAAGAAGATTCAAAGAGAGTGAGATGCCAGCTCCTTTCATTCAGTCAGTAGCTTCAAACATTTCTGGTATATGAATAACATGATGTTTTTCAATGGCAAAAATCAATGAATATTGTAAATGCACAAACAGTAATTTCTCCGCATTGCAATGTGCAATTCTGAAATTTTTTGCTTTTTCCTGCTCCTCTTAGCATGATAAAGAAGATTCAAAGAGAGTGAGATGCCAGCTCCTTTCATTCAGTCAGTAGCTTCAATCATTTCTGGACGTTTTTCAATGGCAAAAATCATTGAATATTGTAAATGCACAAACAGTAATTTCTCCGCATTGCAAGGTGCAATTCTGAAATTTTTTGCTTTTTCCTGCTCCTCTTAGCATGATAAAGAAGATTCAAAGAGAGTGAGATGCCAGCTCCTTTCATTCAGTCAGTAGCTTCAATCATTTCTGGTATATGAATAACATGATGTTTTTCAATGGCAAAAATCAATGAATATTGTAAATGCACAAACAGTAATTTCTCCGCATTGCAAGGTGCAATTCTGAAATTTTTTGCTTTTTCCTGCTCCTCTTAGCATGATAAAGAAGATTCAAAGAGAGTGAGATGCCAGCTCCTTTCATTCAGTCAGTAGCTTCAATCATTTCTGGACGTTTTTCAATGGCAAAAATCAATGAATATTGTAAATGCACAAACAGTAATTTCTCCGCATTGCAAGGTGCAATTCTGAAATTTTTTGCTTTTTCCTGCTCCTCTTAGCATGATAAACAAGATTCAAAGAGAGTGAGATGCCAGCTCCTTTCATTCAGTCAGTAGCTTCAAACATTTCTGGTATATGAATAACATGATGTTTTTCAATGGCAAAAATCAATGAATATTGTAAATGCACAAACAGTAATTTCTCCGCATTGCAAGGTGCAATTCTGAAATTTTTTGCTTTTTCCTGCTCCTCTTAGCATGATAAAGAAGATTCAAAGAGAGTGAGATGCCAGCTCCTTTCATTCAGTCAGTAGCTTCAATCATTTCTGGACGTTTTTCAATGGCAAAAATCAATGAATATTGTAAATGCACAAAGAGTAATTTCTCCGCATTGCAAGGTGCAATTCTGAAATTTTTTGCTTTTTCCTGCTCCTCTTAGCATGATAAAGAAGATTCAAAGAGAGTGAGATGCCAGCTCCTTTCATTCAGTCAGTAGCTTCAAACATTTCTGGTATATGAATAACATGATGTTTTTCAATGGCAAAAATCAATGAATATTGTAAATGCACAAAGAGTAATTTCTCCGCATTGCAAGGTGCAATTCTGAAATTTTTTGCTTTTTCCTGCTCCTCTTAGCATGATAAAGAAGATTCAAAGAGAGTGAGATGCCAGCTCCTTTCATTCAGTCAGTAGCTTCAAACATTTCTGGTATATGAATAACATGATGTTTTTCAATGGCAAAAATCAATGAATATTGTAAATGCACAAACAGTAATTTCTCCGCATTGCAAGGTGCAATTCTGAAATTTTTTGCTTTTTCCTGCTCTTCTTAGCATGATAAAGAAGATTCAAAGAGAGTGAGATGCCAGCTCCTTTCATTCAGTCAGTAGCTTCAATCATTTCTGGTATATGAATAACATGATGTTTTTCAATGGCAAAAATCAATGAATATTGTAAATGCACAAACAGTAATTTCTCCGCATTGCAAGGTGCAATTCTGAAATTTTTTGCTTTTTCCTGCTCCTCTTAGCATGATAAAGAAGATTCAAAGAGAGTGAGATGCCAGCTCCTTTCATTCAGTCAGTAGCTTCAAACATTTCTGGTATATGAATAACATGATGTTTTTCAATGGCAAAAATCAATGAATATTGTAAATGCACAAACAGTAATTTCTCCGCATTGCAAGGTGCAATTCTGAAATTTTTTGCTTTTTCCTGCTCTTCTTAGCATGATAAAGAAGATTCAAAGAGAGTGAGATGCCAGCTCCTTTCATTCAGTCAGTAGCTTCAATCATTTCTGGTATATGAATAACATGATGTTTTTCAATGGCAAAAATCAATGAATATTGTAAATGCACAAACAGTAATTTCTCCGCATTGCAAGGTGCAATTCTGAAATTTTTTGCTTTTTCCTGCTCCTCTAAGCATGATAAAGAAGATTCAAAGAGAGTGAGATGCCAGCTCCTTTCATTCAGTCAGTAGCTTCAATCATTTCTGGACGTTTTTCAATGGCAAAAATCAATGAATATTGTAAATGCACAAACAGTAATTTCTCCGCATTGCAAGGTGCAATTCTGAAATTTTTTGCTTTTTCCTGCTCCTCTTAGCATGATAAAGAAGATTCAAAGAGAGTGAGATGCCAGCTCCTTTCATTCAGTCAGTAGCTTCAATCATTTCTGGTATATGAATAACATGATGTTTTTCAATGGCAAAAATCAATGAATATTGTAAATGCACAAACAGTAATTTCTCCGCATTGCAAGGTGCAATTCTGAAATTTTTTGCTTTTTCCTGCTCCTCTTAGCATGATAAAGAAGATTCAAAGAGAGTGAGATGCCAGCTCCTTTCATTCAGTCAGTAGCTTCAATCATTTCTGGACGTTTTTCAATGGCAAAAATCAATGAATATTGTAAATGCACAAACAGTAATTTCTCCGCATTGCAAGGTGCAATTCTGAAATTTTTTGCTTTTTCCTGCTCCTCTAAGCATGATAAAGAAGATTCAAAGAGAGTGAGATGCCAGCTCCTTTCATTCAGTCAGTAGCTTCAATCATTTCTGGACGTTTTTCAATGGCAAAAATCAATGAATATTGTAAATGCACAAACAGTAATTTCTCCGCATTGCAAGGTGCAATTCTGAAATTTTTTGCTTTTTCCTGCTCCTCTTAGCATGATAAAGAAGATTCAAAGAGAGTGAGATGCCAGCTCCTTTCATTCAGTCAGTAGCTTCAATCATTTCTGGTATATGAATAACATGATGTTTTTCAATGGCAAAAATCAATGAATATTGTAAATGCACAAACAGTAATTTCTCCGCATTGCAAGGTGCAATTCTGAAATTTTTTGCTTTTTCCTGCTCCTCTTAGCATGATAAAGAAGATTCAAAGAGAGTGAGATGCCAGCTCCTTTCATTCAGTCAGTAGCTTCAATCATTTCTGGACGTTTTTCAATGGCAAAAATCAATGAATATTGTAAATGCACAAACAGTAATTTCTCCGCATTGCAAGGTGCAATTCTGAAATTTTTTGCTTTTTCCTGCTCCTCTTAGCATGATAAACAAGATTCAAAGAGAGTGAGATGCCAGCTCCTTTCATTCAGTCAGTAGCTTCAATCATTTCTGGACGTTTTTCAATGGCAAAAATCAATGAATATTGTAAATGCACAAACAGTAATTTCTCCGCATTGCAAGGTGCAATTCTGAAATTTTTTGCTTTTTCCTGCTCCTCTTAGCATGATAAAGAAGATTCAAAGAGAGTGAGATGCCAGCTCCTTTCATTCAGTCAGTAGCTTCAAACATTTCTGGTATATGAATAACATGATGTTTTTCAATGGCAAAAATCAATGAATATTGTAAATGCACAAACAGTAATTTCTCCACATTGCAAGGTGCAATTCTGAAATTTTTTGCTTTTTCCTGCTCCTCTTAGCATGATAAAGAAGATTCAAAGAGAGTGAGATGCCAGCTCCTTTCATTCAGTCAGTAGCTTCAATCATTTCTGGACGTTTTTCAATGGCAAAAATCAATGAATATTGTAAATGCACAAACAGTAATTTCTCCGCATTGCAAGGTGCAATTCTGAAATTTTTTGCTTTTTCCTGCTCTTCTTAGCATGATAAAGAAGATTCAAAGAGAGTGAGATGCCAGCTCCTTTCATTCAGTCAGTAGCTTCAATCATTTCTGGTATATGAATAACATGATGTTTTTCAATGGCAAAAATCAATGAATATTGTAAATGCACAAACAGTAATTTCTCCGCATTGCAAGGTGCAATTCTGAAATTTTTTGCTTTTTCCTGCTCCTTTTAGCATGATAAAGAAGATTCAAAGAGAGTGAGATGCCAGCTCCTTTCATTCAGTCAGTAGCTTCAATCATTTCTGGACGTTTTTCAATGGCAAAAATCATTGAATATTGTAAATGCACAAACAGTAATTTCTCCGCATTGCAAGGTGCAATTCTGAAATTTTTTGCTTTTTCCTGCTCCTCTTACCATGATAAAGAAGATTCAAAGAGAGTGAGATGCCAGCTCCTTTCATTCAGTCAGTAGCTTCAATCATTTCTGGTATATGAATAACATGATGTTTTTCAATGGCAAAAATCAATGAATATTGTAAATGCACAAACAGTAATTTCTCCGCATTGCAAGGTGCAATTCTGAAATTTTTTGCTTTTTCCTGCTCCTTTTAGCATGATAAAGAAGATTCAAAGAGAGTGAGATGCCAGCTCCTTTCATTCAGTCAGTAGCTTCAATCATTTCTGGACGTTTTTCAATGGCAAAAATCAATGAATATTGTAAATGCACAAAGAGTAATTTCTCCGCATTGCAAGGTGCAATTCTGAAATTTTTTGCTTTTTCCTGCTCCTCTTAGCATGATAAACAAGATTCAAAGAGAGTGAGATGCCAGCTCCTTTCATTCAGTCAGTAGCTTCAATCATTTCTGGACGTTTTTCAATGGCAAAAATCAATGAATATTGTAAATGCACAAACAGTAATTTCTCCGCATTGCAAGGTGCAATTCTGAAATTTTTTGCTTTTTCCTGCTCCTCTTAGCATGATAAAGAAGATTCAAAGAGAGTGAGATGCCAGCTCCTTTCATTCAGTCAGTAGCTTCAAACATTTCTGGTATATGAATAACATGATGTTTTTCAATGGCAAAAATCAATGAATATTGTAAATGCACAAACAGTAATTTCTCCACATTGCAAGGTGCAATTCTGAAATTTTTTGCTTTTTCCTGCTCCTCTTAGCATGATAAAGAAGATTCAAAGAGAGTGAGATGCCAGCTCCTTTCATTCAGTCAGTAGCTTCAATCATTTCTGGACGTTTTTCAATGGCAAAAATCAATGAATATTGTAAATGCACAAACAGTAATTTCTCCGCATTGCAAGGTGCAATTCTGAAATTTTTTGCTTTTTCCTGCTCCTCTTAGCATGATAAAGAAGATTCAAAGAGAGTGAGATGCCAGCTCCTTTCATTCAGTCAGTAGCTTCAATCATTTCTGGACGTTTTTCAATGGCAAAAATCAATGAATATTGTAAATGCACAAACAGTAATTCTCCGCATTGCAAGGTGCAATTCTGAAATTTTTTGCTTTTTCCTGCTCCTCTTAGCAAGATAAACAAGATTCAAAGAGAGTGAGATGCCAGCTCCTTTCATTCAGTCAGTAGCTTCAATCATTTCTGGACGTTTTTCAATGGCAAAAATCAATGAATATTGTAAATGCACAAACAGTAATTTCTCCGCATTGCAAGGTGCAATTCTGAAATTTTTTGCTTTTTCCTGCTCCTCTTAGCATGATAAAGAAGATTCAAAGAGAGTGAGATGCCAGCTCCTTTCATTCAGTCAGTAGCTTCAAACATTTCTGGTATATGAATAACATGATGTTTTTCAATGGCAAAAATCAATGAATATTGTAAATGCACAAACAGTAATTTCTCCGCATTGCAAGGTGCAATTCTGAAATTTTTTGCTTTTTCCTGCTCCTCTTAGCATGATAAAGAAGATTCAAAGAGAGTGAGATGCCAGCTCCTTTCATTCAGTCAGTAGCTTCAATCATTTCTGGACGTTTTTCAATGGCAAAAATCTATGAATATTGTAAATGCACAAACAGTAATTTCTCCGCATTGCAAGGTGCAATTCTGAAATTTTTTGCTTTTTCCTGCTCCTCTTAGCAAGATAAACAAGATTCAAAGAGAGTGAGATGCCAGCTCCTTTCATTCAGTCAGTAGCTTCAATCATTTCTGGACGTTTTTCAATGGCAAAAATCAATGAATATTGTAAATGCACAAACAGTAATTTCTCCGCATTGCAAGGTGCAATTCTGAAATTTTTTGCTTTTTCCTGCTCCTCTTAGCATGATAAAGAAGATTCAAAGAGAGTGAGATGCCAGCTCCTTTCATTCAGTCAGTAGCTTCAATCATTTCTGGACGTTTTTCAATGGCAAAAATCAATGAATATTGTAAATGCACAAACTAATTTCTCCGCATTGCAAGGTGCAATTCTGAAATTTTTTGCTTTTTGCTGCTCCTCTTAGCATGATAAAGAAGATTCAAAGAGAGTGAGATGCCAGCTCCTTTCATTCAGTCAGTAGCTTCAAACATTTCTGGTATATGAATAACATGATGTTTTTCAATGGCAAAAATCAATGAATATTGTAAATGCACAAACAGTAATTTCTCCGCATTGCAATGTGCAATTCTGAAATTTTTTGCTTTTTCCTGCTCCTCTTAGCATGATAAAGAAGATTCAAAGAGAGTGAGATGCCAGCTCCTTTCATTCAGTCAGTAGCTTCAATCATTTCTGGACGTTTTTCAATGGCAAAAATCATTGAATATTGTAAATGCACAAACAGTAATTTCTCCGCATTGCAAGGTGCAATTCTGAAATTTTTTGCTTTTTCCTGCTCCTCTTAGCATGATAAAGAAGATTCAAAGAGAGTGAGATGCCAGCTCCTTTCATTCAGTCAGTAGCTTCAATCATTTCTGGTATATGAATAACATGATGTTTTTCAATGGCAAAAATCAATGAATATTGTAAATGCACAAACAGTAATTTCTCCGCATTGCAAGGTGCAATTCTGAAATTTTTTGCTTTTTCCTGCTCCTCTTAGCATGATAAAGAAGATTCAAAGAGAGTGAGATGCCAGCTCCTTTCATTCAGTCAGTAGCTTCAATCATTTCTGGACGTTTTTCAATGGCAAAAATCAATGAATATTGTAAATGCACAAACAGTAATTTCTCCGCATTGCAAGGTGCAATTCTGAAATTTTTTGCTTTTTCCTGCTCCTCTTAGCATGATAAACAAGATTCAAAGAGAGTGAGATGCCAGCTCCTTTCATTCAGTCAGTAGCTTCAAACATTTCTGGTATATGAATAACATGATGTTTTTCAATGGCAAAAATCAATGAATATTGTAAATGCACAAACAGTAATTTCTCCGCATTGCAAGGTGCAATTCTGAAATTTTTTGCTTTTTCCTGCTCCTCTTAGCATGATAAAGAAGATTCAAAGAGAGTGAGATGCCAGCTCCTTTCATTCAGTCAGTAGCTTCAATCATTTCTGGACGTTTTTCAATGGCAAAAATCAATGAATATTGTAAATGCACAAAGAGTAATTTCTCCGCATTGCAAGGTGCAATTCTGAAATTTTTTGCTTTTTCCTGCTCCTCTTAGCATGATAAAGAAGATTCAAAGAGAGTGAGATGCCAGCTCCTTTCATTCAGTCAGTAGCTTCAAACATTTCTGGTATATGAATAACATGATGTTTTTCAATGGCAAAAATCAATGAATATTGTAAATGCACAAAGAGTAATTTCTCCGCATTGCAAGGTGCAATTCTGAAATTTTTTGCTTTTTCCTGCTCCTCTTAGCATGATAAAGAAGATTCAAAGAGAGTGAGATGCCAGCTCCTTTCATTCAGTCAGTAGCTTCAAACATTTCTGGTATATGAATAACATGATGTTTTTCAATGGCAAAAATCAATGAATATTGTAAATGCACAAACAGTAATTTCTCCGCATTGCAAGGTGCAATTCTGAAATTTTTTGCTTTTTCCTGCTCTTCTTAGCATGATAAAGAAGATTCAAAGAGAGTGAGATGCCAGCTCCTTTCATTCAGTCAGTAGCTTCAATCATTTCTGGTATATGAATAACATGATGTTTTTCAATGGCAAAAATCAATGAATATTGTAAATGCACAAACAGTAATTTCTCCGCATTGCAAGGTGCAATTCTGAAATTTTTTGCTTTTTCCTGCTCCTCTTAGCATGATAAAGAAGATTCAAAGAGAGTGAGATGCCAGCTCCTTTCATTCAGTCAGTAGCTTCAAACATTTCTGGTATATGAATAACATGATGTTTTTCAATGGCAAAAATCAATGAATATTGTAAATGCACAAACAGTAATTTCTCCGCATTGCAAGGTGCAATTCTGAAATTTTTTGCTTTTTCCTGCTCTTCTTAGCATGATAAAGAAGATTCAAAGAGAGTGAGATGCCAGCTCCTTTCATTCAGTCAGTAGCTTCAATCATTTCTGGTATATGAATAACATGATGTTTTTCAATGGCAAAAATCAATGAATATTGTAAATGCACAAACAGTAATTTCTCCGCATTGCAAGGTGCAATTCTGAAATTTTTTGCTTTTTCCTGCTCCTCTAAGCATGATAAAGAAGATTCAAAGAGAGTGAGATGCCAGCTCCTTTCATTCAGTCAGTAGCTTCAATCATTTCTGGACGTTTTTCAATGGCAAAAATCAATGAATATTGTAAATGCACAAACAGTAATTTCTCCGCATTGCAAGGTGCAATTCTGAAATTTTTTGCTTTTTCCTGCTCCTCTTAGCATGATAAAGAAGATTCAAAGAGAGTGAGATGCCAGCTCCTTTCATTCAGTCAGTAGCTTCAATCATTTCTGGTATATGAATAACATGATGTTTTTCAATGGCAAAAATCAATGAATATTGTAAATGCACAAACAGTAATTTCTCCGCATTGCAAGGTGCAATTCTGAAATTTTTTGCTTTTTCCTGCTCCTCTTAGCATGATAAAGAAGATTCAAAGAGAGTGAGATGCCAGCTCCTTTCATTCAGTCAGTAGCTTCAATCATTTCTGGACGTTTTTCAATGGCAAAAATCAATGAATATTGTAAATGCACAAACAGTAATTTCTCCGCATTGCAAGGTGCAATTCTGAAATTTTTTGCTTTTTCCTGCTCCTCTAAGCATGATAAAGAAGATTCAAAGAGAGTGAGATGCCAGCTCCTTTCATTCAGTCAGTAGCTTCAATCATTTCTGGACGTTTTTCAATGGCAAAAATCAATGAATATTGTAAATGCACAAACAGTAATTTCTCCGCATTGCAAGGTGCAATTCTGAAATTTTTTGCTTTTTCCTGCTCCTCTTAGCATGATAAAGAAGATTCAAAGAGAGTGAGATGCCAGCTCCTTTCATTCAGTCAGTAGCTTCAATCATTTCTGGTATATGAATAACATGATGTTTTTCAATGGCAAAAATCAATGAATATTGTAAATGCACAAACAGTAATTTCTCCGCATTGCAAGGTGCAATTCTGAAATTTTTTGCTTTTTCCTGCTCCTCTTAGCATGATAAAGAAGATTCAAAGAGAGTGAGATGCCAGCTCCTTTCATTCAGTCAGTAGCTTCAATCATTTCTGGACGTTTTTCAATGGCAAAAATCAATGAATATTGTAAATGCACAAACAGTAATTTCTCCGCATTGCAAGGTGCAATTCTGAAATTTTTTGCTTTTTCCTGCTCCTCTTAGCATGATAAACAAGATTCAAAGAGAGTGAGATGCCAGCTCCTTTCATTCAGTCAGTAGCTTCAATCATTTCTGGACGTTTTTCAATGGCAAAAATCAATGAATATTGTAAATGCACAAACAGTAATTTCTCCGCATTGCAAGGTGCAATTCTGAAATTTTTTGCTTTTTCCTGCTCCTCTTAGCATGATAAAGAAGATTCAAAGAGAGTGAGATGCCAGCTCCTTTCATTCAGTCAGTAGCTTCAAACATTTCTGGTATATGAATAACATGATGTTTTTCAATGGCAAAAATCAATGAATATTGTAAATGCACAAACAGTAATTTCTCCACATTGCAAGGTGCAATTCTGAAATTTTTTGCTTTTTCCTGCTCCTCTTAGCATGATAAAGAAGATTCAAAGAGAGTGAGATGCCAGCTCCTTTCATTCAGTCAGTAGCTTCAATCATTTCTGGACGTTTTTCAATGGCAAAAATCAATGAATATTGTAAATGCACAAACAGTAATTTCTCCGCATTGCAAGGTGCAATTCTGAAATTTTTTGCTTTTTCCTGCTCCTCTTAGCATGATAAAGAAGATTCAAAGAGAGTGAGATGCCAGCTCCTTTCATTCAGTCAGTAGCTTCAATCATTTCTGGACGTTTTTCAATGGCAAAAATCAATGAATATTGTAAATGCACAAACAGTAATTCTCCGCATTGCAAGGTGCAATTCTGAAATTTTTTGCTTTTTCCTGCTCCTCTTAGCAAGATAAACAAGATTCAAAGAGAGTGAGATGCCAGCTCCTTTCATTCAGTCAGTAGCTTCAATCATTTCTGGACGTTTTTCAATGGCAAAAATCAATGAATATTGTAAATGCACAAACAGTAATTTCTCCGCATTGCAAGGTGCAATTCTGAAATTTTTTGCTTTTTCCTGCTCCTCTTAGCATGATAAAGAAGATTCAAAGAGAGTGAGATGCCAGCTCCTTTCATTCAGTCAGTAGCTTCAAACATTTCTGGTATATGAATAACATGATGTTTTTCAATGGCAAAAATCAATGAATATTGTAAATGCACAAACAGTAATTTCTCCGCATTGCAATGTGCAATTCTGAAATTTTTTGCTTTTTCCTGCTCCTCTTAGCATGATAAAGAAGATTCAAAGAGAGTGAGATGCCAGCTCCTTTCATTCAGTCAGTAGCTTCAATCATTTCTGGACGTTTTTCAATGGCAAAAATCTATGAATATTGTAAATGCACAAACAGTAATTTCTCCGCATTGCAAGGTGCAATTCTGAAATTTTTTGCTTTTTCCTGCTCCTCTTAGCAAGATAAACAAGATTCAAAGAGAGTGAGATGCCAGCTCCTTTCATTCAGTCAGTAGCTTCAATCATTTCTGGACGTTTTTCAATGGCAAAAATCAATGAATATTGTAAATGCACAAACAGTAATTTCTCCGCATTGCAAGGTGCAATTCTGAAATTTTTTGCTTTTTCCTGCTCCTCTTAGCATGATAAAGAAGATTCAAAGAGAGTGAGATGCCAGCTCCTTTCATTCAGTCAGTAGCTTCAATCATTTCTGGACATTTTTCAATGGCAAAAATCAATGAATATTGTAAATGCACAAACTAATTTCTCCGCATTGCAAGGTGCAATTCTGAAATTTTTTGCTTTTTGCTGCTCCTCTTAGCATGATAAAGAAGATTCAAAGAGAGTGAGATGCCAGCTCCTTTCATTCAGTCAGTAGCTTCAAACATTTCTGGTATATGAATAACATGATGTTTTTCAATGGCAAAAATCAATGAATATTGTAAATGCACAAACAGTAATTTCTCCGCATTGCAAGGTGCAATTCTGAAATTTTTTGCTTTTTCCTGCTCCTCTTAGCATGATAAAGAAGATTCAAAGAGAGTGAGATGCCAGCTCCTTTCATTCAGTCAGTAGCTTCAATCATTTCTGGACGTTTTTCAATGGCAAAAATCATTGAATATTGTAAATGCACAAACAGTAATTTCTCCGCATTGCAAGGTGCAATTCTGAAATTTTTTGCTTTTTCCTGCTCCTCTTAGCATGATAAAGAAGATTCAAAGAGAGTGAGATGCCAGCTCCTTTCATTCAGTCAGTAGCTTCAATCATTTCTGGTGTATGAATAACATGATGTTTTTCAATGGCAAAAATCAATGAATATTGTAAATGCACAAACAGTAATTTCTCCGCATTGCAAGGTGCAATTCTGAAATTTTTTGCTTTTTCCTGCTCCTCTTAGCATGATAAAGAAGATTCAAAGAGAGTGAGAAGCCAGCTCCTTTCATTCAGTCAGTAGCTTCAATCATTTCTGGACGTTTTTCAATGGCAAAAATCAATGAATATTGTAAATGCACAAACAGTAATTTCTCCGCATTGCAAGGTGCAATTCTGAAATTTTTTGCTTTTTCCTGCTCCTCTTAGCATGATAAACAAGATTCAAAGAGAGTGAGATGCCAGCTCCTTTCATTCAGTCAGTAGCTTCAAACATTTCTGGTATATGAATAACATGATGTTTTTCAATGGCAAAAATCAATGAATATTGTAAATGCACAAACAGTAATTTCTCCGCATTGCAAGGTGCAATTCTGAAATTTTTTGCTTTTTCCTGCTCCTCTTAGCATGATAAAGAAGATTCAAAGAGAGTGAGATGCCAGCTCCTTTCATTCAGTCAGTAGCTTCAATCATTTCTGGACGTTTTTCAATGGCAAAAATCAATGAATATTGTAAATGCACAAAGAGTAATTTCTCCGCATTGCAAGGTGCAATTCTGAAATTTTTTGCTTTTTCCTGCTCCTCTTAGCATGATAAAGAAGATTCAAAGAGAGTGAGATGCCAGCTCCTTTCATTCAGTCAGTAGCTTCAAACATTTCTGGTATATGAATAACATGATGTTTTTCAATGGCAAAAATCAATGAATATTGTAAATGCACAAAGAGGAATTTCTCCGCATTGCAAGGTGCAATTCTGAAATTTTTTGCTTTTTCCTGCTCCTCTTAGCATGATAAAGAAGATTCAAAGAGAGTGAGATGCCAGCTCCTTTCATTCAGTCAGTAGCTTCAAACATTTCTGGTATATGAATAACATGATGTTTTTCAATGGCAAAAATCAATGAATATTGTAAATGCACAAACAGTAATTTCTCCGCATTGCAAGGTGCAATTCTGAAATTTTTTGCTTTTTCCTGCTCTTCTTAGCATGATAAAGAAGATTCAAAGAGAGTGAGATGCCAGCTCCTTTCATTCAGTCAGTAGCTTCAATCATTTCTGGTATATGAATAACATGATGTTTTTCAATGGCAAAAATCAATGAATATTGTAAATGCACAAACAGTAATTTCTCCGCATTGCAAGGTGCAATTCTGAAATTTTTTGCTTTTTCCTGCTCCTCTTAGCATGATAAAGAAGATTCAAAGAGAGTGAGATGCCAGCTCCTTTCATTCAGTCAGTAGCTTCAAACATTTCTGGTATATGAATAACATGATGTTTTTCAATGGCAAAAATCAATGAATATTGTAAATGCACAAACAGTAATTTCTCCGCATTGCAAGGTGCAATTCTGAAATTTTTTGCTTTTTCCTGCTCTTCTTAGCATGATAAAGAAGATTCAAAGAGAGTGAGATGCCAGCTCCTTTCATTCAGTCAGTAGCTTCAATCATTTCTGGTATATGAATAACATGATGTTTTTCAATGGCAAAAATCAATGAATATTGTAAATGCACAAACAGTAATTTCTCCGCATTGCAAGGTGCAATTCTGAAATTTTTTGCTTTTTCCTGCTCCTCTAAGCATGATAAAGAAGATTCAAAGAGAGTGATATGCCAGCTCCTTTCATTCAGTCAGTAGCTTCAATCATTTCTGGACGTTTTTCAATGGCAAAAATCAATGAATATTGTAAATGCACAAACAGTAATTTCTCCGCATTGCAAGGTGCAATTCTGAAATTTTTTGCTTTTTCCTGCTCCTCTTAGCATGATAAAGAAGATTCAAAGAGAGTGAGATGCCAGCTCCTTTCATTCAGTCAGTAGCTTCAATCATTTCTGGACGTTTTTCAATGGCAAAAATCAATGAATATTGTAAATGCACAAACAGTAATTTCTCCGCATTGCAAGGTGCAATTCTGAAATTTTTTGCTTTTTCCTGCACCTCTTAGCATGATAAAGAAGATTCAAAGAGAGTGAGATGCCAGCTCCTTTCATTCAGTCAGTAGCTTCAATCATTTCTGGACGTTTTTCAATGGCAAAAATCAATGAATATTGTAAATGCACAAAGAGTAATTTCTCCGCATTGCAAGGTGCAATTCTGAAATTTTTTGCTTTTTCCTGCTCCTCTTAGCATGATAAAGAAGATTCAAAGAGAGTGAGATGCCAGCTCCTTTCATTCAGTCAGTAGCTTCAAACATTTCTGGTATATGAATAACATGATGTTTTTCAATGGCAAAAATCAATGAATATTGTAAATGCACAAACAGTAATTTCTCCGCATTGCAAGGTGCAATTCTGAAATTTTTTGCTTTTTCCTGCTCTTCTTAGCATGATAAAGAAGATTCAAAGAGAGTGAGATGCCAGCTCCTTTCATTCAGTCAGTAGCTTCAATCATTTCTGGTATATGAATAACATGATGTTTTTCAATGGCAAAAATCAATGAATATTGTAAATGCACAAACAGTAATTTCTCCGCATTGCAAGGTGCAATTCTGAAATTTTTTGCTTTTTCCTGCTCCTCTAAGCATGATAAAGAAGATTCAAAGAGAGTGAGATGCCAGCTCCTTTCATTCAGTCAGTAGCTTCAATCATTTCTGGACGTTTTTCAATGGCAAAAATCAATGAATATTGTAAATGCACAAACAGTAATTTCTCCGCATTGCAAGGTGCAATTCTGAAATTTTTTGCTTTTTCCTGCTCCTCTTAGCATGATAAAGAAGATTCAAAGAGAGTGAGATGCCAGCTCCTTTCATTCAGTCAGTAGCTTCAATCATTTCTGGATGTTTTTCAATGGCAAAAATCAATGAATATTGTAAATGCACAAACAGTAATTTCTCCGCATTGCAAGGTGCAATTCTGTAATTTTTTGCTTTTTCCTGCACCTCTTAGCATGATAAAGAAGATTCAAAGAGAGTGAGATGCCAGCTCCTTTCATTCAGTCAGTAGCTTCAAACATTTCTGGTATATGAATAACATGATGTTTTTCAATGGCAAAAATCAATGAATATTGTAAATGCACAAACAGTAATTTCTCCGCATTGAAAGGTGCAATTCTGAAATTTTTTGCTTTTTCCTGCTCCTCTTAGCATGATAAAGAAGATTCAAAGAGAGTGAGATGCCAGCTCCTTTCATTCAGTCAGTAGCTTCAATCATTTCTGGATGTTTTTCAATGGCAAAAACCAATGAATATTGTAAATGCACAAACAGTAATTTCTCCGCATTGCAAGGTGCAATTCTGAAATTTTTTGCTTTTTCCTGCTCCTCTTAGCATGATAAAGAAGATTCAAAGAGAGTGAGATGCCAGCTCCTTTCATTCAGTCAGTAGCTTCAATCATTTCTGGACGTTTTTCAATGGCAAAAATCAATGAATATTGTAAATGCACAAACAGTAATTTCTCCGCATTGCAAGGTGCAATTCTGAAATTTTTTGCTTTTTTCTGCTCCTCTTAGCATGATAAAGAAGATTCAAAGAGAGTGAGATGCCAGCTCCTTTCATTCAGTCAGTAGCTTCAAACATTTCTGGTATATGAATAACATGATGTTTTTCAATGGCAAAAATCAATGAATATTGTAAATGCACAAACAGTAATTTCTCCGCATTGCAAGGTGCAATTCTGAAATTTTTTGCTTTTTCCTGCTCCTCTTAGCATGATAAAGAAGATTCAAAGAGAGTGAGATGCCAGCTCATTTCATTCAGTCAGTAGCTTCAATCATTTCTGGACGTTTTTCAATGGCAAAAATCTATGAATATTGTAAATGCACAAACAGTAATTTCTCCGCATTGCAAGGTGCAATTCTGAAATTTTTTGCTTTTTCCTGCTCCTCTTAGCATGATAAAGAAGATTCAAAGAGAGTGAGATGCCAGCTCCTTTCATTCAGTCAGTAGCTTCAAACATTTCTGGTATATGAATAACATGATGTTTTTCAATGGCAAAAATCAATGAATATTGTAAATGCACAAAGAGTAATTTCTCCGCATTGCAAGGTGCAATTCTGAAATTTTTTGCTTTTTCCTGCTCCTCTTAGCATGATAAAGAAGATTCAAAGAGAGTGAGATGCCAGCTCCTTTCATTCAGTCAGTAGCTTCAAACATTTCTGGTATATGAATAACATGATGTTTTTCAATGGCAAAAATCAATGAATATTGTAAATGCACAAACAGTAATTTCTCCGCATTGCAAGGTGCAATTCTGAAATTTTTTGCTTTTTCCTGCTCTTCTTAGCATGATAAAGAAGATTCAAAGAGAGTGAGATGCCAGCTCCTTTCATTCAGTCAGTAGCTTCAATCATTTCTGGTATATGAATAACATGATGTTTTTCAATGGCAAAAATCAATGAATATTGTAAATGCACAAACAGTAATTTCTCCGCATTGCAAGGTGCAATTCTGAAATTTTTTGCTTTTTCCTGCTCCTCTTAGCATGATAAAGAAGATTCAAAGAGAGTGAGATGCCAGCTCCTTTCATTCAGTCAGTAGCTTCAAACATTTCTGGTATATGAATAACATGATGTTTTTCAATGGCAAAAATCAATGAATATTGTAAATGCACAAACAGTAATTTCTCCGCATTGCAAGGTGCAATTCTGAAATTTTTTGCTTTTTCCTGCTCTTCTTAGCATGATAAAGAAGATTCAAAGAGAGTGAGATGCCAGCTCCTTTCATTCAGTCAGTAGCTTCAATCATTTCTGGTATATGAATAACATGATGTTTTTCAATGGCAAAAATCATTGAATATTGTAAATGCACAAACAGTAATTTCTCCGCATTGCAAGGTGCAATTCTGAAATTTTTTGCTTTTTCCTGCTCCTCTAAGCATGATAAAGAAGATTCAAAGAGAGTGAGATGCCAGCTCCTTTCATTCAGTCAGTAGCTTCAATCATTTCTGGACGTTTTTCAATGGCAAAAATCAATGAATATTGTAAATGCACAAACAGTAATTTCTCCGCATTGCAAGGTGCAATTCTGAAATTTTTTGCTTTTTCCTGCTCCTCTTAGCATGATAAAGAAGATTCAAAGAGAGTGAGATGCCAGCTCCTTTCATTCAGTCAGTAGCTTCAATCATTTCTGGACGTTTTTCAATGGCAAAAATCAATGAATATTGTAAATGCACAAACAGTAATTTCTCCGCATTGCAAGGTGCAATTCTGAAATTTTTTGCTTTTTCCTGCACCTCTTAGCATGATAAAGAAGATTCAAAGAGAGTGAGATGCCAGCTCCTTTCATTCAGTCAGTAGCTTCAATCATTTCTGGACGTTTTTCAATGGCAAAAATCAATGAATATTGTAAATGCACAAAGAGTAATTTCTCCGCATTGCAAGGTGCAATTCTGAAATTTTTTGCTTTTTCCTGCTCCTCTTAGCATGATAAAGAAGATTCAAAGAGAGTGAGATGCCAGCTCCTTTCATTCAGTCAGTAGCTTCAAACATTTCTGGTATATGAATAACATGATGTTTTTCAATGGCAAAAATCAATGAATATTGTAAATGCACAAACAGTAATTTCTCCGCATTGCAAGGTGCAATTCTGAAATTTTTTGCTTTTTCCTGCTCTTCTTAGCATGATAAAGAAGATTCAAAGAGAGTGAGATGCCAGCTCCTTTCATTCAGTCAGTAGCTTCAATCATTTCTGATATATGAATAACATGATGTTTTTCAATGCAAAAATCAATGAATATTGTAAATGCACAAACAGTAATTTCTCCGCATTGCAAGGTGCAATTCTGAAATTTTTTGCTTTTTCCTGCTCCTCTAAGCATGATAAAGAAGATTCAAAGAGAGTGAGATGCCAGCTCCTTTCATTCAGTCAGTAGCTTCAATCATTTCTGGACGTTTTTCAATGGCAAAAATCAATGAATATTGTAAATGCACAAACAGTAATTTCTCCGCATTGCAAGGTGCAATTCTGAAATTTTTTGCTTTTTCCTGCTCCTCTTAGCATGATAAAGAAGATTCAAAGAGAGTGAGATGCCAGCTCCTTTCATTCAGTCAGTAGCTTCAATCATTTCTGGACGTTTTTCAATGGCAAAAATCAATGAATATTGTAAATGCACAAACAGTAATTTCTCCGCATTGCAAGGTGCAATTCTGAAATTTTTTGCTTTTTCCTGCACCTCTTAGCATGATAAAGAAGATTCAAAGAGAGTGAGATGCCAGCTCCTTTCATTCAGTCAGTAGCTTCAAACATTTCTGGTATATGAATAACATGATGTTTTTCAATGGCAAAAATCAATGAATATTGTAAATGCACAAACAGTAATTTCTCCGCATTGAAAGGTGCAATTCTGAAATTTTTTGCTTTTTCCTGCTCCTCTTAGCATGATAAAGAAGATTCAAAGAGAGTGAGATGCCAGCTCCTTTCATTCAGTCAGTAGCTTTAATCATTTCTGGACGTTTTTCAATGGCAAAAACCAATGAATATTGTAAATGCACAAACAGTAATTTCTCCGCATTGCAAGGTGCAATTCTGAAATTTTTTGCTTTTTCCTGCTCCTCTTAGCATGATAAAGAAGATTCAAAGAGAGTGAGATGCCAGCTCCTTTCATTCAGTCAGTAGCTTCAATCATTTCTGGACGTTTTTCAATGGCAAAAATCAATGAATATTGTAAATGCACAAACAGTAATTTCTCCGCATTGCAAGGTGCAATTCTGAAATTTTTTGCTTTTTTCTGCTCCTCTTAGCATGATAAAGAAGATTCAAAGAGAGTGAGATGCCAGCTCCTTTCATTCAGTCAGTAGCTTCAAACATTTCTGGTATATGAATAACATGATGTTTTTCAATGGCAAAAATCAATGAATATTGTAAATGCACAAACAGTAATTTCTCCGCATTGCAAGGTGCAATTCTGAAATTTTTTGCTTTTTCCTGCTCCTCTTAGCATGATAAAGAAGATTCAAAGAGAGTGAGATGCCAGCTCCTTTCATTCAGTCAGTAGCTTCAACCATTTCTGGACGTTTTTCAATGGCAAAAATCTATGAATATTGTAAATGCACAAACAGTAATTTCTCCGCATTGCAAGGTGCAATTCTGAAATTTTTTGCTTTTTCCTGCTCCTCTTAGCAAGATAAACAAGATTCAAAGAGAGTGAGATGCCAGCTCCTTTCATTCAGTCAGTAGCTTCAATCATTTCTGGACGTTTTTCAATGGCAAAAATCAATGAATATTGTAAATGCACAAACAGTAATTTCTCCGCATTGCAAGGTGCAATTCTGAAATTTTTTGCTTTTTCCTGCTCCTCTTAGCATGATAAAGAAGATTCAAAGAGAGTGAGATGCCAGCTCCTTTCATTCAGTCAGTAGCTTCAATCATTTCTGGACGTTTTTCAATGGCAAAAATCAATGAATATTGTAAATGCACAAACTAATTTCTCCGCATTGCAAGGTGCAATTCTGAAATTTTTTGCTTTTTGCTTCTCCTCTTAGCATGATAAAGAAGATTCAAAGAGAGTGAGATGCCAGCTCCTTTCATTCAGTCAGTAGCTTCAAACATTTCTGGTATATGAATAACATGATGTTTTTCAATGGCAAAAATCAATGAATATTGTAAATGCACAAACAGTAATTTCTCCGCATTGCAAGGTGCAATTCTGAAATTTTTTGCTTTTTCCTGCTCCTCTTAGCATGATAAAGAAGATTCAAAGAGAGTGAGATGCCAGCTCCTTTCATTCAGTCAGTAGCTTCAATCATTTCTGGTATATGAATAACATGATGTTTTTCAATGGCAAAAATCAATGAATATTGTAAATGCACAAACAGTAATTTCTCCGCATTGCAAGGTGCAATTCTGAAATTTTTTGCTTTTTCCTGCTCCTCTTAGCATGATAAAGAAGATTCAAAGAGAGTGAGATGCCAGCTCCTTTCATTCAGTCAGTAGCTTCAATCATTTCTGGACGTTTTTCAATGGCAAAAATCAATGAATATTGTAAATGCACAAACAGTAATTTCTCCGCATTGCAAGGTGCAATTCTGAAATTTTTTGCTCTTTCCTGCTCCTCTTAGCATGATAAACAAGATTCAAAGAGAGTGAGATGCCAGCTCCTTTCATTCAGTCAGTAGCTTCAATCATTTCTGGACGTTTTTCAATGGCAAAAATCAATGAATATTGTAAATGCACAAACAGTAATTTCTCCGCATTGCAAGGTGCAATTCTGAAATTTTTTGCTTTTTCCTGCTCCTCTTAGCATGATAAAGAAGATTCAAAGAGAGTGAGATGCCAGCTCCTTTCATTCAGTCAGTAGCTTCAAACATTTCTGGTATATGAATAACATGATGTTTTTCAATGGCAAAAATCAATGAATATTGTAAATGCACAAACAGTAATTTCTCCGCATTGAAAGGTGCAATTCTGAAATTTTTTGCTTTTTCCTGCTCCTCTTAGCATGATAAAGAAGATTCAAAGAGAGTGAGATGCCAGCTCCTTTCATTCAGTCAGTAGCTTTAATCATTTCTGGACGTTTTTCAATGGCAAAAACCAATGAATATTGTAAATGCACAAACAGTAATTTCTCCGCATTGCAAGGTGCAATTCTGAAATTTTTTGCTTTTTCCTGCTCCTCTTAGCATGATAAAGAAGATTCAAAGAGAGTGAGATGCCAGCTACTTTCATTCAGTCAGTAGCTTCAATCATTTCTGGACGTTTTTCAATGGCAAAAATCAATGAATATTGTAAATGCACAAACAGTAATTTCTCCGCATTGCAAGGTGCAATTCTGAAATTTTTTGCTTTTTTCTGCTCCTCTTAGCATGATAAAGAAGATTCAAAGAGAGTGAGATGCCAGCTCCTTTCATTCAGTCAGTAGCTTCAAACATTTCTGGTATATGAATAACATGATGTTTTTCAATGGCAAAAATCAATGAATATTGTAAATGCACAAACAGTAATTTCTCCGCATTGCAAGGTGCAATTCTGAAATTTTTTGCTTTTTCCTGCTCCTCTTAGCATGATAAAGAAGATTCAAAGAGAGTGAGATGCCAGCTCCTTTCATTCAGTCAGTAGCTTCAATCATTTCTGGTATATGAATAACATGATGTTTTTCAATGGCAAAAATCAATGAATATTGTAAATGCACAAACAGTAATTTCTCCGCATTGCAAGGTGCAATTCTGAAATTTTTTGCTTTTTCCTGCTCCTCTTAGCATGATAAAGAAGATTCAAAGAGAGTGAGATGCCAGCTCCTTTCATTCAGTCAGTAGCTTCAATCATTTCTGGACGTTTTTCAATGGCAAAAATCAATGAATATTGTAAATGCACAAACAGTAATTTCTCCGCATTGCAAGGTGCAATTCTGAAATTTTTTGCTCTTTCCTGCTCCTCTTAGCATGATAAACAAGATTCAAAGAGAGTGAGATGCCAGCTCCTTTCATTCAGTCAGTAGCTTCAATCATTTCAGGACGTTTTTCAATGGCAAAAATCAATGAATATTGTAAATGCACAAACAGTAATTTCTCCGCATTGCAAGGTGCAATTCTGAAATTTTTTGCTTTTTCCTGCTCCTCTTAGCATGATAAAGAAGATTCAAAGAGAGTGAGATGCCAGCTCCTTTCATTCAGTCAGTAGCTTCAATCATTTCTGGACGTTTTTCAATGGCAAAAATCAATGAATATTGTAAATGCACAAACAGTAATTTCTCCGCATTGCAAGGTGCAATTCTGAAATTTTTTGCTTTTTCCTGCTCCTCTTAGCATGATAAAGAAGATTCAAAGAGAGTGAGATGCCAGCTCCTTTCATTCAGTCAGTAGCTTCAATCATTTCTGGACGTTTTTCAATGGCAAAAATCTATGAATATTGTAAATGCACAAACAGTAATTTCTCCGCATTGCAAGGTGCAATTCTGAAATTTTTTGCTTTTTCCTGCTCCTCTTAGCAAGATAAACAAGATTCAAAGAGAGTGAGATGCCAGCTCCTTTCATTCAGTCAGTAGCTTCAATCATTTCTGGACGTTTTTCAATGGCAAAAATCAATGAATATTGTAAATGCACAAACAGTAATTTCTCCGCATTGCAAGGTGCAATTCTGAAATTTTTTGCTTTTTCCTGCTCCTCTTAGCATGATAAAGAAGATTCAAAGAGAGTGAGATGCCAGCTCCTTTCATTCATTCAGTAGCTTCAAACATTTCTGGTATATGAATAACATGATGTTTTTCAATGGCAAAAATCAATGAATATTGTAAATGCACAAACAGTAATTTCTCCGCATTGCAAGGTGCAATTCTGAATTTTTTTGCTTTTTCCTGCTCCTCTTAGCATGATAAAGAAGATTCAAAGAGAGTGAGATGCCAGCTCCTTTCATTCAGTCAGTAGCTTCAATCATTTCTGGACGTTTTTCAATGGCAAAAATCTATGAATATTGTAAATGCACAAACAGTAATTTCTCCGCATTGCAAGGTGCAATTCTGAAATTTTTTGCTTTTTCCTGCTCCTCTTAGCAAGATAAACAAGATTCAAAGAGAGTGAGATGCCAGCTCCTTTCATTCAGTCAGTAGCTTCAATCATTTCTGGACGTTTTTCAATGGCAAAAATCAATGAATATTGTAAATGCACAAACAGTAATTTCTCCGCATTGCAAGGTGCAATTCTGAAATTTTTTGCTTTTTCCTGCTCCTCTTAGCATGATAAAGAAGATTCAAAGAGAGTGAGATGCCAGCTTCTTTCATTCAGTCAGTAGCTTCAATCATTTCTGGACGTTTTTCAATGGCAAAAATCAATGAATATTGTAAATGCACAAACTAATTTCTCCGCATTGCAAGGTGCAATTCTGAAATTTTTTGCGTTTTGCTGCTCCTCTTAGCATGATAAAGAAGATTCAAAGAGAGTGAGATGCCAGCTCCTTTCATTCAGTCAGTAGCTTCAAACATTTCTGGTATATGAATAACATGATGTTTTTCAATGGCAAAAATCAATGAATATTGTAAATGCACAAACAGTAATTTCTCCGCATTGCAAGGTGCAATTCTGAAATTTTTTGCTTTTTCCTGCTCCTCTTAGCATGATAAAGAAGATTCAAAGAGAGTGAGATGCCAGCTCCTTTCATTCAGTCAGTAGCTTCAATCATTTCTGGACGTTTTTCAATGGCAAAAATCATTGAATATTGTAAATGCACAAACAGTAATTTCTCCGCATTGCAAGGTGCAATTCTGAAATTTTTTGCTTTTTCCTGCTCCTCTTAGCATGATAAAGAAGATTCAAAGAGAGTGAGATGCCAGCTCCTTTCATTCAGTCAGTAGCTTCAATCATTTCTGGTATATGACTAACATGATGTTTTTCAATGGCAAAAATCAATGAATATTGTAAATGCACAAACAGTAATTTCTCCGCATTGCAAGGTGCAATTCTGAAATTTTTTGCTTTTTCCTGCTCCTCTTAGCATGATAAAGAAGATTCAAAGAGAGTGAGATGCCAGCTCCTTTCATTCAGTCAGTAGCTTCAAACATTTCTGGTATATGAATAACATGATGTTTTTCAATGGCAAAAATCAATGAATATTGTAAATGCACAAACAGTAATTTCTCCGCATTGCAAGGTGCAATTCTGAAATTTTTTGCTTTTTCCTGCTCCTCTTAGCATGATAAAGAAGATTCAAAGAGAGTGAGATGCCAGCTCCTTTCATTCAGTCAGTAGCTTCAAACATTTCTGGTATATGAATAACATGATGTTTTTCAATGGCAAAAATCAATGAATATTGTAAATGCACAAACAGTAATTTCTCCGCATTGCAAGGTGCAATTCTGAAATTTTTTGCTTTTTCCTGCTCCTCTTAGCATGATAAAGAAGATTCAAAGAGAGTGAGATGCCAGCTCCTTTCATTCAGTCAGTAGCTTCAATCATTTCTGGACGTTTTTCAATGGCAAAAATCAATGAATATTGTAAATGCACAAACAGTAATTTCTCCGCATTGCAAGGTGCAATTCTGAAATTTTTTGCTTTTTCCTGCTCCTCTTAGCATGATAAACAAGATTCAAAGAGAGTGAGATGCCAGCTCCTTTCATTCAGTCAGTAGCTTCAATCTTTTCTGGACGTTTTTCAATGGCAAAAATCAATGAATATTGTAAATGCACAAACAGTAATTTCTCCGCATTGCAAGGTGCAATTCTGAAATTTTTTGCTTTTTCCTGCTCCTCTTAGCATGATAAAGAAGATTCAAAGAGAGTGAGATGCCAGCTCCTTTCATTCAGTCAGTAGCTTCAAACATTTCTGGTATATGAATAACATGATGTTTTTCAATGGCAAAAATCAATGAATATTGTAAATGCACAAACAGTAATTTCTCCGCATTGCAAGGTGCAATTCTGAAATTTTTTGCTTTTTCCTGCTCCTCTTAGCATGATAAAGAAGATTCAAAGAGAGTGAGATGCCAGCTCCTTTCATTCAGTCAGTAGCTTCAATCATTTCTGGTATATGAATAACATGATGTTTTTCAATGGCAAAAATCAATGAATATTGTAAATGCACAAACAGTAATTTCTCCGCATTGCAAGGTGCAATTCTGAAATTTTTTGCTTTTTCCTGCTCCTCTTAGCATGATAAAGAAGATTCAAAGAGAGTGAGATGCCAGCTCCTTTCATTCAGTCAGTAGCTTCAATCATTTCTGGACGTTTTTCAATGGCAAAAATCAATGAATATTGTAAATGCACAAACAGTAATTTCTCCGCATTGCAAGGTGCAATTCTGAAATTTTTTGCTCTTTCCTGCTCCTCTTAGCATGATAAACAAGATTCAAAGAGAGTGAGATGCCAGCTCCTTTCATTCAGTCAGTAGCTTCAATCATTTCTGGACGTTTTTCAATGGCAAAAATCAATGAATATTGTAAATGCACAAACAGTAATTTCTCCGCATTGCAAGGTGCAATTCTGAAATTTTTTGCTTTTTCCTGCTCCTCTTAGCATGATAAAGAAGATTCAAAGAGAGTGAGATGCCAGCTCCTTTCATTCAGTCAGTAGCTTCAATCATTTCTGGACGTTTTTCAATGGCAAAAATCAATGAATATTGTAAATGCACAAACAGTAATTTCTCCGCATTGCAAGGTGCAATTCTGAAATTTTTTGCTTTTTCCTGCTCCTCTTAGCATGATAAAGAAGATTCAAAGAGAGTGAGATGCCAGCTCCTTTCATTCAGTCAGTAGCTTCAATCATTTCTGGACGTTTTTCAATGGCAAAAATCTATGAATATTGTAAATGCACAAACAGTAATTTCTCCGCATTGCAAGGTGCAATTCTGAAATTTTTTGCTTTTTCCTGCTCCTCTTAGCAAGATAAACAAGATTCAAAGAGAGTGAGATGCCAGCTCCTTTCATTCAGTCAGTAGCTTCAATCATTTCTGGACGTTTTTCAATGGCAAAAATCAATGAATATTGTAAATGCACAAACAGTAATTTCTCCGCATTGCAAGGTGCAATTCTGAAATTTTTTGCTTTTTCCTGCTCCTCTTAGCATGATAAAGAAGATTCAAAGAGAGTGAGATGCCAGCTCCTTTCATTCATTCAGTAGCTTCAAACATTTCTGGTATATGAATAACATGATGTTTTTCAATGGCAAAAATCAATGAATATTGTAAATGCACAAACAGTAATTTCTCCGCATTGCAAGGTGCAATTCTGAATTTTTTTGCTTTTTCCTGCTCCTCTTAGCATGATAAAGAAGATTCAAAGAGAGTGAGATGCCAGCTCCTTTCATTCAGTCAGTAGCTTCAATCATTTCTGGACGTTTTTCAATGGCAAAAATCTATGAATATTGTAAATGCACAAACAGTAATTTCTCCGCATTGCAAGGTGCAATTCTGAAATTTTTTGCTTTTTCCTGCTCCTCTTAGCAAGATAAACAAGATTCAAAGAGAGTGAGATGCCAGCTCCTTTCATTCAGTCAGTAGCTTCAATCATTTCTGGACGTTTTTCAATGGCAAAAATCAATGAATATTGTAAATGCACAAACAGTAATTTCTCCGCATTGCAAGGTGCAATTCTGAAATTTTTTGCTTTTTCCTGCTCCTCTTAGCATGATAAAGAAGATTCAAAGAGAGTGAGATGCCAGCTTCTTTCATTCAGTCAGTAGCTTCAATCATTTCTGGACGTTTTTCAATGGCAAAAATCAATGAATATTGTAAATGCACAAACTAATTTCTCCGCATTGCAAGGTGCAATTCTGAAATTTTTTGCGTTTTGCTGCTCCTCTTAGCATGATAAAGAAGATTCAAAGAGAGTGAGATGCCAGCTCCTTTCATTCAGTCAGTAGCTTCAAACATTTCTGGTATATGAATAACATGATGTTTTTCAATGGCAAAAATCAATGAATATTGTAAATGCACAAACAGTAATTTCTCCGCATTGCAAGGTGCAATTCTGAAATTTTTTGCTTTTTCCTGCTCCTCTTAGCATGATAAAGAAGATTCAAAGAGAGTGAGATGCCAGCTCCTTTCATTCAGTCAGTAGCTTCAATCATTTCTGGACGTTTTTCAATGGCAAAAATCATTGAATATTGTAAATGCACAAACAGTAATTTCTCCGCATTGCAAGGTGCAATTCTGAAATTTTTTGCTTTTTCCTGCTCCTCTTAGCATGATAAAGAAGATTCAAAGAGAGTGAGATGCCAGCTCCTTTCATTCAGTCAGTAGCTTCAATCATTTCTGGTATATGAATAACATGATGTTTTTCAATGGCAAAAATCAATGAATATTGTAAATGCACAAACAGTAATTTCTCCGCATTGCAAGGTGCAATTCTGAAATTTTTTGCTTTTTCCTGCTCCTCTTAGCATGATAAAGAAGATTCAAAGAGAGTGAGATGCCAGCTCCTTTCATTCAGTCAGTAGCTTCAAACATTTCTGGTATATGAATAACATGATGTTTTTCAATGGCAAAAATCAATGAATATTGTAAATGCACAAACAGTAATTTCTCCGCATTGCAAGGTGCAATTCTGAAATTTTTTGCTTTTTCCTGCTCCTCTTAGCATGATAAAGAAGATTCAAAGAGAGTGAGATGCCAGCTCCTTTCATTCAGTCAGTAGCTTCAAACATTTCTGGTATATGAATAACATGATGTTTTTCAATGGCAAAAATCAATGAATATTGTAAATGCACAAACAGTAATTTCTCCGCATTGCAAGGTGCAATTCTGAAATTTTTTGCTTTTTCCTGCTCCTCTTAGCATGATAAAGAAGATTCAAAGAGAGTGAGATGCCAGCTCCTTTCATTCAGTCAGTAGCTTCAATCATTTCTGGACGTTTTTCAATGGCAAAAATCAATGAATATTGTAAATGCACAAACAGTAATTTCTCCGCATTGCAAGGTGCAATTCTGAAATTTTTTGCTTTTTCCTGCTCCTCTTAGCATGATAAACAAGATTCAAAGAGAGTGAGATGCCAGCTCCTTTCATTCAGTCAGTAGCTTCAATCTTTTCTGGACGTTTTTCAATGGCAAAAATCAATGAATATTGTAAATGCACAAACAGTAATTTCTCCGCATTGCAAGGTGCAATTCTGAAATTTTTTGCTTTTTCCTGCTCCTCTTAGCATGATAAAGAAGATTCAAAGAGAGTGAGATGCCAGCTCCTTTCATTCAGTCAGTAGCTTCAAACATTTCTGGTATATGAATAACATGATGTTTTTCAATGGCAAAAATCAATGAATATTGTAAATGCACAAACAGTAATTTCTCCACATTGCAAGGTGCAATTCTGAAATTTTTTGCTTTTTCCTGCTCCTCTTAGCATGATAAAGAAGATTCAAAGAGAGTGAGATGCCAGCTCCTTTCATTCAGTCAGTAGCTTCAATCATTTCTGGACGTTTTTCAATGGCAAAAATCAATGAATATTGTAAATGCACAAACAGTAATTTCTCCGCATTGCAAGGTGCAATTCTGAAATTTTTTGCTTTTTCCTGCTCCTCTTAGCATGATAAAGAAGATTCAAAGAGAGTGAGATGCCAGCTCCTTTCATTCAGTCAGTAGCTTCAATCATTTCTGGACGTTTTTCAATGGCAAAAATCAATGAATATTGTAAATGCACAAACAGTAATTTCTCCGCATTGCAAGGTGCAATTCTGAAATTTTTTGCTTTTTCCTGCTCCTCTTAGCATGATAAAGAAGATTCAAAGAGAGTGAGATGCCAGCTCCTTTCATTCAGTCAGTAGCTTCAATCATTTCTGGACGTTTTTCAATGGCAAAAATCAATGAATATTGTAAATGCACAAACAGTAATTTCTCCACATTGCAAGGTGCAATTCTGAAATTTTTTGCTTTTTCCTGCTCCTCTTAGCAAGATAAACAAGATTCAAAGAGAGTGAGATGCCAGCTCCTTTCATTCAGTCAGTAGCTTCAATCATTTCTGGACGTTTTTCAATGGCAAAAATCAATGAATATTGTAAATGCACAAACAGTAATTTCTCCGCATTGCAAGGTGCAATTCTGAAATTTTTTGCTTTTTCCTGCTCCTCTTAGCATGATAAAGAAGATTCAAAGAGAGTGAGATGCCAGCTCCTTTCATTCAGTCAGTAGCTTCAAACATTTCTGGTATATGAATAACATGATGTTTTTCAATGGCAAAAATCAATGAATATTGTAAATGCACAAACAGTAATTTCTCCGCATTGCAAGGTGCAATTCTGAAATTTTTTGCTTTTTCCTGCTCTTCTTAGCATGATAAAGAAGATTCAAGGAGAGTGAGATGCCAGCTCCTTTCATTCAGTCAGTAGCTTCAATCATTTCTGATATATGAATAACATGATGTTTTTCAATGGCAAAAATCAATGAATATTGTAAATGCACAAACAGTAATTTCTCCGCATTGCAAGGTGCAATTCTGAAATTTTTTGCTTTTTCCTGCTCCTCTAAGCATGATAAAGAAGATTCAAAGAGAGTGAGATGCCAGCTCCTTTCATTCAGTCAGTAGCTTCAATCATTTCTGGACGTTTTTCAATGGCAAAAATCAATGAATATTGTAAATGCACAAACAGTAATTTCTCCGCATTGCAAGGTGCAATTCTGAAATTTTTTGCTTTTTCCTGCTCCTCTTAGCATGATAAAGAAGATTCAAAGAGAGTGAGATGCCAGCTCCTTTCATTCAGTCAGTAGCTTCAATCATTTCTGGACGTTTTTCAATGGCAAAAATCAATGAATATTGTAAATGCACAAACAGTAATTTCTCCGCATTGCAAGGTGCAATTCTGAAATTTTTTGCTTTTTCCTGCACCTCTTAGCATGATAAAGAAGATTCAAAGAGAGTGAGATGCCAGCTCCTTTCATTCAGTCAGTAGCTTCAAACATTTCTGGTATATGAATAACATGATGTTTTTCAATGGCAAAAATCAATGAATATTGTAAATGCACAAACAGTAATTTCTCCGCATTGAAAGGTGCAATTCTGAAATTTTTTGCTTTTTCCTGCTCCTCTTAGCATGATAAAGAAGATTCAAAGAGAGTGAGATGCCAGCTCCTTTCATTCAGTCAGTAGCTTTAATCATTTCTGGACGTTTTTCAATGGCAAAAACCAATGAATATTGTAAATGCACAAACAGTAATTTCTCCGCATTGCAAGGTGCAATTCTGAAATTTTTTGCTTTTTCCTGCTCCTCTTAGCATGATAAAGAAGATTCAAAGAGAGTGAGATGCCAGCTCCTTTCATTCAGTCAGTAGCTTCAATCATTTCTGGACGTTTTTCAATGGCAAAAATCAATGAATATTGTAAATGCACAAACAGTAATTTCTCCGCATTGCAAGGTGCAATTCTGAAATTTTTTGCTTTTTTCTGCTCCTCTTAGCATGATAAAGAAGATTCAAAGAGAGTGAGATGCCAGCTCCTTTCATTCAGTCAGTAGCTTCAAACATTTCTGGTATATGAATAACATGATGTTTTTCAATGGCAAAAATCAATGAATATTGTAAATGCACAAACAGTAATTTCTCCGCATTGCAAGGTGCAATTCTGAAATTTTTTGCTTTTTCCTGCTCCTCTTAGCATGATAAAGAAGATTCAAAGAGAGTAAGATGCCAGCTCCTTTCATTCAGTCAGTAGCTTCAACCATTTCTGGACGTTTTTCAATGGCAAAAATCTATGAATATTGTAAATGCACAAACAGTAATTTCTCCGCATTGCAAGGTGCAATTCTGAAATTTTTTGCTTTTTCCTGCTCCTCTTAGCAAGATAAACAAGATTCAAAGAGAGTGAGATGCCAGCTCCTTTCATTCAGTCAGTAGCTTCAATCATTTCTGGACGTTTTTCAATGGCAAAAATCAATGAATATTGTAAATGCACAAACAGTAATTTCTCCGCATTGCAAGGTGCAATTCTGAAATTTTTTGCTTTTTCCTGCTCCTCTTAGCATGATAAAGAAGATTCAAAGAGAGTGAGATGCCAGCTCCTTTCATTCAGTCAGTAGCTTCAATCATTTCTGGACGTTTTTCAATGGCAAAAATCAATGAATATTGTAAATGCACAAACTAATTTCTCCGCATTGCAAGGTGCAATTCTGAAATTTTTTGCTTTTTGCTGCTCCTCTTAGCATGATAAAGAAGATTCAAAGAGAGTGAGATGCCAGCTCCTTTCATTCAGTCAGTAGCTTCAAACATTTCTGGTATATGAATAACATGATGTTTTTCAATGGCAAAAATCAATGAATATTGTAAATGCACAAACAGTAATTTCTCCGCATTGCAAGGTGCAATTCTGAAATTTTTTGCTTTTTCCTGCTCCTCTTAGCATGATAAAGAAGATTCAAAGAGAGTGAGATGCCAGCTCCTTTCATTCAGTCAGTAGCTTCAATCATTTCTGGTATATGAATAACATGATGTTTTTCAATGGCAAAAATCAATGAATATTGTAAATGCACAAACAGTAATTTCTCCGCATTGCAAGGTGCAATTCTGAAATTTTTTGCTTTTTCCTGCTCCTCTTAGCATGATAAAGAAGATTCAAAGAGAGTGAGATGCCAGCTCCTTTCATTCAGTCAGTAGCTTCAATCATTTCTGGACGTTTTTCAATGGCAAAAATCAATGAATATTGTAAATGCACAAACAGTAATTTCTCCGCATTGCAAGGTGCAATTCTGAAATTTTTTGCTCTTTCCTGCTCCTCTTAGCATGATAAACAAGATTCAAAGAGAGTGAGATGCCAGCTCCTTTCATTCAGTCAGTAGCTTCAATCATTTCTGGACGTTTTTCAATGGCAAAAATCAATGAATATTGTAAATGCACAAACAGTAATTTCTCCGCATTGCAAGGTGCAATTCTGAAATTTTTTGCTTTTTCCTGCTCCTCTTAGCATGATAAAGAAGATTCAAAGAGAGTGAGATGCCAGCTCCTTTCATTCAGTCAGTAGCTTCAAACATTTCTGGTATATGAATAACATGATGTTTTTCAATGGCAAAAATCAATGAATATTGTAAATGCACAAACAGTAATTTCTCCACATTGCAAGGTGCAATTCTGAAATTTTTTGCTTTTTCCTGCTCCTCTTAGCATGATAAAGAAGATTCAAAGAGAGTGAGATGCCAGCTCCTTTCATTCAGTCAGTAGCTTCAATCATTTCTGGACGTTTTTCAATGGCAAAAATCAATGAATATTGTAAATGCACAAACAGTAATTTCTCCGCATTGCAAGGTGCAATTCTGAAATTTTTTGCTTTTTCCTGCTCCTCTTAGCATGATAAAGAAGATTCAAAGAGAGTGAGAGTCCAGCTCCTTTCATTCAGTCAGTAGCTTCAATCATTTCTGGACGTTTTTCAATGGCAAAAATCAATGAATATTGTAAATGCACAAACAGTAATTTCTCTGCATTGCAAGGTGCAATTCTGAAATTTTTTGCTTTTTCCTGCTCCTCTTAGCATGATAAAGAAGATTCAAAGAGAGTGAGATGCCAGCTCCTTTCATTCAGTCAGTAGCTTCAATCATTTCTGGACGTTTTTCAATGGCAAAAATCTATGAATATTGTAAATGCACAAACAGTAATTTCTCCGCATTGCAAGGTGCAATTCTGAAATTTTTTGCTTTTTCCTGCTCCTCTTAGCAAGATAAACAAGATTCAAAGAGAGTGAGATGCCAGCTCCTTTCATTCAGTCAGTAGCTTCAATCATTTCTGGACGTTTTTCAATGGCAAAAATCAATGAATATTGTAAATGCACAAACAGTAATTTCTCCGCATTGCAAGGTGCAATTCTGAAATTTTTTGCTTTTTCCTGCTCCTCTTAGCATGATAAAGAAGATTCAAAGAGAGTGAGATGCCAGCTCCTTTCATTCATTCAGTAGCTTCAAACATTTCTGGTATATGAATAACATGATGTTTTTCAATGGCAAAAATCAATGAATATTGTAAATGCACAAACAGTAATTTCTCCGCATTGCAAGGTGCAATTCTGAATTTTTTTGCTTTTTCCTGCTCCTCTTAGCATGATAAAGAAGATTCAAAGAGAGTGAGAAGCCAGCTCCTTTCATTCAGTCAGTAGCTTCAATCATTTCTGGACGTTTTTCAATGGCAAAAATCTATGAATATTGTAAATGCACAAACAGTAATTTCTCCGCATTGCAAGGTGCAATTCTGAAATTTTTTGCTTTTTCCTGCTCCTCTTAGCAAGATAAACAAGATTCAAAGAGAGTGAGATGCCAGCTCCTTTCATTCAGTCAGTAGCTTCAATCATTTCTGGACGTTTTTCAATGGCAAAAATCAATGAATATTGTAAATGCACAAACAGTAATTTCTCCGCATTGCAAGGTGCAATTCTGAAATTTTTTGCTTTTTCCTGCTCCTCTTAGCATGATAAAGAAGATTCAAAGAGAGTGAGATGCCAGCTCCTTTCATTCAGTCAGTAGCTTCAATCATTTCTGGACGTTTTTCAATGGCAAAAATCAATGAATATTGTAAATGCACAAACTAATTTCTCCGCATTGCAAGGTGCAATTCTGAAATTTTTTGCGTTTTGCTGCTCCTCTTAGCATGATAAAGAAGATTCAAAGAGAGTGAGATGCCAGCTCCTTTCATTCAGTCAGTAGCTTCAAACATTTCTGGTATATGAATAACATGATGTTTTTCAATGGCAAAAATCAATGAATATTGTAAATGCACAAACAGTAATTTCTCCGCATTGCAAGGTGCAATTCTGAAATTTTTTGCTTTTTCCTGCTCCTCTTAGCATGATAAAGAAGATTCAAAGAGAGTGAGATGCCAGCTCCTTTCATTCAGTCAGTAGCTTCAATCATTTCTGGACGTTTTTCAATGGCAAAAATCATTGAATATTGTAAATGCACAAACAGTAATTTCTCCGCATTGCAAGGTGCAATTCTGAAATTTTTTGCTTTTTCCTGCTCCTCTTAGCATGATAAAGAAGATTCAAAGAGAGTGAGATGCCAGCTCCTTTCATTCAGTCAGTAGCTTCAATCATTTCTGGTATATGAATAACATGATGTTTTTCAATGGCAAAAATCAATGAATATTGTAAATGCACAAACAGTAATTTCTCCGCATTGCAAGGTGCAATTCTGAAATTTTTTGCTTTTTCCTGCTCCTCTTAGCATGATAAAGAAGATTCAAAGAGAGTGAGATGCCAGCTCCTTTCATTCAGTCAGTAGCTTCAAACATTTCTGGTATATGAATAACATGATGTTTTTCAATGGCAAAAATCAATGAATATTGTAAATGCACAAACAGTAATTTCTCCGCATTGCAAGGTGCAATTCTGAAATTTTTTGCTTTTTCCTGCTCCTCTTAGCATGATAAAGAAGATTCAAAGAGAGTGAGATGCCAGCTCCTTTCATTCAGTCAGTAGCTTCAATCATTTCTGGACGTTTTTCAATGGCAAAAATCAATGAATATTGTAAATGCACAAACAGTAATTTCTCCGCATTGCAAGGTGCAATTCTGAAATTTTTTGCTTTTTCCTGCTCCTCTTAGCATGATAAACAAGATTCAAAGAGAGTGAGATGCCAGCTCCTTTCATTCAGTCAGTAGCTTCAATCATTTCTGGACGTTTTTCAATGGCAAAAATCAATGAATATTGTAAATGCACAAACAGTAATTTCTCCGCATTGCAAGGTGCAATTCTGAAATTTTTTGCTTTTTCCTGCTCCTCTTAGCATGATAAAGAAGATTCAAAGAGAGTGAGATGCCAGCTCCTTTCATTCAGTCAGTAGCTTCAAACATTTCTGGTATATGAATAACATGATGTTTTTCAATGGCAAAAATCAATGAATATTGTAAATGCACAAACAGTAATTTCTCCACATTGCAAGGTGCAATTCTGAAATTTTTTGCTTTTTCCTGCTCCTCTTAGCATGATAAAGAAGATTCAAAGAGAGTGAGATGCCAGCTCCTTTCATTCAGTCAGTAGCTTCAATCATTTCTGGACGTTTTTCAATGGCAAAAATCAATGAATATTGTAAATGCACAAACAGTAATTTCTCCGCATTGCAAGGTGCAATTCTGAAATTTTTTGCTTTTTCCTGCTCCTCTTAGCATGATAAAGAAGATTCAAAGAGAGTGAGATGCCAGCTCCTTTCATTCAGTCAGTAGCTTCAATCATTTCTGGACGTTTTTCAATGGCAAAAATCAATGAATATTGTAAATGCACAAACAGTAATTTCTCCGCATTGCAAGGTGCAATTCTGAAATTTTTTGCTTTTTCCTGCTCCTCTTAGCATGATAAAGAAGATTCAAAGAGAGTGAGATGCCAGCTCCTTTCATTCAGTCAGTAGCTTCAATCATTTCTGGACGTTTTTCAATGGCAAAAATCAATGAATATTGTAAATGCACAAACAGTAATTTCTCCGCATTGCAAGGTGCAATTCTGAAATTTTTTGCTTTTTCCTGCTCCTCTTAGCAAGATAAACAAGATTCAAAGAGAGTGAGATGCCAGCTCCTTTCATTCAGTCAGTAGCTTCAATCATTTCTGGACGTTTTTCAATGGCAAAAATCAATGAATATTGTAAATGCACAAACAGTAATTTCTCCGCATTGCAAGGTGCAATTCTGAAATTTTTTGCTTTTTCCTGCTCCTCTTAGCAAGATAAACAAGATTCAAAGAGAGTGAGATGCCAGCTCCTTTCATTCAGTCAGTAGCTTCAATCATTTCTGGACGTTTTTCAATGGCAAAAATCAATGAATATTGTAAATGCACAAACAGTAATTTCTCCGCATTGCAAGGTGCAATTCTGAAATTTTTTGCTTTTTCCTGCTCCTCTTAGCATGATAAAGAAGATTCAAAGAGAGTGAGATGCCAGCTCCTTTCATTCAGTCAGTAGCTTCAATCATTTCTGGACGTTTTTCAATGGCAAAAATCAATGAATATTGTAAATGCACAAACTAATTTCTCCGCATTGCAAGGTGCAATTCTGAAATTTTTTGCTTTTTGCTGCTCCTCTTAGCATGATAAAGAAGATTCAAAGAGAGTGAGATGCCAGCTCCTTTCATTCAGTCAGTAGCTTCAATCATTTCTGGACGTTTTTCAATGGCAAAAATCATTGAATATTGTAAATGCACAAACAGTAATCTCTCCGTATTGCAAGGTGCAATTCTGAAATTTTTTGCTTTTTCCTGCTCCTCTTAGCATGATAAAGAAGATTCAAAGAGAGTGAGATGCCAGCTCCTTTCATTCAGTCAGTAGCTTCAATCATTTCTGGACGTTTTTCAATGGCAAAAATCAATGAATATTGTAAATGCACAAACAGTAATTTCTCCGCATTGCAAGGTGCAATTCTGAAATTTTTTGCTTTTTCCTGCTCCTCTAAGCATGATAAAGAAGATTCAAAGAGAGTGAGATGCCAGCTCCTTTCATTCAGTCAGTAGCTTCAATCATTTCTGGACGTTTTTCAATGGCAAAAATCAATGAATATTGTAAATGCACAAACAGTAATTTCTCCGCATTGCAAGATGCAATTCTGAAATTTTTTGCTTTTTCCTGCTCCTCTTAGCATGATAAAGAAGATTCAAAGAGAGTGAGATGCCAGCTCCTTTCATTCAGTCAGTAGCTTCAAACATTTCTGGTATATGAATAACATGATGTTTTTCAATGGCAAAAATCAATGAATATTGTAAATGCACAAACAGTAATTTCTCCGCATTGCAAGGTGCAATTCTGAAATTTTTTGCTTTTTCCTGCTCCTCTTAGCATGATAAAGAAGATTCAAAGAGAGTGAGATGCCAGCTCCTTTCATTCAGTCAGTAGCTTCAATCATTTCTGGACGTTTTTCAATGGCAAAAATCAATGAATATTGTAAATGCACAAACAGTAATTTCTCCGCATTGCAAGGTGCAATTCTGAAATTTTTTGCTTTTTCCTGCTCCTCTTAGCATGATAAAGAAGATTCAAAGAGAGTGAGATGCCAGCTCCTTTCATTCAGTCAGTAGCTTCAATCATTTCTGGTATATGAATAACATGATGTTTTTCAATGGCAAAAATCAATGAATATTGTAAATGCACAAACAGTAATTTCTCCGCATTGCAAGGTGCAATTCTGAAATTTTTTGCTTTTTCCTGCTCCTCTAAGCATGATAAAGAAGATTCAAAGAGAGTGAGATGCCAGCTCCTTTCATTCAGTCAGTAGCTTCAATCATTTCTGGACGTTTTTCAATGGCAAAAATCAATGAATATTGTAAATGCACAAACAGTAATTTCTCCGCATTGCAAGATGCAATTCTGAAATTTTTTGCTTTTTCCTGCTCCTCTTAGCATGATAAAGAAGATTCAAAGAGAGTGAGATGCCAGCTCCTTTCATTCAGTCAGTAGCTTCAAACATTTCTGGTATATGAATAACATGATGTTTTTCAATGGCAAAAATCAATGAATATTGTAAATGCACAAACAGTAATTTCTCCGCATTGCAAGGTGCAATTCTGAAATTTTTTGCTTTTTCCTGCTCCTCTTAGCATGATAAAGAAGATTCAAAGAGAGTGAGATGCCAGCTCCTTTCATTCAGTCAGTAGCTTCAATCATTTCTGGACGTTTTTCAATGGCAAAAATCAATGAATATTGTAAATGCACAAACAGTAATTTCTCCGCATTGCAAGGTGCAATTCTGAAATTTTTTGCTTTTTCCTGCTCCTCTTAGCATGATAAAGAAGATTCAAAGAGAGTGAGATGCCAGCTCCTTTCATTCAGTCAGTAGCTTCAAACATTTCTGGTATATGAATAACATGATGTTTTTCAATGGCAAAAATCAATGAATATTGTAAATGCACAAACAGTAATTTCTCCGCATTGCAAGGTGCAATTCTGAAATTTTTTGCTTTTTCCTGCTCCTCTAAGCATGATAAAGAAGATTCAAAGAGAGTGAGATGCCAGCTCCTTTCATTCAGTCAGTAGCTTCAATCATTTCTGGACGTTTTTCAATGGCAAAAATCAATGAATATTGTAAATGCACAAACAGTAATTTCTCCGCATTGCAAGGTGCAATTCTGAAATTTTTTGCTTTTTCCTGCTCCTCTTAGCATGATAAAGAAGATTCAAAGAGAGTGAGATGCCAGCTCCTTTCATTCAGTCAGTAGCTTCAAACATTTCTAGTATATGAATAACATGATGTTTTTCAATGGCAAAAATCAATGAATATTGTAAATGCACAAACAGTAATTTCTCCGCATTGCAAGGTGCAATTCTGAAATTTTTTGCTTTTTCCTGCTCCTCTTAGCATGATAAAGAAGATTCAAAGAGAGTGAGATGCCAGCTCCTTTCATTCAGTCAGTAGCTTCAATCATTTCTGGACGTTTTTCAATGGCAAAAATCAATGAATATTGTAAATGCACAAACAGTAATTTCAACGCATTGCAAGGAGCAATTCTGAATTTTTTTGCTTTTTCCTGCTCCTCTTAGCATGATAAAGAAGATTCAAAGAGAGTGAGATGCCAGCTCCTTTCATTCAGTCAGTAGCTTCAAACATTTCTGGTATATGAATAACATGATGTTTTTCAATGGCAAAAATCAATGAATATTGTAAATGCACAAACAGTAATTTCTCCGCATTGCAAGGTGCAATTTTGAAATTTTTTGCTTTTTCCTGCTCCTCTTAGCATGGTAAAGAAGATTCAAAGAGAGTGAGATGCCAGCTCCTTTCATTCAGTCAGTAGCTTCAATCATTTCTGGACGTTTTTCAATGGCAAAAATCAATGAATATTGTAAATGCACAAACAGTAATTTCTCCGCATTGCAAGGTGCAATTCTGAAATTTTTTGCTTTTTCCTGCTCCTCTTAGCATGATAAACAAGATTCAGAGAGAGTGAGATGCCAGCTCCTTTCATTCAGTCAGTAGCTTCAATCATTTCTGGATGTTTTTCAATGGCAAAAATCAATGAATATTGTAAATGCACAAACAGTAATTTCTCCGCATTGCAAGGTGCAATTCTGAAATTTTTTGCTTTTTTCTGCTCCTCTTAGCATGATAAAGAAGATTCAAAGAGAGTGAGATGCCAGCTCCTTTCATTCAGTCAGTAGCTTCAAACATTTCTGGTATATGAATAACATGATGTTTTTCTGAGATGCCAGCTCCTTTCATTCAGTCAGTAGCTTCAATCATTTCTGGACGTTTTTCAATGGCAAAAATCAATGAATATTGTAAATGCACAAACAGTAATTTCTCCGCATTGCAAGATGCAATTCTGAAATTTTTTGCTTTTTCCTGCTCCTCTTAGCATGATAAAGAAGATTCAAAGAGAGTGAGATGCCAGCTCCTTTCATTCAGTCAGTAGCTTCAAACATTTCTGGTATATGAATAACATGATGTTTTTCAATGGCAAAAATCAATGAATATTGTAAATGCACAAACAGTAATTTCTCCGCATTGCAAGGTGCAATTCTGAAATTTTTTGCTTTTTCCTGCTCCTCTTAGCATGATAAAGAAGATTCAAAGAGAGTGAGATGCCAGCTCCTTTCATTCAGTCAGTAGCTTCAATCATTTCTGGACGTTTTTCAATGGCAAAAATCAATGAATATTGTAAATGCACAAACAGTAATTTCTCCGCATTGCAAGGTGCAATTCTGAAATTTTTTGCTTTTTCCTGCTCCTCTTAGCATGATAAAGAAGATTCAAAGAGAGTGAGATGCCAGCTCCTTTCATTCAGTCAGTAGCTTCAAACATTTCTGGTATATGAATAACATGATGTTTTTCAATGGCAAAAATCAATGAATATTGTAAATGCACAAACAGTAATTTCTCCGCATTGCAAGGTGCAATTCTGAAATTTTTTGCTTTTTCCTGCTCCTCTAAGCATGATAAAGAAGATTCAAAGAGAGTGAGATGCCAGCTCCTTTCATTCAGTCAGTAGCTTCAATCATTTCTGGACGTTTTTCAATGGCAAAAATCAATGAATATTGTAAATGCACAAACAGTAATTTCTCCGCATTGCAAGATGCAATTCTGAAATTTTTTGCTTTTTCCTGCTCCTCTTAGCATGATAAAGAAGATTCAAAGAGAGTGAGATGCCAGCTCCTTTCATTCAGTCAGTAGCTTCAAACATTTCTGGTATATGAATAACATGATGTTTTTCAATGGCAAAAATCAATGAATATTATAAATGCACAAACAGTAATTTCTCCGCATTGCAAGGTGCAATTCTGAAATTTTTTGCTTTTTCCTGCTCCTCTTAGCATGATAAAGAAGATTCAAAGAGAGTGAGATGCCAGCTCCTTTCATTCAGTCAGTAGCTTCAATCATTTCTGGACGTTTTTCAATGGCAAAAATCAATGAATATTGTAAATGCACAAACAGTAATTTCTCCGCATTGCAAGGTGCAATTCTGAAATTTTTTGCTTTTTCCTGCTCCTCTTAGCATGATAAAGAAGATTCAAAGAGAGTGAGATGCCAGCTCCTTTCATTCAGTCAGTAGCTTCAAACATTTCTGGTATATGAATAACATGATGTTTTTCAATGGCAAAAATCAATGAATATTGTAAATGCACAAACAGTAATTTCTCCGCATTGCAAGGTGCAATTCTGAAATTTTTTGCTTTTTCCTGCTCCTCTAAGCATGATAAAGAAGATTCAAAGAGAGTGAGATGCCAGCTCCTTTCATTCAGTCAGTAGCTTCAATCATTTCTGGACGTTTTTCAATGGCAAAAATCAATGAATATTGTAAATGCACAAACAGTAATTTCTCCGCATTGCAAGGTGCAATTCTGAAATTTTTTGCTTTTTCCTGCTCCTCTTAGCATGATAAAGAAGATTCAAAGAGAGTGAGATGCCAGCTCCTTTCATTCAGTCAGTAGCTTCAAACATTTCTAGTATATGAATAACATGATGTTTTTCAATGGCAAAAATCAATGAATATTGTAAATGCACAAACAGTAATTTCTCCGCATTGCAAGGTGCAATTCTGAAATTTTTTGCTTTTTCCTGCTCCTCTTAGCATGATAAAGAAGATTCAAAGAGAGTGAGATGCCAGCTCCTTTCATTCAGTCAGTAGCTTCAATCATTTCTGGACGTTTTTCAATGGCAAAAATCAATGAATATTGTAAATGCACAAACAGTAATTTCAACGCATTGCAAGGAGCAATTCTGAATTTTTTTGCTTTTTCCTGCTCCTCTTAGCATGATAAAGAAGATTCAAAGAGAGTGAGATGCCAGCTCCTTTCATTCAGTCAGTAGCTTCAAACATTTCTGGTATATGAATAACATGATGTTTTTCAATGGCAAAAATCAATGAATATTGTAAATGCACAAACAGTAATTTCTCCGCATTGCAAGGTGCAATTTTGAAATTTTTTGCTTTTTCCTGCTCCTCTTAGCATGGTAAAGAAGATTCAAAGAGAGTGAGATGCCAGCTCCTTTCATTCAGTCAGTAGCTTCAATCATTTCTGGACGTTTTTCAATGGCAAAAATCAATGAATATTGTAAATGCACAAACAGTAATTTCTCCGCATTGCAAGGTGCAATTCTGAAATTTTTTGCTTTTTCCTGCTCCTCTTAGCATGATAAACAAGATTCAGAGAGAGTGAGATGCCAGCTCCTTTCATTCAGTCAGTAGCTTCAATCATTTCTGGATGTTTTTCAATGGCAAAAATCAATGAATATTGTAAATGCACAAACAGTAATTTCTCCGCATTGCAAGGTGCAATTCTGAAATTTTTTGCTTTTTTCTGCTCCTCTTAGCATGATAAAGAAGATTCAAAGAGAGTGAGATGCCAGCTCCTTTCATTCAGTCAGTAGCTTCAAACATTTCTGGTATATGAATAACATGATGTTTTTCTGAGATGCCAGCTCCTTTCATTCAGTCAGTAGCTTCAATCATTTCTGGACGTTTTTCAATGGCAAAAATCAATGAATATTGTAAATGCACAAACAGTAATTTCTCCGCATTGCAAGGTGCAATTCTGAAATTTTTTGCTTTTTCCTGCTCCTCTTAGCATGATAAAGAAGATTCAAAGAGAGTGAGATGCCAGCTCCTTTCATTCAGTCAGTAGCTTCAATCATTTCTGGTATATGAATAACATGATGTTTTTCAATGGCAAAAATCAATGAATATTGTAAATGCACAAACAGTAATTTCTCCGCATTGCAAGGTGCAATTCTGAAATTTTTTGCTTTTTCCTGCTCCTCTAAGCATGATAAAGAAGATTCAAGGAGAGTGAGATGCCAGCTCCTTTCATTCAGTCAGTAGCTTCAATCATTTCTGGACGTTTTTCAATGGCAAAAATCAATGAATATTGTAAATGCACAAACAGTAATTTCTCCGCATTGCAAGGTGCAATTCTGAAATTTTTTGCTTTTTCCTGCTCCTCTTAGCATGATAAAGAAGATTCAAAGAGAGTGAGATGCCAGCTCCTTTCATTCAGTCAGTAGCTTCAAACATTTCTGGTATATGAATAACATGATGTTTTTCAATGGCAAAAATCAATGAATATTGTAAATGCACAAACAGTAATTTCTCCGCATTGAAAGGTGCAATTCTGAAATTTTTTGCTTTTTCCTGCTCCTCTTAGCATGATAAAGAAGATTCAAAGAGAGTGAGATGCCAGCTCCTTTCATTCAGTCAGTAGCTTCAATCATTTCTGGACGTTTTTCAATGGCAAAAATCAATGAATATTGTAAATGCACAAACAGTAATTTCTCCGCATTGCAAGGTGCAATTCTGAAATTTTTTGCTTTTTCCTGCTCCTCTTAGCATGATAAAGAAGATTCAAAGAGAGTGAGATGCCAGCTCCTTTCATTCAGTCAGTAGCTTCAATCATTTCTGGACGTTTTTCAATGGCAAAAATCAATGAATATTGTAAATGCACAAACAGTAATTTCTCCGCATTGCAAGGTGCAATTCTGAAATTTTTTGCTTTTTCCTGCTCCTCTTAGCAAGATAAACAAGATTCAAAGAGAGTGAGATGCCAGCTCCTTTCATTCAGTCAGTAGCTTCAATCATTTCTGGACGTTTTTCAATGGCAAAAATCAATGAATATTGTAAATACACAAACAGTAATTTCTCCGCATTGCAAGGTGCAATTCTGAAATTTTTTGCTTTTTCCTGCTCCTCTTAGCATGATAAAGAAGATTCAAAGAGAGTGAGATGCCAGCTCCTTTCATTCAGTCAGTAGCTTCAATCATTTCTGGACGTTTTTCAATGGCAAAAATCAATGAATATTGTAAATGCACAAACTAATTTCTCCGCATTGCAAGGTGCAATTCTGAAATTTTTTGCTTTTTGCTGCTCCTCTTAGCATGATAAAGAAGATTCAAAGAGAGTGAGATGCCAGCTCCTTTCATTCAGTCAGTAGCTTCAATCATTTCTGGACGTTTTTCAATGGCAAAAATCAATGAATATTGTAAATGCACAAACAGTAATTTCTCCGTATTGCAAGGTGCAATTCTGAAATTTTTTGCTTTTTCCTGCTCCTCTTAGCATGATAAAGAAGATTCAAAGAGAGTGAGATGCCAGCTCCTTTCATTCAGTCAGTAGCTTCAATCATTTCTGGACGTTTTTCAATGGCAAAAATCAATGAATATTGTAAATGCACAAACAGTAATTTCTCCGCATTGCAAGGTGCAATTCTGAAATTTTTTGCTTTTTCCTGCTCCTCTAAGCATGATAAAGAAGATTCAAAGAGAGTGAGATGCCAGCTCCTTTCATTCAGTCAGTAGCTTCAATCATTTCTGGACGTTTTTCAATGGCAAAAATCAATGAATATTGTAAATGCACAAAGAGTAATTTCTCCGCATTGCAAGGTGCAATTCTGAAATTTTTTGCTTTTTCCTGCTCCTCTTAGCATGATAAAGAAGATTCAAAGAGAGTGAGATGCCAGCTCCTTTCATTCAGTCAGTAGCTTCAAACATTTCTGGTATATGAATAACATGATGTTTTTCAATGGCAAAAATCAATGAATATTGTAAATGCACAAACAGTAATTTCTCCGCATTGCAAGGTGCAATTCTGAAATTTTTTGCTTTTTCCTGCTCTTCTTAGCATGATAAAGAAGATTCAAAGAGAGTGAGATGCCAGCTCCTTTCATTCAGTCAGTAGCTTCAATCATTTCTGGTATATGAATAACATGATGTTTTTCAATGGCAAAAATCAATGAATATTGTAAATGCACAAACAGTAATTTCTCCGCATTGCAAGGTGCAATTCTGAAATTTTTTGCTTTTTCCTGCTCCTGTAAGCATGATAAAGAAGATTCAAAGAGAGTGAGATGCCAGCTCCTTTCATTCAGTCAGTAGCTTCAATCATTTCTGGACGTTTTTCAATGGCAAAAATCAATGAATATTGTAAATGCACAAACAGTAATTTCTCCGCATTGCAAGGTGCAATTCTGAAATTTTTTGCTTTTTCCTGCTCCTCTTAGCATGATAAAGAAGATTCAAAGAGAGTGAGATGCCAGCTCCTTTCATTCAGTCAGTAGCTTCAATCATTTCTGGACGTTTTTCAATGGCAAAAATCAATGAATATTGTAAATGCACAAACTAATTTCTCCGCATTGCAAGGTGCAATTCTGAAATTTTTTGCTTTTTGCTGCTCCTCTTAGCATGATAAAGAAGATTCAAAGAGAGTGAGATGCCAGCTCCTTTCATTCAGTCAGTAGCTTCAAACATTTCTGGTATATGAATAACATGATGTTTTTCAATGGCAAAAATCAATGAATATTGTAAATGCACAAAAAGTAATTTCTCCGCATTGCAAGGTGCAATTCTGAAATTTTTTGCTTTTTCCTGCTCCTCTTAGCATGATAAAGAAGATTCAAAGAGAGTGAGATGCCAGCTCCTTTCATTCAGTCAGTAGCTTCAATCATTTCTGGTATATGAATAACATGATGTTTTTCAATGGCAAAAATCAATGAATATTGTAAATGCACAAACAGTAATTTCTCCGCATTGCAAGGTGCAATTCTGAAATTTTTTGCTTTTTCCTGCTCCTCTTAGCATGATAAAGAAGATTCAAAGAGAGTGAGATGCCAGCTCCTTTCATTCAGTCAGTAGCTTCAATCATTTCTGGACGTTTTTCAATGGCAAAAATCAATGAATATTGTAAATGCACAAACAGTAATTTCTCCGCATTGCAAGGTGCAATTCTGAAACTTTTTGCTCTTTCCTGCTCCTCTTAGCATGATAAACAAGATTCAAAGAGAGTGAGATGCCAGCTCCTTTCATTCAGTCAGTAGCTTCAATCATTTCTGGACGTTTTTCAATGGCAAAAATCAATGAATATTGTAAATGCACAAACAGTAATTTCTCCGCATTGCAAGGTGCAATTCTGAAATTTTTTGCTTTTTCCTGCTCCTCTTAGCATGATAAAGAAGATTCAAAGAGAGTGAGATGCCAGCTCCTTTCATTCAGTCAGTAGCTTCAAACATTTCTGGTATATGAATAACATGATGTTTTTCAATGGCAAAAATCAATGAATATTGTAAATGCACAAACAGTAATTTCTCCACATTGCAAGGTGCAATTCTGAAATTTTTTGCTTTTTCCTGCTCCTCTTAGCATGATAAAGAAGATTCAAAGAGAGTGAGATGCCAGCTCCTTTCATTCAGTCAGTAGCTTCAATCATTTCTGGACGTTTTTCAATGGCAAAAATCAATGAATATTGTAAATGCACAAACAGTAATTTCTCCGCATTGCAAGGTGCAATTCTGAAATTTTTTGCTTTTTTCTGCTCCTCTTAGCATGATAAAGAAGATTCAAAGAGAGTGAGATGCCAGCTCCTTTCATTCAGTCAGTAGCTTCAATCATTTCTGGACGTTTTTCAATGGCAAAAATCAATGAATATTGTAAATGCACAAACAGTAATTTCTCCGCATTGCAAGGTGCAATTCTGAAATTTTTTGCTTTTTCCTGCTCCTCTTAGCATGATAAAGAAGATTCAAAGAGAGTGAGATGCCAGCTCCTTTCATTCAGTCAGTAGCTTCAATCATTTCTGGACGTTTTTCAATGGCAAAAATCTATGAATATTGTAAATGCACAAACAGTAATTTCTCCGCATTGCAAGGTGCAATTCTGAAATTTTTTGCTTTTTCCTGCTCCTCTTAGCAAGATAAACAAGATTCAAAGAGAGTGAGATGCCAGCTCCTTTCATTCAGTCAGTAGCTTCAATCATTTCTGGACGTTTTTCAATGGCAAAAATCAATGAATATTGTAAATGCACAAACAGTAATTTCTCCGCATTGCAAGGTGCAATTCTGAAATTTTTTGCTTTTTCCTGCTCCTCTTAGCATGATAAAGAAGATTCAAAGAGAGTGAGATGCCAGCTCCTTTCATTCAGTCAGTAGCTTCAAACATTTCTGGTATATGAATAACATGATGTTTTTCAATGGCAAAAATCAATGAATATTGTAAATGCACAAACAGTAATTTCTCTGCATTGCAAGGTGCAATTCTGAAATTTTTTGCTTTTTCCTGCTCCTCTTAGCATGATAAAGAAGATTCAAAGAGAGTGAGATGCCAGCTCCTTTCATTCAGTCAGTAGCTTCAATCATTTCTGGACGTTTTTCAATGGCAAAAATCTATGAATATTGTAAATGCACAAACAGTAATTTCTCCGCATTGCAAGGTGCAATTCTGAAATTTTTTGCTTTTTCCTGCTCCTCTTAGCAAGATAAACAAGATTCAAAGAGAGTGAGATGCCAGCTCCTTTCATTCAGTCAGTAGCTTCAATCATTTCTGGACGTTTTTCAATGGCAAAAATCAATGAATATTGTAAATGCACAAACAGTAATTTCTCCGCATTGCAAGGTGCAATTCTGAAATTTTTTGCTTTTTCCTGCTCCTCTTAGCATGATAAAGAAGATTCAAAGAGAGTGAGATGCCAGCTCCTTTCATTCAGTCAGTAGCTTCAAACATTTCTGGTATATGAATAACATGATGTTTTTCAATGGCAAAAATCAATGAATATTGTAAATGCACAAACAGTAATTTCTCCGCATTGCAAGGTGCAATTCTGAAATTTTTTGCTTTTTCCTGCTCCTCTTAGCATGATAAAGAAGATTCAAAGAGAGTGAGATGCCAGCTCCTTTCATTCAGTCAGTAGCTTCAATCATTTCTGGACGTTTTTCAATGGCAAAAATCAATGAATATTGTAAATGCACAAACAGTAATTTCTCCGCATTGCAAGGTGCAATTCTGAAATTTTTTGCTTTTTCCTGCTCCTCTTAGCATGATAAAGAAGATTCAAAGAGAGTGAGATGCCAGCTCCTTTCATTCAGTCAGTAGCTTCAATCATTTCTGGACGTTTTTCAATGGCAAAAATCAATGAATATTGTAAATGCACAAACAGTAATTTCTCCGCATTGCAAGGTGCAATTCTGAAATTTTTTGCTTTTTCCTGCTCCTCTTAGCATGATAAAGAAGATTCAAAGAGAGTGAGATGCCAGCTCCTTTCATTCAGTCAGTAGCTTCAATCATTTCTGGACGTTTTTCAATGGCAAAAATCTATGAATATTGTAAATGCACAAACAGTAATTTCTCCGCATTGCAAGGTGCAATTCTGAAATTTTTTGCTTTTTCCTGCTCCTCTTAGCAAGATAAACAAGATTCAAAGAGAGTGAGATGCCAGCTCCTTTCATTCAGTCAGTAGCTTCAATCATTTCTGGACGTTTTTCAATGGCAAAAATCAATGAATATTGTAAATGCACAAACAGTAATTTCTCCGCATTGCAAGGTGCAATTCTGAAATTTTTTGCTTTTTCCTGCTCCTCTTAGCATGATAAAGAAGATTCAAAGAGAGTGAGATGCCAGCTCCTTTCATTCAGTCAGTAGCTTCAAACATTTCTGGTATATGAATAACATGATGTTTTTCAATGGCAAAAATCAATGAATATTGTAAATGCACAAACAGTAATTTCTCCGCATTGCAAGGTGCAATTCTGAAATTTTTTGCTTTTTCCTGCTCCTCTTAGCATGATAAAGAAGATTCAAAGAGAGTGAGATGCCAGCTCCTTTCATTCAGTCAGTAGCTTCAATCATTTCTGGACGTTTTTCAATGGCAAAAATCAATGAATATTGTAAATACACAAACAGTAATTTCTCCGCATTGCAAGGTGCAATTCTGAAAATTTTGCTTTTTCCTGCTCCTCTTAGCATGATAAAGAAGATTCAAAGAGAGTGAGATGCCAGCTCCTTTCATTCAGTCAGTAGCTTCAATCATTTCTGGACGTTTTTCAATGGCAAAAATCAATGAATATTGTAAATGCACAAACTAATTTCTCCGCATTGCAAGGTGCAATTCTGAAATTTTTTGCTTTTTGCTGCTCCTCTTAGCATGATAAAGAAGATTCAAAGACAGTGAGATGCCAGCTCCTTTCATTCAGTCAGTAGCTTCAATCATTTCTGGACGTTTTTCAATGGCAAAAATCAATGAATATTGTAAATGCACAAACAGTAATTTCTCCGTATTGCAAGGTGCAATTCTGAAATTTTTTGCTTTTTCCTGCTCCTCTTAGCATGATAAAGAAGATTCAAAGAGAGAGAGATGCCAGCTCCTTTCATTCAGTCAGTAGCTTCAATCATTTCTGGACGTTTTTCAATGGCAAAAATCAATGAATATTGTAAATGCACAAACAGTAATTTCTCCGCATTGCAAGGTGCAATTCTGAAATTTTTTGCTTTTTCCTGCTCCTCTAAGCATGATAAAGAAGATTCAAAGAGAGTGAGATGCCAGCTCCTTTCATTCAGTCAGTAGCTTCAATCATTTCTGGACGTTTTTCAATGGCAAAAATCAATGAATATTGTAAATGCACAAAGAGTAATTTCTCCGCATTGCAAGGTGCAATTCTGAAATTTTTTGCTTTTTCCTGCTCCTCTTAGCATGATAAAGAAGATTCAAAGAGAGTGAGATGCCAGCCCCTTTCATTCAGTCAGTAGCTTCAAACATTTCTGGTATATGAATAACATGATGTTTTTCAATGGCAAAAATCAATGAATATTGTAAATGCACAAACAGTAATTTCTCCGCATTGCAAGGTGCAATTCTGAAATTTTTTGCTTTTTCCTGCTCTTCTTAGCATGATAAAGAAGATTCAAAGAGAGTGAGATGCCAGCTCCTTTCATTCAGTCAGTAGCTTCAATCATTTCTGGTATATGAATAACATGATGTTTTTCAATGGCAAAAATCAATGAATATTGTAAATGCACAAACAGTAATTTCTCCGCATTGCAAGGTGCAATTCTGAAATTTTTTGCTTTTTCCTGCTCCTGTAAGCATGATAAAGAAGATTCAAAGAGAGTGAGATGCCAGCTCCTTTCATTCAGTCAGTAGCTTCAATCATTTCTGGACGTTTTTCAATGGCAAAAATCAATGAATATTGTAAATGCACAAACAGTAATTTCTCCGCATTGCAAGGTGCAATTCTGAAATTTTTTGCTTTTTCCTGCTCCTCTTAGCATGATAAAGAAGATTCAAAGAGAGTGAGATGCCAGCTCCTTTCATTCAGTCAGTAGCTTCAAACATTTCTGGTATATGAATAACATGATGTTTTTCAATGGCAAAAATCAATGAATATTGTAAATGCACAAACAGTAATTTCTCCGCATTGAAAGGTGCAATTCTGAAATTTTTTGCTTTTTCCTGCTCCTCTTAGCATGATAAAGAAGATTCAAAGAGAGTGAGATGCCAGCTCCTTTCATTCAGTCAGTAGCTTCAATCATTTCTGGACGTTTTTCAATGGCAAAAATCAATGAATATTGTAAATGCACAAACAGTAATTTCTCCGCATTGCAAGGTGCAATTCTGAAATTTTTTGCTTTTTCCTGCTCCTCTTAGCATGATAAAGAAGATTCAAAGAGAGTGAGATGCCAGCTCCTTTCATTCAGTCAGTAGCTTCAATCATTTCTGGACGTTTTTCAATGGCAAAAATCAATGAATATTGTAAATGCACAAACAGTAATTTCTCCGCATTGCAAGGTGCAATTCTGAAATTTTTTGCTTTTTTCTGCTCCTCTTAGCATGATAAAGAAGATTCAAAGAGAGTGAGATGCCAGCTCCTTTCATTCAGTCAGTAGCTTCAAACATTTCTGGTATATGAATAACATGATGTTTTTCAATGGCAAAAATCAATGAATATTGTAAATGCACAAACAGTAATTTCTCCGCATTGCAAGGTGCAATTCTGAAATTTTTTGCTTTTTCCTGCTCCTCTTAGCATGATAAAGAAGATTCAAAGAGAGTGAGATGCCAGCTCCTTTCATTCAGTCAGTAGCTTCAAACATTTCTGGTATATGAATAACATGATGTTTTTCAATGGCAAAAATCAATGAATATTGTAAATGCACAAACAGTAATTTCTCCGCATTGAAAGGTGCAATTCTGAAATTTTTTGCTTTTCCTGCTCCTCTTAGCATGATAAAGAAGATTCAAAGAGAGTGAGATGCCAGCTCCTTTCATTCAGTCAGTAGCTTCAATCATTTCTGGACGTTTTTCAATGGCAAAAATCAATGAATATTGTAAATGCACAAACAGTAATTTCTCCGCATTGCAAGGTGCAATTCTGAAATTTTTTGCTTTTTCCTGCTCCTCTTAGCATGATAAACAAGATTCAAAGAGAGTGAGATGCCAGCTCCTTTCATTGTCAGTAGCTTCAATCATTTCTGGACGTTTTTCAATGGCAAAAATCAATGAATATTGTAAATGCACAAACAGTAATTTCTCCGCATTGCAAGGTGCAATTCTGAAATTTTTTGCTTTTTTCTCCTCCTCTTAGCATGATAAAGAAGATTCAAAGAGAGTGAGATGCCAGCTCCTTTCATTCAGTCAGTAGCTTCAAACATTTCTGGTATATGAATAACATGATGTTTTTCAATGGCAAAAATCAATGAATATTGTAAATGCACAAACAGTAATTTCTCCGCATTGCAAGGTGCAATTCTGAAATTTTTTGCTTTTTCCTGCTCCTCTTAGCAAGATAAACAAGATTCAAAGAGAGTGAGATGCCAGCTCCTTTCATTCAGTCAGTAGCTTCAATCATTTCTGGACGTTTTTCAATGGCAAAAATCAATGAATATTGTAAATGCACAAACAGTAATTTCTCCGCATTGCAAGGTGCAATTCTGAAATTTTTTGCTTTTTCCTGCTCCTCTTAGCATGATAAAGAAGATTCAAAGAGAGTGAGATGCCAGCTCCTTTCATTCAGTCAGTAGCTTCAATCATTTCTGGACGTTTTTCAATGGCAAAAATCAATGAATATTGTAAATGCACAAACTAATTTCTCCGCATTGCAAGGTGCAATTCTGAAATTTTTTGCTTTTTGCTGCTCCTCTTAGCATGATAAAGAAGATTCAAAGAGAGTGAGATGCCAGCTCCTTTCATTCAGTCAGTAGCTTCAAACATTTCTGGTATATGAATAACATGATGTTTTTCAATGGCAAAAATCAATGAATATTGTAAATGCACAAACAGTAATTTCTCCGCATTGCAAGGTGCAATTCTGAAATTTTTTGCTTTTTCCTGCTCCTCTTAGCATGATAAAGAAGATTCAAAGAGAGTGAGATGCCAGCTCCTTTCATTCAGTCAGTAGCTTCAATCATTTCTGGTATATGAATAACATGATGTTTTTCAATGGCAAAAATCAATGAATATTGTAAATGCACAAACAGTAATTTCTCCGCATTGCAAGGTGCAATTCTGAAATTTTTTGCTTTTTCCTGCTCCTCTTAGCATGATAAAGAAGATTCAAAGAGAGTGAGATGCCAGCTCCTTTCATTCAGTCAGTAGCTTCAATCATTTCTGGACGTTTTTCAATGGCAAAAATCAATGAATATTGTAAATGCACAAACAGTAATTTCTCCGCATTGCAAGGTGCAATTCTGAAATTTTTTGCTCTTTCCTGCTCCTCTTAGCATGATAAACAAGATTCAAAGAGAGTGAGATGCCAGCTCCTTTCATTCAGTCAGTAGCTTCAATCATTTCTGGACGTTTTTCAATGGCAAAAATCAATGAATATTGTAAATGCACAAACAGTAATTTCTCCGCATTGCAAGGTGCAATTCTGAAATTTTTTGCTTTTTCCTGCTCCTCTTAGCATGATAAAGAAGATTCAAAGAGAGTGAGATGCCAGCTCCTTTCATTCAGTCAGTAGCTTCAAACATTTCTGGTATATGAATAACATGATGTTTTTCAATGGCAAAAATCAATGAATATTGTAAATGCACAAACAGTAATTTCTCCACATTGCAAGATGCAATTCTGAAATTTTTTGCTTTTTCCTGCTCCTCTTAGCATGATAAAGAAGATTCAAAGAGAGTGAGATGCCAGCTCCTTTCATTCAGTCAGTAGCTTCAATCATTTCTGGACGTTTTTCAATGGCAAAAATCAATGAATATTGTAAATGCACAAACAGTAATTTCTCCGCATTGCAAGGTGCAATTCTGAAATTTTTTGCTTTTTCCTGCTCCTCTTAGCATGATAAAGAAGATTCAAAGAGAGTGAGATGCCAGCTCCTTTCATTCAGTCAGTAGCTTCAATCATTTCTGGACGTTTTTCAATGGCAAAAATCAATGAATATTGTAAATGCACAAACAGTAATTTCTCCGCATTGCAAGGTGCAATTCTGAAATTTTTTGCTTTTTCCTGCTCCTCTTAGCATGATAAAGAAGATTCAAAGAGAGTGAGATGCCAGCTCCTTTCATTCAGTCAGTAGCTTCAATCATTTCTGGACGTTTTTCAATGGCAAAAATCTATGAATATTGTAAATGCACAAACAGTAATTTCTCCGCATTGCAAGGTGCAATTCTGAAATTTTTTGCTTTTTCCTGCTCCTCTTAGCAAGATAAACAAGATTCAAAGAGAGTGAGATGCCAGCTCCTTTCATTCAGTCAGTAGCTTCAATCATTTCTGGACGTTTTTCAATGGCAAAAATCAATGAATATTGTAAATGCACAAACAGTAATTTCTCCGCATTGCAAGGTGCAATTCTGAAATTTTTTGCTTTTTCCTGCTCCTCTTAGCATGATAAAGAAGATTCAAAGAGAGTGAGATGCCAGCTCCTTTCATTCAGTCAGTAGCTTCAATCATTTCTGGACGTTTTTCAATGGCAAAAATCTATGAATATTGTAAATGCACAAACAGTAATTTCTCCGCATTGCAAGGTGCAATTCTGAAATTTTTTGCTTTTTCCTGCTCCTCTTAGCAAGATAAACAAGATTCAAAGAGAGTGAGATGCCAGCTCCTTTCATTCAGTCAGTAGCTTCAATCATTTCTGGACGTTTTTCAATGGCAAAAATCAATGAATATTGTAAATGCACAAACAGTAATTTCTCCGCATTGCAAGGTGCAATTCTGAAATTTTTTGCTTTTTCCTGCTCCTCTTAGCATGATAAAGAAGATTCAAAGAGAATGAGATGCCAGCTCCTTTCATTCAGTCAGTAGCTTCAATCATTTCTGGACGTTTTTCAATGGCAAAAATCAATGAATATTGTAAATGCACAAACTAATTTCTCCGCATTGCAAGGTGCAATTCTGAAATTTTTTGCTTTTTGCTGCTCCTCTTAGCATGATAAAGAAGATTCAAAGAGAGTGAGATGCCAGCTCCTTTCATTCAGTCAGTAGCTTCAAACATTTCTGGTATATGAATAACATGATGTTTTTCAATGGCAAAAATCAATGAATATTGTAAATGCACAAACAGTAATTTCTCCGCATTGCAAGGTGCAATTCTGAAATTTTTTGCTTTTTCCTGCTCCTCTTAGCATGATAAAGAAGATTCAAAGAGAGTGAGATGCCAGCTCCTTTCATTTAGTCAGTAGCTTCAATCATTTCTGGACGTTTTTCAATGGCAAAAATCATTGAATATTGTAAATGCACAAACAGTAATTTCTCCGCATTGCAAGGTGCAATTCTGAAATTTTTTGCTTTTTCCTGCTCCTCTTAGCATGATAAAGAAGATTCAAAGAGAGTGAGATGCCAGCTCCTTTCATTCAGTCAGTAGCTTCAAACATTTCTGGTATATGAATAACATGATGTTTTTCAATGGCAAAAATCAATGAATATTGTAAATGCACAAACAGTAATTTCTCCGCATTGCAAGGTGCAATTCTGAAATTTTTTGCTTTTTCCTGCTCCTCTTAGCATGATAAAGAAGATTCAAAGAGAGTGAGATGCCAGCTCCTTTCATTCAGTCAGTAGCTTCAAACATTTCTGGTATATGAATAACATGATGTTTTTCAATGGCAAAAATCAATGAATATTGTAAATGCACAAACAGTAATTTCTCCTCATTGCAAGGTGCAATTCTGAAATTTTTTGCTTTTTCCTGCTCCTCTTAGCATGATAAAGAAGATTCAAAGAGAGTGAGATGCCAGCTCCTTTCATTCAGTCAGTAGCTTCAATCATTTCTGGACGTTTTTCAATGGCAAAAATCAATGAATATTGTAAATGCACAAACAGTAATTTCTCCGCATTGCAAGGTGCAATTCTGAAATTTTTTGCTTTTTCCTGCTCCTCTTAGCATGATAAACAAGATTCAAAGAGAGTGAGATGCCAGCTCCTTTCATTCAGTCAGTAGCTTCAATCATTTCTGGACGTTTTTCAATGGCAAAAATCAATGAATATTGTAAATGCACAAACAGTAATTTCTCCGCATTGCAAGGTGCAATTCTGAAATTTTTTGCTTTTTCCTGCTCCTCTTAGCATGATAAAGAAGATTCAAAGAGAGTGAGATGCCAGCTCCTTTCATTCAGTCAGTAGCTTCAAACATTTCTGGTATATGAATAACATGATGTTTTTCAATGGCAAAAATCAATGAATATTGTAAATGCACAAACAGTAATTTCTCCACATTGCAAGGTGCAATTCTGAAATTTTTTGCTTTTTCCTGCTCCTCTTAGCATGATAAAGAAGATTCAAAGAGAGTGAGATGCCAGCTCCTTTCATTCAGTCAGTAGCTTCAATCATTTCTGGACGTTTTTCAATGGCAAAAATCAATGAATATTGTAAATGCACAAACAGTAATTTCTCCGCATTGCAAGGTGCAATTCTGAAATTTTTTGCTTTTTCCTGCTCCTCTTAGCATGATAAAGAAGATTCAAAGAGAGTGAGATGCCAGCTCCTTTCATTCAGTCAGTAGCTTCAATCATTTCTGGACATTTTTCAATGGCAAAAATCAATGAATATTGTAAATGCACAAACAGTAATTTCTCCGCATTGCAAGGTGCAATTCTGAAATTTTTAGCTTTTTCCTGCTCCTCTTAGCATGATAAAGAAGATTCAAAGAGAGTGAGATGCCAGCTCCTTTCATTCAGTCAGTAGCTTCAATCATTTCTGGGCATTTTTCAGGGGCAAAAATCAATGAATATTGTAAATGCACAAACAGTAATTTCTCCGCATTGCAAGGTGTAATTCTGAAATTTTTTGCTTTTTCCTGCTCATCTTAGCATGATAAAGAAGATTCAAAGAGAGTGAGATGCCAGCTCCTTTCATTCAGTCAGTAGCTTCAAACATTTCTGGTATATGAATAACATGATGTTTTTCAATGGCAAAAATCAATGAATATTGTAAATGCACAAACAGTAATTTCTCCGCATTGAAAGGTGCAATTCTGAAATTTTTTGCTTTTTCCTGCTCCTCTTAGCATGATAAAGAAGATTCAAAGAGAGTGAGATGCCAGCTCCTTTCATTCAGTCAGTAGCATCAATCATTTCTGGACGTTTTTCAATGGCAAAAATCAATGAATATTGTAAATGCACAAACAGTAATTTCTCCGCATTGCAAGGTGCAATTCTGAAATTTTTTGCTTTTTCCTGCTCCTCTTAGCATGATAAACAAGATTCAAAGAGAGTGAGATGCCAGCTCCTTTCATTCAGTCAGTAGCTTCAATCATTTCTGGACGTTTTTCAATGGCAAAAATCAATGAATATTGTAAATGCACAAACAGTAATTTCTCCGCATTGCAAGGTGCAATTCTGAAATTTTTTGCTTTTTTCTGCTCCTCTTAGCATGATAAAGAAGATTCAAAGAGAGTGAGATGCCAGCTCCTTTCATTCAGTCAGTAGCTTCAAACATTTCTGGTATATGAATAACATGATGTTTTTCAATGGCAAAAATCAATGAATATTGTAAATGCACAAACAGTAATTTCTCCGCATTGCAAGGTGCAATTCTGAAATTTTTTGCTTTTTCCTGCTCCTCTTAGCATGATAAAGAAGATTCAAAGAGACTGAGATGCCAGCTCCTTTCATTCAGTCAGTAGCTTCAATCATTTCTGAACGTTTTTCAATGGCAAAAATCAATGTATATTGTAAATGCACAAACAGTAATTTCTCCGCATTGCAAGGTGCAATTCTGAAATTTTTTGCTTTTTCCTGCTCCTCTTAGCATGATAAAGAAGATTCAAAGAGAGTGAGATGCCAGCTCCTTTCATTCAGTCAGTAGCTTCAATCATTTCTTGACGTTTTTCAATGGCAAAAATCAATGAATATTGTAAATGCACAAACAGTAATTTCTCCGCATTGCAAGGTGCAATTCTGAAATTTTTTGCTTTTTCCTGCTCCTCTTAGCATGATAAAGAAGATTCAAAGAGAGTGAGATTCCAGCTCCTTTCATTCAGTCAGTAGCTTCAAACATTTCTGGTATATGAATAACATGATGTTTTTCAATGGCAAAAATCAATGAATATTGTAAATGCACAAACAGTAATTTCTCCGCATTGCAAGGTGCAATTCTGAAATTTTTTGCTTTTTCCTGCTCCTCTTAGCATGATAAAGAAGATTCAAAGAGAGTGAGATGCCAGCTCCTTTCATTCAGTCAGTAGCTTCAAACATTTCTGGTATATGAATAACATGATGTTTTTCAATGGCAAAAATCAATGAATATTGTAAATGCACAAACAGTAATTTCTCCGCATTGAAAGGTGCAATTCTGAAATTTTTTGCTTTTCCTGCTCCTCTTAGCATGATAAAGAAGATTCAAAGAGAGTGAGATGCCAGCTCCTTTCATTCAGTGAGTAGCTTCAATCATTTCTGGACGTTTTTCAATGGCAAAAATCAATGAATATTGTAAATGCACAAACAGTAATTTCTCCGCATTGCAAGGTGCAATTCTGAAATTTTTTGCTTTTTCCTGCTCCTCTTAGCATGATAAACAAGATTCAAAGAGAGTGAGATGCCAGCTCCTTTCATTGTCAGTAGCTTCAATCATTTCAGGACGTTTTTCAATGGCAAAAATCAATGAATATTGTAAATGCACAAACAGTAATTTCTCCGCATTGCAAGGTGCAATTCTGAAATTTTTTGCTTTTTTCTGCTCCTCTTAGCATGATAAAGAAGATTCAAAGAGAGTGAGATGCCAGCTCCTTTCATTCAGTCAGTAGCTTCAAACATTTCTGGTATATGAATAACATGATGTTTTTCAATGGCAAAAATCAATGAATATTGTAAATGCACAAACAGTAATTTCTCCGCATTGCAAGGTGCAATTCTGAAATTTTTTGCTTTTTCCTGCTCCTCTTAGCATGATAAAGAAGATTCAAAGAGAGTGAGATGCCAGCTCCTTTCATTCAGTCAGTAGCTTCAATCATTTCTGGACGTTTTTCAATGGCAAAAATCAATGAATATTGTAAATGCACAAACAGTAATTTCTCCGCATTGCAAGGTGCAATTCTGAATTTTTTTGCTTTTTCCTGCTCCTCTTAGCATGATAAAGAAGATTCAAAGAGAGTGAGATGCCAGCTCCTTTCATTCAGTCAGTAGCTTCAATCATTTCTGGGCATTTTTCAATGGCAAAAATCAATGAATATTGTAAATGCACAAACAGTAATTTCTCCGCATTGCAAGGTGCAATTCTGAAATTTTTTGCTTTTTCCTGCTCCTCTTAGCATGATAAAGAAGATTCAAAGAGAGTGAGATGCCAGCTCCTTTCATTCAGTCAGTAGCTTCAAACATTTCTGGTATATGAATAACATGATGTTTTTCAATGGCAAAAATCAATGAATATTGTAAATGCACAAACAGTAATTTCTCCGCATTGAAAGGTGCAATTCTGAAATTTTTTGCTTTTTCCTGCTCCTCTTAGCATGATAAAGAAGATTCAAAGAGAGTGAGATGCCAGCTCCTTTCATTCAGTCAGTAGCATCAATCATTTCTGGACGTTTTTCAATGGCAAAAATCAATGAATATTGTAAATGCACAAACAGTAATTTCTCCGCATTGCAAGGTGCAATTCTGAAATTTTTTGCTTTTTCCTGCTCCTCTTAGCATGATAAACAAGATTCAAAGAGAGTGAGATGCCAGCTCCTTTCATTCAGTCAGTAGCTTCAATCATTTCTGGACGTTTTTCAATGGCAAAAATCAATGAATATTGTAAATGCACAAACAGTAATTTCTCCGCATTGCAAGGTGCAATTCTGAAATTTTTTGCTTTTTTCTGCTCCTCTTAGCATGATAAAGAAGATTCAAAGAGAGTGAGATGCCAGCTCCTTTCATTCAGTCAGTAGCTTCAAACATTTCTGGTATATGAATAACATGATGTTTTTCAATGGCAAAAATCAATGAATATTGTAAATGCACAAACAGTAATTTCTCCGCATTGCAAGGTGCAATTCTGAAATTTTTTGCTTTTTCCTGCTCCTCTTAGCATGATAAAGAAGATTCAAAGAGAGTGAGATGCCAGCTCCTTTCATTCAGTCAGTAGCTTCAATCATTTCTGGACGTTTTTCAATGGCAAAAATCAATGTATATTGTAAATGCACAAACAGTAATTTCTCCGCATTGCAAGGTGCAATTCTGAAATTTTTTGCTTTTTCCTGCTCCTCTTAGCATGATAAAGAAGATTCAAAGAGAGTGAGATGCCAGCTCCTTTCATTCAGTCAGTAGCTTCAATCATTTCTGGACGTTTTTCAATGGCAAAAATCAATGAATATTGTAAATGCACAAACAGTAATTTCTCCGCATTGCAAGGTGCAATTCTGAAATTTTTTGCTTTTTCCTGCTCCTCTTAGCATGATAAAGAAGATTCAAAGAGAGTGAGATTCCAGCTCCTTTCATTCAGTCAGTAGCTTCAAACATTTCTGGTATATGAATAACATGATGTTTTTCAATGCCAAAAATCAATGAATATTGTAAATGCACAAACAGTAATTTCTCCGCATTGCAAGGTGCAATTCTGAAATTTTTTGCTTTTTCCTGCTCCTCTTAGCATGATAAAGAAGATTCAAAGAGAGTGAGATGCCAGCTCCTTTCATTCAGTCAGTAGCTTCAATCATTTCTGGGCATTTTTCAATGGCAAAAACCAATGAATATTGTAAATGCACAAACAGTAATTTCTCCGCATTGCAAGGTGCAATTCTGAAATTTTTTGCTTTTTCCTGCTCCTCTTAGCATGATAAAGAAGATTCAAAGAGAGTGAGATGCCAGCTCCTTTCATTCAGTCAGTAGCTTCAAACATTTCTGGTATATGAATAACATGATGTTTTTCAATGGCAAAAATCAATGAATATTGTAAATGCACAAACAGTAATTTCTCCGCATTGCAAGGTGCAATTCTGAAATTTTTTGCTTTTTCCTGCTCCTCTTAGCATGATAAAGAAGATTCAAAGAGAGTGAGATGCCAGCTCCTTTCATTCAGTCAGTAGCTTCAATCATTTCTGGACGTTTTTCAATGGCAAAAATCAATGAATATTGTAAATGCACAAACAGTAATTTCTCCGCATTGCAAGGTGCAATTCTGAAATTTTTTGCTTTTTCCTGCTCCTCTTAGCATGATAAACAAGATTCAAAGAGAGTGAGATGCCAGCTCCTTTCATTGTCAGTAGCTTCAATCATTTCTGGACGTTTTTCAATGGCAAAAATCAATGAATATTGTAAATGCACAAACAGTAATTTCTCCGCATTGCAAGGTGCAATTCTGAAATTTTTTGCTTTTTTCTGCTCCTCTTAGCATGATAAAGAAGATTCAAAGAGAGTGAGATGCCAGCTCCTTTCATTCAGTCAGTAGCTTCAAACATTTCTGGTATATGAATAACATGATGTTTTTCAATGGCAAAAATCAATGAATATTGTAAATGCACAAACAGTAATTTCTCCGCATTGCAAGGTGCAATTCTGAAATTTTTTGCTTTTTCCTGCTCCTCTTAGCACGATAAAGAAGATTCAAAGAGAGTGAGATGCCAGCTCCTTTCATTCAGTCAGTAGCTTCAATCATTTCTGGACGTTTTTCAATGGCAAAAATCAATGAATATTGTAAATGCACAAACAGTAATTTCTCCGCATTGCAAGGTGCAATTCTGAAATTTTTTGCTTTTTCCTGCTCCTCTTAGCAAGATAAACAAGATTCAAAGAGAGTGAGATGCCAGCTCCTTTCATTCAGTCAGTAGCTTCAATCATTTCTGGACGTTTTTCAATGGCAAAAATCAATGTATATTGTAAATGCACAAACAGTAATTTCTCCGCATTGCAAGGTGCAATTCTGAAATTTTTTGCTTTTTCCTGCTCCTCTTAGCATGATAAAGAAGATTCAAAGAGAGTGAGATGCCAGCTCCTTTCATTCAGTCAGTAGATTCAATCATTTCTGGACGTTTTTCAATGGCAAAAATCAATGAATATTGTAAATGCACAAACAGTAATTTCTCCGCATTGCAAGGTGCAATTCTGAAATTTTTTGCTTTTTCTTGCTCCTCTTAGCATGATAAAGAAGATTCAAAGAGAGTGAGATGCCAGCTCCTTTCATTCAGTCAGTAGCTTCAAACATTTCTGGTATATGAATAACATGATGTTTTTCAATGGCAAAAATCAATGAATATTGTAAATGCACAAACAGTAATTTCTCCGCATTGCAAGGTGCAATTCTGAAATTTTTTGCTTTTTCCTGCTCCTCTTAGCATGATAAACAAGATTCAAAGAGAGTGAGATGCCAGCTCCTTTCATTCAGTCAGTAGCTTCAATCATTTCTGGGCATTTTTCAATGGCAAAAATCAATGAATATTGTAAATGCACAAACAGTAATTTCTCCGCATTGCAAGGTGCAATTCTGAAATTTTTTGCTTTTTCCTGCTCCTCTTAGCATGATAAAGAAGATTCAAAGAGAGTGAGATGCCAGCTCCTTTCATTCAGTCAGTAGCTTCAAACATTTCTGGTATATGAATAACATGATGTTTTTCAATGGCAAAAATCAATGAATATTGTAAATGCACAAACAGTAATTTCTCCGCATTGAAAGATGCAATTCTGAAATTTTTTGCTTTTTCCTGCTCCTCTTAGCATGATAAAGAAGATTCAAAGAGAGTGAGATGCCAGCTCCTTTCATTCAGTCAGTAGCTTCAATCATTTCTGGACGTTTTTCAATGGCAAAAATCAATGAATATTGTAAATGCACAAACAGTAATTTCTCCGCATTGCAAGGTGCAATTCTGAAATTTTTTGCTTTTTCCTGCTCCTCTTAGCATGATAAACAAGATTCAAAGAGAGTGAGATGCCAGCTCCTTTCATTCAGTCAGTAGCTTCAATCATTTCTGGACGTTTTTCAATGGCAAAAATCAATGAATATTGTAAATGCACAAACAGTAATTTCTCCGCATTGCAAGGTGCAATTCTGAAATTTTTTGCTTTTTTCTGCTCCTCTTAGCATGATAAAGAAGATTCAAAGAGAGTGAGATGCCAGCTCCTTTCATTCAGTCAGTAGCTTCAAACATTTCTGGTATATGAATAACATGATGTTTTTCAATGGCAAAAATCAATGAATATTGTAAATGCACAAACAGTAATTTCTCCGCATTGCAAGGTGCAATTCTGAAATTTTTTGCTTTTTCCTGCTCCTCTTAGCATGATAAAGAAGATTCAAAGAGAGTGAGATGCCAGCTCCTTTCATTCAGTCAGTAGCTTCAATCATTTCTGGACGTTTTTCAATGGCAAAAATCAATGAATATTGTAAATGCACAAACAGTAATTTCTCCGCATTGCAAGGTGCAATTCTGAAATTTTTTGCTTTTTCCTGCTCCTCTTAGCAAGATAAACAAGATTCAAAGAGAGTGAGATGCCAGCTCCTTTCATTCAGTCAGTAGCTTCAATCATTTCTGGACGTTTTTCAATGGCAAACATCAATGTATATTGTAATTGCACAAACAGTAATTTCTCCGCATTGCAAGGTGCAATTCTGAAATTTTTTGCTTTTTCCTGCTCCTCTTAGCATGATAAAGAAGATTCAAAGAGAGTGAGATGCCAGCTCCTTTCATTCAGTCAGTAGCTTCAATCATTTCTGGACGTTTTTCAATGGCAAAAAACAATGAATATTGTAAATGCACAAACAGTAATTTCTCCGCATTGCAAGGTGCAATTCTGAAATTTTTTGCTTTTTCCTGCTCCTCTTAGCATGATAAAGAAGATTCAAAGAGAGTGAGATGCCAGCTCCTTTCATTCAGTCAGTAGCTTCAAACATTTCTGGTATATGAATAACATGATGTTTTTCAATGGCAAAAATCAATGAATATTGTAAATGCACAAACAGTAATTTCTCCGCATTGCAAGGTGCAATTCTGAAATTTTTTGCTTTTTCCTGCTCCTCTTAGCATGATAAAGAAGATTCAAAGAGAGTGAGATGCCAGCTCCTTTCATTCAGTCAGTAGCTTCAATCATTTCTGGACGTTTTTCAATGGCAAAAATCAATGAATATTGTAAATGCACAAACAGTAATTTCTCCGCATTGCAAGGTGCAATTCTGAAATTTTTTGCTTTTTCCTGCTCCTCTTAGCATGATAAAGAAGATTCAAAGAGAGTGAGATGCCAGCTCCTTTCATTCAGTCAGTAGCTTCAATCATTTCTGGGCATTTTTCAATGGCAAAAATCAATGAATATTGTAAATGCACAAACAGTAATTTCTCCGCATTGCAAGGTGCAATTCTGAAATTTTTTGCTTTTTCCTGCTCCTCTTAGCATGATAAAGAAGATTCAAAGAGAGTGAGATGCCAGCTCCTTTCATTCAGTCAGTAGCTTCAAACATTTCTGGTATATGAATAACATGATGTTTTTCAATGGCAAAAATCAATGAATATTGTAAATGCACAAACAGTAATTTCTCCGCATTGAAAGGTGCAATTCTCAAATTTTTTGCTTTTTCCTGCTCCTCTTATCATGATAAAGAAGATTCAAAGAGAGTGAGATGCCAGCTCCTTTCATTCAGTCAGTAGCTTCAATCATTTCTGGACGTTTTTCAATGGCAAAAATCAATGAATATTGTAAATGCACAAACAGTAATTTCTTCGCATTGCAAGGTGCAATTCTAAAATTTTTTGCTTTTTCCTGCTCCTCTTAGCATGATAAACAAGATTCAAAGAGAGTGAGATGCCAGCTCCTTTCATTCAGTCAGTAGCTTCAATCATTTCTGGACGTTTTTCAATGGCAAAAATCAATGAATATTGTAAATGCACAAACTAATTTCTCCGCATTGCAAGGTGCAATTCTGAAATTTTTTGCTTTTTGCTGCTCCTCTTAGCATGATAAAGAAGATTCAAAGAGAGTGAGATGCCAGCTCCTTTCATTCAGTCAGTAGCTGCAATCATTTCTGGACGTTTTTCAATGGCAAAAATCAATGAATATTGTAAATGCACAAACAGTAATTTCTCCGTATTGCAAGGTGCAATTCTGAAATTTTTTGCTTTTTCCTGCTCCTCTTAGCATGATAAAGAAGATTCAAAGAGAGTGAGATGCCAGCTCCTTTCATTCAGTCAGTAGCTTCAATCATTTCTGGACGTTTTTCAATGGCAAAAATCAATGAATATTGTAAATGCACAAACAGTAATTTCTCCGCATTGCAAGGTGCAATTCTGAAATTTTTTGCTTTTTCCTGCTCCTCTTAGCATGATAAAGAAGATTCAAAGAGAGTGAGATGCCAGCTCCTTTCATTCAGTCAGTAGCTTCAATCATTTCTGGACGTTTTTCAATGGCAAAAATCAATGAATATTGTAAATGCACAAAGAGTAATTTCTCCGCATTGCAAGGTGCAATTCTGAAATTTTTTGCTTTTTCCTGCTCCTCTTAGCATGATAAAGAAGATTCAAAGAGAGTGAGATGCCAGCTCCTTTCATTCAGTCAGTAGCTTCAAACATTTCTGGTATATGAATAACATGGTTTTTCAATGGCAAAAATCAATGAATATTGTAAATGCACAAACAGTAATTTCTCCGCATTGCAAGGTGCAATTCTGAAATTTTTTGCTTTTTCCTGCTCCTCTTAGCATGATAAAGAAGATTCAAAGAGAGTGAGATGCCAGCTCCTTTCATTCAGTCAGTAGCTTCAATCATTTCTGGACGTTTTTCAATGGCAAAAATCATTGAATATTGTAAATGCACACAGTAATTTCTCCGCATTGCAAGGTGCAATTCTGAAATTTTTTGCTTTTTCCTGCTCTTCTTAGCATGATAAAGAAGATTCAAAGAGAGTGAGATGCCAGCTCCTTTCATTCAGTTAGTAGCTTCAATCATTTCTGGTATATGAATAACATGATGTTTTTCAATGGCAAAAATCAATGAATATTGTAAATGCACAAACAGTAATTTCTCCGCATTGCAAGGTGCAATTCTGAAATTTCTTGCTTTTTCCTGCTCCTCTAAGCATGATAAAGAAGATTCAAAGAGAGTGAGATGCCAGCTCCTTTCATTCAGTCAGTAGCTTCAATCATTTCTGGACGTTTTTCAATGGCAAAAATCAATGAATATTGTAAATGCACAAACAGTAATTTCTCCGCATTGCAAGGTGCAATTCTGAAATTTTTTGCTTTTTCCTGCTCCTCTTAGCATGATAAAGAAGATTCAAAGAGAGTGAGATGCCAGCTCCTTTCATTCAGTCAGTAGCTTCAATCATTTCTGGACGTTTTTCAATGGCAAAAATCAATGAATATTGTAAATGCACAAACAGTAATTTCTCCGCTTTGCAAGGTGCAATTCTGAAATTTTTTGCTTTTTCCTGCTCCTCTTAGCATGATAAAGAAGATTCAAAGAGAGTGAGATGCCAGCTCCTTTCATTCAGTCAGTAGCTTCAAACATTTCTGGTATATGAATAACATGATGTTTTTCAATGGCAAAAATCAATGAATATTGTAAATGCACAAACAGTAATTTCTCCGCATTGAAAGGTGCAATTCTGAAATTTTTTGCTTTTTCCTGCTCCTCTTAGCATGATAAAGAAGATTCAGAGAGAGTGAGATGCCAGCTCCTTTCATTCAGTCAGTAGCTTCAATCATTTCTGGACGTTTTTCAATGGCAAAAATCAATGAATATTGTAAATGCACAAACAGTAATTTCTCCGCATTGCAAGGTGCAATTCTGAAATTTTTTGCTTTTTCCTGCTCCTCTTAGCATGATAAAGAAGATTCAAAGAGAGTGAGATGCCAGCTCCTTTCATTCAGTCAGTAGCTTCAATCATTTCTGGACGTTTTTCAATGGCAAAAATCAATGAATATTGTAAATGCACAAACAGTAATTTCTCCGCATTGCAAGGTGCAATTCTGAAATTTTTTGCTTTTTTCTGCTCCTCTTAGCATGATAAAGAAGATTCAAAGAGAGTGAGATGCCAGCTCCTTTCATTCAGTCAGTAGCTTCAAACATTTCTGGTATATGAATAACATGATGTTTTTCAATGGCAAAAATCAATGAATATTGTAAATGCACAAACAGTAATTTCTCCGCATTGCAAGGTGCAATTCTGAAATTTTTTGCTTTTTCCTGCTCCTCTTAGCATGATAAACAAGATTCAAAGAGAGTGAGATGCCAGCTCCTTTCATTCAGTCAGTAGCTTCAATCATTTCTGGACGTTTTTCAATGGCAAAAATTAATGAATATTGTAAATGCACAAACAGTAATTTCTCCGCATTGCAAGGTGCAATTCTGAAATTTTTTGCTTTTTCCTGCTCCTCTTAGCAAGATAAACAAGATTCAAAGAGAGTGAGATGCCAGCTCCTTTCATTCAGTCAGTAGCTTCAATCATTTCTGGACGTTTTTCAATGGCAAAAATCAATGAATATTGTAAATGCACAAACAGTAATTTCTCCGCATTGCAAGGTGCAATTCTGAAATTTTTTGCTTTTTTCTGCTCCTCTTAGCATGATAAAGAAGATTCAAAGAGAGTGAGATGCCAGCTCCTTTCATTCAGTCAGTAGCTTCAAACATTTCTGGTATATGAATAACATGATGTTTTTCAATGGCAAAAATCAATGAATATTGTAAATGCACAAACAGTAATTTCTCCGCATTGCAAGGTGCAATTCTGAAATTTTTTGCTTTTTCCTGCTCCTCTTAGCATGATAAAGAAGATTCAAAGAGAGTGAGATGCCAGCTCCTTTCATTCAGTCAGTAGCTTCAATCATTTCTGGACGTTTTTCAATGGCAAAAATCAATGAATATTGTAAATGCACAAACAGTAATTTCTCCGCATTGCAAGGTGCAATTCTGAAATTTTTTGCTTTTTCCTCCTCCTCTTAGCAAGATAAACAAGATTCAAAGAGAGTGAGATGCCAGCTCCTTTCATTCAGTCAGTAGCTTCAATCATTTCTGGACGTTTTTCAATGGCAAACATCAATGTATATTGTAATTGCACAAACAGTAATTTCTCCGCATTGCAAGGTGCAATTCTGAAATTTTTTGCTTTTTCCTGCTCCTCTTAGCATGATAAAGAAGATTCAAAGAGAGTGAGATGCCAGCTCCTTTCATTCAGTCAGTAGCTTCAATCATTTCTGGACGTTTTTCAATGGCAAAAAACAATGAATATTGTAAATGCACAAACAGTAATTTCTCCGCATTGCAAGGTGCAATTCTGAAATTTTTTGCTTTTTCCTGCTCCTCTTAGCATGATAAAGAAGATTCAAAGAGAGTGAGATGCCAGCTCCTTTCATTCAGTCAGTAGCTTCAAACATTTCTGGTATATGAATAACATGATGTTTTTCAATGGCAAAAATCAATGAATATTGTAAATGCACAAACAGTAATTTCTCCGCATTGCAAGGTGCAATTCTGAAATTTTTTGCTTTTTCCTGCTCCTCTTAGCATGATAAAGAAGATTCAAAGAGAGTGAGATGCCAGCTCCTTTCATTCAGTCAGTAGCTTCAATCATTTCTGGACGTTTTTCAATGGCAAAAATCAATGAATATTGTAAATGCACAAACAGTAATTTCTCCGCATTGCAAGGTGCAATTCTGAAATTTTTTGCTTTTTCCTGCTCCTCTTAGCATGATAAAGAAGATTCAAAGAGAGTGAGATGCCAGCTCCTTTCATTCAGTCAGTAGCTTCAATCATTTCTGGGCATTTTTCAATGGCAAAAATCAATGAATATTGTAAATGCACAAACAGTAATTTCTCCGCATTGCAAGGTGCAATTCTGAAATTTTTTGCTTTTTCCTGCTCCTCTTAGCATGATAAAGAAGATTCAAAGAGAGTGAGATGCCAGCTCCTTTCATTCAGTCAGTAGCTTCAAACATTTCTGGTATATGAATAACATGATGTTTTTCAATGGCAAAAATCAATGAATATTGTAAATGCACAAACAGTAATTTCTCCGCATTGAAAGGTGCAATTCTCAAATTTTTTGCTTTTTCCTGCTCCTCTTATCATGATAAAGAAGATTCAAAGAGAGTGAGATGCCAGCTCCTTTCATTCAGTCAGTAGCTTCAATCATTTCTGGACGTTTTTCAATGGCAAAAATCAATGAATATTGTAAATGCACAAACAGTAATTTCTTCGCATTGCAAGGTGCAATTCTGAAATTTTTTGCTTTTTCCTGCTCCTCTTAGCATGATAAACAAGATTCAAAGAGAGTGAGATGCCAGCTCCTTTCATTCAGTCAGTAGCTTCAATCATTTCTGGACGTTTTTCAATGGCAAAAATCAATGAATATTGTAAATGCACAAACTAATTTCTCCGCATTGCAAGGTGCAATTCTGAAATTTTTTGCTTTTTGCTGCTCCTCTTAGCATGATAAAGAAGATTCAAAGAGAGTGAGATGCCAGCTCCTTTCATTCAGTCAGTAGCTGCAATCATTTCTGGACGTTTTTCAATGGCAAAAATCAATGAATATTGTAAATGCACAAACAGTAATTTCTCCGTATTGCAAGGTGCAATTCTGAAATTTTTTGCTTTTTCCTGCTCCTCTTAGCATGATAAAGAAGATTCAAAGAGAGTGAGATGCCAGCTCCTTTCATTCAGTCAGTAGCTTCAATCATTTCTGGACGTTTTTCAATGGCAAAAATCAATGAATATTGTAAATGCACAAACAGTAATTTCTCCGCATTGCAAGGTGCAATTCTGAAATTTTTTGCTTTTTCCTGCTCCTCTTAGCATGATAAAGAAGATTCAAAGAGAGTGAGATGCCAGCTCCTTTCATTCAGTCAGTAGCTTCAATCATTTCTGGACGTTTTTCAATGGCAAAAATCAATGAATATTGTAAATGCACAAAGAGTAATTTCTCCGCATTGCAAGGTGCAATTCTGAAATTTTTTGCTTTTTCCTGCTCCTCTTAGCATGATAAAGAAGATTCAAAGAGAGTGAGATGCCAGCTCCTTTCATTCAGTCAGTAGCTTCAAACATTTCTGGTATATGAATAACATGGTTTTTCAATGGCAAAAATCAATGAATATTGTAAATGCACAAACAGTAATTTCTCCGCATTGCAAGGTGCAATTCTGAAATTTTTTGCTTTTTCCTGCTCCTCTTAGCATGATAAAGAAGATTCAAAGAGAGTGAGATGCCAGCTCCTTTCATTCAGTCAGTAGCTTCAATCATTTCTGGACGTTTTTCAATGGCAAAAATCATTGAATATTGTAAATGCACACAGTAATTTCTCCGCATTGCAAGGTGCAATTCTGAAATTTTTTGCTTTTTCCTGCTCTTCTTAGCATGATAAAGAAGATTCAAAGAGAGTGAGATGCCAGCTCCTTTCATTCAGTTAGTAGCTTCAATCATTTCTGGTATATGAATAACATGATGTTTTTCAATGGCAAAAATCAATGAATATTGTAAATGCACAAACAGTAATTTCTCCGCATTGCAAGGTGCAATTCTGAAATTTCTTGCTTTTTCCTGCTCCTCTAAGCATGATAAAGAAGATTCAAAGAGAGTGAGATGCCAGCTCCTTTCATTCAGTCAGTAGCTTCAATCATTTCTGGACGTTTTTCAATGGCAAAAATCAATGAATATTGTAAATGCACAAACAGTAATTTCTCCGCATTGCAAGGTGCAATTCTGAAATTTTTTGCTTTTTCCTGCTCCTCTTAGCATGATAAAGAAGATTCAAAGAGAGTGAGATGCCAGCTCCTTTCATTCAGTCAGTAGCTTCAATCATTTCTGGACGTTTTTCAATGGCAAAAATCAATGAATATTGTAAATGCACAAACAGTAATTTCTCCGCTTTGCAAGGTGCAATTCTGAAATTTTTTGCTTTTTCCTGCTCCTCTTAGCATGATAAAGAAGATTCAAAGAGAGTGAGATGCCAGCTCCTTTCATTCAGTCAGTAGCTTCAAACATTTCTGGTATATGAATAACATGATGTTTTTCAATGGCAAAAATCAATGAATATTGTAAATGCACAAACAGTAATTTCTCCGCATTGAAAGGTGCAATTCTGAAATTTTTTGCTTTTTCCTGCTCCTCTTAGCATGATAAAGAAGATTCAGAGAGAGTGAGATGCCAGCTCCTTTCATTCAGTCAGTAGCTTCAATCATTTCTGGACGTTTTTCAATGGCAAAAATCAATGAATATTGTAAATGCACAAACAGTAATTTCTCCGCATTGCAAGGTGCAATTCTGAAATTTTTTGCTTTTTCCTGCTCCTCTTAGCATGATAAAGAAGATTCAAAGAGAGTGAGATGCCAGCTCCTTTCATTCAGTCAGTAGCTTCAATCATTTCTGGACGTTTTTCAATGGCAAAAATCAATGAATATTGTAAATGCACAAACAGTAATTTCTCCGCATTGCAAGGTGCAATTCTGAAATTTTTTGCTTTTTTCTGCTCCTCTTAGCATGATAAAGAAGATTCAAAGAGAGTGAGATGCCAGCTCCTTTCATTCAGTCAGTAGCTTCAAACATTTCTGGTATATGAATAACATGATGTTTTTCAATGGCAAAAATCAATGAATATTGTAAATGCACAAACAGTAATTTCTCCGCATTGCAAGGTGCAATTCTGAAATTTTTTGCTTTTTCCTGCTCCTCTTAGCATGATAAACAAGATTCAAAGAGAGTGAGATGCCAGCTCCTTTCATTCAGTCAGTAGCTTCAATCATTTCTGGACGTTTTTCAATGGCAAAAATCAATGAATATTGTAAATGCACAAACAGTAATTTCTCCGCATTGCAAGGTGCAATTCTGAAATTTTTTGCTTTTTCCTGCTCCTCTTAGCAAGATAAACAAGATTCAAAGAGAGTGAGATGCCAGCTCCTTTCATTCAGTCAGTAGCTTCAATCATTTCTGGACGTTTTTCAATGGCAAAAATCAATGTATATTGTAAATGCACAAACAGTAATTTCTCCGCATTGCAAGGTGCAATTCTGAAATTTTTTGCTTTTTCCTGCTCCTCTTAGCATGATAAAGAAGATTCAAAGAGAGTGAGATGCCAGCTCCTTTCATTCAGTCAGTAGCTTCAATCATTTCTGGACGTTTTTCAATGGCAAAAATCAATGAATATTGTAAATGCACAAACAGTAATTTCTCCGCATTGCAAGGTGCAATTCTGAAATTTTTTGCTTTTTCCTGCTCCTCTTAGCATGATAAAGAAGATTCAAAGAGAGTGAGATGCCAGCTCCTTTCATTCAGTCAGTAGCTTCAAACATTTCTGGTATATGAATAACATGATGTTTTTCAATGGCAAAAATCAATGAATATTGTAAATGCACAAACAGTAATTTCTCCGCATTGCAAGGTGCAATTCTGAAATTTTTTGCTTTTTCCTGCTCCTCTTAGCATGATAAAGAAGATTCAAAGAGAGTGAGATGCCAGCTCCTTTCATTCAGTCAGTAGCTTCAAACATTTCTGGTATATGAATAACATGATGTTTTTCAATGGCAAAAATCAATGAATATTGTAAATGCACAAACAGTAATTTCTCCGCATTGAAAGGTGCAATTCTGAAATTTTTTGCTTTTTCCTGCTCCTCTTAGCATGATAAAGAAGATCCAAAGAGAGTGAGATGCCAGCTCCTTTCATTCAGTCAGTAGCTTCAAACATTTCTGGTATATGAATAACATGATGTTTTTCAATGGCAAAAATCAATGAATATTGTAAATGCACAAACAGTAATTTCTCCGCATTGCAAGGTGCAATTCTGAAATTTTTTGCTTTTTCCTGCTCCTCTTAGCATGATAAAGAAGATTCAAAGAGAGTGAGATGCCAGCTCCTTTCATTCAGTCAGTAGCTTCAATCATTTCTGGACGTTTTTCAATGGCAAAAATCATTGAATATTGTAAATGCACACAGTAATTTCTCCGCATTGCAAGGTGCAATTCTGAAATTTTTTGCTTTTTTCTGCTCCTCTTAGCATGATAAAGAAGATTCAAAGAGAGTGAGATGCCAGCTCCTTTCATTCAGTCAGTAGCTTCAAACATTTCTGGTATATGAATAACATGATGTTTTTCAATGGCAAAAATCAATGAATATTGTAAATGCTCAAACAGTAATTTCTCCGCATTGCAAGGTGCAATTCTGAAATTTTTTGCTTTTTCCTGCTCCTCTTAGCATGATAAAGAAGATTCAAAGAGAGTGAGATGCCAGCTCCTTTCATTCAGTCAGTAGCTTCAATCATTTCTGGACGTTTTTCAATGGCAAAAATCAATGAATATTGTAAATGCACAAACAGTAATTTCTCCGCATTGCAAGGTGCAATTCTGAAATTTTTTGCTTTTTCCTGCTCCTCTTAGCAAGATAAACAAGATTCAAAGAGAGTGAGATGCCAGCTCCTTTCATTCAGTCAGTAGCTTCAATCATTTCTGGACGTTTTTCAATGGCAAAAATCAATGAATATTGTAAATGCACAAACAGTAATTTCTCCGCATTGCAAGGTGCAATTCTGAAATTTTTTGCTTTTTCCTGCTCCTCTTAGCATGATAAAGAAGATTCAAAGAGAGTGAGATGCCAGCTCCTTTCATTCAGTCAGTAGCTTCAATCATTTCTGGACGTTTTTCAATGGCAAAAATCAATGAATATTGTAAATGCACAAACTAATTTCTCCGCATTGCAAGGTGCAATTCTGAAATTTTTTGCTTTTTGCTGCTCCTCTTAGCATGATAAAGAAGATTCAAAGAGAGTGAGATGCCAGCTCCTTTCATTCAGTCAGTAGCTTCAATCATTTCTGGACGTTTTTCAATGGCAAAAAACAATGAATATTGTAAATGCACAAACAGTAATTTCTCCGTATTGCAAGGTGCAATTCTGAAATTTTTTGCTTTTTCCTGCTCCTCTTAGCATGATAAAGAAGATTCAAAGAGAGTGAGATGCCAGCTCCTTTCATTCAGTCAGTAGCTTCAATCATTTCTGGACGTTTTTCAATGGCAAAAATCAATGAATATTGTAAATGCACAAACAGTAATTTCTCCGCATTGCAAGGTGCAATTCTGAAATTTTTTGCTTTTTCCTGCTCCTCTTAGCATGATAAAGAAGATTCAAAGAGAGTGAGATGCCAGCTCCTTTCATTCAGTCAGTAGCTTCAATCATTTCTGGACGTTTTTCAATGGCAAAAATCAATGAATATTGTAAATGCACAAAGAGTAATTTCTCCGCATTGCAAGGTGCAATTCTGAAATTTTTTGCTTTTTCCTGCTCCTCTTAGCATGATAAAGAAGATTCAAAGAGAGTGAGATGCCAGCTCCTTTCATTCAGTCAGTAGCTTCAAACATTTCTGGTATATGAATAACATGATGTTTTTCAATGGCAAAAATCAATGAATATTGTAAATGCACAAACAGTAATTTCTCCGCATTGCAAGGTGCAATTCTGAAATTTTTTGCTTTTTCCTGCTCCTCTTAGCATGATAAAGAAGATTCAAAGAGAGTGAGATGCCAGCTCCTTTCATTCAGTCAGTAGCTTCAATCATTTCTGGACGTTTTTCAATGGCAAAAATCTATGAATATTGTAAATGCACAAACTAATTTCTCCGCATTGCAAGGTGCAATTCTGAAATTTTTTGCTTTTTGCTGCTCCTCTTAGCATGATAAAGAAGATTCAAAGAGAGTGAGATGCCAGCTCCTTTCATTCAGTCAGTAGCTTCAATCATTTCTGGACGTTTTTCAATGGCAAAAATCAATGAATATTGTAAATGCACAAACAGTAATTTCTCCGTATTGCAAGGTGCAATTCTGAAATTTTTTGCTTTTTCCTGCTCCTCTTAGCATGATAAAGAAGATTCAAAGAGAGTGAGATGCCAGCTCCTTTCATTCAGTCAGTATCTTCAATCATTTCTGGACGTTTTTCAATGGCAAAAATCAATGAATATTGTAAATGCACAAACAGTAATTTCTCCGCATTGCAAGGTGCAATTCTGAAATTTTTTGCTTTTTCCTGCTCCTCTTAGCAAGATAGACAAGATTCAAAGAGAGTGAGATGCCAGCTCCTTTCATTCAGTCAGTAGCTTCAATCATTTCTGGACGTTTTTCAATGGCAAAAATCAATGTATATTGCATATGCACAAACAGTAATTTCTCCGCATTGCAAGGTGCAATTCTGAAATTTTTTGCTTTTTCCTGCTCCTCTTAGCATGATAAAGAAGATTCAAAGAGAGTGAGATGCCAGCTCCTTTCATTCAGTCAGTAGCTTCAATCATTTCTGGACGTTTTTCAATGGCAAAAATCAATGAATATTGTAAATGCACAAACAGTAATTTCTCCGCATTGCAAGGTGCAATTCTGAAATTTTTTGCTTTTTCCTGCTCCTCTAAGCATGATAAAGAAGATTCAAAGAGAGTGAGATGCCAGCTCCTTTCATTCAGTCAGTAGCTTCAATCATTTCTGGACGTTTTTCAATGGCAAAAATCAATGAATATTGTAAATGCACAAACAGTAATTTCTCCGCATTGCAAGGTGCAATTCTGAAATTTTTTGCTTTTTCCTGCTCCTCTTAGCATGATAAAGAAGATTCAAAGAGAGTGAGATGCCAGCTCCTTTCATTCAGTCAGTAGCTTCAATCATTTCTGGTATATGAATAACATGATGTTTTTCAATGGCAAAAATCAATGAATATTGTAAATGCACAAACAGTAATTTCTCCGCATTGCAAGGTGCAATTCTGAAATTTTTTGCTTTTTCCTGCTCCTCTAAGCATGATAAAGAAGATTCAAAGAGACTGAGATGCCAGCTCCTTTCATTCAGTCAGTAGCTTCAATCATTTCTGGACGTTTTTCAATGGCAAAAATCAATGAATATTGTAAATGCACAAACAGTAATTTCTCCGCATTGCAAGGTGCAATTCTGAAATTTTTTGCTTTTTCCTGCTCCTCTTAGCATGATAAAGAAGATTCAAAGAGAGTGAGATGCCAGCTCCTTCATTCAGTCAGTAGCTTCAATCATTTCTGGACGTTTTTCAATGGCAAAAATCAATGAATATTGTAAATGCACAAACAGTAATTTCTCCGCATTGCAAGGTGCAATTCTGAAATTTTTTGCTTTTTTCTGCTCCTCTTAGCATGATAAAGAAGATTCAAAGAGAGTGAGATGCCAGCTCCTTTCATTCAGTCAGTAGCTTCAAACATTTCTGGTATATGAATAACATGATGTTTTTCAATGGCAAAAATCAATGAATATTGTAAATGCACAAACAGTAATTTCTCCGCATTGCAAGGTGCAATTCTGAAATTTTTTGCTTTTTCCTGCTCCTCTTAGCATGATAAAGAAGATTCAAAGAGAGTGAGATGCCAGCTCCTTTCATTCAGTCAGTAGCTTCAATCATTTCTGGACGTTTTTCAATGGCAAAAATCAATGAATATTGTAAATGCACAAACAGTAATTTCTCCGCATTGCAAGGTGCAATTCTGAAATTTTTTGCTTTTTCCTGCTCCTCTTAGCAAGATAAACAAGATTCAAAGAGAGTGAGATGCCAGCTCCTTTCATTCAGTCAGTAGCTTCAATCATTTCTGGACGTTTTTCAATGGCAAAAATCAATGAATATTGTAAATGCACAAACAGTAATTTCTCCGCATTGCAAGGTGCAATTCTGAAATTTTTGGCTTTTTCCTGCTCCTCTTAGCATGATAAAGAACATTCAAAGAGAGTGAGATGCCAGCTCCTTTCATTCAGTCAGTAGCTTCAATCATTTCTGGACGTTTTTCAATGGCAAAAATCAATGAATATTGTAAATGCACAAACTAATTTCTCCGCATTGCAAGGTGCAATTCTGAAATTTTTTGCTTTTTGCTGCTCCTCTTAGCATGATAAAGAAGATTCAAAGAGAGTGAGATGCCAGCTCCTTTCATTCAGTCAGTAGCTTCAATCATTTCTGGACGTTTTTCAATGGCAAAAATCAATGAATATTGTAAATGCACAAACAGTAATTTCTCCGTATTGCAAGGTGCAATTCTGAAATTTTTTGCTTTTTCCTGCTCCTCTTAGCATGATAAAGAAGATTCAAAGAGAGTGAGATGCCAGCTCCTTTCATTCAGTCAGTAGCTTCAATCATTTCTGGACGTTTTTCAATGGCAAAAATCAATGAATATTGTAAATGCACAAACAGTAATTTCTCCGCATTGCAAGGTGCAATTCTGAAATTTTTTGCTTTTTCCTGCTCCTCTTAGCATGATAAAGAAGATTCAAAGAGAGTGAGATGCCAGCTCCTTTCATTCAGTCAGTAGCTTCAATCATTTCTGGACGTTTTTCAATGGCAAAAATCAATGAATATTGTAAATGCACAAAGAGTAATTTCTCCGCATTGCAAGGTGCAATTCTGAAATTTTTTGCTTTTTCCTGCTCCTCTAAGCATGATAAAGAAGATTCAAAGAGAGTGAGATGCCAGCTCCTTTCATTCAGTCAGTAGATTCAAACATTTCTGGTATATGAATAACATGTTTTTCAATGGCAAAAATCAATGAATATTGTAAATGCACAAACAGTAATTTCTCCGCATTGCAAGGTGCAATTCTGAAATTTTTTGCTTTTTCCTGCTCTTCTTAGCATGATAAAGAAGATTCAAAGAGAGTGAGATGCCAGCTCCTTTCATTCAGTCAGTAGCTTCAATCATTTCTGGTATATGAATAACATGATGTTTTTCAATGGCAAAAATCAATGAATATTGTAAATGCACAAACAGTAATTTCTCCGCATTGCAAGGTGCAATTCTGAAATTTTTTGCTTTTTCCTGCTCCTCTAAGCATGATATAGAAGATTCAAAGAGAGTGAGATGCCAGCTCCTTTCATTCAGTCAGTAGCTTCAATCATTTCTGGACGTTTTTCAATGGCAAAAATCAATGAATATTGTAAATGCACAAACAGTAATTTCTCCGCATTGCAAGGTGCAATTCTGAAATTTTTTGCTTTTTCCTGCTCCTCTTAGCATGATAAAGAAGATTCAAAGAGAGTGAGATGCCAGCTCCTTTCATTCAGTCAGTAGTTCAATCATTTCTGGACGTTTTTCAGTGGCAAAAATCAATGAATATTGTAAATGCACAAACAGTAATTTCTCCGCATTGCAAGGTGCAATTCTGAAATTTTTTGCTTTTTTCTGCTCCTCTTAGCATGATAAAGAAGATTCAAAGAGAGTGAGATGCCAGCTCCTTTCATTCAGTCAGTAGCTTCAAACATTTCTGGTATATGAATAACATGATGTTTTTCAATGGCAAAAATCAATGAATATTGTAAATGCACAAACAGTAATTTCTCCGCATTGCAAGGTGCAATTCTGAAATTTTTTGCTTTTTCCTGCTCCTCTTAGCATGATAAAGAAGATTCAAAGAGAGTGAGATCCAGCTCCTTTCATTCAGTCAGTAGCTTCAATCATTTCTGGACGTTTTTCAATGGCAAAAATCAATGAATATTGTAAATGCACAAACAGTAATTTCTCCGCATTGCAAGGTGCAATTCTGAAATTTTTTGCTTTTTCCTGCTCCTCTTAGCAAGATAAACAAGATTCAAAGAGAGTGAGATGCCAGCTCCTTTCATTCAGTCAGTAGCTTCAATCATTTCTGGACGTTTTTCAATGGCAAAAATCAATGAATATTGTAAATGCACAAACTAATTTCTCCGCATTGCAAGGTGCAATTCTGAAATTTTTTGCTTTTTGCTGCTCCTCTTAGCATGATAAAGAAGATTCAAAGAGAGTGAGATGCCAGCTCCTTTCATTCAGTCAGTAGCTTCAATCATTTCTGGACGTTTTTCAATGGCAAAAATCAATGAATATTGTAAATGCACAAACAGTAATTTCTCCGTATTGCAAGGTGCAATTCTGAAATTTTTTGCTTTTTCCTGCTCCTCTTAGCATGATAAAGAAGATTCAAAGAGAGTGAGATGCCAGCTCCTTTCATTCAGTCAGTAGCTTCAATCATTTCTGGACGTTTTTCAATGGCAAAAATCAATGAATATTGTAAATGCACAAACAGTAATTTCTCCGCATTGCAAGGTGCAATTCTGAAATTTTTTGCTTTTTCCTGCTCCTCTTAGCATGATAAAGAAGATTCAAAGAGAGTGAGATGCCAGCTCCTTTCATTCAGTCAGTAGCTTCAATCATTTCTGGACGTTTTTCAATGGCAAAAATCAATGAATATTGTAAATGCACAAAGAGTAATTTCTCCGCATTGCAAGGTGCAATTCTGAAATTTTTTGCTTTTTCCTGCTCCTCTTAGCATGATAAAGAAGATTCAAAGAGAGTGAGATGCCAGCTCCTTTCATTCAGTCAGTAGCTTCAAACATTTCTGGTATATGAATAACATGATGTTTTTCAATGGCAAAAATCAATGAATATTGTAAATGCACAAACAGTAATTTCTCCGCATTGCAAGGTGCAATTCTGAAATTTTTTGCTTTTTCCTGCTCTTCTTAGCATGATAAAGAAGATTCAAAGAGAGTGAGATGCCAGCTCCTTTCATTCAGTCAGTAGCTTCAATCATTTCTGGTATATGAATAACATGATGTTTTTCAATGGCAAAAATCAATGAATATTGTAAATGCACAAACAGTAATTTCTCCGCATTGCAAGGTGCAATTCTGAAATTTTTTGCTTTTTCCTGCTCCTCTAAGCATGATAAAGAAGATTCAAAGAGAGTGAGATGCCAGCTCCTTTCATTCAGTCAGTAGCTTCAATCATTTCTGGACGTTTTTCAATGGCAAAAATCAATGAATATTGTAAATGCACAAACAGTAATTTCTCCGCATTGCAAGGTGCAATTCTGAAATTTTTTGCTTTTTTCTGCTCCTCTTAGCATGATAAAGAAGATTCAAAGAGAGTGAGATGCCAGCTCCTTTCATTCAGTCAGTAGCTTCAAACATTTCTGGTATATGAATAACATGATGTTTTTCAATGGCAAAAATCAATGAATATTGTAAATGCACAAACAGTAATTTCTCCGCATTGAAAGGTGCAATTCTGAAATTTTTTGCTTTTTCCTGCTCCTCTTAGCATGATAAAGAAGATTCAAAGAGAGTGAGATGCCAGCTCCTTTCATTCAGTCAGTAGCTTCAATCATTTCTGGACGTTTTTCAATGGCAAAAACCAATGAATATTGTAAATGCACAAACAGTAATTTCTCCGCATTGCAAGGTGCAATTCTGAAATTTTTTGCTTTTTCCTGCTCCTCTTAGCATGATAAAGAAGATTCAAAGAGAGTGAGATGCCAGCTCCTTTCATTCAGTCAGTAGCTTCAATCATTTCTGGACGTTTTTCAATGGCAAAAATCAATGAATATTGTAAATGCACAAACAGTAATTTCTCCGCATTGCAAGGTGCAATTCTGAAATTTTTTGCTTTTTTCTGCTCCTCTTAGCATGATAAAGAAGATTCAAAGAGAGTGAGATGCCAGCTCCTTTCATTCAGTCAGTAGCTTCAAACATTTCTGGTATATGAATAACATGATGTTTTTCAATGGCAAAAATCAATGAATATTGTAAATGCACAAACAGTAATTTCTCCGCATTGCAAGGTGCAATTCTGAAATTTTTATGCTTTTTCCTGCTCCTCTTAGCAAGATAAACAAGATTCAAAGAGAGTGAGATGCCAGCTCCTTTCATTCAGTCAGTAGCTTCAATCATTTCTGGACGTTTTTCAATGGCAAAAATCAATGAATATTGTAAATGCACAAACTAATTTCTCCGCATTGCAAGGTGCAATTCTGAAATTTTTTGCTTTTTGCTGCTCCTCTTAGCATGATAAAGAAGATTCAAAGAGAGTGAGATGCCAGCTCCTTTCATTCAGTCAGTAGCTTCAATCATTTCTGGACGTTTTTCAATGGCAAAAATCAATGAATATTGTAAATGCACAAACAGTAATTTCTCCGTATTGCAAGGTGCAATTCTGAAATTTTTTGCTTTTTCCTGCTCCTCTTAGCATGATAAAGAAGATTCAAAGAGAGTGAGATGCCAGCTCCTTTCATTCAGTCAGTAGCTTCAATCATTTCTGGACGTTTTTCAATGGCAAAAATCAATGAATATTGTAAATGCACAAACAGTAATTTCTCCGCATTGCAAGGTGCAATTCTGAAATTTTTTGCTTTTTCCTGCTCCTCTTAGCATGATAAAGAAGATTCAAAGAGAGTGAGATGCCAGCTCCTTTCATTCAGTCAGTAGCTTCAATCATTTCTGGACGTTTTTCAATGGCAAAAATCAATGAATATTGTAAATGCACAAAGAGTAATTTCTCCGCATTGCAAGGTGCAATTCTGAAATTTTTTGCTTTTTCCTGCTCCTCTTAGCATGATAAAGAAGATTCAAAGAGAGTGAGATGCCAGCTCCTTTCATTCAGTCAGTAGCTTCAAACATTTCTGGTATATGAATAACATGATGTTTTTCAATGGCAAAAATCAATGAATATTGTAAATGCACAAACAGTAATTTCTCCGCATTGCAAGGTGCAATTCTGAAATTTTTTGCTTTTTCCTGCTCTTCTTAGCATGATAAAGAAGATTCAAAGAGAGTGAGATGCCAGCTCCTTTCATTCAGTCAGTAGCTTCAATCATTTCTGGTATATGAATAACATGATGTTTTTCAATGGCAAAAATCAATGAATATTGTAAATGCACAAACAGTAATTTCTCCGCATTGCAAGGTGCAATTCTGAAATTTTTTGCTTTTTCCTGCTCCTCTAAGCATGATAAAGAAGATTCAAAGAGAGTGAGATGCCAGCTCCTTTCATTCAGTCAGTAGCTTCAATCATTTCTGGACGTTTTTCAATGGCAAAAATCAATGAATATTGTAAATGCACAAACAGTAATTTCTCCGCATTGCAAGGTGCAATTCTGAAATTTTTTGCTTTTTTCTGCTCCTCTTAGCATGATAAAGAAGATTCAAAGAGAGTGAGATGCCAGCTCCTTTCATTCAGTCAGTAGCTTCAAACATTTCTGGTATATGAATAACATGATGTTTTTCAATGGCAAAAATCAATGAATATTGTAAATGCACAAACAGTAATTTCTCCGCATTGAAAGGTGCAATTCTGAAATTTTTTGCTTTTTCCTGCTCCTCTTAGCATGATAAAGAAGATTCAAAGAGAGTGAGATGCCAGCTCCTTTCATTCAGTCAGTAGCTTCAATCATTTCTGGACGTTTTTCAATGGCAAAAACCAATGAATATTGTAAATGCACAAACAGTAATTTCTCCGCATTGCAAGGTGCAATTCTGAAATTTTTTGCTTTTTCCTGCTCCTCTTAGCATGATAAAGAAGATTCAAAGAGAGTGAGATGCCAGCTCCTTTCATTCAGTCAGTAGCTTCAATCATTTCTGGACGTTTTTCAATGGCAAAAATCAATGAATATTGTAAATGCACAAACAGTAATTTCTCCGCATTGCAAGGTGCAATTCTGAAATTTTTTGCTTTTTTCTGCTCCTCTTAGCATGATAAAGAAGATTCAAAGAGAGTGAGATGCCAGCTCCTTTCATTCAGTCAGTAGCTTCAAACATTTCTGGTATATGAATAACATGATGTTTTTCAATGGCAAAAATCAATGAATATTGTAAATGCACAAACAGTAATTTCTCCGCATTGCAAGGTGCAATTCTGAAATTTTTTGCTTTTTTCTGCTCCTCTTAGCATGATAAAGAAGATTCAAAGAGAGTGAGATGCCAGCTCCTTTCATTCAGTCAGTAGCTTCAAACATTTCTGGTATATGAATAACATGATGTTTTTCAATGGCAAAAATCAATGAATATTGTAAATGCACAAACAGTAATTTCTCCGCATTGCAAGGTGCAATTCTGAAATTTTTTGCTTTTTCCTGCTCCTCTTAGCATGATAAAGAAGATTCAAAGAGAGTGAGATGTCAGCTCCTTTCATTCAGTCAGTAGCTTCAATCATTTCTGGACGTTTTTCAATGGCAAAAATCAATGAATATTGTAAATGCACAAACAGTAATTTCTCCGCATTGCAAGGTGCAATTCTGAAATTTTTTGCTTTTTCCTGCTCCTCTTAGCAAGATAAACAAGATTCAAAGAGAGTGAGATGCCAGCTTCTTTCATTCAGTCAGTAGCTTCAATCATTTCTGGACGTTTTTCAATGGCAAAAATCAATGTATATTGTAAATGCACAAACAGTAATTTCTCCGCATTGCAAGGTGCAATTCTGAAATTTTTTGCTTTTTCCTGCTCCTCTTAGCATGATAAAGAAGATTCAAAGAGAGTGAGATGCCAGCTCCTTTCATTCAGTCAGTAGCTTCAATCATTTCTGGACGTTTTTCAATGGCAAAAATCAATGAATATTGTAAATGCACAAACAGTAATTTCTCCGCATTGCAAGGTGCAATTCTGAAATTTTTTGCTTTTTCCTGCTCCTCTTAGCATGATAAAGAAGATTCAAAGAGAGTGAGATGCCAGCTCCTTTCATTCAGTCAGTAGCTTCAATCATTTCTGGTATATGAATAACATGATGTTTTTCAATGGCAAAAATCAATGAATATTGTAAATGCACAAACAGTAATTTCTCCGCATTGCAAGGTGCAATTCTGAAATTTTTTGCTTTTTCCTGCTCCTCTAAGCATGATAAAGAAGATTCAAAGAGAGTGAGATGCCAGCTCCTTTCATTCAGTCAGTAGCTTCAATCATTTCTGGACGTTTTTCAATGGCAAAAATCAATGAATATTGTAAATGCACAAACAGTAATTTCTCCGCATTGCAAGGTGCAATTCTGAAATTTTTTGCTTTTTTCTGCTCCTCTTAGCATGATAAAGAAGATTCAAAGAGAGTGAGATGCCAGCTCCTTTCATTCAGTCAGTAGCTTCAAACATTTCTGGTATATGAATAACATGATGTTTTTCAATGGCAAAAATCAATGAATATTGTAAATGCACAAACAGTAATTTCTCCGCATTGAAAGGTGCAATTCTGAAATTTTTTGCTTTTTCCTGCTCCTCTTAGCATGATAAAGAAGATTCAAAGAGAGTGAGATGCCGGCTCCTTTCATTCAGTCAGTAGCTTCAATCATTTCTGGACGTTTTTCAATGGCAAAAACCAATGAATATTGTAAATGCACAAACAGTAATTTCTCCGCATTGCAAGGTGCAATTCTGAAATTTTTTGCTTTTTCCTGCTCCTCTTAGCATGATAAAGAAGATTCAAAGAGAGTGAGATGCCAGCTCCTTTCATTCAGTCAGTAGCTTCAATCATTTCTGGACGTTTTTCAATGGCAAAAATCAATGAATATTGTAAATGCACAAACAGTAATTTCTCCGCATTGCAAGGTGCAATTCTGAATTTTTTTGCTTTTTTCTGCTCCTCTTAGCATGATAAAGAAGATTCAAAGAGAGTGAGATGCCAGCTCCTTTCATTCAGTCAGTAGCTTCAAACATTTCTGGTATATGAATAACATGATGTTTTTCAATGGCAAAAATCAATGAATATTGTAAATGCACAAACAGTAATTTCTCCGCATTGCAAGGTGCAATTCTGAAATTTTTTGCTTTTTCCTGCTCCTCTTAGCATGATAAAGAAGATTCAAAGAGAGTGAGATGCCAGCTCCTTTCATTCAGTCAGTAGCTTCAATCATTTCTGGACGTTTTTCAATGGCAAAAATCAATGAATATTGTAAATGCACAAACAGTAATTTCTCCGCATTGCAAGGTGCAATTCTGAAATTTTTTGCTTTTTCCTGCTCCTCTTAGCAAGATAAACAAGATTCAAAGAGAGTGAGATGCCAGCTCCTTTCATTCAGTCAGTAGCTTCAATCATTTCTGGACGTTTTTCAATGGCAAAAATCAATGTATATTGTAAATGCACAAACAGTAATTTCTCCGCATTGCAAGGTGCAATTCTGAAATTTTTTGCTTTTTCCTGCTCCTCTTAGCATGATAAAGAAGATTCAAAGAGAGTGAGATGCCAGCTCCTTTCATTCAGTCAGTAGCTTCAATCATTTCTGGACGTTTTTCAATGGCAAAAATCAATGAATATTGTAAATGCACAAACAGTAATTTCTCCGCATTGCAAGGTGCAATTCTGAAATTTTTTGCTTTTTCCTGCTCCTCTTAGCATGATAAAGAAGATTCAAAGAGAGTGAGATGCCAGCTCCTTTCATTCAGTCAGTAGCTTCAAACATTTCTGGTATATGAATAACATGATGTTTTTCAATGGCAAAAATCAATGAATATTGTAAATGCACAAACAGTAATTTCTCCGCATTGCAAGGTGCAATTCTGAAATTTTTTGCTTTTTCCTGCTCCTCTTAGCATGATAAAGAAGATTCAAAGAGAGTGAGATGCCAGCTCCTTTCATTCAGTCAGTAGCTTCAATCATTTCTGGACATTTTTCAATGGCAAAAATCAATGAATATTGTAAATGCACAAAGAGTAATTTCTCCGCATTGCAAGGTGCAATTCTGAAATTTTTTGCTTTTTCCTGCTCCTCTTAGCATGATAAAGAAGATTCAAAGAGAGTGAGATGCCAGCTCCTTTCATTCAGTCAGTAGCTTCAATCATTTCTGGGCATTTTTCAATGGCAAAAATCAATGAATATTGTAAATGCACAAACAGTAATTTCTCCGCATTGCAAGGTGCAATTCTGAAATTTTTTGCTTTTTCCTGCTCCTCTTAGCATGATAAAGAAGATTCAAAGAGAGTGAGATGCCAGCTCCTTTCATTCAGTCAGTAGCTTCAAACATTTCTGGTATATGAATAACATGATGTTTTTCAATGGCAAAAATCAATGAATATTGTAAATGCACAAACAGTAATTTCTCCGCATTGAAAGGTGCAATTCTGAAATTTTTTGCTTTTTCCTGCTCCTCTTAGCATGATAAAGAAGATTCAAAGAGAGTGAGATGCCAGCTCCTTTCATTCAGTCAGTAGCTTCAAACATTTCTGGTATATGAATAACATGATGTTTTTCAATGGCAAAAATCAATGAATATTGTAAATGCACAAACAGTAATTTCTCCGCATTGCAAGGTGCAATTCTGAAATTTTTTGCTTTTTCCTGCTCCTCTTAGCATGATAAAGAAGATTCAAAGAGAGTGAGATGCCAGCTCCTTTCATTCAGTCAGTAGCTTCAATCATTTCTGGACGTTTTTCAATGGCAAAAATCATTGAATATTGTAAATGCACACAGTAATTTCTCCGCATTGCAAGGTGCAATTCTGAAATTTTTTGCTTTTTTCTGCTCCTCTTAGCATGATAAAGAAGATTCAAATAGAGTGAGATGCCAGCTCCTTTCATTCAGTCAGTAGCTTCAAACATTTCTGGTATATGAATAACATGATGTTTTTCAATGGCAAAAATCAATGAATATTGTAAATGCACAAACAGTAATTTCTCCGCATTGCAAGGTGCAATTCTGAAATTTTTTGCTTTTTCCTGCTCCTCTTAGCATGATAAAGAAGATTCAAAGAGAGTGAGATGCCAGCTCCTTTCATTCAGTCAGTAGCTTCAATCATTTCTGGACGTTTTTCAATGGCAAAAATCAATGAATATTGTAAATGCACAAACAGTAATTTCTCTGCATTGCAAGGTGCAATTCTGAAATTTTTTGCTTTTTCCTGCTCCTCTTAGCAAGATAAACAAGATTCAAAGAGAGTGAGATGCCAGCTCCTTTCATTCAGTCAGTAGCTTCAATCATTTCTGGACGTTTTTTAATGGCAAAAATCAATGAATATTGTAAATACACAAACAGTAATTTCTCCGCATTGCAAGGTGCAATTCTGAAATTTTTTGCTTTTTCCTGCTCCTCTTAGCATGATAAAGAAGATTCAAAGAGAGTGAGATGCCAGCTCCTTTCATTCAGTCAGTAGCTTCAATCATTTCTGGACGTTTTTCAATGGCAAAAATCAATGAATATTGTAAATGCACAAACTAATTTCTGCGCATTGCAAGGTGCAATTCTGAAAGTTTTTGCTTTTTGCTGCTCCTCTTAGCATGATAAAGAAGATTCAAAGAGAGTGAGATGCCAGCTCCTTTCATTCAGTCAGTAGCTTCAATCATTTCTGGACGTTTTTCAATGGCAAAAATCAATGAATATTGTAAATGCACAAACAGTAATTTCTCCGTATTGCAAGGTGCAATTCTGAAATTTTTTGCTTTTTCCTGCTCCTCTTAGCATGATAAAGAAGATTCAAAGAGAGTGAGATGCCAGCTCCTTTCATTCAGTCAGTAGCTTCAATCATTTCTGGACGTTTTTCAATGGCAAAAATCAATGAATATTGTAAATGCACAAACAGTAATTTCTCCGCATTGCAAGGTGCAATTCTGAAATTTTTTGCTTTTTCCTGCTCCTCTAAGCATGATAAAGAAGATTCAAAGAGAGTGAGATGCCAGCTCCTTTCATTCAGTCAGTAGCTTCAATCATTTCTGGACGTTTTTCAATGGCAAAAATCAATGAATATTGTAAATGCACAAACAGTAATTTCTCCGCATTGCAAGGTGCAATTCTGAAATTTTTTGCTTTTTCCTGCTCCTCTTAGCATGATAAAGAAGATTCAAAGAGAGTGAGATGCCAGCTCCTTTCATTCAGTCAGTAGCTTCAATCATTTCTGGTATATGAATAACATGATGTTTTTCAATGGCAAAAATCAATGAATATTGTAAATGCACAAACAGTAATTTCTCCGCATTGCAAGGTGCAATTCTGAAATTTTTTGCTTTTTCCTGCTCCTCTAAGCATGATAAAGAAGATTCAAAGAGTGTGAGATGCCAGCTCCTTTCATTCAGTCAGTAGCTTCAATCATTTCTGGACGTTTTTCAATGGCAAAAATCAATGAATATTGTAAATGCACAAACAGTAATTTCTCCGCATTGCAAGGTGCAATTCTGAAATTTTTTGCTTTTTCCTGCTCCTCTTAGCATGATAAAGAAGATTCAAAGAGAGTGAGATGCCAGCTCCTTTCATTCAGTCAGTAGCTTCAATCATTTCTCGACGTTTTTCAATGGCAAAAATCAATGAATATTGTAAATGCACAAACAGTAATTTCTCCGCATTGCAAGGTGCAATTCTGAAATTTTTTGCTTTTTTCTGCTCCTCTTAGCATGATAAAGAAGATTCAAAGAGAGTGAGATGCCAGCTCCTTTCATTCAGTCAGTAGCTTCAAACATTTCTGGTATATGAATAACATGATGTTTTTCAATGTCAAAAATCAATGAATATTGTAAATGCACAAACAGTAATTTCTCCGCATTGCAAGGTGCAATTCTGAAATTTTTTGCTTTTTCCTGCTCCTCTTAGCATGATAAAGAAGATTCAAAGAGAGTGAGATGCCAGCTCCTTTCATTCAGTCAGTAGCTTCAATCATTTCTGGACGTTTTTCAATGGCAAAAATCAATGAATATTGTAAATGCACAAACAGTAATTTCTCCGCATTGCAAGGTGCAATTCTGAAATTTTTTGCTTTTTCCTGCTCCTCTTAGCAAGATAAACAAGATTCAAAGAGAGTGAGATGCCAGCTCCTTTCATTCAGTCAGTAGCTTCAATCATTTCTGGACGTTTTTCAATGGCAAAAATCAATGAATATTGTAAATGCACAAACAGTAATTTCTCCGCATTGCAAGGTGCAATTCTGAAATTTTTTGCTTTTTCCTGCTCCTCTTAGCATGATAAAGAAGATTCAAAGAGAGTGAGATGCCAGCTCCTTTCATTCAGTCAGTAGCTTCAATCATTTCTGGACGTTTTTCAATGGCAAAAATCAATGAATATTGTAACAAACAGTAATTTCTCCGCATTGCAAGGTGCAATTCTGAAATTTTTTGCTTTTTCCTGCTCCTCTAAGCATGATAAAGAAGATTCAAAGAGAGTGAGATGCCAGCTCCTTTCATTCAGTCAGTAGCTTCAATCATTTCTGGACGTTTTTCAATGGCAAAAATCAATGAATATTGTAAATGCACAAACAGTAATTTCTCCGCATTGCAAGGTGCAATTCTGAAATTTTTTGCTTTTTCCTGCTCCTCTTAGCATGATAAAGAAGATTCAAAGAGAGTGAGATGCCAGCTCCTTTCATTCAGTCAGTAGCTTCAATCATTTCTGGTATATGAATAACATGATGTTTTTCAATGGCAAAAATCAATGAATATTGTAAATGCACAAACAGTAATTTCTCCGCATTGCAAGGTGCAATTCTGAAATTTTTTGCTTTTTCCTGCTCCTCTAAGCATGATAAAGAAGATTCAAAGAGAGTGAGATGCCAGCTCCTTTCATTCAGTCAGTAGCTTCAATCATTTCTGGACGTTTTTCAATGGCAAAAATCAATGAATATTGTAAATGCACAAACAGTAATTTCTCCGCATTGCAAGGTGCAATTCTGAAATTTTTTGCTTTTTCCTGCTCCTCTTAGCATGATAAAGAAGATTCAAAGAGAGTGAGATGCCAGCTCCTTTCATTCAGTCAGTAGCTTCAATCATTTCTGGATGTTTTTCAATGGCAAAAATCAATAAATATTGTAAATGCACAAACAGTAATTTCTCCGCATTGCAAGGTGCAATTCTGAAATTTTTTGCTTTTTTCTGCTCCTCTTAGCATGATAAAGAAGATTCAAAGAGAGTGAGATGCCAGCTCCTTTCATTCAGTCAGTAGCTTCAAACATTTCTGGTATATGAATAACATGATGTTTTTCAATGGCAAAAATCAATGAATATTGTAAATGCACAAACAGTAATTTCTCCGCATTGCAAGGTGCAATTCTGAAATTTTTTGCTTTTTCCTGCTCCTCTTAGCATGATAAAGAAGATTCAAAGAGAGTGAGATGCCAGCTCCTTTCATTCAGTCAGTAGCTTCAATCATTTCTGGACGTTTTTCAATGGCAAAAATCAATGAATATTGTAAATGCACAAACAGTAATTTCTCCGCATTGCAAGGTGCAATTCTGAAATTTTTTGCTTTTTCCTGCTCCTCTTAGCAAGATAAACAAGATTCAAAGAGAGTGAGATGCCAGCTCCTTTCATTCAGTCAGTAGCTTCAATCATTTCTGGACGTTTTTCAATGGCAAAAATCAATGAATATTGTAAATGCACAAACAGTAATTTCTCCGCATTGCAAGGTGCAATTCTGAAATTTTTTGCTTTTTCCTGCTCCTCTTAGCATGATAAAGAAGATTCAAAGAGAGTGAGATGCCAGCTCCTTTCATTCAGTCAGTAGCTTCAATCATTTCTGGACGTTTTTCAATGGCAAAAATCAATGAATATTGTAAATGCACAAACTAATTTCTCCGCATTGCAAGGTGCAATTCTGAAATTTTTTGCTTTTTGCTGCTCCTCTTAGCATGATAAAGAAGATTCAAAGAGAGTGAGATGCCAGCTCCTTTCATTCAGTCAGTAGCTTCAATCATTTCTGGACGTTTTTCAATGGCAAAAATCAATGAATATTGTAAATGCACAAACAGTAATTTCTCCGTATTGCAAGGTGCAATTCTGAAATTTTTTGCTTTTTCCTGCTCCTCTTAGCATGATAAAGAAGATTCAAAGAGAGTGAGATGCCAGCTCCTTTCATTCAGTCAGTAGCTTCAATCATTTCTGGACGTTTTTCAATGGCAAAAATCAATGAATATTGTAAATGCACAAACAGTAATTTCTCCGCATTGCAAGGTGCAATTCTGAAATTTTTTGCTTTTTCCTGCTCCTCTTAGCATGATAAAGAAGATTCAAAGAGAGTGAGATGCCAGCTCCTTTCATTCAGTCAGTAGCTTCAATCATTTCTGGACGTTTTTCAATGGCAAAAATCAATGAATATTGTAAATGCACAAAGAGTAATTTCTCCGCATTGCAAGGTGCAATTCTGAAATTTTTTGCTTTTTCCTGCTCCTCTTAGCATGATAAAGAAGATTCAAAGAGAGTGAGATGCCAGCTCCTTTCATTCAGTCAGTAGCTTCAAACATTTCTGGTATATGAATAACATGTTTTTCAATGGCAAAAATCAATGAATATTGTAAATGCACAAACAGTAATTTCTCCGCATTGCAAGGTGCAATTCTGAAATTTTTTGCTTTTTCCTGCTCCTCTTAGCAAGATAAACAAGATTCAAAGAGAGTGAGATGCCAGCTCCTTTCATTCAGTCCGTAGCTTCAATCATTTCTGGACGTTTTTCAATGGCAAAAATCAATGAATATTGTAAATGCACAAACAGTAATTTCTCCGCATTGCAAGGTGCAATTCTGAAATTTTTTGCTTTTTCCTGCTCCTCTTAGCATGATAAAGAAGATTCAAAGAGAGTGAGATGCCAGCTCCTTTCATTCAGTCAGTAGCTTCAATCATTTCTGGACGTTTTTCAATGGCAAAAATCAATGAATATTGTAAATGCACAAACTAATTTCTCCGCATTGCAAGGTGCAATTCTGAAATTTTTTGCTTTTTGCTGCTCCTCTTAGCATGATAAAGAAGATTCAAAGAGAGTGAGATGCCAGCTCCTTTCATTCAGTCAGTAGCTTCAATCATTTCTGGACGTTTTTCAATGGCAAAAATCAATGAATATTGTAAATGCACAAACAGTAATTTCTCCGTATTGCAAGGTGCAATTCTGAAATTTTTTGCTTTTTCCTGCTCCTCTTAGCATGATAAAGAAGATTCAAAGAGAGTGAGATGCCAGCTCCTTTCATTCAGTCAGTAGCTTCAATCATTTCTGGACGTTTTTCAATGGCAAAAATCAATGAATATTGTAAATGCACAAACAGTAATTTCTCCGCATTGCAAGGTGCAATTCTGAAATTTTTTGCTTTTTCCTGCTCCTCTTAGCATGATAAAGAAGATTCAAAGAGAGTGAGATGCCAGCTCCTTTCATTCAGTCAGTAGCTTCAATCATTTCTGGACGTTTTTCAATGGCAAAAATCAATGAATATTGTAAATGCACAAAGAGTAATTTCTCCGCATTGCAAGGTGCAATTCTGAAATTTTTTGCTTTTTCCTGCTCCTCTTAGCATGATAAAGAAGATTCAAAGAGAGTGAGATGCCAGCTCCTTTCATTCAGTCAGTAGCTTCAAACATTTCTGGTATATGAATAACATGATGTTTTTCAATGGCAAAAATCAATGAATATTGTAAATGCACAAACAGTAATTTCTCCGCATTGCAAGGTGCAATTCTGAAATTTTTTGCTTTTTCCTGCTCTTCTTAGCATGATAAAGAAGATTCAAAGAGAGTGAGATGCCAGCTCCTTTCATTCAGTCAGTAGCTTCAATCATTTCTGGTATATGAATAACATGATGTTTTTCAATGGCAAAAATCAATGAATATTGTAAATGCACAAACAGTAATTTCTCCGCATTGCAAGGTGCAATTCTGAAATTTTTTGCTTTTTCCTGCTCCTCTAAGCATGATAAAGAAGATTCAAAGAGAGTGAGATGCCAGCTCCTTTCATTCAGTCAGTAGCTTCAATCATTTCTGGACGTTTTTCAATGGCAAAAATCAATGAATATTGTAAATGCACAAACAGTAATTTCTCCGCATTGCAAGGTGCAATTCTGAAATTTTTTGCTTTTTCCTGCTCCTCTTAGCATGATAAAGAAGATTCAAAGAGAGTGAGATGCCAGCTCCTTTCATTCAGTCAGTAGCTTCAATCATTTCTGGACGTTTTTCAATGGCAAAAATCAATGAATATTGTAAATGCACAAACAGTAATTTCTCCGCATTGCAAGGTGCAATTCTGAAATTTTTTGCTTTTTCCTGCACCTCTTAGCATGATAAAGAAGATTCAAAGAGAGTGAGATGCCAGCTCCTTTCATTCAGTCAGTAGCTTCAAACATTTCTGGTATATGAATAACATGATGTTTTTCAATGGCAAAAATCAATGAATATTGTAAATGCACAAACAGTAATTTCTCCGCATTGAAAGGTGCAATTCTGAAATTTTTTGCTTTTTCCTGCTCCTCTTAGCATGATAAAGAAGATTCAAAGAGAGTGAGATGCCAGCTCCTTTCATTCAGTCAGTAGCTTCAATCATTTCTGGACGTTTTTCAATGGCAAAAACCAATGAATATTGTAAATGCACAAACAGTAATTTCTCCGCATTGCAAGGTGCAATTCTGAAATTTTTTGCTTTTTGCTGCTCCTCTTAGCATGATAAAGAAGATTCAAAGAGAGTGAGATGCCAGCTCCTTTCATTCAGTCAGTAGCTTCAATCATTTCTGGACGTTTTTCAATGGCAAAAATCAATGAATATTGTAAATGCACAAACTAATTTCTCCTCATTGCAAGGTGCAATTCTGAAATTTTTTGCTTTTTGCTGCTCCTCTTAGCATGATAAAGAAGATTCAAAGAGAGTGAGATGCCAGCTCCTTTCATTCAGTCAGTAGCTTCAATCATTTCTGGACGTTTTTCAATGGCAAAAATCAATGAATATTGTAAATGCACAAACAGTAATTTCTCCGCATTGCAAGGTGCAATTCTGAAATTTTTTGCTTTTTCCTGCTCCTCTTAGCATGATAAAGAAGATTCAAAGAGAGTGAGATGCCAGCTCCTTTCATTCAGTCAGTAGCTTCAATCATTTCTGGACGTTTTTCAATGGCAAAAATCAATGAATATTGTAAATGCACAAACAGTAATTTCTCCGCATTGCAAGGTGCAATTCTGAAATTTTTTGCTTTTTCCTGCTCCTCTTAGCATGATAAAGAAGATTCAAAGAGAGTGAGATGCCAGCTCCTTTCATTCAGTCAGTAGCTTCAAACATTTCTGGTATATGAATAACATGATGTTTTTCAATGGCAAAAATCAATGAATATTGTAAATGCACAAACAGTAATTTCTCCGCATTGCAAGGTGCAATTCTGAAATTTTTTGCTTTTTCCTGCTCTTCTTAGCATGATAAAGAAGATTCAAAGAGAGTGAGATGCCAGCTCCTTTCATTCAGTCAGTAGCTTCAATCATTTCTGGTTTATGAATAACATGATGTTTTTCAATGGCAAAAATCAATGAATATTGTAAATGCACAAACAGTAATTTCTCCGCATTGCAAGGTGCAATTCTGAAATTTTTTGCTTTTTCCTGCTCCTCTAAGCATGATAAAGAAGATTCAAAGAGAGTGAGATGCCAGCTCCTTTCATTCAGTCAGTAGCTTCAATCATTTCTGGACGTTTTTCAATGGCAAAAATCAATGAATATTGTAAATGCACAAACAGTAATTTCTCCGCATTGCAAGGTGCAATTCTGAAATTTTTTGCTTTTTCCTGCACCTCTTAGCATGATAAAGAAGATTCAAAGAGAGTGAGATGCCAGCTCCTTTCATTCAGTCAGTAGCTTCAAACATTTCTCGTATATGAATAACATGATGTTTTTCAATGGCAAAAATCAATGAATATTGTAAATGCACAAACAGTAATTTCTCCGCATTGAAAGGTGCAATTCTGAAATTTTTTGCTTTTTCCTGCTCCTCTTAGCATGATAAAGAAGATTCAAAGAGAGTGAGATGCCAGCTCCTTTCATTCAGTCAGTAGCTTCAATCATTTCTGGACGTTTTTCAATGGCAAAAACCAATGAATATTGTAAATGCACAAACAGTAATTTCTCCGCATTGCAAGGTGCAATTCTGAAATTTTTTGCTTTTTCCTGCTCCTCTTAGCAAGATAAACAAGATTCAAAGAGAGTGAGATGCCAGCTCCTTTCATTCAGTCAGTAGCTTCAATCATTTCTGGACGTTTTTCAATGGCAAAAATCAATGAATATTGTAAATGCACAAACAGTAATTTCTCCGTATTGCAAGGTGCAATTCTGAAATTTTTTGCTTTTTCCTGCTCCTCTAAGCATGATAAAGAAGATTCAAAGAGAGTGAGATGCCAGCTCCTTTCATTCAGTCAGTAGCTTCAATCATTTCTGGACGTTTTTCAATGGCAAAAATCAATGAATATTGTAAATGCACAAACAGTAATTTCTCCGCATTGCAAGGTGCAATTCTGAAATTTTTTGCTTTTTCCTGCTCCTCTTAGCATGATAAAGAAGATTCAAAGAGAGTGAGATGCCAGCTCCTTTCATTCAGTCAGTAGCTTCAAACATTTCTGGTATATGAATAACATGATGTTTTTCAATGGCAAAAATCAATAAATATTGTAAATGCACAAACAGTAATTTCTCCACATTGCAAGGTGCAATTCTGAAATTTTTTGCTTTTTCCTGCTCCTCTTAGCATGATAAAGAAGATTCAAAGAGAGTGAGATGCCAGCTCCTTTCATTCAGTCAGTAGCTTCAATCATTTCTGGACGTTTTTCAATGGCAAAAATCAATGAATATTGTAAATGCACAAACAGTAATTTCTCCGTATTGCAAGGTGCAATTCTGAAATTTTTTGCTTTTTCCTGCTCCTCTTAGCATGATAAAGAAGATTCAAAGAGAGTGAGATGCCAGCTCCTTTCATTCAGTCAGTAGCTTCAATCATTTCTGGACGTTTTTCAATGGCAAAAATCAATGAATATTGTAAATGCACAAACAGTAATTTCTCCGCATTGCAAGGTGCAATTCTGAAATTTTTTGCTTTTTCCTGCTCCTCTTAGCAAGATAAACAAGATTCAAAGAGAGTGAGATGCCAGCTCCTTTCATTCAGTCAGTAGCTTCAATCATTTCTGGACGTTTTTCAATGGCAAAAATCAATGAATATTGTAAATGCACAAACAGTAATTTCTCCGCATTGCAAGGTGCAATTCTGAAATTTTTTGCTTTTTCCTGCTCCTCTTAGCATGATAAAGAAGATTCAAAGAGAGTGAGATGCCAGCTCCTTTCATTCAGTCAGTAGCTTCAAACATTTCTGGTATATGAATAACATGATGTTTTTCAATGGCAAAAATCAATGAATATTGTAAATGCACAAACAGTAATTTCTCCGCATTGCAAGGTGCAATTCTGAAATTTTTTGCTTTTTCCTGCTCTTCTTAGCATGATAAAGAAGATTCAAAGAGAGTGAGATGCCAGCTCCTTTCATTCAGTCAGTAGCTTCAATCATTTCTGGTATATGAATAACATGATGTTTTTCAATGGCAAAAATCAATGAATATTGTAAATGCACAAACAGTAATTTCTCCGCATTGCAAGGTGCAATTCTGAAATTTTTTGCTTTTTCCTGCTCCTCTAAGCATGATAAAGAAGATTCAAAGAGAGTGAGATGCCAGCTCCTTTCATTCAGTCAGTAGCTTCAATCATTTCTGGACGTTTTTCAATGGCAAAAATCAATGAATATTGTAAATGCACGAACAGTAATTTCTCCGCATTGCAAGGTGCAATTCTGAAATTTTTTGCTTTTTCCTGCACCTCTTAGCATGATAAAGAAGATTCAAAGAGAGTGAGATGCCAGCTCCTTTCATTCAGTCAGTAGCTTCAAACATTTCTGGTATATGAATAACATGATGTTTTTCAATGGCAAAAATCAATGAATATTGTAAATGCACAAACAGTAATTTCTCCGCATTGCAAGGTGCAATTCTGAAATTTTTTGCTTTTTCCTGCTCCTCTAAGCATGATAAAGAAGATTCAAAGAGAGTGAGATGCCAGCTCCTTTCAATCAGTCAGTAGCTTCAATCATTTCTGGACGTTTTTCAATGGCAAAAATCAATGAATATTGTAAATGCACAAACAGTAATTTCTCCGTATTGCAAGGTGCAATTCTGAAATTTTTTGCTTTTTCCTGCTCCTCTTAGCATGATAAAGAAGATTCAAAGAGAGTGAGATGCCAGCTCCTTTCATTCAGTCAGTAGCTTCAATCATTTCTGGACGTTTTTCAATGGCAAAAATCAATGAATATTGTAAATGCACAAACAGTAATTTCTCCGCATTGCAAGGTGCAATTCTGAAATTTTTTGCTTTTTCCTGCTCCTCTTAGCATGATAAAGAAGATTCAAAGAGAGTGAGATGCCAGCTCCTTTCATTCAGTCAGTAGCTTCAATCATTTCTGGACGTTTTTCAATGGCAAAAATCAATGAATATTGTAAATGCACAAACAGTAATTTCTCCGCATTGCAAGGTGCAATTCTGAAATTTTTTGCTTTTTCCTGCTCCTCTTAGCAAGATAAACAAGATTCAAAGAGAGTGAGATGCCAGCTCCTTTCATTCAGTCAGTAGCTTCAATCATTTCTGGACGTTTTTCAATGGCAAAAATCAATGAATATTGTAAATGCACAAACTAATTTCTCCGCATTGCAAGGTGCAATTCTGAAATTTTTTGCTTTTTGCTGCTCCTCTTAGCATGATAAAGAAGATTCAAAGAGAGTGAGATGCCAGCTCCTTTCATTCAGTCAGTAGCTTCAATCATTTCTGGACGTTTTTCAATGGCAAAAATCAATGAATATTGTAAATGCACAAACAGTAATTTCTCCGTATTGCAAGGTGCAATTCTGAAATTTTTTGCTTTTTCCTGCTCCTCTTAGCATGATAAAGAAGATTCAAAGAGAGCGAGATGCCAGCTCCTTTCATTCAGTCAGTAGCTTCAATCATTTCTGGACGTTTTTCAATGGCAAAAATCAATGAATATTGTAAATGCACAAACAGTAATTTCTCCGCATTGCAAGGTGCAATTCTGAAATTTTTTGCTTTTTCCTGCTCCTCTTAGCATGATAAAGAAGATTCAAAGAGAGTGAGATGCCAGCTCCTTTCATTCAGTCAGTAGCTTCAATCATTTCTGGACGTTTTTCAATGGCAAAAATCAATGAATATTGTAAATGCACAAAGAGTAATTTCTCCGCATTGCAAGGTGCAATTCTGAAATTTTTTGCTTTTTCCTGCTCCTCTTAGCATGATAAAGAAGATTCAAAGAGAGTGAGATGCCAGCTCCTTTCATTCAGTCAGTAGCTTCAAACATTTCTGGTATATGAATAACATGATGTTTTTCAATGGCAAAAATCAATGAATATTGTAAATGCACAAACAGTAATTTCTCCGCATTGCAAGGTGCAATTCTGAAATTTTTTGCTTTTTCCTGCTCTTCTTAGCATGATAAAGAAGATTCAAAGAGAGTGAGATGCCAGCTCCTTTCATTCAGTCAGTAGCTTCAATCATTTCTGGTATATGAATAACATGATGTTTTTCAATGGCAAAAATCAATGAATATTGTAAATGCACAAACAGTAATTTCTCCGCATTGCAAGGTGCAATTCTGAAATTTTTTGCTTTTTCCTGCTCCTCTAAGCATGATAAAGAAGATTCAAAGAGTGTGAGATGCCAGCTCCTTTCATTCAGTCAGTAGCTTCAATCATTTCTGGACTTTTTTCAATGGCAAAAATCAATGAATATTGTAAATGCACAAACAGTAATTTCTCCGCATTGCAAGGTGCAATTCTGAAATTTTTTGCTTTTTTCTGCTCCTCTTAGCATGATAAAGAAGATTCAAAGAGAGTGAGATGCCAGCTCCTTTCATTCAGTCAGTAGCTTCAAACATTTCTGGTATATGAATAACATGATGTTTTTCAATGGCAAAAATCAATGAATATTGTAAATGCACAAACAGTAATTTCTCCGCATTGAAAGGTGCAATTCTGAAATTTTTTGCTTTTTCCTGCTCCTCTTAGCATGATAAAGAAGATTCAAAAAGAGTGAGATGCCAGCTCCTTTCATTCAGTCAGTAGCTTCAATCATTTCTGGACGTTTTTCAATGGCAAAAACCAATGAATATTGTAAATGCACAAACAGTAATTTCTCCGCATTGCAAGGTGCAATTCTGAAATTTTTTGCTTTTTCCTGCTCCTCTTAGCATGATAAAGAAGATTCAAAGAGAGTGAGATGCCAGCTCCTTTCATTCAGTCAGTAGCTTCAATCATTTCTGGACGTTTTTCAATGGCAAAAATCAATGAATATTGTAAATGCACAAACAGTAATTTCTCCGCATTGCAAGGTGCAATTCTGAAATTTTTTGCTTTTTTCTGCTCCTCTTAGCATGATAAAGAAGATTCAAAGAGAGTGAGATGCCAGCTCCTTTCATTCAGTCAGTAGCTTCAATCATTTCTGGTATATGAATAACATGATGTTTTTCAATGGCAAAAATCAATGAATATTGTAAATGCACAAACAGTAATTTCTCCGCATTGCAAGGTGCAATTCTGAAATTTTTTGCTTTTTCCTGCTCCTCTAAGCATGATAAAGAAGATTCAAAGAGAGTGAGATGCCAGCTCCTTTCATTCAGTCAGTAGCTTCAATCATTTCTGGACGTTTTTCAATGGCAAAAATCAATGAATATTGTAAATGCACAAACAGTAATTTCTCCGCATTGCAAGGTGCAATTCTGAAATTTTTTGCTTTTTTCTGCTCCTCTTAGCATGATAAAGAAGATTCAAAGAGAGTGAGATGCCAGCTCCTTTCATTCAGTCAGTAGCTTCAAACATTTCTGGTATATGAATAACATGATGTTTTTCAATGGCAAAAATCAATGAATATTGTAAATGCACAAACAGTAATTTCTCCGCATTGAAAGGTGCAATTCTGAAATTTTTTGCTTTTTCCTGCTCCTCTTAGCATGATAAAGAAGATTCTAAAAGAGTGAGATGCCAGCTCCTTTCATTCAGTCAGTAGCTTCAATCATTTCTGGACGTTTTTCAATGGCAAAAACCAATGAATATTGTAAATGCACAAACAGTAATTTCTCCGCATTGCAAGGTGCAATTCTGAAATTTTTTGCTTTTTCCTGCTCCTCTTAGCATGATAAAGAAGATTCAAAGAGAGTGAGATGCCAGCTCCTTTCATTCAGTCAGTAGCTTCAATCATTTCTGGACGTTTTTCAATGGCAAAAATCAATGAATATTGTAAATGCACAAACAGTAATTTCTCCGCATTGCAAGGTGCAATTCTGAAATTTTTTGCTTTTTTCTGCTCCTCTTAGCATGATAAAGAAGATTCAAAGAGAGTGAGATGCCAGCTCCTTTCATTCAGTCAGTAGCTTCAATCATTTCTGGTATATGAATAACATGATGTTTTTCAATGGCAAAAATCAATGAATATTGTAAATGCACAAACAGTAATTTCTCCGCATTGCAAGGTGCAATTCTGAAATTTTTTGCTTTTTCCTGCTCCTCTAAGCATGATAAAGAAGATTCAAAGAGAGTGAGATGCCAGCTCCTTTCATTCAGTCAGTAGCTTCAATCATTTCTGGACGTTTTTCAATGGCAAAAATCAATGAATATTGTAAATGCACAAACAGCAATTTCTCCGCATTGCAAGGTGCAATTCTGAAATTTTTTGCTTTTTTCTGCTCCTCTTAGCATGATAAAGAAGATTCAAAGAGAGTGAGATGCCAGCTCCTTTCATTCAGTCAGTAGCTTCAAACATTTCTGGTATATGAATAACATGATGTTTTTCAATGGCAAAAATCAATGAATATTGTAAATGCACAAACAGTAATTTCTCCGCATTGAAAGGTGCAATTCTGAAATTTTTTGCTTTTTCCTGCTCCTCTTAGCATGATAAAGAAGATTCAAAAAGAGTGAGATGCCAGCTCTTTTCATTCAGTCAGTAGCTTCAATCATTTCTGGACGTTTTTCAATGGCAAAAACCAATGAATATTGTAAATGCACAAACAGTAATTTCTCCGCATTGCAAGGTGCAATTCTGAAATTTTTTGCTTTTTCCTGCTCCTCTTAGCATGATAAAGAAGATTCAAAGAGAGTGAGATGCCAGCTCCTTTCATTCAGTCAGTAGCTTCAATCATTTCTGGACGTTTTTCAATGGCAAAAATCAATGAATATTGTAAATGCACAAACAGTAATTTCTCCGCATTGCAAGGTGCAATTCTGAAATTTTTTGCTTTTTTCTGCTCCTCTTAGCATGATAAAGAAGATTCAAAGAGAGTGAGATGCCAGCTCCTTTCATTCAGTCAGTAGCTTCAAACATTTCTGGTATATGAATAACATGATGTTTTTCAATGGCAAAAATCAATGAATATTGTAAATGCACAAACAGTAATTTCTCCGCATTGCAAGGTGCAATTCTGAAATTTTTTGCTTTTTCCTGCTCCTCTTAGCATGATAAAGAAGATTCAAAGAGAGTGAGATGCCAGCTCCTTTCATTCAGTCAGTAGCTTCAATCATTTCTGGACGTTTTTCAATGGCAAAAATCAATGAATATTGTAAATGCACAAACAGTAATTTCTCCGCATTGCAAGGTGCAATTCTGAAATTTTTTGCTTTTTCCTGCTCCTCTTAGCAAGATAAACAAGATTCAAAGAGAGTGAGATGCCAGCTCCTTTCATTCAGTCAGTAGCTTCAATCATTTCTGGACGTTTTTCAATGGCAAAAATCAATGTATATTGTAAATGCACAAACAGTAATTTCTCCGCATTGCAAGGTGCAATTCTGAAATTTTTTGCTTTTTCCTGCTCCTCTTAGCATGATAAAGAAGATTCAAAGAGAGTGAGATGCCAGCTCCTTTCATTCAGTCAGTAGCTTCAATCATTTCTGGACGTTTTTCAATGGCAAAAATCAATGAATATTGTAAATGCACAAACAGTAATTTCTCCGCATTGCAAGGTGCAATTCTGAAATTTTTTGCTTTTTCCTGCTCCTCTTAGCATGATAAAGAAGATTCAAAGAGAGTGAGATGCCAGCTCCTTTCATTCAGTCAGTAGCTTCAAACATTTCTGGTATATGAATAACATGATGTTTTTCAATGGCAAAAATCAATGAATATTGTAAATGCACAAACAGTAATTTCTCCGCATTGCAAGGTGCAATTCTGAAATTTTTTGCTTTTTCCTGCTCCTCTTAGCATGATAAAGAAGATTCAAAGAGAGTGAGATGCCAGCTCCTTTCATTCAGTCAGTAGCTTCAATCATTTCTGGGCATTTTTCAATGGCAAAAATCAATGAATATTGTAAATGCACAAACAGTAATTTCTCCGCATTGCAAGGTGCAATTCTGAAATTTTTTGCTTTTTCCTGCTCCTCTTAGCATGATAAAGAAGATTCAAAGAGAGTGAGATGCCAGCTCCTTTCATTCAGTCAGTAGCTTCAATCATTTCTGGGCATTTTTCAATGGCAAAAATCAATGAATATTGTAAATGCACAAACAGTAATTTCTCCGCATTGCAAGGTGCAATTCTGAAATTTTTTGCTTTTTCCTGCTCCTCTTAGCATGATAAAGAAGATTCAAAGAGAGTGAGATGCCAGCTCCTTTCATTCAGTCAGTAGCTTCAAACATTTCTGGTATATGAATAACATGATGTTTTTCAATGGCAAAAATCAATGAATATTGTAAATGCACAAACAGTAATTTCTCCGCATTGCAAGGTGCAATTCTGAAATTTTTTGCTTTTTCCTGCTCCTCTTAGCATGATAAAGAAGATTCAAAGAGAGTGAGATGCCCGCTCCTTTCATTCAGTCAGTAGCTTCAATCATTTCTGGACGTTTTTCAATGGCAAAAATCATTGAATATTGTAAATGCACACAGTAATTTCTCCGCATTGCAAGGTGCAATTCTGAAATTTTTTGCTTTTTTCTGCTCCTCTTAGCATGATAAAGAAGATTCAAAGAGAGTGAGATGCCAGCTCCTTTCATTCAGTCAGTAGCTTCAAACATTTCTGGTATATGAATAACATGATGTTTTTCAATGGCAAAAATCAATGAATATTGTAAATGCACAAACAGTAATTTCTCCGCATTGCAAGGTGCAATTCTGAAATTTTTTGCTTTTTCCTGCTCCTCTTAGCATGATAAAGAAGATTCAAAGAGAGTGAGATGCCAGCTCCTTTCATTCAGTCAGTAGCTTCAATCATTTCTGGACGTTTTTCAATGGCAAAAATCAATGAATATTGTAAATGCACAAACAGTAATTTCTCCGCATTGCAAGGTGCAATTCTGAAATTTTTTGCTTTTTCCTGCTCCTCTAAGCATGATAAAGAAGATTCAAAGAGAGTGAGATGCCAGCTCCTTTCATTCAGTCAGTAGCTTCAATCATTTCTGGACGTTTTTCAATGGCAAAAATCAATGAATATTGTAAATGCACAAACAGTAATTTCTCCGCATTGCAAGGTGCAATTCTGAAATTTTTTGCTTTTTCCTGCTCCTCTTAGCATGATAAAGAAGATTCAAAGAGAGTGAGATGCCAGCTCCTTTCATTCAGTCAGTAGCTTCAATCATTTCTGGTATATGAATAACATGATGTTTTTCAATGGCAAAAATCAATGAATATTGTAAATGCACAAACAGTAATTTCTCCGCATTGCAAGGTGCAATTCTGAAATTTTTTGCTTTTTCCTGCTCCTCTAAGCATGATAAAGAAGATTCAAAGAGAGTGAGATGCCAGCTCCTTTCATTCAGTCAGTAGCTTCAATCATTTCTGGACGTTTTTCAATGGCAAAAATCAATGAATATTGTAAATGCACAAACAGTAATTTCTCCGCATTGCAAGGTGCAATTCTGAAATTTTTTGCTTTTTCCTGCTCCTCTTAGCATGATAAAGAAGATTCAAAGAGAGTGAGATGCCAGCTCCTTTCATTCAGTCAGTAGCTTCAATCATTTCTGGACGTTTTTCAATGGCAAAAATCAATGAATATTGTAAATGCACAAACAGTAATTTCTCCGCATTGCAAGGTGCAATTCTGAAATTTTTTGCTTTTTTCTGCTCCTCTTAGCATGATAAAGAAGATTCAAAGAGAGTGAGATGCCAGCTCCTTTCATTCAGTCAGTAGCTTCAAACATTTCTGGTATATGAATAACATGATGTTTTTCAATGGCAAAAATCAATGAATATTGTAAATGCACAAACAGTAATTTCTCCGCATTGCAAGGTGCAATTCTGAAATTTTTTGCTTTTTCCTGCTCCTCTTAGCATGATAAAGAAGATTCAAAGAGAGTGAGATGCCAGCTCCTTTCATTCAGTCAGTAGCTTCAATCATTTCTGGACGTTTTTCAATGGCAAAAATCAATGAATATTGTAAATGCACAAACTGTAATTTCTCCGCATTGCAAGGTGCAATTCTGAAATTTTTTGCTTTTTCCTGCTCCTCTTAGCAAGATAAACAAGATTCAAAGAGAGTGAGATGCCAGCTCCTTTCATTCAGTCAGTAGCTTCAATCATTTCTGGACGTTTTTCAATGGCAAAAATCAATGAATATTGTAAATGCACAAACAGTAATTTCTCCGCATTGCAAGGTGCAATTCTGAAATTTTTTGCTTTTTCCTGCTCCTCTTAGCATGATAAAGAAGATTCAAAGAGAGTGAGATGCCAGCTCCTTTCATTCAGTCAGTAGCTTCAATCATTTCTGGACGTTTTTCAATGGCAAAAATCAATGAATATTGTAAATGCACAAACAGTAATTTCTCCGCATTGCAAGGTGCAATTCTGAAATTTTTTGCTTTTTCCTGCTCCTCTAAGCATGATAAAGAAGATTCAAAGAGAGTGAGATGCCAGCTCCTTTCATTCAGTCAGTAGCTTCAATCATTTCTGGACGTTTTTCAATGGCAAAAATCAATGAATATTGTATATGCACAAACAGTAATTTCTCCGCATTGCAAGGTGCAATTCTGAAATTTTTTGCTTTTTCCTGCTCCTCTTAGCATGATAAAGAAGATTCAAAGAGAGTGAGATGCCAGCTCCTTTCATTCAGTCAGTAGCTTCAATCATTTCTGGTATATGAATAACATGATGTTTTTCAATGGCAAAAATCAATGAATATTGTAAATGCACAAACAGTAATTTCTCCGCATTGCAAGGTGCAATTCTGAAATTTTTTGCTTTTTCCTGCTCCTCTAAGCATGATAAAGAAGATTCAAAGAGAGTGAGATGCCAGCTCCTTTCATTCAGTCAGTAGCTTCAATCATTTCTGGACGTTTTTCAATGGCAAAAATCAATGAATATTGTAAATGCACAAACAGTAATTTCTCCGCATTGCAAGGTGCAATTCTGAAATTTTTTGCTTTTTCCTGCTCCTCTTAGCATGATAAAGAAGATTGAAAGAGAGTGAGATGCCAGCTCCTTTCATTCAGTCAGTAGCTTCAATCATTTCTGGACATTTTTCAATGGCAAAAATCAATGAATATTGTAAATGCACAAACAGTAATTTCTCCGCATTGCAAGGTGCAATTCTGAAATTTTTTGCTTTTTTCTGCTCCTCTTAGCATGATAAAGAAGATTCAAAGAGAGTGAGATGCCAGCTCCTTTCATTCAGTCAGTAGCTTCAAACATTTCTGGTATATGAATAACATGATGTTTTTCAATGGCAAAAATCAATGAATATTGTAAATGCACAAACAGTAATTTCTCCGCATTGCAAGGTGCAATTCTGAAATTTTTTGCTTTTTCCTGCTCCTCTTAGCATGATAAAGAAGATTCAAAGAGAGTGAGATGCCAGCTCCTTTCATTCAGTCAGTAGCTTCAATCATTTCTGGACGTTTTTCAATGGCAAAAATCAATGAATATTGTAAATGCACAAACAGTAATTTCTCCGCATTGCAATGTGCAATTCTGAAATTTTTTGCTTTTTCCTGCTCCTCTTAGCAAGATAAACAAGATTCAAAGAGAGTGAGATGCCAGCTCCTTTCATTCAGTCAGTAGCTTCAATCATTTCTGGACGTTTTTCAATGGCAAAAATCAATGAATATTGTAAATGCACAAACAGTAATTTCTCCGCATTGCAAGGTGCAATTCTGAAATTTTTTGCTTTTTCCTGCTCCTCTTAGCATGATAAAGAAGATTCAAAGAGAGTGAGATGCCAGCTCCTTTCATTCAGTCAGTAGCTTCAATCATTTCTGGACGTTTTTCAATGGCAAAAATCAATGAATATTGTAAATGCACAAACTAATTTCTCCGCATTGCAAGGTGCAATTCTGAAATGTTTTGCTTTTTGCTGCTCCTATTAGCATGATAAAGAAGATTCAAAGAGAGTGAGATGCCAGCTCCTTTCATTCAGTCAGTAGCTTCAATCATTTCTGGACGTTTTTCAATGGCAAAAATCAATGAATATTGTAAATGCACAAACAGTAATTTCTCCGTATTGCAAGGTGCAATTCTGAAATTTTTTGCTTTTTCCTGCTCCTCTTAGCATGATAAAGAAGATTCAAAGAGAGTGAGATGCCAGCTCCTTTCATTCAGTCAGTAGCTTCAATCATTTCTGGACGTTTTTCAATGGCAAAAATCAATGAATATTGTAAATGCACAAACAGTAATTTCTCCGCATTGCAAGGTGCAATTCTGAAATTTTTTGCTTTTTCCTGCTCCTCTTAGCATGATAAAGAAGATTCAAAGAGAGTGAGATGCCAGCTCCTTTCATTCAGTCAGTAGCTTCAATCATTTCTGGACGTTTTTCAATGGCAAAAATCAATGAATATTGTAAATGCACAAAGAGTAATTTCTCCGCATTGCAAGGTGCAATTCTGAAATTTTTTGCTTTTTCCTGCTCCTCTTAGCATGATAAAGAAGATTCAAAGAGAGTGAGATGCCAGCTCCTTTCATTCAGTCAGTAGCTTCAAACATTTCTGGTATATGAATAACATGATGTTTTTCAATGGCAAAAATCAATGAATATTGTAAATGCACAAACAGTAATTTCTCCGCATTGCAAGGTGCAATTCTGAAATTTTTTGCTTTTTCCTGCTCTTCTTAGCATGATAAAGAAGATTCAAAGAGAGTGAGATGCCAGCTCCTTTCATTCAGTCAGTAGCTTCAATCATTTCTGGTATATGAATAACATGATGTTTTTCAATGGCAAAAATCAATGAATATTGTAAATGCACAAACAGTAATTTCTCCGCATTGCAAGGTGCAATTCTGAAATTTTTTGCTTTTTCCTGCTCCTCTAAGCATGATAAAGAAGATTCAAAGAGAGTGAGATGCCAGCTCCTTTCATTCAGTCAGTAGCTTCAATCATTTCTGGACGTTTTTCAATGGCAAAAATCAATGAATATTGTAAATGCACAAACAGTAATTTCTCCGCATTGCAAGGTGCAATTCTGAAATTTTTTGCTTTTTCCTGCTCCTCTTAGCATGATAAAGAAGATTCAAAGAGAGTGAGATGCCAGCTCCTTTCATTCAGTCAGTAGCTTCAATCATTTCTGGACGTTTTTCAATGGCAAAAATCAATGAATATTGTAAATGCACAAACAGTAATTTCTCCGCATTGCAAGGTGCAATTCTGAAATTTTTTGCTTTTTCCTGCACCTCTTAGCATGATAAAGAAGATTCAAAGAGAGTGAGATGCCAGCTCCTTTCATTCAGTCAGTAGCTTCAAACATTTCTGGTATATGAATAACATGATGTTTTTCAATGGCAAAAATCAATGAATATTGTAAATGCACAAACAGTAATTTCTCCGCATTGAAAGGTGCAATTCTGAAATTTTTTGCTTTTTCCTGCTCCTCTTAGCATGATAAAGAAGATTCAAAGAGAGTGAGATGCCAGCTCCTTTCATTCAGTCAGTAGCTTCAATCATTTCTGGACGTTTTTCAATGGCAAAAACCAATGAATATTGTAAATGCACAAACAGTAATTTCTCCGCATTGCAAGGTGCAATTCTGAAATTTTTTGCTTTTTCCTGCTCCTCTTAGCATGATAAAGAAGATTCAAAGAGAGTGAGATGCCAGCTCCTTTCATTCAGTCAGTAGCTTCAATCATTTCTGGACGTTTTTCAATGGCAAAAATCAATGCATATTGTAAATGCACAAACTAATTTCTCCGCATTGCAAGGTGCAATTCTGAAATTTTTTGCTTTTTGCTGCTCCTCTTAGCATGATAAAGAAGATTCAAAGAGAGTGAGATGCCAGCTCCTTTCATTCAGTCAGTAGCTTCAATCATTTCTGGACGTTTTTCAATGGCAAAAATCAATGAATATTGTAAATGCACAAACAGTAATTTCTCCGCATTGCAAGGTGCAATTCTGAAATTTTTTGCTTTTTCCTGCTCCTCTTAGCATGATAAAGAAGATTCAAAGAGAGTGAGATGCCAGCTCCTTTCATTCAGTCAGTAGCTTCAATCATTTCTGGACGTTTTTCAATGGCAAAAATCAATGAATATTGTAAATGCACAAACAGTAATTTCTCCGCATTGCAAGGTGCAATTCTGAAATTTTTTGCTTTTTCCTGCTCCTCTTAGCATGATAAAGAAGATTCAAAGAGAGTGAGATGCCAGCTCCTTTCATTCAGTCAGTAGCTTCAATCATTTCTGGACGTTTTTCAATGGCAAAAATCAATGAATATTGTAAATGCACAAAGAGTAATTTCTCCGCATTGCAAGGTGCAATTCTGAAATTTTTTGCTTTTTCCTGCTCCTCTTAGCATGATAAAGAAGATTCAAAGAGAGTGAGATGCCAGCTCCTTTCATTCAGTCAGTAGCTTCAAACATTTCTGGTATATGAATAACATGATGTTTTTCAATGGCAAAAATCAATGAATATTGTAAATGCACAAACAGTAATTTCTCCGCATTGCAAGGTGCAATTCTGAAATTTTTTGCTTTTTCCTGCTCTTCTTAGCATGATAAAGAAGATTCAAAGAGAGTGAGATGCCAGCTCCTTTCATTCAGTCAGTAGCTTCAATCATTTCTGGTATATGAATAACATGATGTTTTTCAATGGCAAAAATCAATGAATATTGTAAATGCACAAACAGTAATTTCTCCGCATTGCAAGGTGCAATTCTGAAATTTTTTGCTTTTTCCTGCTCCTCTAAGCATGATAAAGAAGATTCAAAGAGAGTGAGATGCCAGCTCCTTTCATTCAGTCAGTAGCTTCAATCATTTCTGGACGTTTTTCAATGGCAAAAATCAATGAATATTGTAAATGCACAAACAGTAATTTCTCCGCATTGCAAGGTGCAATTCTGAAATTTTTTGCTTTTTCCTGCACCTCTTAGCATGATAAAGAAGATTCAAAGAGAGTGAGATGCCAGCTCCTTTCATTCAGTCAGTAGCTTCAAACATTTCTGGTATATGAATAACATGATGTTTTTCATTGGCAAAAATCAATGAATATTGTAAATGCACAAACAGTAATTTCTCCGCATTGAAAGGTGCAATTCTGAAATTTTTTGCTTTTTCCTGCTCCTCTTAGCATGATAAAGAAGATTCAAAGAGAGTGAGATGCCAGCTCCTTTCATTCAGTCAGTAGCTTCAATCATTTCTGGACTTTTTTCAATGGCAAAAACCAATGAATATTGTAAATGCACAAACAGTAATTTCTCCGCATTGCAAGGTGCAATTCTGAATTTTTTTGCTTTTTCCTGCTCCTCTTAGCATGATAAAGAAGATTCAAAGAGAGTGAGATGCCAGCTCCTTTCATTCAGTCAGTAGCTTCAATCATTTCTGGACGTTTTTCAATGGCAAAAATCAATGAATATTGTAAATGCACAAACAGTAATTTCTCCGCATTGCAAGGTGCAATTCTGAAATTTTTTGCTTTTTTCTGCTCCTCTTAGCATGATAAAGAAGATTCAAAGAGAGTGAGATGCCAGCTCCTTTCATTCAGTCAGTAGCTTCAAACATTTCTGGTATATGAATAACATGATGTTTTTCAATGGCAAAAATCAATGAATATTGTAAATGCACAAACAGTAATTTCTCCGCATTGCAAGGTGCAATTCTGAAATTTTTTGCTTTTTCCTGCTCCTCTTAGCATGATAAAGAAGATTCAAAGAGAGTGAGATGCCAGCTCCTTTCATTCAGTCAGTAGCTTCAATCATTTCTGGACGTTTTTCAATGGCAAAAATCAATGAATATTGTAAATGCACAAACAGTAATTTCTCCGCATTGCAAGGTGCAATTCTGAAATTTTTTGCTTTTTCCTGCTCCTCTTAGCAAGATAAACAAGATTCAAAGAGAGTGAGATGCCAGCTCCTTTCATTCAGTCAGTAGCTTCAATCATTTCTGGACGTTTTTCAATGGCAAAAATCAATGAATATTGTAAATGCACAAACTAATTTCTCCGCATTGCAAGGTGCAATTCTGAAATTTTTTGCTTTTTGCTGCTCCTCTTAGCATGATAAAGAAGATTCAAAGAGAGTGAGATGCCAGCTCCTTTCATTCAGTCAGTAGCTTCAATCATTTCTGGACGTTTTTCAATGGCAAAAATCAATGAATATTGTAAATGCACAAACAGTAATTTCTCCGTATTGCAAGGTGCAATTCTGAAATTTTTTGCTTTTTCCTGCTCCTCTTAGCATGATAAAGAAGATTCAAAGAGAGTGAGATGCCAGCTCCTTTCATTCAGTCAGTAGCTTCAATCATTTCTGGACGTTTTTCAATGGCAAAAATCAATGAATATTGTAAATGCACAAACAGTAATTTCTCCGCATTGCAAGGTGCAATTCTGAAATTTTTTGCTTTTTCCTGCTCCTCTTAGCATGATAAAGAAGATTCAAAGAGAGTGAGATGCCAGCTCCTTTCATTCAGTCAGTAGCTTCAAACATTTCTGGTATATGAATAACATGATGTTTTTCAATGGCAAAAATCAATGAATATTGTAAATGCACAAACAGTAATTTCTCCGCATTGCAAGGTGCAATTCTGAAATTTTTTGCTTTGTCCTGCTCCTCTTAGCATGATAAAGAAGATTCAAAGAGAGTGAGATGCCAGCTCCTTTCATTCAGTCAGTAGCTTCAATCATTTCTGGACGTTTTTCAATGGCAAAAATCAATGAATATTGTAAATGCACAAACAGTAATTTCTCCGTATTGCAAGGTGCAATTCTGAAATTTTTTGCTTTTTCCTGCTCCTCAGCATGATAAAGAAGATTCAAAGAGAGTGAGATGCCAGCTCCTTTCATTCAGTCAGTAGCTTCAATCATTTCTGGACGTTTTTCAATGGCAAAAATCAATGAATATTGTAAATGCACAAACAGTAATTTCTCCGCATTGCAAGGTGCAATTCTGAAATTTTTTGCTTTTTCCTGCTCCTCTTAGCATGATAAAGAAGATTCAAAGAGAGTGAGATGCCAGCTCCTTTCATTCAGTCAGTAGCTTCAATCATTTCTGGACGTTTTTCAATGGCAAAAATCAATGAATATTGTAAATGCACAAAGAGTAATTTCTCCGCATTGCAAGGTGCAATTCTGAAATTTTTTGCTTTTTCCTGCTTCTCTTAGCATGATAAAGAAGATTCAAAGAGAGTGAGATGCCAGCTCCTTTCATTCAGTCAGTAGCTTCAAACATTTCTGGTATATGAATAACATGATGTTTTTCAATGGCAAAAATCAATGAATATTGTAAATGCACAAACAGTAATTTCTCCGCATTGCAAGGTGCAATTCTGAAATTTTTTGCTTTTTCCTGCTCTTCTTAGCATGATAAAGAAGATTCAAAGAGAGTGAGATGCCAGCTCCTTTCATTCAGTCAGTAGCTTCAATCATTTCTGGTATATGAATAACATGATGTTTTTCAATGGCAAAAATCAATGAATATTGTAAATGCACAAACAGTAATTTCTCCGCATTGCAAGGTGCAATTCTGAAATTTTTTGCTTTTTCCTGCTCCTCTAAGCATGATAAAGAAGATTCAAAGAGAGTGAGATGCCAGCTCCTTTCATTCAGTCAGTAGCTTCAATCATTTCTGGACGTTTTTCAATGGCAAAAATCAATGAATATTGTAAATGCACAAACAGTAATTTCTCCGCATTGCAAGGTGCAATTCTGAAATTTTTTGCTTTTTCCTGCTCCTCTTAGCATGATAAAGAAGATTCAAAGAGAGTGAGATGCCAGCTCCTTTCATTCAGTCAGTAGCTTCAATCATTTCTGGACGTTTTTCAATGGCAAAAATCAATGAATATTGTAAATGCACAAACAGTAATTTCTCCGCATTGCAAGGTGCAATTCTGAAATTTTTTGCTTTTTCCTGCACCTCTTAGCATGATAAAGAAGATTCAAAGAGAGTGAGATGCCAGCTCCTTTCATTCAGTCAGTAGCTTCAAACATTTCTGGTATATGAATAACATGATGTTTTTCAATGGCAAAAATCAATGAATATTGTAAATGCACAAACAGTAATTTCTCCGCATTGAAAGGTGCAATTCTGAAATTTTTTGCTTTTTCCTGCTCCTCTTAGCATGATAAAGAAGATTCAAAGAGAGTGAGATGCCAGCTCCTTTCATTCAGTCAGTAGCTTCAATCATTTCTGGACGTTTTTCAATGGCAAAAACCAATGAATATTGTAAATGCACAAACAGTAATTTCTCCGCATTGCAAGGTGCAATTCTGAAATTTTTTGCTTTTTCCTGCTCCTCTTAGCATGATAAAGAAGATTCAAAGAGAGTGAGATGCCAGCTCCTTTCATTCAGTCAGTAGCTTCAATCATTTCTGGACGTTTTTCAATGGCAAAAATCAATGAATATTGTAAATGCACAAACTAATTTCTCCGCATTGCAAGGTGCAATTCTGAAATTTTTTGCTTTTTGCTGCTCCTCTTAGCATGATAAAGAAGATTCAAAGAGAGTGAGATGCCAGCTCCTTTCATTCAGTCAGTAGCTTCAATCATTTCTGGACGTTTTTCAATGGCAAAAATCAATGAATATTGTAAATGCACAAACAGTAATTTCTCCGCATTGCAAGGTGCAATTCTGAAATTTTTTGCTTTTTCCTGCTCCTCTTAGCATGATAAAGAAGATTCAAAGAGAGTGAGATGCCAGCTCCTTTCATTCAGTCAGTAGCTTCAATCATTTCTGGACGTTTTTCAATGGCAAAAATCAATGAATATTGTAAATGCACAAACAGTAATTTCTCCGCATTGCAAGGTGCAATTCTGAAATTTTTTGCTTTTTCCTGCTCCTCTTAGCATGATAAAGAAGATTCAAAGAGAGTGAGATGCCAGCTCCTTTCATTCAGTCAGTAGCTTCAATCATTTCTGGACGTTTTTCAATGGCAAAAATCAATGAATATTGTAAATGCACAAAGAGTAATTTCTCCGCATTGCAAGGTGCAATTCTGAAATTTTTTGCTTTTTCCTGCTCCTCTTAGCATGATAAAGAAGATTCAAAGAGAGTGAGATGCCAGCTCCTTTCATTCAGTCAGTAGCTTCAAACATTTCTGGTATATGAATAACATGATGTTTTTCAATGGCAAAAATCAATGAATATTGTAAATGCACAAACAGTAATTTCTCCGCATTGCAAGGTGCAATTCTGAAATTTTTTGCTTTTTCCTGCTCTTCTTAGCATGATAAAGAAGATTCAAAGAGAGTGAGATGCCAGCTCCTTTCATTCAGTCAGTAGCTTCAATCATTTCTGGTATATGAATAACATGATGTTTTTCAATGGCAAAAATCAATGAATATTGTAAATGCACAAACAGTAATTTCTCCGCATTGCAAGGTGCAATTCTGAAATTTTTTGCTTTTTCCTGCTCCTCTAAGCATGATAAAGAAGATTCAAAGAGAGTGAGATGCCAGCTCCTTTCATTCAGTCAGTAGTTTCAATCATTTCTGGACGTTTTTCAATGGCAAAAATCAATGAATATTGTAAATGCACAAACAGTAATTTCTCCGCATTGCAAGGTGCAATTCTGAAATTTTTTGCTTTTTCCTGCACCTCTTAGCATGATAAAGAAGATTCAAAGAGAGTGAGATGCCAGCTCCTTTCATTCAGTCAGTAGCTTCAAACATTTCTGGTATATGAATAACATGATGTTTTTCAATGGCAAAAATCAATGAATATTGTAAATGCACAAACAGTAATTTCTCCGCATTGAAAGGTGCAATTCTGAAATTTTTTGCTTTTTCCTGCTCCTCTTAGCATGATAAAGAAGATTCAAAGAGAGTGAGATGCCAGCTCCTTTCATTCAGTCAGTAGCTTCAATCATTTCTGGACGTTTTTCAATGGCAAAAACCAATGAATATTGTAAATGCACAAACAGTAATTTCTCCGCATTGCAAGGTGCAATTCTGAAATTTTTTGCTTTTTCCTGCTCCTCTTAGCATGATAAAGAAGATTCAAAGAGAGTGAGATGCCAGCTCCTTTCATTCAGTCAGTAGCTTCAATCATTTCTGGACGTTTTTCAATGGCAAAAATCAATGAATATTGTAAATGCACAAACAGTAATTTCTCCGCATTGCAAGGTGCAATTCTGAAATTTTTTGCTTTTTTCTGCTCCTCTTAGCATGATAAAGAAGATTCAAAGAGAGTGAGATGCCAGCTCCTTTCATTCAGTCAGTAGCTTCAAACATTTCTGGTATATGAATAACATGATGTTTTTCAATGGCAAAAATCAATGAATATTGTAAATGCACAAACAGTAATTTCTCCGCATTGCAAGGTGCAATTCTGAAATTTTTTGCTTTTTCCTGCTCCTCTTAGCATGATAAAGAAGATTCAAAGAGAGTGAGATGCCAGCTCCTTTCATTCAGTCAGTAGCTTCAATCATTTCTGGACGTTTTTCAATGGCAAAAATCAATGAATATTGTAAATGCACAAACAGTAATTTCTCCGCATTGCAAGGTGCAATTCTGAAATTTTTTGCTTTTTCCTGCTCCTCTTAGCAAGATAAACAAGATTCAAAGAGAGTGAGATGCCAGCTCCTTTCATTCAGTCAGTAGCTTCAATCATTTCTGGACGTTTTTCAATGGCAAAAATCAATGAATATTGTAAATGCACAAACTAATTTCTCCGCATTGCAAGGTGCAATTCTGAAATTTTTTGCTTTTTGCTGCTCCTCTTAGCATGATAAAGAAGATTCAAAGAGAGTGAGATGCCAGCTCCTTTCATTCAGTCAGTAGCTTCAATCATTTCTGGACGTTTTTCAATGGCAAAAATCAATGAATATTGTAAATGCACAAACAGTAATTTCTCCGTATTGCAAGGTGCAATTCTGAAATTTTTTGCTTTTTCCTGCTCCTCTTAGCATGATAAAGAAGATTCAAAGAGAGTGAGATGCCAGCTCCTTTCATTCAGTCAGTAGCTTTAATCATTTCTGGACGTTTTTCAATGGCAAAAATCAATGAATATTGTAAATGCACAAACAGTAATTTCTCCGCATTGCAAGGTGCAATTCTGAAATTTTTTGCTTTTTCCTGCTCCTCTTAGCATGATAAAGAAGATTCAAAGAGAGTGAGATGCCAGCTCCTTTCATTCAGTCAGTAGCTTCAATCATTTCTGGACGTTTTTCAATGGCAAAAATCAATGAATATTGTAAATGCACAAAGAGTAATTTCTCCGCATTGCAAGGTGCAATTCTGAAATTTTTTGCTTTTTCCTGCTCCTCTTAGCATGATAAAGAAGATTCAAAGAGAGTGAGATGCCAGCTCCTTTCATTCAGTCAGTAGCTTCAAACATTTCTGGTATATGAATAACATGATGTTTTTCAATGGCAAAAATCAATGAATATTGTAAATGCTCAAACAGTAATTTCTCCGCATTGCAAGGTGCAATTCTGAAATTTTTTGCTTTTTCCTGCTCTTCTTAGCATGATAAAGAAGATTCAAAGAGAGTGAGATGCCAGCTCCTTTCATTCAGTCAGTAGCTTCAATCATTTCTGGTATATGAATAACATGATGTTTTTCAATGGCAAAAATCAATGAATATTGTAAATGCACAAACAGTAATTTCTCCGCATTGCAAGGTGCAATTCTGAAATTTTTTGCTTTTTCCTGCTCCTCTAAGCATGATAAAGAAGATTCAAAGAGAGTGAGATGCCAGCTCCTTTCATTCAGTCAGTAGCTTCAATCATTTCTGGACGTTTTTCAATGGCAAAAATCAATGAATATTGTAAATGCACAAACAGTAATTTCTCCGCATTGCAAGGTGCAATTCTGAAATTTTTTGCTTTTTCCTGCACCTCTTAGCATGATAAAGAAGATTCAAAGAGAGTGAGATGCCAGCTCCTTTCATTCAGTCAGTAGCTTCAAACATTTCTGGTATATGAATAACATGATGTTTTTCAATGGCAAAAATCAATGAATATTGTAAATGCACAAACAGTAATTTCTCCGCATTGAAAGGTGCAATTCTGAAATTTTTTGCTTTTTCCTGCTCCTCTTAGCATGATAAAGAAGATTCAAAGAGAGTGAGATGCCAGCTCCTTTCATTCAGTCAGTAGCTTCAATCATTTCTGGACGTTTTTCAATGGCAAAAACCAATGAATATTGTAAATGCACAAACAGTAATTTCTCCGCATTGCAAGGTGCAATTCTGAAATTTTTTGCTTTTTCCTGCTCCTCTTAGCATGATAAAGAAGATTCAAAGAGAGTGAGATGCCAGCTCCTTTCATTCAGTCAGTAGCTTCAATCATTTCTGGACGTTTTTCAATGGCAAAAATCAATGAATATTGTAAATGCACAAACAGTAATTTCTCCGCATTGCAAGGTGCAATTCTGAAATTTTTTGCTTTTTTCTGCTCCTCTTAGCATGATAAAGAAGATTCAAAGAGAGTGAGATGCCAGCTCCTTTCATTCAGTCAGTAGCTTCAAACATTTCTGGTATATGAATAACATGATGTTTTTCAATGGCAAAAATCAATGAATATTGTAAATGCACAAACAGTAATTTCTCCGCATTGCAAGGTGCAATTCTGAAATTTTTTGCTTTTTCCTGCTCTTCTTAGCATGATAAAGAAGATTCAAAGAGAGTGAGATGCCAGCTCCTTTCATTCAGTCAGTAGCTTCAATCATTTCTGGTATATGAATAACATGATGTTTTTCAATGGCAAAAATCAATGAATATTGTAAATGCACAAACAGTAATTTCTCCGCATTGCAAGGTGCAATTCTGAAATTTTTTGCTTTTTCCTGCTCCTCTAAGCATGATAAAGAAGATTCTAAGAGAGTGAGATGCCAGCTCCTTTCATTCAGTCAGTAGCTTCAATCATTTCTGGACGTTTTTCAATGGCAAAAATCAATGAATATTGTAAATGCACAAACAGTAATTTCTCCGTATTGCAAGGTGCAATTCTGAAATTTTTTGCTTTTTCCTGCTCCTCTTAGCATGATAAAGAAGATTCAAAGAGAGTGAGATGCCAGCTCCTTTCATTCAGTCAGTAGCTTCAATCATTTCTGGACGTTTTTCAATGGCAAAAATCAATGAATATTGTAAATGCACAAACAGTAATTTCTCCGCATTGCAAGGTGCAATTCTGAAATTTTTTGCTTTTTCCTGCTCCTCTTAGCATGATAAAGAAGATTCAAAGAGAGTGAGATGCCAGCTCCTTTCATTCAGTCAGTAGCTTCAATCATTTCTGGACGTTTTTCAATGGCAAAAATCAATGAATATTGTAAATGCACAAAGAGTAATTTCTCCGCATTGCAAGGTGCAATTCTGAAATTTTTTGCTTTTTCCTGCTCCTCTTAGCATGATAAAGAAGATTCAAAGAGAGTGAGATGCCAGCTCCTTTCATTCAGTCAGTAGCTTCAAACATTTCTGGTATATGAATAACATGATGTTTTTCAATGGCAAAAATCAATGAATATTGTAAATGCACAAACAGTAATTTCTCCGCATTGCAAGGTGCAATTCTGAAATTTTTTGCTTTTTCCTGCTCTTCTTAGCATGATAAAGAAGATTCAAAGAGAGTGAGATGCCAGCTCCTTTCATTCAGTCAGTAGCTTCAATCATTTCTGGTATATGAATAACATGATGTTTTTCAATGGCAAAAATCAATGAATATTGTAAATGCACAAACAGTAATTTCTCCGCATTGCAAGGTGCAATTCTGTAATTTTTTGCTTTTTCCTGCTCCTCTTAGCAAGATAAACAAGATTCAAAGAGAGTGAGATGCCAGCTCCTTTCATTCAGTCAGTAGCTTCAATCATTTCTGGACGTTTTTCAATGGCAAAAATCAATGAATATTGTAAATGCACAAACTAATTTCTCCGCATTGCAAGGTGCAATTCTGAAATTTTTTGCTTTTTGCTGCTCCTCTTAGCATGATAAAGAAGATTCAAAGAGAGTGAGATGCCAGCTCCTTTCATTCAGTCAGTAGCTTCAATCATTTCTGGACGTTTTTCAATGGCAAAAATCAATGAATATTGTAAATGCACAAACAGTAATTTCTCCGTATTGCAAGGTGCAATTCTGAAATTTTTTGCTTTTTCCTGCTCCTCTTAGCATGATAAAGAAGATTCAAAGAGAGTGAGATGCCAGCTCCTTTCATTCAGTCAGTAGCTTCAATCATTTCTGGACGTTTTTCAATGGCAAAAATCAATGAATATTGTAAATGCACAAACAGTAATTTCTCCGCATTGCAAGGTGCAATTCTGAAATTTTTTGCTTTTTCCTGCTCCTCTTAGCATGATAAAGAAGATTCAAAGAGAGTGAGATGCCAGCTCCTTTCATTCAGTCAGTAGCTTCAATCATTTCTGGACGTTTTTCAATGGCAAAAATCAATGAATATTGTAAATGCACAAAGAGTAATTTCTCCGCATTGCAAGGTGCAATTCTGAAATTTTTTGCTTTTTCCTGCTCCTCTTAGCATGATAAAGAAGATTCAAAGAGAGTGAGATGCCAGCTCCTTTCATTCAGTCAGTAGCTTCAAACATTTCTGGTATATGAATAACATGATGTTTTTCAATGGCAAAAATCAATGAATATTGTAAATGCACAAACAGTAATTTCTCCGCATTGCAAGGTGCAATTCTGAAATTTTTTGCTTTTTCCTGCTCTTCTTAGCATGATAAAGAAGATTCAAAGAGAGTGAGATGCCAGCTCCTTTCATTCAGTCAGTAGCTTCAATCATTTCTGGTATATGAATAACATGATGTTTTTCAATGGCAAAAATCAATGAATATTGTAAATGCACAAACAGTAATTTCTCCGCATTGCAAGGTGCAATTCTGAAATTTTTTGCTTTTTCCTGCTCCTCTAAGCATGATAAAGAAGATTCAAAGAGAGTGAGATGCCAGCTCCTTTCATTCAGTCAGTAGCTTCAATCATTTCTGGACGTTTTTCAATGGCAAAAATCAATGAATATTGTAAATGCACAAACAGTAATTTCTCCGCATTGCAAGGTGCAATTCTGAAATTTTTTGCTTTTTTCTGCTCCTCTTAGCATGATAAAGAAGATTCAAAGAGAGTGAGATGCCAGCTCCTTTCATTCAGTCAGTAGCTTCAAACATTTCTGGTATATGAATAACATGATGTTTTTCAATGGCAAAAATCAATGAATATTGTAAATGCACAAACAGTAATTTCTCCGCATTGAAAGGTGCAATTCTGAAATTTTTTGCTTTTTCCTGCTCCTCTTAGCATGATAAAGAAGATTCAAAGAGAGTGAGATGCCAGCTCCTTTCATTCAGTCAGTAGCTTCAATCATTTCTGGACGTTTTTCAATGGCAAAAACCAATGAATATTGTAAATGCACAAACAGTAATTTCTCCGCATTGCAAGGTGCAATTCTGAAATTTTTTGCTTTTTCCTGCTCCTCTTAGCATGATAAAGAAGATTCAAAGAGAGTGAGATGCCAGCTCCTTTCATTCAGTCAGTAGCTTCAATCATTTCTGGACGTTTTTCAATGGCAAAAATCAATGAATATTGTAAATGCACAAACAGTAATTTCTCCGCATTGCAAGGTGCAATTCTGAAATTTTTTGCTTTTTTCTGCTCCTCTTAGCATGATAAAGAAGATTCAAAGAGAGTGAGATGCCAGCTCCTTTCATTCAGTCAGTAGCTTCAAACATTTCTGGTATATGAATAACATGATGTTTTTCAATGGCAAAAATCAATGAATATTGTAAATGCACAAACAGTAATTTCTCCGCATTGCAAGGTGCAATTCTGAAATTTTTTGCTTTTTCCTGCTCCTCTTAGCATGATAAAGAAGATTCAAAGAGAGTGAGATGCCAGCTCCTTTCATTCAGTCAGTAGCTTCAATCATTTCTGGACGTTTTTCAATGGCAAAAATCAATGAATATTGTAAATGCACAAACAGTAATTTCTCCGCATTGCAAGGTGCAATTCTGAAATTTTTTGCTTTTTCCTGCTCCTCTTAGCAAGATAAACAAGATTCAAAGAGAGTGAGATGCCAGCTCCTTTCATTCAGTCAGTAGCTTCAATCATTTCTGGACGTTTTTCAATGGCAAAAATCAATGTATATTGTAAATGCACAAACAGTAATTTCTCCGCATTGCAAGGTGCAATTCTGAAATTTTTTGCTTTTTCCTGCTCCTCTTAGCATGATAAAGAAGATTCAAAGAGAGTGAGATGCCAGCTCCTTTCATTCAGTCAGTAGCTTCAATCATTTCTGGACGTTTTTCAATGGCAAAAATCAATGAATATTGTAAATGCACAAACAGTAATTTCTCCGCATTGCAAGGTGCAATTCTGAAATTTTTTGCTTTTTCCTGCTCCTCTTAGCATGATAAAGAATATTCAAAGAGAGTGAGATGCCAGCTCCTTTCATTCAGTCAGTAGCTTCAAACATTTCTGGTATATGAATAACATGATGTTTTTCAATGGCAAAAATCAATGAATATTGTAAATGCACAAACAGTAATTTCTCCGCATTGCAAGGTGCAATTCTGAAATTTTTTGCTTTTTCCTGCTCCTCTTAGCATGATAAAGAAGATTCAAAGAGAGTGAGATGCCAGCTCCTTTCATTCAGTCAGTAGCTTCAATCATTTCTGGACGTTTTTCAATGGCAAAAATCAATGAATATTGTAAATGCACAAAGAGTAATTTCTCCGCATTGCAAGGTGCAATTCTGAAATTTTTTGCTTTTTCCTGCTCCTCTTAGCATGATAAAGAAGATTCAAAGAGAGTGAGATGCCAGCTCCTTTCATTCAGTCAGTAGCTTCAATCATTTCTGGGCATTTTTCAATGGCAAAAATCAATGAATATTGTAAATGCACAAAGAGTAATTTCTCCGCATTGCAAGGTGCAATTCTGAAATTTTTTGCTTTTTCCTGCTCCTCTTAGCATGATAAAGAAGATTCAAAGAGAGTGAGATGCCAGCTCCTTTCATTCAGTCAGTAGCTTCAAACATTTCTGGTATATGAATAACATGATGTTTTTCAATGGCAAAAATCAATGAATATTGTAAATGCACAAACAGTAATTTCTCCGCATTGAAAGGTGCAATTCTGAAATTTTTTGCTTTTTCCTGCTCCTCTTAGCATGATAAAGAAGATTCAAAGAGAGTGAGATGCCAGCTCCTTTCATTCAGTCAGTAGCTTCAAACATTTCTGGTATATGAATAACATGATGTTTTTCAATGGCAAAAATCAATGAATATTGTAAATGCACAAACAGTAATTTCTCCGTATTGCAAGGTGCAATTCTGAAATTTTTTGCTTTTTCCTGCTCCTCTTAGCATGATAAAGAAGATTCAAAGAGAGTGAGATGCCAGCTCCTTTCATTCAGTCAGTAGCTTCAATCATTTCTGGACGTTTTTCAATGGCAAAAATCAATGAATATTGTAAATGCACAAACAGTAATTTCTCCGCATTGCAAGGTGCAATTCTGAAATTTTTTGCTTTTTCCTGCTCCTCTTAGCATGATAAAGAAGATTCAAAGAGAGTGAGATGCCAGCTCCTTTCATTCAGTCAGTAGCTTCAATCATTTCTGGACGTTTTTCAATGGCAAAAATCAATGAATATTGTAAATGCACAAAGAGTAATTTCTCCGCATTGCAAGGTGCAATTCTGAAATTTTTTGCTTTTTCCTGCTCCTCTTAGCATGATAAAGAAGATTCAAAGAGAGTGAGATGCAAGCTCCTTTCATTCAGTCAGTAGCTTCAAACATTTCTGGTATATGAATAACATGATGTTTTTCAATGGCAAAAATCAATGAATATTGTAAATGCACAAACAGTAATTTCTCCGCATTGCAAGGTGCAATTCTGAAATTTTTTGCTTTTTCCTGCTCTTCTTAGCATGATAAAGAAGATTCAAAGAGAGTGAGATGCCAGCTCCTTTCATTCAGTCAGTAGCTTCAATCATTTCTGGTATATGAATAACATGATGTTTTTCAATGGCAAAAATCAATGAATATTGTAAATGCACAAACAGTAATTTCTCCGCATTGCAAGGTGCAATTCTGAAATTTTTTGCTTTTTCCTGCTCCTCTTAGCAAGATAAACAAGATTCAAAGAGAGTGAGATGCCAGCTCCTTTTATTCAGTCAGTAGCTTCAATCATTTCTGGACGTTTTTCAATGGCAAAAATCAATGAATATTGTAAATGCACAAACTAATTTCTCCGCATTGCAAGGTGCAATTCTGAAATTTTTTGCTTTTTGCTGCTCCTCTTAGCATGATAAAGAAGATTCAAAGAGAGTGAGATGCCAGCTCCTTTCATTCAGTCAGTAGCTTCAATCATTTCTGGACGTTTTTCAATGGCAAAAATCAATGAATATTGTAAATGCACAAACAGTAATTTCTCCGTATTGCAAGGTGCAATTCTGAAATTTTTTGCTTTTTCCTGCTCCTCTTAGCATGATAAAGAAGATTCAAAGAGAGTGAGATGCCAGCTCCTTTCATTCAGTCAGTAGCTTCAATCATTTCTGGACGTTTTTCAATGGCAAAAATCAATGAATATTGTAAATGCACAAACAGTAATTTCTCCGCATTGCAAGGTGCAATTCTGAAATTTTTTGCTTTTTCCTGCTCCTCTTAGCATGATAAAGAAGATTCAAAGAGAGTGAGATGCCAGCTCCTTTCATTCAGTCAGTAGCTTCAATCATTTCTGGACGTTTTTCAATGGCAAAAATCAATGAATATTGTAAATGCACAAAGAGTAATTTCTCCGCATTGCAAGGTGCAATTCTGAAATTTTTTGCTTTTTCCTGCTCCTCTTAGCATGATAAAGAAGATTCAAAGAGAGTGAGATGCCAGCTCCTTTCATTCAGTCAGTAGCTTCAAACATTTCTGGTATATGAATAACATGATGTTTTTCAATGGCAAAAATCAATGAATATTGTAAATGCACAAACAGTAATTTCTCCGCATTGCAAGGTGCAATTCTGAAATTTTTTGCTTTTTCCTGCTCTTCTTAGCATGATAAAGAAGATTCAAAGAGAGTGAGATGCCAGCTCCTTTCATTCAGTCAGTAGCTTCAATCATTTCTGGTATATGAATAACATGATGTTTTTCAATGGCAAAAATCAATGAATATTGTAAATGCACAAACAGTAATTTCTCCGCATTGCAAGGTGCAATTCTGAAATTTTTTGCTTTTTCCTGCTCCTCTAAGCATGATAAAGAAGATTCAAAGAGAGTGAGATGCCAGCTCCTTTCATTCAGTCAGTAGCTTCAATCATTTCTGGACGTTTTTCAATGGCAAAAATCAATGAATATTGTAAATGCACAAACAGTAATTTCTCCGCATTGCAAGGTGCAATTCTGAAATTTTTTGCTTTTTTCTGCTCCTCTTAGCATGATAAAGAAGATTCAAAGAGAGTGAGATGCCAGCTCCTTTCATTCAGTCAGTAGCTTCAAACATTTCTGGTATATGAATAACATGATGTTTTTCAATGGCAAAAATCAATGAATATTGTAAATGCACAAACAGTAATTTCTCCGCATTGAAAGGTGCAATTCTGAAATTTTTTGCTTTTTCCTGCTCCTCTTAGCATGATAAAGAAGATTCAAAGAGAGTGAGATGCCAGCTCCTTTCATTCAGTCAGTAGCTTCAATCATTTCTGGACGTTTTTCAATGGCAAAAACCAATGAATATTGTAAATGCACAAACAGTAATTTCTCCGCATTGCAAGGTGCAATTCTGAAATTTTTTGCTTTTTCCTGCTCCTCTTAGCATGATAAAGAAGATTCAAAGAGAGTGAGATGCCAGCTCCTTTCATTCAGTCAGTAGCTTCAATCATTTCTGGACGTTTTTCAATGGCAAAAATCAATGAATATTGTAAATGCACAAACAGTAATTTCTCCGCATTGCAAGGTGCAATTCTGAAATTTTTTGCTTTTTTCTGCTCCTCTTAGCATGATAAAGAAGATTCAAAGAGAGTGAGATGCCAGCTCCTTTCATTCAGTCAGTAGCTTCAAACATTTCTGGTATATGAATAACATGATGTTTTTCAATGGCAAAAATCAATGAATATTGTAAATGCACAAACAGTAATTTCTCCGCATTGCAAGGTGCAATTCTGAAATTTTTTGCTTTTTCCTGCTCCTCTTAGCATGATAAAGAAGATTCAAAGAGAGTGAGATGCCAGCTCCTTTCATTCAGTCAGTAGCTTCAATCATTTCTGGACGTTTTTCAATGGCAAAAATCAATGAATATTGTAAATGCACAAACAGTAATTTCTCCGCATTGCAAGGTGCAATTCTGAAATTTTTTGCTTTTTCCTGCTCCTCTTAGCAAGATAAACAAGATTCAAAGAGAGTGAGATGCCAGCTCCTTTCATTCAGTCAGTAGCTTCAATCATTTCTGGACGTTTTTCAATGGCAAAAATCAATGTATATTGTAAATGCACAAACAGTAATTTCTCCGCATTGCAAGGTGCAATTCTGAAATTTTTTGCTTTTTCCTGCTCCTCTTAGCATGATAAAGAAGATTCAAAGAGAGTGAGATGCCAGCTCCTTTCATTCAGTCAGTAGCTTCAATCATTTCTGGTCGTTTTTCAATGGCAAAAATCAATGAATATTGTAAATGCACAAACAGTAATTTCTCCGCATTGCAAGGTGCAATTCTGAAATTTTTTGCTTTTTCCTGCTCCTCTTAGCATGATAAAGAATATTCAAAGAGAGTGAGATGCCAGCTCCTTTCATTCAGTCAGTAGCTTCAAACATTTCTGGTATATGAATAACATGATGTTTTTCAATGGCAAAAATCAATGAATATTGTAAATGCACAAACAGTAATTTCTCCGCATTGCAAGGTGCAATTCTGAAATTTTTTGCTTTTTCCTGCTCCTCTTAGCATGATAAAGAAGATTCAAAGAGAGTGAGATGCCAGCTCCTTTCATTCAGTCAGTAGCTTCAATCATTTCTGGACGTTTTTCAATGGCAAAAATCAATGAATATTGTAAATGCACAAAGAGTAATTTCTCCGCATTGCAAGGTGCAATTCTGAAATTTTTTGCTTTTTCCTGCTCCTCTTAGCATGATAAAGAAGATTCAAAGAGAGTGAGATGCCAGCTCCTTTCATTCAGTCAGTAGCTTCAATCATTTCTGGGCATTTTTCAATGGCAAAAATCAATGAATATTGTAAATGCACAAACAGTAATTTCTCCGCATTGCAAGGTGCAATTCTGAAATTTTTTGCTTTTTCCTGCTCCTCTTAGCATGATAAAGAAGATTCAAAGAGAGTGAGATGCCAGCTCCTTTCATTCAGTCAGTAGCTTCAAACATTTCTGGTATATGAATAACATGATGTTTTTCAATGGCAAAAATCAATGAATATTGTAAATGCACAAACAGTAATTTCTCCGCATTGAAAGGTGCAATTCTGAAATTTTTTGCTTTTTCCTGCTCCTCTTAGCATGATAAAGAAGATTCAAAGAGAGTGAGATGCCAGCTCCTTTCATTCAGTCAGTAGCTTCAAACATTTCTGGTATATGAATAACATGATGTTTTTCAATGGCAAAAATCAATGAATATTGTAAATGCACAAACAGTAATTTCTCCGCATTGCAAGGTGCAATTCTGAAATTTTTTGCTTTTTCCTGCTCCTCTTAGCATGATAAAGAAGATTCAAAGAGAGTGAGATGCCAGCTCCTTTCATTCAGTCAGTAGCTTCAATCATTTCTGGACGTTTTTCAATGGCAAAAATCATTGAATATTGTAAATGCACACAGTAATTTCTCCGCATTGCAAGGTGCAATTCTGAAATTTTTTGCTTTTTTCTGCTCCTCTTAGCATGATAAAGAAGATTCAAAGAGAGTGAGATGCCAGCTCCTTTCATTCAGTCAGTAGCTTCAAACATTTCTGGTATATGAATAACATGATGTTTTTCAATGGCAAAAATCAATGAATATTGTAAATGCACAAACAGTAATTTCTCCGCATTGCAAGGTGCAATTCTGAAATTTTTTGCTTTTTCCTGCTCCTCTTAGCATGATAAAGAAGATTCAAAGAGAGTGAGATGCCAGCTCCTTTCATTCAGTCAGTAGCTTCAATCATTTCTGGACGTTTTTCAATGGCAAAAATCAATGAATATTGTAAATGCACAAACAGTAATTTCTCCGCATTGCAAGGTGCAATTCTGAAATTTTTTGCTTTTTCCTGCTCCTCTTAGCAAGATAAACAAGATTCAAAGAGAGTGAGATGCCAGCTCCTTTCATTCAGTCAGTAGCTTCAATCATTTCTGGACGTTTTTCAATGGCAAAAATCAATGTATATTGTAAATGCACAAACAGTAATTTCTCCGCATTGCAAGGTGCAATTCTGAAATTTTTTGCTTTTTCCTGCTCCTCTTAGCATGATAAAGAAGATTCAAAGAGAGTGAGATGCCAGCTCCTTTCATTCAGTCAGTAGCTTCAATCATTTCTGGACGTTTTTCAATGGCAAAAATCAATGAATATTGTAAATGCACAAACAGTAATTTCTCCGCATTGCAAGGTGCAATTCTGAAATTTTTTGCTTTTTCCTGCTCCTCTTAGCATGATAAAGAATATTCAAAGAGAGTGAGATGCCAGCTCCTTTCATTCAGTCAGTAGCTTCAAACATTTCTGGTATATGAATAACATGATGTTTTTCAATGGCAAAAATCAATGAATATTGTAAATGCACAAACAGTAATTTCTCCGCATTGCAAGGTGCAATTCTGAAATTTTTTGCTTTTTCCTGCTCCTCTTAGCATGATAAAGAAGATTCAAAGAGAGTGAGATGCCAGCTCCTTTCATTCAGTCAGTAGCTTCAATCATTTCTGGACGTTTTTCAATGGCAAAAATCAATGAATATTGTAAATGCACAAAGAGTAATTTCTCCGCATTGCAAGGTGCAATTCTGAAATTTTTTGCTTTTTCCTGCTCCTCTTAGCATGATAAAGAAGATTCAAAGAGAGTGAGATGCCAGCTCCTTTCATTCAGTCAGTAGCTTCAATCATTTCTGGGCATTTTTCAATGGCAAAAATCAATGAATATTGTAAATGCACAAACAGTAATTTCTCCGCATTGCAAGGTGCAATTCTGAAATTTTTTGCTTTTTCCTGCTCCTCTTAGCATGATAAAGAAGATTCAAAGAGAGTGAGATGCCAGCTCCTTTCATTCAGTCAGTAGCTTCAAACATTTCTGGTATATGAATAACATGATGTTTTTCAATGGCAAAAATCAATGAATATTGTAAATGCACAAACAGTAATTTCTCCGCATTGAAAGGTGCAATTCTGAAATTTTTTGCTTTTTCCTGCTCCTCTTAGCATGATAAAGAAGATTCAAAGAGAGTGAGATGCCAGCTCCTTTCATTCAGTCAGTAGCTTCAAACATTTCTGGTATATGAATAACATGATGTTTTTCAATGGCAAAAATCAATGAATATTGTAAATGCACAAACAGTAATTTCTCCGTATTGCAAGGTGCAATTCTGAAATTTTTTGCTTTTTCCTGCTCCTCTTAGCATGATAAAGAAGATTCAAAGAGAGTGAGATGCCAGCTCCTTTCATTCAGTCAGTAGCTTCAATCATTTCTGGACGTTTTTCAATGGCAAAAATCAATGAATATTGTAAATGCACAAACAGTAATTTCTCCGCATTGCAAGGTGCAATTCTGAAATTTTTTGCTTTTTCCTGCTCCTCTTAGCATGATAAAGAAGATTCAAAGAGAGTGAGATGCCAGCTCCTTTCATTCAGTCAGTAGCTTCAATCATTTCTGGACGTTTTTCAATGGCAAAAATCAATGAATATTGTAAATGCACAAAGAGTAATTTCTCCGCATTGCAAGGTGCAATTCTGAAATTTTTTGCTTTTTCCTGCTCCTCTTAGCATGATAAAGAAGATTCAAAGAGAGTGAGATGCCAGCTCCTTTCATTCAGTCAGTAGCTTCAAACATTTCTGGTATATGAATAACATGATGTTTTTCAATGGCAAAAATCAATGAATATTGTAAATGCACAAACAGTAATTTCTCCGCATTGCAAGGTGCAATTCTGAAATTTTTTGCTTTTTCCTGCTCTTCTTAGCATGATAAAGAAGATTCAAAGAGAGTGAGATGCCAGCTCCTTTCATTCAGTCAGTAGCTTCAATCATTTCTGGTATATGAATAACATGATGTTTTTCAATGGCAAAAATCAATGAATATTGTAAATGCACAAACAGTAATTTCTCCGCATTGCAAGGTGCAATTCTGAAATTTTTTGCTTTTTCCTGCTCCTCTTAGCAAGATAAACAAGATTCAAAGAGAGTGAGATGCCAGCTCCTTTCATTCAGTCAGTAGCTTCAATCATTTCTGGACGTTTTTCAATGGCAAAAATCAATGAATATTGTAAATGCACAAACTAATTTCTCCGCATTGCAAGGTGCAATTCTGAAATTTTTTGCTTTTTGCTGCTCCTCTTAGCATGATAAAGAAGATTCAAAGAGAGTGAGATGCCAGCTCCTTTCATTCAGTCAGTAGCTTCAATCATTTCTGGACGTTTTTCAATGGCAAAAATCAATGAATATTGTAAATGCACAAACAGTAATTTCTCCGTATTGCAAGGTGCAATTCTGAAATTTTTTGCTTTTTCCTGCTCCTCTTAGCATGATAAAGAAGATTCAAAGAGAGTGAGATGCCAGCTCCTTTCATTCAGTCAGTAGCTTCAATCATTTCTGGACGTTTTTCAATGGCAAAAATCAATGAATATTGTAAATGCACAAACAGTAATTTCTCCGCATTGCAAGGTGCAATTCTGAAATTTTTTGCTTTTTCCTGCTCCTCTTAGCATGATAAAGAAGATTCAAAGAGAGTGAGATGCCAGCTCCTTTCATTCAGTCAGTAGCTTCAAACATTTCTGGTATATGAATAACATGATGTTTTTCAATGGCAAAAATCAATGAATATTGTAAATGCACAAACAGTAATTTCTCCGCATTGCAAGGTGCAATTCTGAAATTTTTTGCTTTTTCCTGCTCTTCTTAGCATGATAAAGAAGATTCAAAGAGAGTGAGATGCCAGCTCCTTTCATTCAGTCAGTAGCTTCAATCATTTCTGGTATATGAATAACATGATGTTTTTCAATGGCAAAAATCAATGAATATTGTAAATGCACAAACAGTAATTTCTCCGCATTGCAAGGTGCAATTCTGAAATTTTTTGCTTTTTCCTGCTCCTCTAAGCATGATAAAGAAGATTCAAAGAGAGTGAGATGCCAGCTCCTTTCATTCAGTCAGTAGCTTCAATCATTTCTGGACGTTTTTCAATTCCAAAAATCAATGAATATTGTAAATGCACAAAGAGTAATTTCTCCGCATTGCAAGGTGCAATTCTGAAATTTTTTGCTTTTTCCTGCTCCTCTTAGCATGATAAAGAAGATTCAAAGAGAGTGAGATGCCAGCTCCTTTCATTCAGTCAGTAGCTTCAAACATTTCTGGTATATGAATAACATGATGTTTTTCAATGGCAAAAATCAATGAATATTGTAAATGCACAAACAGTAATTTCTCCGCATTGCAAGGTGCAATTCTGAAATTTTTTGCTTTTTCCTGCTCTTCTTAGCATGATAAAGAAGATTCAAAGAGAGTGAGATGCCAGCTCCTTTCATTCAGTCAGTAGCTTCAATCATTTCTGGTATATGAATAACATGATGTTTTTCAATGGCAAAAATCAATGAATATTGTAAATGCACAAACAGTAATTTCTCCGCATTGCAAGGTGCAATTCTGAAATTTTTTGCTTTTTCCTGCTCCTCTAAGCATGATAAAGAAGATTCAAAGAGAGTGAGATGCCAGCTCCTTTCATTCAGTCAGTAGCTTCAATCATTTCTGGACGTTTTTCAATGGCAAAAATCAATGAATATTGTAAATGCACAAACAGTAATTTCTCCGCATTGCAAGGTGCAATTCTGAAATTTTTTGCTTTTTTCTGCTCCTCTTAGCATGATAAAGAAGATTCAAAGAGAGTGAGATGCCAGCTCCTTTCATTCAGTCAGTAGCTTCAAACATTTCTGGTATATGAATAACATGATGTTTTTCAATGGCAAAAATCAATGAATATTGTAAATGCACAAACAGTAATTTCTCCGCATTGAAAGGTGCAATTCTGAAATTTTTTGCTTTTTCCTGCTCCTCTTAGCATGATAAAGAAGATTCAAAGAGAGTGAGATGCCAGCTCCTTTCATTCAGTCAGTAGCTTCAATCATTTCTGGACGTTTTTCAATGGCAAAAACCAATGAATATTGTAAATGCACAAACAGTAATTTCTCCGCATTGCAAGGTGCTATTCTGAAATTTTTTGCTTTTTCCTGCTCCTCTTAGCATGATAAAGAAGATTCAAAGAGAGTGAGATGCCAGCTCCTTTCATTCAGTCAGTAGCTTCAATCATTTCTGGGCATTTTTCAATGGCAAAAATCAATGAATATTGTAAATGCACAAACAGTAATTTCTCCGCATTGCAAGGTGCAATTCTGAAATTTTTTGCTTTTTCCTGCTCCTCTTAGCATGATAAAGAAGATTCAAAGAGAGTGAGATGCCAGCTCCTTTCATTCAGTCAGTAGCTTCAAACATTTCTGGTATATGAATAACATGATGTTTTTCAATGGCAAAAATCAATGAATATTGTAAATGCACAAACAGTAATTTCTCCGCATTGAAAGGTGCAATTCTGAAATTTTTTGCTTTTTCCTGCTCCTCTTAGCATGATAAAGAAGATTCAAAGAGAGTGAGATGCCAGCTCCTTTCATTCAGTCAGTAGCTTCAAACATTTCTGGTATATGAATAACATGATGTTTTTCAATGGCAAAAATCAATGAATATTGTAAATGCACAAACAGTAATTTCTCCGTATTGCAAGGTGCAATTCTGAAATTTTTTGCTTTTTCCTGCTCCTCTTAGCATGATAAAGAAGATTCAAAGAGAGTGAGATGCCAGCTCCTTTCATTCAGTCAGTAGCTTCAATCATTTCTGGACGTTTTTCAATGGCAAAAATCAATGAATATTGTAAATGCACAAACAGTAATTTCTCCGCATTGCAAGGTGCAATTCTGAAATTTTTTGCTTTTTCCTGCTCCTCTTAGCATGATAAAGAAGATTCAAAGAGAGTGAGATGCCAGCTCCTTTCATTCAGTCAGTAGCTTCAATCATTTCTGGACGTTTTTCAATGGCAAAAATCAATGAATATTGTAAATGCACAAAGAGTAATTTCTCCGCATTGCAAGGTGCAATTCTGAAATTTTTTGCTTTTTCCTGCTCCTCTTAGCATGATAAAGAAGATTCAAAGAGAGTGAGATGCCAGCTCCTTTCATTCAGTCAGTAGCTTCAAACATTTCTGGTATATGAATAACATGATGTTTTTCAATGGCAAAAATCAATGAATATTGTAAATGCACAAACAGTAATTTCTCCGCATTGCAAGGTGCAATTCTGAAATTTTTTGCTTTTTCCTGCTCTTCTTAGCATGATAAAGAAGATTCAAAGAGAGTGAGATGCCAGCTCCTTTCATTCAGTCAGTAGCTTCAATCATTTCTGGTATATGAATAACATGATGTTTTTCAATGGCAAAAATCAATGAATATTGTAAATGCACAAACAGTAATTTCTCCGCATTGCAAGGTGCAATTCTGAAATTTTTTGCTTTTTCCTGCTCCTCTTAGCAAGATAAACAAGATTCAAAGAGAGTGAGATGCCAGCTCCTTTCATTCAGTCAGTAGCTTCAATCATTTCTGGACGTTTTTCAATGGCAAAAATCAATGAATATTGTAAATGCACAAACTAATTTCTCCGCATTGCAAGGTGCAATTCTGAAATTTTTTGCTTTTTGCTGCTCCTCTTAGCATGATAAAGAAGATTCAAAGAGAGTGAGATGCCAGCTCCTTTCATTCAGTCAGTAGCTTCAATCATTTCTGGACGTTTTTCAATGGCAAAAATCAATGAATATTGTAAATGCACAAACAGTAATTTCTCCGTATTGCAAGGTGCAATTCTGAAATTTTTTGCTTTTTCCTGCTCCTCTTAGCATGATAAAGAAGATTCAAAGAGAGTGAGATGCCAGCTCCTTTCATTCAGTCAGTAGCTTCAATCATTTCTGGACGTTTTTCAATGGCAAAAATCAATGAATATTGTAAATGCACAAACAGTAATTTCTCCGCATTGCAAGGTGCAATTCTGAAATTTTTTGCTTTTTCCTGCTCCTCTTAGCATGATAAAGAAGATTCAAAGAGAGTGAGATGCCAGCTCCTTTCATTCAGTCAGTAGCTTCAAACATTTCTGGTATATGAATAACATGATGTTTTTCAATGGCAAAAATCAATGAATATTGTAAATGCACAAACAGTAATTTCTCCGCATTGCAAGGTGCAATTCTGAAATTTTTTGCTTTTTCCTGCTCTTCTTAGCATGATAAAGAAGATTCAAAGAGAGTGAGATGCCAGCTCCTTTCATTCAGTCAGTAGCTTCAATCATTTCTGGTATATGAATAACATGATGTTTTTCAATGGCAAAAATCAATGAATATTGTAAATGCACAAACAGTAATTTCTCCGCATTGCAAGGTGCAATTCTGAAATTTTTTGCTTTTTCCTGCTCCTCTAAGCATGATAAAGAAGATTCAAAGAGAGTGAGATGCCAGCTCCTTTCATTCAGTCAGTAGCTTCAATCATTTCTGGACGTTTTTCAATGGCAAAAATCAATGAATATTGTAAATGCACAAAGAGTAATTTCTCCGCATTGCAAGGTGCAATTCTGAAATTTTTTGCTTTTTCCTGCTCCTCTTAGCATGATAAAGAAGATTCAAAGAGAGTGAGATGCCAGCTCCTTTCATTCAGTCAGTAGCTTCAAACATTTCTGGTATATGAATAACATGATGTTTTTCAATGGCAAAAATCAATGAATATTGTAAATGCACAAACAGTAATTTCTCCGCATTGCAAGGTGCAATTCTGAAATTTTTTGCTTTTTCCTGCTCTTCTTAGCATGATAAAGAAGATTCAAAGAGAGTGAGATGCCAGCTCCTTTCATTCAGTCAGTAGCTTCAATCATTTCTGGTATATGAATAACATGATGTTTTTCAATGGCAAAAATCAATGAATATTGTAAATGCACAAACAGTAATTTCTCCGCATTGCAAGGTGCAATTCTGAAATTTTTTGCTTTTTCCTGCTCCTCTAAGCATGATAAAGAAGATTCAAAGAGAGTGAGATGCCAGCTCCTTTCATTCAGTCAGTAGCTTCAATCATTTCTGGACGTTTTTCAATGGCAAAAATCAATGAATATTGTAAATGCACAAACAGTAATTTCTCCGCATTGCAAGGTGCAATTCTGAAATTTTTTGCTTTTTTCTGCTCCTCTTAGCATGATAAAGAAGATTCAAAGAGAGTGAGATGCCAGCTCCTTTCATTCAGTCAGTAGCTTCAAACATTTCTGGTATATGAATAACATGATGTTTTTCAATGGCAAAAATCAATGAATATTGTAAATGCACAAACAGTAATTTCTCCGCATTGAAAGGTGCAATTCTGAAATTTTTTGCTTTTTCCTGCTCCTCTTAGCATGATAAAGAAGATTCAAAGAGAGTGAGATGCCAGCTCCTTTCATTCAGTCAGTAGCTTCAATCATTTCTGGACGTTTTTCAATGGCAAAAACCAATGAATATTGTAAATGCACAAACAGTAATTTCTCCGCATTGCAAGGTGCTATTCTGAAATTTTTTGCTTTTTCCTGCTCCTCTTAGCATGATAAAGAAGATTCAAAGAGAGTGAGATGCCAGCTCCTTTCATTCAGTCAGTAGCTTCAATCATTTCTGGACGTTTTTCAATGGCAAAAATCAATGAATATTGTAAATGCACAAACAGTAATTTCTCCGCATTGCAAGGTGCAATTCTGAAATTTTTTGCTTTTTTCTGCTCCTCTTAGCATGATAAAGAAGATTCAAAGAGAGTGAGATGCCAGCTCCTTTCATTCAGTCAGTAGCTTCAAACATTTCTGGTATATGAATAACATGATGTTTTTCAATGGCAAAAATCAATGAATATTGTAAATGCACAAACAGTAATTTCTCCGCATTGCAAGGTGCAATTCTGAAATTTTTTGCTTTTTCCTGCTCCTCTTAGCATGATAAAGAAGATTCAAAGAGAGTGAGATGCCAGCTCCTTTCATTCAGTCAGTAGCTTCAATCATTTCTGGACGTTTTTCAATGGCAAAAATCAATGAATATTGTAAATGCACAAACAGTAATTTCTCCGCATTGCAAGGTGCAATTCTGAAATTTTTTGCTTTTTCCTGCTCCTCTTAGCAAGATAAACAAGATTCAAAGAGAGTGAGATGCCAGCTCCTTTCATTCAGTCAGTAGCTTCAATCATTTCTGGACGTTTTTCAATGGCAAAAATCAATGTATATTGTAAATGCACAAACAGTAATTTCTCCGCATTGCAAGGTGCAATTCTGAAATTTTTTGCTTTTTCCTGCTCCTCTTAGCATGATAAAGAAGATTCAAAGAGAGTGAGATGCCAGCTCCTTTCATTCAGTCAGTAGCTTCAATCATTTCTGGACGTTTTTCAATGGCAAAAATCAATGAATATTGTAAATGCACAAACAGTAATTTCTCCGCATTGCAAGGTGCAATTCTGAAATTTTTTGCTTTTTCCTGCTCCTCTTAGCATGATAAAGAATATTCAAAGAGAGTGAGATGCCAGCTCCTTTCATTCAGTCAGTAGCTTCAAACATTTCTGGTATATGAATAACATGATGTTTTTCAATGGCAAAAATCAATGAATATTGTAAATGCACAAACAGTAATTTCTCCGCATTGCAAGGTGCAATTCTGAAATTTTTTGCTTTTTCCTGCTCCTCTTAGCATGATAAAGAAGATTCAAAGAGAGTGAGATGCCAGCTCCTTTCATTCAGTCAGTAGCTTCAATCATTTCTGGACGTTTTTCAATGGCAAAAATCAATGAATATTGTAAATGCACAAAGAGTAATTTCTCCGCATTACAAGGTGCAATTCTGAAATTTTTTGCTTTTTCCTGCTCCTCTTAGCATGATAAAGAAGATTCAAAGAGAGTGAGATGCCAGCTCCTTTCATTCAGTCAGTAGCTTCAATCATTTCTGGGCATTTTTCAATGGCAAAAATCAATGAATATTGTAAATGCACAAACAGTAATTTCTCCGCATTGCAAGGTGCAATTCTGAAATTTTTTGCTTTTTCCTGCTCCTCTTAGCATGATAAAGAAGATTCAAAGAGAGTGAGATGCCAGCTCCTTTCATTCAGTCAGTAGCTTCAATCATTTCTGGTATATGAATAACATGATGTTTTTCAATGGCAAAAATCAATGAATATTGTAAATGCACAAACAGTAATTTCTCCGCATTGCAAGGTGCAATTCTGAAATTTTTTGCTTTTTCCTGCTCCTCTAAGCATGATAAAGAAGATTCAAAGAGAGTGAGATGCCAGCTCCTTTCATTCAGTCAGTAGCTTCAATCATTTCTGGACGTTTTTCAATGGCAAAAATCAATGAATATTGTAAATGCACAAACAGTAATTTCTCCGCATTGCAAGGTGCAATTCTGAAATTTTTTGCTTTTTCCTGCTCCTCTTAGCATGATAAAGAAGATTCAAAGAGAGTGAGATGCCAGCTCCTTTCATTCAGTCAGTAGCTTCAATCATTTCTGGACGTTTTTCAATGGCAAAAATCAATGAATGTTGTAAATGCACAAACAGTAATTTCTCCGCATTGCAAGGTGCAATTCTGAAATTTTTTGCTTTTTTCTGCTCCTCTTAGCATGATAAAGAAGATTCAAAGAGAGTGAGAAGCCAGCTCCTTTCATTCAGTCAGTAGCTTCAAACATTTCTGGTATATGAATAACATGATGTTTTTCAATGGCAAAAATCAATGAATATTGTAAATGCACAAACAGTAATTTCTCCGCATTGCAAGGTGCAATTCTGAAATTTTTTGCTTTTTCCTGCTCCTCTTAGCATGATAAAGAAGATTCAAAGAGAGTGAGATGCCAGCTCCTTTCATTCAGTCAGTAGCTTCAATCATTTCTGGACGTTTTTCAATGGCAAAAATCAATGAATATTGTAAATGCACAAACAGTAATTTCTCCGCATTGCAAGGTGCAATTCTGAAATTTTTTGCTTTTTCCTGCTCCTCTTAGCAAGATAAACAAGATTCAAAGAGAGTGAGATGCCAGCTCCTTTCATTCAGTCAGTAGCTTCAATCATTTCTGGACGTTTTTCAATGGCAAAAATCAATGAATATTGTAAATGCACAAACAGTAATTTCTCCGCATTGCAAGGTGCAATTCTGAAATTTTTTGCTTTTTCCTGCTCCTCTTAGCATGATAAAGAAGATTCAAAGAGAGTGAGATGCCAGCTCCTTTCATTCAGTCAGTAGCTTCAATCATTTCTGGACGTTTTTCAATGGCAAAAATCAATGAATATTGTAAATGCACAAACAGTAATTTCTCCGCATTGCAAGGTGCAATTCTGAAATTTTTTGCTTTTTCTTGCTCCTCTAAGCATGATAAAGAAGATTCAAAGAGAGTGAGATGCCAGCTCCTTTCATTCAGTCAGTAGCTTCAATCATTTCTGGACGTTTTTCAATGGCAAAAATCAATGAATATTGTAAATGCACAAACAGTAATTTCTCCGCATTGCAAGGTGCAATTCTGAAATTTTTTGCTTTTTCCTGCTCCTCTTAGCATGATAAAGAAGATTCAAAGAGAGTGAGATGCCAGCTCCTTTCATTCAGTCAGTAGCTTCAATCATTTCTGGTATATGAATAACATGATGTTTTTCAATGGCAAAAATCAATGAATATTGTAAATGCACAAACAGTAATTTCTCCGCATTGCAAGGTGCAATTCTGAAATTTTTTGCTTTTTCCTGCTCCTCTAAGCATGATAAAGAATATTCAAAGAGAGTGAGATGCCAGCTCCTTTCATTCAGTCAGTAGCTTCAATCATTTCTGGACGTTTTTCAATGGCAAAAATCAATGAATATTGTAAATGCACAAACAGTAATTTCTCCGCATTGCAAGGTGCAATTCTGAAATTTTTTGCTTTTTCCTGCTCCTCTTAGCATGATAAAGAAGATTCAAAGAGAGTGAGATGCCAGCTCCTTTCATTCAGTCAGTAGCTTCAATCATTTCTGGACGTTTTTCAATGGCAAAAATCAATGAATATTGTAAATGCACAAACAGTAATTTCTCCGCATTGCAAGGTGCAATTCTGAAATTTTTTGCTTTTTTCTGCTCCTCTTAGCATGATAAAGAAGATTCAAAGAGAGTGAGATGCCAGCTCCTTTCATTCAGTCAGTAGCTTCAAACATTTCTGGTATATGAATAACATGATGTTTTTCAATGGCAAAAATCAATGAATATTGTAAATGCACAAACAGTAATTTCTCCGCATTGCAAGGTGCAATTCTAAAATTTTTTGCTTTTTCCTGCTCCTCTTAGCATGATAAAGAAGATTCAAAGAGAGTGAGATGCCAGCTCCTTTCATTCAGTCAGTAGCTTCAATCATTTCTGGACGTTTTTCAATGGCAAAAATCAATGAATATTGTAAATGCACAAACAGTAATTTCTCCGCATTGCAAGGTGCAATTCTGAAATTTTTTGCTTTTTCCTGCTCCTCTTAGCAAGATAAACAAGATTCAAAGAGAGTGAGATGCCAGCTCCTTTCATTCAGTCAGTAGCTTCAATCATTTCTGGACGTTTTTCAATGGCAAAAATCAATGAATATTGTAAATGCACAAACAGTAATTTCTCCGCATTGCAAGGTGCAATTCTGAAATTTTTTGCTTTTTCCTGCTCCTCTTAGCATGATAAAGAAGATTCAAAGAGAGTGAGATGCCAGCTCCTTTCATTCAGTCAGTAGCTTCAATCATTTCTGGACGTTTTTCAATGGCAAAAATCAATGAATATTGTAAATGCACAAACTAATTTCTCCGCATTGCAAGGTGCAATTCTGAAATTTTTTGCTTTTTGCTGCTCCTCTTAGCATGATAAAGAAGATTCAAAGAGAGTGAGATGCCAGCTCCTTTCATTCAGTCAGTAGCTTCAATCATTTCTGGACGTTTTTCAATGGCAAAAATCAATGAATATTGTAAATGCACAAACAGTAATTTCTCCGTATTGCAAGGTGCAATTCTGAAATTTTTTGCTTTTTCCTGCTCCTCTTAGCATGATAAAGAAGATTCAAAGAGAGTGAGATGCCAGCTCCTTTCATTCAGTCAGTAGCTTCAATCATTTCTGGACGTTTTTCAATGGCAAAAATCAATGAATATTGTAAATGCACAAACAGTAATTTCTCCGCATTGCAAGGTGCAATTCTGAAATTTTTTGCTTTTTCCTGCTCCTCTTAGCATGATAAAGAAGATTCAAAGAGAGTGAGATGCCAGCTCCTTTCATTCAGTCAGTAGCTTCAATCATTTCTGGACGTTTTTCAATGGCAAAAATCAATGAATATTGTAAATGCACAAAGAGTAATTTCTCCGCATTGCAAGGTGCAATTCTGAAATTTTTTGCTTTTTCCTGCTCCTCTTAGCATGATAAAGAAGATTCAAAGAGAGTGAGATGCCAGCTCCTTTCATTCAGTCAGTAGCTTCAAACATTTCTGGTATATGAATAACATGATGTTTTTCAATGGCAAAAATCAATGAATATTGTAAATGCACAAACAGTAATTTCTCCGCATTGCAAGGTGCAATTCTGAAATTTTTTGCTTTTTCCTGCTCTTCTTAGCATGATAAAGAAGATTCAAAGAGAGTGAGATGCCAGCTCCTTTCATTCAGTCAGTAGCTTCAATCATTTCTGGTATATGAATAACATGATGTTTTTCAATGGCAAAAATCAATGAATATTGTAAATGCACAAACAGTAATTTCTCCGCATTGCAAGGTGCAATTCTGAAATTTTTTGCTTTTTCCTGCTCCTCTAAGCATGATAAAGAAGATTCAAAGAGAGTGAGATGCCAGCTCCTTTCATTCAGTCAGTAGCTTCAATCATTTCTGGACGTTTTTTAATGGCAAAAATCAATGAATATTGTAAATGCACAAACAGTAATTTCTCCGCATTGCAAGGTGCAATTCTGAAATTTTTTGCTTTTTCCTGCTCCTCTTAGCATGATAAAGAAGATTCAAAGAGAGTGAGATGCCAGCTCCTTTCATTCAGTCAGTAGCTTCAATCATTTCTGGACGTTTTTCAATGGCAAAAATCAATGAATATTGTAAATGCACAAACAGTAATTTCTCCGCATTGCAAGGTGCAATTCTGAAATTTTTTGCTTTTTCCTGCACCTCTTAGCATGATAAAGAAGATTCAAAGAGAGTGAGATGCCAGCTCCTTTCATTCAGTCAGTAGCTTCAAACATTTCTGGTATATGAATAACATGATGTTTTTCAATGGCAAAAATCAATGAATATTGTAAATGCACAAACAGTAATTTCTCCGCATTGAAAGGTGCAATTCTGAAATTTTTTGCTTTTTCCTGCTCCTCTTAGCATGATAAAGAAGATTCAAAGAGAGTGAGATGCCAGCTCCTTTCATTCAGTCAGTAGCTTCAATCATTTCTGGACGTTTTTCAATGGCAAAAACCAATGAATATTGTAAATGCACAAACAGTAATTTCTCCGCATTGCAAGGTGCAATTCTGAAATTTTTTGCTTTTTCCTGCTCCTCTTAGCATGATAAAGAAGATTCAAAGAGAGTGAGATGCCAGCTCCTTTCATTCAGTCAGTAGCTTCAACCATTTCTGGACGTTTTTCAATGGCAAAAATCAATGAATATTGTAAATGCACAAACTAATTTCTCCGCATTGCAAGGTGCAATTCTGAAATTTTTTGCTTTTTGCTGCTCCTCTTAGCATGATAAAGAAGATTCAAAGAGAGTGAGATGCCAGCTCCTTTCATTCAGTCAGTAGCTTCAATCATTTCTGGACGTTTTTCAATGGCAAAAATCAATGAATATTGTAAATGCACAAACAGTAATTTCTCCGCATTGCAAGGTGCAATTCTGAAATTTTTTGCTTTTTCCTGCTCCTCTTAGCATGATAAAGAAGATTCAAAGAGAGTGAGATGCCAGCTCCTTTCATTCAGTCAGTAGCTTCAATCATTTCTGGACGTTTTTCAATGGCAAAAATCAATGAATATTGTAAATGCACAAACAGTAATTTCTCCGCATTGCAAGGTGCAATTCTGAAATTTTTTGCTTTTTCCTGCTCCTCTTAGCATGATAAAGAAGATTCAAAGAGAGTGAGATGCCAGCTCCTTTCATTCAGTCAGTAGCTTCAATCATTTCTGGACGTTTTTCAATGGCAAAAATCAATGAATATTGTAAATGCACAAAGAGTAATTTCTCCGCATTGCAAGGTGCAATTCTGAAATTTTTTGCTTTTTCCTGCTCCTCTTAGCATGATAAAGAAGATTCAAAGAGAGTGAGATGCCAGCTCCTTTCATTCAGTCAGTAGCTTCAAACATTTCTGGTATATGAATAACATGATGTTTTTCAATGGCAAAAATCAATGAATATTGTAAATGCACAAACAGTAATTTCTCCGCATTGCAAGGTGCAATTCTGAAATTTTTTGCTTTTTCCTGCTCTTCTTAGCATGATAAAGAAGATTCAAAGAGAGTGAGATGCCAGCTCCTTTCATTCAGTCAGTAGCTTCAATCATTTCTGGTATATGAATAACATGATGTTTTTCAATGGCAAAAATCAATGAATATTGTAAATGCACAAACAGTAATTTCTCCGCATTGCAAGGTGCAATTCTGAAATTTTTTGCTTTTTCCTGCTCCTCTAAGCATGATAAAGAAGATTCAAAGAGAGTGAGATGCCAGCTCCTTTCATTCAGTCAGTAGCTTCAATCATTTCTGGACGTTTTTCAATGGCAAAAATCAATGAATATTGTAAATGCACAAACAGTAATTTCTCCGCATTGCAAGGTGCAATTCTGAAATTTTTTGCTTTTTCCTGCACCTCTTAGCATGATAAAGAAGATTCAAAGAGAGTGAGATGCCAGCTCCTTTCATTCAGTCAGTAGCTTCAAACATTTCTGGTATATGAATAACATGATGTTTTTCAATGGCAAAAATCAATGAATATTGTAAATGCACAAACAGTAATTTCTCCGCATTGAAAGGTGCAATTCTGAAATTTTTTGCTTTTTCCTGCTCCTCTTAGCATGATAAAGAAGATTCAAAGAGAGTGAGATGCCAGCTCCTTTCATTCAGTCAGTAGCTTCAATCATTTCTGGACGTTTTTCAATGGCAAAAACCAATGAATATTGTAAATGCACAAACAGTAATTTCTCCGCATTGCAAGGTGCAATTCTGAAATTTTTTGCTTTTTCCTGCTCCTCTTAGCATGATAAAGAAGATTCAAAGAGAGTGAGATGCCAGCTCCTTTCATTCAGTCAGTAGCTTCAATCATTTCTGGACGTTTTTCAATGGCAAAAATCAATGAATATTGTAAATGCACAAACAGTAATTTCTCCGCATTGCAAGGTGCAATTCTGAAATTTTTTGCTTTTTCCTGCTCCTCTTAGCAAGATAAACAAGATTCAAAGAGAGTGAGATGCCAGCTCCTTTCATTCAGTCAGTAGCTTCAATCATTTCTGGACGTTTTTCAATGGCAAAAATCAATGAATATTGTAAATGCACAAACTAATTTCTCCGCATTGCAAGGTGCAATTCTGAAATTTTTTGCTTTTTGCTGCTCCTCTTAGCATGATAAAGAAGATTCAAAGAGAGTGAGATGCCAGCTCCTTTCATTCAGTCAGTAGCTTCAATCATTTCTGGACGTTTTTCAATGGCAAAAATCAATGAATATTGTAAATGCACAAACAGTAATTTCTCCGTATTGCAAGGTGCAATTCTGAAATTTTTTGCTTTTTCCTGCTCCTCTTAGCATGATAAAGAAGATTCAAAGAGAGTGAGATGCCAGCTCCTTTCATTCAGTCAGTAGCTTCAATCATTTCTGGACGTTTTTCAATGGCAAAAATCAATGAATATTGTAAATGCACAAACAGTAATTTCTCCGCATTGCAAGGTGCAATTCTGAAATTTTTTGCTTTTTCCTGCTCCTCTTAGCATGATAAAGAAGATTCAAAGAGAGTGAGATGCCAGCTCCTTTCATTCAGTCAGTAGCTTCAAACATTTCTGGTATATGAATAACATGATGTTTTTCAATGGCAAAAATCAATGAATATTGTAAATGCACAAACAGTAATTTCTCCGCATTGCAAGGTGCAATTCTGAAATTTTTTGCTTTTTCCTGCTCCTCTTAGCATGATAAAGAAGATTCAAAGAGAGTGAGATGCCAGCTCCTTTCATTCAGTCAGTAGCTTCAATCATTTCTGGACGTTTTTCAATGGCAAAAATCAATGAATATTGTAAATGCACAAACAGTAATTTCTCCGTATTGCAAGGTGCAATTCTGAAATTTTTTGCTTTTTCCTGCTCCTCTTAGCATGATAAAGAAGATTCAAAGAGAGTGAGATGCCAGCTCCTTTCATTCAGTCAGTAGCTTCAATCATTTCTGGACGTTTTTCAATGGCAAAAATCAATGAATATTGTAAATGCACAAACAGTAATTTCTCCGCATTGCAAGGTGCAATTCTGAAATTTTTTGCTTTTTCCTGCTCCTCTTAGCATGATAAAGAAGATTCAAAGAGAGTGAGATGCCAGCTCCTTTCATTCAGTCAGTAGCTTCAATCATTTCTGGACGTTTTTCAATGGCAAAAATCAATGAATATTGTAAATGCACAAAGAGTAATTTCTCCGCATTGCAAGGTGCAATTCTGAAATTTTTTGCTTTTTCCTGCTTCTCTTAGCATGATAAAGAAGATTCAAAGAGAGTGAGATGCCAGCTCCTTTCATTCAGTCAGTAGCTTCAAACATTTCTGGTATATGAATAACATGATGTTTTTCAATGGCAAAAATCAATGAATATTGTAAATGCACAAACAGTAATTTCTCCGCATTGCAAGGTGCAATTCTGAAATTTTTTGCTTTTTCCTGCTCTTCTTAGCATGATAAAGAAGATTCAAAGAGAGTGAGATGCCAGCTCCTTTCATTCAGTCAGTAGCTTCAATCATTTCTGGTATATGAATAACATGATGTTTTTCAATGGCAAAAATCAATGAATATTGTAAATGCACAAACAGTAATTTCTCCGCATTGCAAGGTGCAATTCTGAAATTTTTTGCTTTTTCCTGCTCCTCTAAGCATGATAAAGAAGATTCAAAGAGAGTGAGATGCCAGCTCCTTTCATTCAGTCAGTAGCTTCAATCATTTCTGGACGTTTTTCAATGGCAAAAATCAATGAATATTGTAAATGCACAAACAGTAATTTCTCCGCATTGCAAGGTGCAATTCTGAAATTTTTTGCTTTTTCCTGCTCCTCTTAGCATGATAAAGAAGATTCAAAGAGAGTGAGATGCCAGCTCCTTTCATTCAGTCAGTAGCTTCAATCATTTCTGGACGTTTTTCAATGGCAAAAATCAATGAATATTGTAAATGCACAAACAGTAATTTCTCCGCATTGCAAGGTGCAATTCTGAAATTTTTTGCTTTTTCCTGCACCTCTTAGCATGATAAAGAAGATTCAAAGAGAGTGAGATTCCAGCTCCTTTCATTCAGTCAGTAGCTTCAAACATTTCTGGTATATGAATAACATGATGTTTTTCAATGGCAAAAATCAATGAATATTGTAAATGCACAAACAGTAATTTCTCCGCATTGAAAGGTGCAATTCTGAAATTTTTTGCTTTTTCCTGCTCCTCTTAGCATGATAAAGAAGATTCAAAGAGAGTGAGATGCCAGCTCCTTTCATTCAGTCAGTAGCTTCAATCATTTCTGGACGTTTTTCAATGGCAAAAACCAATGAATATTGTAAATGCACAAACAGTAATTTCTCCGCATTGCAAGGTGCAATTCTGAAATTTTTTGCTTTTTCCTGCTCCTCTTAGCATGATAAAGAAGATTCAAAGAGAGTGAGATGCCAGCTCCTTTCATTCAGTCAGTAGCTTCAATCATTTCTGGACGTTTTTCAATGGCAAAAATCAATGAATATTGTAAATGCACAAACTAATTTCTCCGCATTGCAAGGTGCAATTCTGAAATTTTTTGCTTTTTGCTGCTCCTCTTAGCATGATAAAGAAGATTCAAAGAGAGTGAGATGCCAGCTCCTTTCATTCAGTCAGTAGCTTCAATCATTTCTGGACGTTTTTCAATGGCAAAAATCAATGAATATTGTAAATGCACAAACAGTAATTTCTCCGCATTGCAAGGTGCAATTCTGAAATTTTTTGCTTTTTCCTGCTCCTCTTAGCATGATAAAGAAGATTCAAAGAGAGTGAGATGCCAGCTCCTTTCATTCAGTCAGTAGCTTCAATCATTTCTGGACGTTTTTCAATGGCAAAAATCAATGAATATTGTAAATGCACAAACAGTAATTTCTCCGCATTGCAAGGTGCAATTCTGAAATTTTTTGCTTTTTCCTGCTCCTCTTAGCATGATAAACAAGATTCAAAGAGAGTGAGATGCCAGCTCCTTTCATTCAGTCAGTAGCTTCAATCATTTCTGGACGTTTTTCAATGGCAAAAATCAATGAATATTGTAAATGCACAAAGAGTAATTTCTCCGCATTGCAAGGTGCAATTCTGAAATTTTTTGCTTTTTCCTGCTCCTCTTAGCATGATAAAGAAGATTCAAAGAGAGTGAGATGCCAGCTCCTTTCATTCAGTCAGTAGCTTCAAACATTTCTGGTATATGAATAACATGATGTTTTTCAATGGCAAAAATCAATGAATATTGTAAATGCACAAACAGTAATTTCTCCGCATTGCAAGGTGCAATTCTGAAATTTTTTGCTTTTTCCTGCTCTTCTTAGCATGATAAAGAAGATTCAAAGAGAGTGAGATGCCAGCTCCTTTCATTCAGTCAGTAGCTTCAATCATTTCTGGTATATGAATAACATGATGTTTTTCAATGGCAAAAATCAATGAATATTGTAAATGCACAAACAGTAATTTCTCCGCATTGCAAGGTGCAATTCTGAAATTTTTTGCTTTTTCCTGCTCCTCTAAGCATGATAAAGAAGATTCAAAGAGAGTGAGATGCCAGCTCCTTTCATTCAGTCAGTAGCTTCAATCATTTCTGGACGTTTTTCAATGGCAAAAATCAATGAATATTGTAAATGCACAAACAGTAATTTCTCCGCATTGCAAGGTGCAATTCTGAAATTTTTTGCTTTTTTCTGCTCCTCTTAGCATGATAAAGAAGATTCAAAGAGAGTGAGATGCCAGCTCCTTTCATTCAGTCAGTAGCTTCAAACATTTCTGGTATATGAATAACATGATGTTTTTCAATGGCAAAAATCTATGAATATTGTAAATGCACAAACAGTAATTTCTCCGCATTGCAAGGTGCAATTCTGAAATTTTTTGCTTTTTCCTGCTCCTCTTAGCATGATAAAGAAGATTCAAAGAGAGTGAGATGCCAGCTCCTTTCATTCAGTCAGTAGCTTCAATCATTTCTGGACGTTTTTCAATGGCAAAAATCAATGAATATTGTAAATGCACAAAGAGTAATTTCTCCGCATTGCAAGGTGCAATTCTGAAATTTTTTGCTTTTTCCTGCTTCTCTTAGCATGATAAAGAAGATTCAAAGAGAGTGAGATGCCAGCTCCTTTCATTCAGTCAGTAGCTTCAAACATTTCTGGTATATGAATAACATGATGTTTTTCAATGGCAAAAATCAATGAATATTGTAAATGCACAAACAGTAATTTCTCCGCATTGCAAGGTGCAATTCTGAAATTTTTTGCTTTTTCCTGCTCTTCTTAGCATGATAAAGAAGATTCAAAGAGAGTGAGATGCCAGCTCCTTTCATTCAGTCAGTAGCTTCAATCATTTCTGGTATATGAATAACATGATGTTTTTCAATGGCAAAAATCAATGAATATTGTAAATGCACAAACAGTAATTTCTCCGCATTGCAAGGTGCAATTCTGAAATTTTTTGCTTTTTCCTGCTCCTCTAAGCATGATAAAGAAGATTCAAAGAGAGTGAGATGCCAGCTCCTTTCATTCAGTCAGTAGCTTCAATCATTTCTGGACGTTTTTCAATGGCAAAAATCAATGAATATTGTAAATGCACAAACAGTAATTTCTCCGCATTGCAAGGTGCAATTCTGAAATTTTTTGCTTTTTCCTGCTCCTCTTAGCATGATAAAGAAGATTCAAAGAGAGTGAGATGCCAGCTCCTTTCATTCAGTCAGTAGCTTCAATCATTTCTGGACGTTTTTCAATGGCAAAAATCAATGAATATTGTAAATGCACAAACAGTAATTTCTCCGCATTGCAAGGTGCAATTCTGAAATTTTTTGCTTTTTCCTGCACCTCTTAGCATGATAAAGAAGATTCAAAGAGAGTGAGATGCCAGCTCCTTTCATTCAGTCAGTAGCTTCAAACATTTCTGGTATATGAATAACATGATGTTTTTCAATGGCAAAAATCAATGAATATTGTAAATGCACAAACAGTAATTTCTCCGCATTGAAAGGTGCAATTCTGAAATTTTTTGCTTTTTCCTGCTCCTCTTAGCATGATAAAGAAGATTCAAAGAGAGTGAGATGCCAGCTCCTTTCATTCAGTCAGTAGCTTCAATCATTTCTGGACGTTTTTCAATGGCAAAAACCAATGAATATTGTAAATGCACAAACAGTAATTTCTCCGCATTGCAAGGTGCAATTCTGAAATTTTTTGCTTTTTCCTGCTCCTCTTAGCATGATAAAGAAGATTCAAAGAGAGTGAGATGCCAGCTCCTTTCATTCAGTCAGTAGCTTCAATCATTTCTGGACGTTTTTCAATGGCAAAAATCAATGAATATTGTAAATGCACAAACTAATTTCTCCGCATTGCAAGGTGCAATTCTGAAATTTTTTGCTTTTTGCTGCTCCTCTTAGCATGATAAAGAAGATTCAAAGAGAGTGAGATGCCAGCTCCTTTCATTCAGTCAGTAGCTTCAATCATTTCTGGACGTTTTTCAATGGCAAAAATCAATGAATATTGTAAATGCACAAACAGTAATTTCTCCGCATTGCAAGGTGCAATTCTGAAATTTTTTGCTTTTTCCTGCTCCTCTTAGCATGATAAAGAAGATTCAAAGAGAGTGAGATGCCAGCTCCTTTCATTCAGTCAGTAGCTTCAATCATTTCTGGACGTTTTTCAATGGCAAAAATCAATGAATATTGTAAATGCACAAACAGTAATTTCTCCGCATTGCAAGGTGCAATTCTGAAATTTTTTGCTTTTTCCTGCTCCTCTTAGCATGATAAACAAGATTCAAAGAGAGTGAGATGCCAGCTCCTTTCATTCAGTCAGTAGCTTCAATCATTTCTGGACGTTTTTCAATGGCAAAAATCAATGAATATTGTAAATGCACAAAGAGTAATTTCTCCGCATTGCAAGGTGCAATTCTGAAATTTTTTGCTTTCTCCTGCTCCTCTTAGCATGATAAAGAAGATTCAAAGAGAGTGAGATGCCAGCTCCTTTCATTCAGTCAGTAGCTTCAAACATTTCTGGTATATGAATAACATGATGTTTTTCAATGGCAAAAATCAATGAATATTGTAAATGCACAAACAGTAATTTCTCCGCATTGCAAGGTGCAATTCTGAAATTTTTTGCTTTTTCCTGCTCTTCTTAGCATGATAAAGAAGATTCAAAGAGAGTGAGATGCCAGCTCCTTTCATTCAGTCAGTAGCTTCAATCATTTCTGGTATATGAATAACATGATGTTTTTCAATGGCAAAAATCAATGAATATTGTAAATGCACAAACAGTAATTTCTCCGCATTGCAAGGTGCAATTCTGAAATTTTTTGCTTTTTCCTGCTCCTCTAAGCATGATAAAGAAGATTCAAAGAGAGTGAGATGCCAGCTCCTTTCATTCAGTCAGTAGCTTCAATCATTTCTGGACGTTTTTCAATGGCAAAAATCAATGAATATTGTAAATGCACAAACAGTAATTTCTCCGCATTGCAAGGTGCAATTCTGAAATTTTTTGCTTTTTCCTGCACCTCTTAGCATGATAAAGAAGATTCAAAGAGAGTGAGATGCCAGCTCCTTTCATTCAGTCAGTAGCTTCAAACATTTCTGGTATATGAATAACATGATGTTTTTCAATGGCAAAAATCAATGAATATTGTAAATGCACAAACAGTAATTTCTCCGCATTGAAAGGTGCAATTCTGAAATTTTTTGCTTTTTCCTGCTCCTCTTAGCATGATAAAGAAGATTCAAAGAGAGTGAGATGCCAGCTCCTTTCATTCAGTCAGTAGCTTCAATCATTTCTGGACGTTTTTCAATGGCAAAAACCAATGAATATTGTAAATGCACAAACAGTAATTTCTCTGCATTGCAAGGTGCAATTCTGAAATTTTTTGCTTTTTCCTGCTCCTCTTAGCATGATAAACAAGATTCAAAGAGAGTGAGATGCCAGCTCCTTTCATTCAGTCAGTAGCTTCAATCATTTCTGGACGTTTTTCAATGGCAAAAATCAATGAATATTGTAAATGCACAAACAGTAATTTCTCCGCATTGCAAGGTGCAATTCTGAAATTTTTTGCTTTTTTCTGCTCCTCTTAGCATGATAAAGAAGATTCAAAGAGAGTGAGATGCCAGCTCCTTTCATTCAGTCAGTAGCTTCAAACATTTCTGGTATATGAATAACATGATGTTTTTCAATGGCAAAAATCAATGAATATTGTAAATGCACAAACAGTAATTTCTCCGCATTGCAAGGTGCAATTCTGAAATTTTTTGCTTTTTCCTGCTCCTCTTAGCATGATAAAGAAGATTCAAAGAGAGTGAGATGCCAGCTCCTTTCATTCAGTCAGTAGCTTCAATCATTTCTGGACGTTTTTCAATGGCAAAAATCAATGAATATTGTAAATGCACAAACAGTAATTTCTCCGCATTGCAAGGTGCAATTCTGAAATTTTTTGCTTTTTCCTGCTCCTCTTAGCAAGATAAACAAGATTCAAAGAGTGAGATGCCAGCTCCTTTCATTCAGTCAGTAGCTTCAATCATTTCTGGACGTTTTTCAATGGCAAAAATCAATGAATATTGTAAATGCACAAACTAATTTCTCCGCATTGCAAGGTGCAATTCTGAAATTTTTTGCTTTTTGCTGCTCCTCTTAGCATGATAAAGAAGATTCAAAGAGAGTGAGATGCCAGCTCCTTTCATTCAGTCAGTAGCTTCAATCATTTCTGGACGTTTTTCAATGGCAAAAATCAATGAATATTGTAAATGCACAAACAGTAATTTCTCCGTATTGCAAGGTGCAATTCTGAAATTTTTTGCTTTTTCCTGCTCCTCTTAGCATGATAAAGAAGATTCAAAGAGAGTGAGATGCCAGCTCCTTTCATTCAGTCAGTAGCTTCAATCATTTCTGGACGTTTTTCAATGGCAAAAATCAATGAATATTGTAAATGCACAAACAGTAATTTCTCCGCATTGCAAGGTGCAATTCTGAAATTTTTTGCTTTTTCCTGCTCCTCTTAGCATGATAAAGAAGATTCAAAGAGAGTGAGATGCCAGCTCCTTTCATTCAGTCAGTAGCTTCAAACATTTCTGGTATATGAATAACATGATGTTTTTCAATGGCAAAAATCAATGAATATTGTAAATGCACAAACAGTAATTTCTCCGCATTGCAAGGTGCAATTCTGAAATTTTTTGCTTTTTCCTGCTCCTCTTAGCATGATAAAAAAGATTCAAAGAGAGTGAGATGCCAGCTCCTTTCATTCAGTCAGTAGCTTCAATCATTTCTGGACGTTTTTCAATGGCAAAAATCAATGAATATTGTAAATGCACAAACAGTAATTTCTCCGTATTGCAAGGTGCAATTCTGAAATTTTTTGCTTTTTCCTGCTCCTCTTAGCATGATAAAGAAGATTCAAAGAGAGTGAGATGCCAGCTCCTTTCATTCAGTCAGTAGCTTCAATCATTTCTGGACGTTTTTCAATGGCAAAAATCAATGAATATTGTAAATGCACAAACAGTAATTTCTCCGCATTGCAAGGTGCAATTCTGAAATTTTTTGCTTTTTCCTGCTCCTCTTAGCATGATAAAGAAGATTCAAAGAGAGTGAGATGCCAGCTCCTTTCATTCAGTCAGTAGCTTCAATCATTTCTGGACGTTTTTCAATGGCAAAAATCAATGAATATTGTAAATGCACAAAGAGTAATTTCTCCGCATTGCAAGGTGCAATTCTGAAATTTTTTGCTTTTTCCTGCTTCTCTTAGCATGATAAAGAAGATTCAAAGAGAGTGAGATGCCAGCTCCTTTCATTCAGTCAGTAGCTTCAAACATTTCTGGTATATGAATAACATGATGTTTTTCAATGGCAAAAATCAATGAATATTGTAAATGCACAAACAGTAATTTCTCCGCATTGCAAGGTGCAATTCTGAAATTTTTTGCTTTTTCCTGCTCTTCTTAGCATGATAAAGAAGATTCAAAGAGAGTGAGATGCCAGCTCCTTTCATTCAGTCAGTAGCTTCAATCATTTCTGGTATATGAATAACATGATGTTTTTCAATGGCAAAAATCAATGAATATTGTAAATGCACAAACAGTAATTTCTCCGCATTGCAAGGTGCAATTCTGAAATTTTTTGCTTTTTCCTGCTCCTCTAAGCATGATAAAGAAGATTCAAAGAGAGTGAGATGCCAGCTCCTTTCATTCAGTCAGTAGCTTCAATCATTTCTGGACGTTTTTCAATGGCAAAAATCAATGAATATTGTAAATGCACAAACAGTAATTTCTCCGCATTGCAAGGTGCAATTCTGAAATTTTTTGCTTTTTCCTGCTCCTCTTAGCATGATAAAGAAGATTCAAAGAGAGTGAGATGCCAGCTCCTTTCATTCAGTCAGTAGCTTCAATCATTTCTGGACGTTTTTCAATGGCAAAAATCAATGAATATTGTAAATGCACAAACAGTAATTTCTCCGCATTGCAAGGTGCAATTCTGAAATTTTTTGCTTTTTCCTGCACCTCTTAGCATGATAAAGAAGATTCAAAGAGAGTGAGATGCCAGCTCCTTTCATTCAGTCAGTAGCTTCAAACATTTCTGGTATATGAATAACATGATGTTTTTCAATGGCAAAAATCAATGAATATTGTAAATGCACAAACAGTAATTTCTCCGCATTGAAAGGTGCAATTCTGAAATTTTTTGCTTTTTCCTGCTCCTCTTAGCATGATAAAGAAGATTCAAAGAGAGTGAGATGCCAGCTCCTTTCATTCAGTCAGTAGCTTCAATCATTTCTGGACGTTTTTCAATGGCAAAAACCAATGAATATTGTAAATGCACAAACAGTAATTTCTCCGCATTGCAAGGTGCAATTCTGAAATTTTTTGCTTTTTCCTGCTCCTCTTAGCATGATAAAGAAGATTCAAAGAGAGTGAGATGCCAGCTCCTTTCATTCAGTCAGTAGCTTCAATCATTTCTGGACGTTTTTCAATGGCAAAAATCAATGAATATTGTAAATGCACAAACTAATTTCTCCGCATTGCAAGGTGCAATTCTGAAATTTTTTGCTTTTTGCTGCTCCTCTTAGCATGATAAAGAAGATTCAAAGAGAGTGAGATGCCAGCTCCTTTCATTCAGTCAGTAGCTTCAATCATTTCTGGACGTTTTTCAATGGCAAAAATCAATGAATATTGTAAATGCACAAACAGTAATTTCTCCGCATTGCAAGGTGCAATTCTGAAATTTTTTGCTTTTTCCTGCTCCTCTTAGCATGATAAAGAAGATTCAAAGAGAGTGAGATGCCAGCTCCTTTCATTCAGTCAGTAGCTTCAATCATTTCTGGACGTTTTTCAATGGCAAAAATCAATGAATATTGTAAATGCACAAACAGTAATTTCTCCGCATTGCAAGGTGCAATTCTGAAATTTTTTGCTTTTTCCTGCTCCTCTTAGCATGATAAACAAGATTCAAAGAGAGTGAGATGCCAGCTCCTTTCATTCAGTCAGTAGCTTCAATCATTTCTGGACGTTTTTCAATGGCAAAAATCAATGAATATTGTAAATGCACAAAGAGTAATTTCTCCGCATTGCAAGGTGCAATTCTGAAATTTTTTGCTTTTTCCTGCTCCTCTTAGCATGATAAAGAAGATTCAAAGAGAGTGAGATGCCAGCTCCTTTCATTCAGTCAGTAGCTTCAAACATTTCTGGTATATGAATAACATGATGTTTTTCAATGGCAAAAATCAATGAATATTGTAAATGCACAAACAGTAATTTCTCCGCATTGCAAGGTGCAATTCTGAAATTTTTTGCTTTTTCCTGCTCTTCTTAGCATGATAAAGAAGATTCAAAGAGAGTGAGATGCCAGCTCCTTCATTCAGTCAGTAGCTTCAATCATTTCTGGTATATGAATAACATGATGTTTTTCAATGGCAAAAATCAATGAATATTGTAAATGCACAAACAGTAATTTCTCCGCATTGCAAGGTGCAATTCTGAAATTTTTTGCTTTTTCCTGCTCCTCTAAGCATGATAAAGAAGATTCAAAGAGAGTGAGATGCCAGCTCCTTTCATTCAGTCAGTAGCTTCAATCATTTCTGGACGTTTTTCAATGGCAAAAATCAATGAATATTGTAAATGCACAAACAGTAATTTCTCCGCATTGCAAGGTGCAATTCTGAAATTTTTTGCTTTTTCCTGCACCTCTTAGCATGATAAAGAAGATTCAAAGAGAGTGAGATGCCAGCTCCTTTCATTCAGTCAGTAGCTTCAAACATTTCTGGTATATGAATAACATGATGTTTTTCAATGGCAAAAATCAATGAATATTGTAAATGCACAAACAGTAATTTCTCCGCATTGAAAGGTGCAATTCTGAAATTTTTTGCTTTTTCCTGCTCCTCTTAGCATGATAAAGAAGATTCAAAGAGAGTGAGATGCCAGCTCCTTTCATTCAGTCAGTAGCTTCAATCATTTCTGGACGTTTTTCAATGGCAAAAACCAATGAATATTGTAAATGCACAAACAGTAATTTCTCCGCATTGCAAGGTGCAATTCTGAAATTTTTTGCTTTTTCCTGCTCCTCTTAGCATGATAAACAAGATTCAAAGAGAGTGAGATGCCAGCTCCTTTCATTCAGTCAGTAGCTTCAATCATTTCTGGACGTTTTTCAATGGCAAAAATCAATGAATATTGTAAATGCACAAACAGTAATTTCTCCGCATTGCAAGGTGCAATTCTGAAATTTTTTGCTTTTTTCTGCTCCTCTTAGCATGATAAAGAAGATTCAAAGAGAGTGAGATGCCAGCTCCTTTCATTCAGTCAGTAGCTTCAAACATTTCTGGTATATGAATAACATGATGTTTTTCAATGGCAAAAATCAATGAATATTGTAAATGCACAAACAGTAATTTCTCCGCATTGCAAGGTGCAATTCTGAAATTTTTTGCTTTTTCCTGCTCCTCTTAGCATGATAAAGAAGATTCAAAGAGAGTGAGATGCCAGCTCCTTTCATTCAGTCAGTAGCTTCAATCATTTCTGGACGTTTTTCAATGGCAAAAATCAATGAATATTGTAAATGCACAAAGAGTAATTTCTCCGCATTGCAAGGTGCAATTCTGAAATTTTTTGCTTTTTCCTGCTTCTCTTAGCATGATAAAGAAGATTCAAAGAGAGTGAGATGCCAGCTCCTTTCATTCAGTCAGTAGCTTCAAACATTTCTGGTATATGAATAACATGATGTTTTTCAATGGCAAAAATCAATGAATATTGTAAATGCACAAACAGTAATTTCTCCGCATTGCAAGGTGCAATTCTGAAATTTTTTGCTTTTTCCTGCTCTTCTTAGCATGATAAAGAAGATTCAAAGAGAGTGAGATGCCAGCTCCTTTCATTCAGTCAGTAGCTTCAATCATTTCTGGTATATGAATAACATGATGTTTTTCAATGGCAAAAATCAATGAATATTGTAAATGCACAAACAGTAATTTCTCCGCATTGCAAGGTGCAATTCTGAAATTTTTTGCTTTTTCCTGCTCCTCTAAGCATGATAAAGAAGATTCAAAGAGAGTGAGATGCCAGCTCCTTTCATTCAGTCAGTAGCTTCAATCATTTCTGGACGTTTTTCAATGGCAAAAATCAATGAATATTGTAAATGCACAAACAGTAATTTCTCCGCATTGCAAGGTGCAATTCTGAAATTTTTTGCTTTTTCCTGCTCCTCTTAGCATGATAAAGAAGATTCAAAGAGAGTGAGATGCCAGCTCCTTTCATTCAGTCAGTAGCTTCAATCATTTCTGGACGTTTTTCAATGGCAAAAATCAATGAATATTGTAAATGCACAAACAGTAATTTCTCCGCATTGCAAGGTGCAATTCTGAAATTTTTTGCTTTTTCCTGCACCTCTTAGCATGATAAAGAAGATTCAAAGAGAGTGAGATGCCAGCTCCTTTCATTCAGTCAGTAGCTTCAAACATTTCTGGTATATGAATAACATGATGTTTTTCAATGGCAAAAATCAATGAATATTGTAAATGCACAAACAGTAATTTCTCCGCATTGAAAGGTGCAATTCTGAAATTTTTTGCTTTTTCCTGCTCCTCTTAGCATGATAAAGAAGATTCAAAGAGAGTGAGATGCCAGCTCCTTTCATTCAGTCAGTAGCTTCAATCATTTCTGGACGTTTTTCAATGGCAAAAACCAATGAATATTGTAAATGCACAAACAGTAATTTCTCCGCATTGCAAGGTGCAATTCTGAAATTTTTTGCTTTTTCCTGCTCCTCTTAGCATGATAAAGAAGATTCAAAGAGAGTGAGATGCCAGCTCCTTTCATTCAGTCAGTAGCTTCAATCATTTCTGGACGTTTTTCAATGGCAAAAATCAATGAATATTGTAAATGCACAAACTAATTTCTCCGCATTGCAAGGTGCAATTCTGAAATTTTTTGCTTTTTGCTGCTCCTCTTAGCATGATAAAGAAGATTCAAAGAGAGTGAGATGCCAGCTCCTTTCATTCAGTCAGTAGCTTCAATCATTTCTGGACGTTTTTCAATGGCAAAAATCAATGAATATTGTAAATGCACAAACAGTAATTTCTCCGCATTGCAAGGTGCAATTCTGAAATTTTTTGCTTTTTCCTGCTCCTCTTAGCATGATAAAGAAGATTCAAAGAGAGTGAGATGCCAGCTCCTTTCATTCAGTCAGTAGCTTCAATCATTTCTGGACGTTTTTCAATGGCAAAAATCAATGAATATTGTAAATGCACAAACAGTAATTTCTCCGCATTGCAAGGTGCAATTCTGAAATTTTTTGCTTTTTCCTGCTCCTCTTAGCATGATAAACAAGATTCAAAGAGAGTGAGATGCCAGCTCCTTTCATTCAGTCAGTAGCTTCAATCATTTCTGGACGTTTTTCAATGGCAAAAATCAATGAATATTGTAAATGCACAAAGAGTAATTTCTCCGCATTGCAAGGTGCAATTCTGAAATTTTTTGCTTTTTCCTGCTCCTCTTAGCATGATAAAGAAGATTCAAAGAGAGTGAGATGCCAGCTCCTTTCATTCAGTCAGTAGCTTCAAACATTTCTGGTATATGAATAACATGATGTTTTTCAATGGCAAAAATCAATGAATATTGTAAATGCACAAACAGTAATTTCTCCGCATTGCAAGGTGCAATTCTGAAATTTTTTGCTTTTTCCTGCTCTTCTTAGCATGATAAAGAAGATTCAAAGAGAGTGAGATGCCAGCTCCTTTCATTCAGTCAGTAGCTTCAATCATTTCTGGTATATGAATAACATGATGTTTTTCAATGGCAAAAATCAATGAATATTGTAAATGCACAAACAGTAATTTCTCCGCATTGCAAGGTGCAATTCTGAAATTTTTTGCTTTTTCCTGCTCCTCTAAGCATGATAAAGAAGATTCAAAGAGAGTGAGATGCCAGCTCCTTTCATTCAGTCAGTAGCTTCAATCATTTCTGGACGTTTTTCAATGGCAAAAATCAATGAATATTGTAAATGCACAAACAGTAATTTCTCCGCATTGCAAGGTGCAATTCTGAAATTTTTTGCTTTTTCCTGCACCTCTTAGCATGATAAAGAAGATTCAAAGAGAGTGAGATGCCAGCTCCTTTCATTCAGTCAGTAGCTTCAAACATTTCTGGTATATGAATAACATGATGTTTTTCAATGGCAAAAATCAATGAATATTGTAAATGCACAAACAGTAATTTCTCCGCATTGAAAGGTGCAATTCTGAAATTTTTTGCTTTTTCCTGCTCCTCTTAGCATGATAAAGAAGATTCAAAGAGAGTGAGATGCCAGCTCCTTTCATTCAGTCAGTAGCTTCAATCATTTCTGGACGTTTTTCAATGGCAAAAACCAATGAATATTGTAAATGCACAAACAGTAATTTCTCCGCATTGCAAGGTGCAATTCTGAAATTTTTTGCTTTTTCCTGCTCCTCTTAGCATGATAAACAAGATTCAAAGAGAGTGAGATGCCAGCTCCTTTCATTCAGTCAGTAGCTTCAATCATTTCTGGACGTTTTTCAATGGCAAAAATCAATGAATATTGTAAATGCACAAACAGTAATTTCTCCGCATTGCAAGGTGCAATTCTGAAATTTTTTGCTTTTTTCTGCTCCTCTTAGCATGATAAAGAAGATTCAAAGAGAGTGAGATGCCAGCTCCTTTCATTCAGTCAGTAGCTTCAAACATTTCTGGTATATGAATAACATGATGTTTTTCAATGGCAAAAATCAATGAATATTGTAAATGCACAAACAGTAATTTCTCCGCATTGCAAGGTGCAATTCTGAAATTTTTTGCTTTTTCCTGCTCCTCTTAGCATGATAAAGAAGATTCAAAGAGAGTGAGATGCCAGCTCCTTTCATTCAGTCAGTAGCTTCAATCATTTCTGGACGTTTTTCAATGGCAAAAATCAATGAATATTGTAAATGCACAAACAGTAATTTCTCCGCATTGCAAGGTGCAATTCTGAAATTTTTTGCTTTTTCCTGCTCCTCTTAGCAAGATAAACAAGATTCAAAGAGAGTGAGATGCCAGCTCCTTTCATTCAGTCAGTAGCTTCAATCATTTCTGGACGTTTTTCAATGGCAAAAATCAATGAATATTGTAAATGCACAAACTAATTTCTCCGCATTGCAAGGTGCAATTCTGAAATTTTTTGCTTTTTGCTGCTCCTCTTAGCATGATAAAGAAGATTCAAAGAGAGTGAGATGCCAGCTCCTTTCATTCAGTCAGTAGCTTCAATCATTTCTGGACGTTTTTCAATGGCAAAAATCAATGAATATTGTAAATGCACAAACAGTAATTTCTCCGTATTGCAAGGTGCAATTCTGAAATTTTTTGCTTTTTCCTGCTCCTCTTAGCATGATAAAGAAGATTCAAAGAGAGTGAGATGCCAGCTCCTTTCATTCAGTCAGTAGCTTCAATCATTTCTGGACGTTTTTCAATGGCAAAAATCAATGAATATTGTAAATGCACAAACAGTAATTTCTCCGCATTGCAAGGTGCAATTCTGAAATTTTTTGCTTTTTCCTGCTCCTCTTAGCATGATAAAGAAGATTCAAAGAGAGTGAGATGCCAGCTCCTTTCATTCAGTCAGTAGCTTCAATCATTTCTGGACGTTTTTCAATGGCAAAAATCAATGAATATTGTAAATGCACAAAGAGTAATTTCTCCGCATTGCAAGGTGCAATTCTGAAATTTTTTGCTTTTTCCTGCTCCTCTTAGCATGATAAAGAAGATTCAAAGAGAGTGAGATGCCAGCTCCTTTCATTCAGTCAGTAGCTTCAAACATTTCTGGTATATGAATAACATGATGTTTTTCAATGGCAAAAATCAATGAATATTGTAAATGCACAAACAGTAATTTCTCCGCATTGCAAGGTGCAATTCTGAAATTTTTTGCTTTTTCCTGCTCCTCTAAGCATGATAAAGAAGATTCAAAGAGAGTGAGATGCCAGCTCCTTTCATTCAGTCAGTAGCTTCAATCATTTCTGGACGTTTTTCAATGGCAAAAATCAATGAATATTGTAAATGCACAAAGAGTAATTTCTCCGCATTGCAAGGTGCAATTCTGAAATTTTTTGCTTTTTCCTGCACCTCTTAGCATGATAAAGAAGATTCAAAGAGAGTGAGATGCCAGCTCCTTTCATTCAGTCAGTAGCTTCAAACATTTCTGGTATATGAATAACATGATGTTTTTCAATGGCAAAAATCAATGAATATTGTAAATGCACAAACAGTAATTTCTCCGCATTGAAAGGTGCAATTCTGAAATTTTTTGCTTTTTCCTGCTCCTCTTAGCATGATAAAGAAGATTCAAAGAGAGTGAGATGCCAGCTCCTTTCATTCAGTCAGTAGCTTCAATCATTTCTGGACGTTTTTCAATGGCAAAAACCAATGAATATTGTAAATGCACAAACAGTAATTTCTCCGCATTGCAAGGTGCAATTCTGAAATTTTTTGCTTTTTCCTGCTCCTCTTAGCATGATAAAGAAGATACAAAGAGAGTGAGATGCCAGCTCCTTTCATTCAGTCAGTAGCTTCAATCATTTCTGGACGTTTTTCAATGGCAAAAATCAATGAATATTGTAAATGCACAAACAGTAATTTCTCCGCATTGCAAGGTGCAATTCTGAAATTTTTTGCTTTTTTCTGCTCCTCTTAGCATGATAAAGAAGATTCAAAGAGAGTGAGATGCCAGCTCCTTTCATTCAGTCAGTAGCTTCAAACATTTCTGGTATATGAATAACATGATGTTTTTCAATGGCAAAAATCAATGAATATTGTAAATGCACAAACAGTAATTTCTCCGCATTGCAAGGTGCAATTCTGAAATTTTTTGCTTTTTCCTGCTCCTCTTAGCATGATAAAGAAGATTCAAAGAGAGTGAGATGCCAGCTCCTTTCATTCAGTCAGTAGCTTCAATCATTTCTGGTATATGAATAACATGATGTTTTTCAATGGCAAAAATCAATGAATATTGTAAATGCACAAACAGTAATTTCTCCGCATTGCAAGGTGCAATTCTGAAATTTTTTGCTTTTTCCTGCTCCTCTAAGCATGATAAAGAAGATTCAAAGAGAGTGAGATGCCAGCTCCTTTCATTCAGTCAGTAGCTTCAATCATTTCTGGACGTTTTTCAATGGCAAAAATCAATGAATATTGTAAATGCACAAACAGTAATTTCTCCGCATTGCAAGGTGCAATTCTGAAATTTTTTGCTTTTTCCTGCACCTCTTAGCATGATAAAGAAGATTCAAAGAGAGTGAGATGCCAGCTCCTTTCATTCAGTCAGTAGCTTCAAACATTTCTGGTATATGAATAACATGATGTTTTTCAATGGCAAAAATCAATGAATATTGTAAATGCACAAACAGTAATTTCTCCGCATTGAAAGGTGCAATTCTGAAATTTTTTGCTTTTTCCTGCTCCTCTTAGCATGATAAAGAAGATTCAAAGAGAGTGAGATGCCAGCTCCTTTCATTCAGTCAGTAGCTTCAATCATTTCTGGACGTTTTTCAATGGCAAAAACCAATGAATATTGTAAATGCACAAACAGTAATTTCTCCGCATTGCAAGGTGCAATTCTGAAATTTTTTGCTTTTTCCTGCTCCTCTTAGCATGATAAAGAAGATTCAAAGAGAGTGAGATGCCAGCTCCTTTCATTCAGTCAGTAGCTTCAATCATTTCTGGACGTTTTTCAATGGCAAAAATCAATGAATATTGTAAATGCACAAACAGTAATTTCTCCGCATTGCAAGGTGCAATTCTGAAATTTTTTGCTTTTTTCTGCTCCTCTTAGCATGATAAAGAAGATTCAAAGAGAGTGAGATGCCAGCTCCTTTCATTCAGTCAGTACCTTCAAACATTTCTGGTATATGAATAACATGATGTTTTTCAATGGCAAAAATCAATGAATATTGTAAATGCACAAACAGTAATTTCTCCGCATTGCAAGGTGCAATTCTGAAATTTTTTGCTTTTTCCTGCTCCTCTTAGCATGATAAAGAAGATTCAAAGAGAGTGAGATGCCAGCTCCTTTCATTCAGTCAGTAGCTTCAATCATTTCTGGACGTTTTTCAATGGCAAAAATCAAAGAATATTGTAAATGCACAAACAGTAATTTCTCCGCATTGCAAGGTGCAATTCTGAAATTTTTTGCTTTTTCCTGCTCCTCTTAGCAAGATAAACAAGATTCAAAGAGAGTGAGATGCCAGCTCCTTTCATTCAGTCAGTAGCTTCAATCATTTCTGGACGTTTTTCAATGGCAAAAATCAATGAATATTGTAAATGCACAAACTAATTTCTCCGCATTGCAAGGTGCAATTCTGAAATTTTTTGCTTTTTGCTGCTCCTCTTAGCATGATAAAGAAGATTCAAAGAGAGTGAGATGCCAGCTCCTTTCATTCAGTCAGTAGCTTCAATCATTTCTGGACGTTTTTCAATGGCAAAAATCAATGAATATTGTAAATGCACAAACAGTAATTTCTCCGTATTGCAAGGTGCAATTCTGAAATTTTTTGCTTTTTCCTGCTCCTCTTAGCATGATAAAGAAGATTCAAAGAGAGTGAGATGCCAGCTCCTTTCATTCAGTCAGTAGCTTCAATCATTTCTGGACGTTTTTCAATGGCAAAAATCAATGAATATTGTAAATGCACAAACAGTAATTTCTCCGCATTGCAAGGTGCAATTCTGAAATTTTTTGCTTTTTCCTGCTCCTCTTAGCATGATAAAGAAGATTCAAAGAGAGTGAGATGCCAGCTCCTTTCATTCAGTCAGTAGCTTCAATCATTTCTGGACGTTTTTCAATGGCAAAAATCAATGAATATTGTAAATGCACAAAGAGTAATTTATCCGCATTGCAAGGTGCAATTCTGAAATTTTTTGCTTTTTCCTGCTCCTCTTAGCATGATAAAGAAGATTCAAAGAGAGTGAGATGCCAGCTCCTTTCATTCAGTCAGTAGCTTCAAACATTTCTGGTATATGAATAACATGATGTTTTTCAATGGCAAAAATCAATGAATATTGTAAATGCACAAACAGTAATTTCTCCGCATTGCAAGGTGCAATTCTGAAATTTTTTCCTTTTTCCTGCTCTTCTTAGCATGATAAAGAAGATTCAAAGAGAGTGAGATGCCAGCTCCTTTCATTCAGTCAGTAGCTTCAATCATTTCTGGTATATGAATAACATGATGTTTTTCAATGGCAAAAATCAATGAATATTGTAAATGCACAAACAGTAATTTCTCCGCATTGCAAGGTGCAATTCTGAAATTTTTTGCTTTTTCCTGCTCCTCTAAGCATGATAAAGAAGATTCAAAGAGAGTGAGATGCCAGCTCCTTTCATTCAGTCAGTAGCTTCAATCATTTCTGGACGTTTTTCAATGGCAAAAATCAATGAATATTGTAAATGCACAAACAGTAATTTCTCCGCATTGCAAGGTGCAATTCTGAAATTTTTTGCTTTTTCCTGCACCTCTTAGCATGATAAAGAAGATTCAAAGAGAGTGAGATGCCAGCTCCTTTCATTCAGTCAGTAGCTTCAAACATTTCTGGTATATGAATAACATGATGTTTTTCAATGGCAAAAATCAATGAATATTGTAAATGCACAAACAGTAATTTCTCCGCATTGAAAGGTGCAATTCTGAAATTTTTTGCTTTTTCCTGCTCCTCTTAGCATGATAAAGAAGATTCAAAGAGAGTGAGATGCCAGCTCCTTTCATTCAGTCAGTAGCTTCAATCATTTCTGGACGTTTTTCAATGGCAAAAACCAATGAATATTGTAAATGCACAAACAGTAATTTCTCCGCATTGCAAGGTGCAATTCTGAAATTTTTTGCTTTTTCCTGCTCCTCTTAGCATGATAAAGAAGATTCAAAGAGAGTGAGATGCCAGCTCCTTTCATTCAGTCAGTAGCTTCAATCATTTCTGGACGTTTTTCAATGGCAAAAATCAATGAATATTGTAAATGCACAAACAGTAATTTCTCCGCATTGCAAGGTGCAATTCTGAAATTTTTTGCTTTTTTCTGCTCCTCTTAGCATGATAAAGAAGATTCAAAGAGAGTGAGATGCCAGCTCCTTTCATTCAGTCAGTAGCTTCAAACATTTCTGGTATATGAATAACATGATGTTTTTCAATGTCAAAAATCAATGAATATTGTAAATGCACAAACAGTAATTTCTCCGCATTGCAAGGTGCAATTCTGAAATTTTTTGCTTTTTCCTGCTCCTCTTAGCATGATAAAGAAGATTCAAAGAGAATGAGATGCCAGCTCCTTTCATTCAGTCAGTAGCTTCAATCATTTCTGGACGTTTTTCAATGGCAAAAATCAAAGAATATTGTAAATGCACAAACAGTAATTTCTCCGCATTGCAAGGTGCAATTCTGAAATTTTTTGCTTTTTCCTGCTCCTCTTAGCAAGATAAACAAGATTCAAAGAGAGTGAGATGCCAGCTCCTTTCATTCAGTCAGTAGCTTCAATCATTTCTGGACGTTTTTCAATGGCAAAAATCAATGAATATTGTAAATGCACAAACTAATTTCTCCTCATTGCAAGGTGCAATTCTGAAATTTTTTGCTTTTTGCTGCTCCTCTTAGCATGATAAAGAAGATTCAAAGAGAGTGAGATGCCAGCTCCTTTCATTCAGTCAGTAGCTTCAATCATTTCTGGACGTTTTTCAATGGCAAAAATCAATGAATATTGTAAATGCACAAACAGTAATTTCTCCGTATTGCAAGGTGCAATTCTGAAATTTTTTGCTTTTTCCTGCTCCTCTTAGCATGATAAAGAAGATTCAAAGAGAGTGAGATGCCAGCTCCTTTCATTCAGTCAGTAGCTTCAAACATTTCTGGTATATGAATAACATGATGTTTTTCAATGGCAAAAATCAATGAATATTGTAAATGCACAAACAGTAATTTCTCCGCATTGAAAGGTGCAATTCTGAAATTTTTTGCTTTTTCCTGCTCCTCTTAGCATGATAAAGAAGATTCAAAGAGAGTGAGATGCCAGCTCCTTTCATTCAGTCAGTAGCTTCAATCATTTCTGGACGTTTTTCAATGGCAAAAACCAATGAATATTGTAAATGCACAAACAGTAATTTCTCCGCATTGCAAGGTGCAATTCTGAAATTTTTTGCTTTTTCCTGCTCCTCTTAGCATGATAAAGAAGATTCAAAGAGAGTGAGATGCCAGCTCCTTTCATTCAGTCAGTAGCTTCAATCATTTCTGGACGTTTTTCAATGGCAAAAATCAATGAATATTGTAAATGCACAAACAGTAATTTCTCCGCATTGCAAGGTGCAATTCTGAAATTTTTTGCTTTTTTCTGCTCCTCTTAGCATGATAAAGAAGATTCAAAGAGAGTGAGATGCCAGCTCCTTTCATTCAGTCAGTACCTTCAAACATTTCTGGTATATGAATAACATGATGTTTTTCAATGGCAAAAATCAATGAATATTGTAAATGCACAAACAGTAATTTCTCCGCATTGCAAGGTGCAATTCTGAAATTTTTTGCTTTTTCCTGCTCCTCTTAGCATGATAAAGAAGATTCAAAGAGAGTGAGATGCCAGCTCCTTTCATTCAGTCAGTAGCTTCAATCATTTCTGGACGTTTTTCAATGGCAAAAATCAAAGAATATTGTAAATGCACAAACAGTAATTTCTCCGCATTGCAAGGTGCAATTCTGAAATTTTTTGCTTTTTCCTGCTCCTCTTAGCAAGATAAACAAGATTCAAAGAGAGTGAGATGCCAGCTCCTTTCATTCAGTCAGTAGCTTCAATCATTTCTGGACGTTTTTCAATGGCAAAAATCAATGAATATTGTAAATGCACAAACTAATTTCTCCGCATTGCAAGGTGCAATTCTGAAATTTTTTGCTTTTTGCTGCTCCTCTTAGCATGATAAAGAAGATTCAAAGAGAGTGAGATGCCAGCTCCTTTCATTCAGTCAGTAGCTTCAATCATTTCTGGACGTTTTTCAATGGCAAAAATCAATGAATATTGTAAATGCACAAACAGTAATTTCTCCGTATTGCAAGGTGCAATTCTGAAATTTTTTGCTTTTTCCTGCTCCTCTTAGCATGATAAAGAAGATTCAAAGAGAGTGAGATGCCAGCTCCTTTCATTCAGTCAGTAGCTTCAATCATTTCTGGACGTTTTTCAATGGCAAAAATCAATGAATATTGTAAATGCACAAACAGTAATTTCTCCGCATTGCAAGGTGCAATTCTGAAATTTTTTGCTTTTTCCTGCTCCTCTTAGCATGATAAAGAAGATTCAAAGAGAGTGAGATGCCAGCTCCTTTCATTCAGTCAGTAGCTTCAATCATTTCTGGACGTTTTTCAATGGCAAAAATCAATGAATATTGTAAATGCACAAAGAGTAATTTATCCGCATTGCAAGGTGCAATTCTGAAATTTTTTGCTTTTTCCTGCTCCTCTTAGCATGATAAAGAAGATTCAAAGAGAGTGAGATGCCAGCTCCTTTCATTCAGTCAGTAGCTTCAAACATTTCTGGTATATGAATAACATGATGTTTTTCAATGGCAAAAATCAATGAATATTGTAAATGCACAAACAGTAATTTCTCCGCATTGCAAGGTGCAATTCTGAAATTTTTTCCTTTTTCCTGCTCTTCTTAGCATGATAAAGAAGATTCAAAGAGAGTGAGATGCCAGCTCCTTTCATTCAGTCAGTAGCTTCAATCATTTCTGGTATATGAATAACATGATGTTTTTCAATGGCAAAAATCAATGAATATTGTAAATGCACAAACAGTAATTTCTCCGCATTGCAAGGTGCAATTCTGAAATTTTTTGCTTTTTCCTGCTCCTCTAAGCATGATAAAGAAGATTCAAAGAGAGTGAGATGCCAGCTCCTTTCATTCAGTCAGTAGCTTCAATCATTTCTGGACGTTTTTCAATGGCAAAAATCAATGAATATTGTAAATGCACAAACAGTAATTTCTCCGCATTGCAAGGTGCAATTCTGAAATTTTTTGCTTTTTCCTGCACCTCTTAGCATGATAAAGAAGATTCAAAGAGAGTGAGATGCCAGCTCCTTTCATTCAGTCAGTAGCTTCAAACATTTCTGGTATATGAATAACATGATGTTTTTCAATGGCAAAAATCAATGAATATTGTAAATGCACAAACAGTAATTTCTCCGCATTGAAAGGTGCAATTCTGAAATTTTTTGCTTTTTCCTGCTCCTCTTAGCATGATAAAGAAGATTCAAAGAGAGTGAGATGCCAGCTCCTTTCATTCAGTCAGTAGCTTCAATCATTTCTGGACGTTTTTCAATGGCAAAAACCAATGAATATTGTAAATGCACAAACAGTAATTTCTCCGCATTGCAAGGTGCAATTCTGAAATTTTTTGCTTTTTCCTGCTCCTCTTAGCATGATAAAGAAGATTCAAAGAGAGTGAGATGCCAGCTCCTTTCATTCAGTCAGTAGCTTCAATCATTTCTGGACGTTTTTCAATGGCAAAAATCAATGAATATTGTAAATGCACAAACAGTAATTTCTCCGCATTGCAAGGTGCAATTCTGAAATTTTTTGCTTTTTTCTGCTCCTCTTAGCATGATAAAGAAGATTCAAAGAGAGTGAGATGCCAGCTCCTTTCATTCAGTCAGTAGCTTCAAACATTTCTGGTATATGAATAACATGATGTTTTTCAATGGCAAAAATCAATGAATATTGTAAATGCACAAACAGTAATTTCTCCGCATTGCAAGGTGCAATTCTGAAATTTTTTGCTTTTTCCTGCTCCTCTTAGCATGATAAAGAAGATTCAAAGAGAGTGAGATGCCAGCTCCTTTCATTCAGTCAGTAGCTTCAATCATTTCTGGACGTTTTTCAATGGCAAAAATCAAAGAATATTGTAAATGCACAAACAGTAATTTCTCCGCATTGCAAGGTGCAATTCTGAAATTTTTTGCTTTTTCCTGCTCCGCTTAGCAAGATAAACAAGATTCAAAGAGAGTGAGATGCCAGCTCCTTTCATTCAGTCAGTAGCTTCAATCATTTCTGGACGTTTTTCAATGGCAAAAATCAATGAATATTGTAAATGCACAAACTAATTTCTCCGCATTGCAAGGTGCAATTCTGAAATTTTTTGCTTTTTGCTGCTCCTCTTAGCATGATAAAGAAGATTCAAAGAGAGTGAGATGCCATCTCCTTTCATTCAGTCAGTAGCTTCAATCATTTCTGGACGTTTTTCAATGGCAAAAATCAATGAATATTGTAAATGCACAAACAGTAATTTCTCCGTATTGCAAGGTGCAATTCTGAAATTTTTTGCTTTTTCCTGCTCCTCTTAGCATGATAAAGAAGATTCAAAGAGAGTGAGATGCCAGCTCCTTTCATTCAGTCAGTAGCTTCAATCATTTCTGCACGTTTTTCAATGGCAAAAATCAATGAATATTGTAAATGCACAAACAGTAATTTCTCCGCATTGCAAGGTGCAATTCTGAAATTTTTTGCTTTTTCCTGCTCCTCTTAGCATGATAAAGAAGATTCAAAGAGAGTGAGATGCCAGCTCCTTTCATTCAGTCAGTAGCTTCAATCATTTCTGGACGTTTTTCAATGGCAAAAATCAATGAATATTGTAAATGCACAAAGAGTAATTTCTCCGCATTGCAAGGTGCAATTCTGAAATTTTTTGCTTTTTCCTGCTCCTCTTAGCATGATAAAGAAGATTCAAAGAGAGTGAGATGCCAGCTCCTTTCATTCAGTCAGTAGCTTCAAACATTTCTGGTATATGAATAACATGATGTTTTTCAATGGCAAAAATCAATGAATATTGTAAATGCACAAACAGTAATTTCTCCGCATTGCAAGGTGCAATTCTGAAATTTTTTGCTTTTTCCTGCTCTTCTTAGCATGATAAAGAAGATTCAAAGAGAGTGAGATGCCAGCTCCTTTCATTCAGTCAGTAGCTTCAATCATTTCTGGTATATGAATAACATGATGTTTTTCAATGGCAAAAATCAATGAATATTGTAAATGCACAAACAGTAATTTCTCCGCATTGCAAGGTGCAATTCTGAAATTTTTTGCTTTTTCCTGCTCCTCTAAGCATGATAAAGAAGATTCAAAGAGAGTGAGATGCCAGCTCCTTTCATTCAGTCAGTAGCTTCAATCATTTCTGGACGTTTTTCAATGGCAAAAATCAATGAATATTGTAAATGCACAAACAGTAATTTCTCCGCATTGCAAGGTGCAATTCTGAAATTTTTTGCTTTTTCCTGCACCTCTTAGCATGATAAAGAAGATTCAAAGAGAGTGAGATGCCAGCTCCTTTCATTCAGTCAGTAGCTTCAAACATTTCTGGTATATGAATAACATGATGTTTTTCAATGGCAAAAATCAATGAATATTGTAAATGCACAAACAGTAATTTCTCCGCATTGAAAGGTGCAATTCTGAAATTTTTTGCTTTTTCCTGCTCCTCTTAGCATGATAAAGAAGATTCAAAGAGAGTGAGATGCCAGCTCCTTTCATTCAGTCAGTAGCTTCAATCATTTCTGGACGTTTTTCAATGGCAAAAACCAATGAATATTGTAAATGCACAAACAGTAATTTCTCCGCATTGCAAGGTGCAATTCTGAAATTTTTTGCTTTTTCCTGCTCCTCTTAGCATGATAAACAAGATTCAAAGAGAGTGAGATGCCAGCTCCTTTCATTCAGTCAGTAGCTTCAATCATTTCTGGACGTTTTTCAATGGCAAAAATCAATGAATATTGTAAATGCACAAAGAGTAATTTATCCGCATTGCAAGGTGCAATTCTGAAATTTTTTGCTTTTTCCTGCTCCTCTTAGCATGATAAAGAAGATTCAAAGAGAGTGAGATGCCAGCTCCTTTCATTCAGTCAGTAGCTTCAAACATTTCTGGTATATGAATAACATGATGTTTTTCAATGGCAAAAATCAATGAATATTGTAAATGCACAAACAGTAATTTCTCCGCATTGCAAGGTGCAATTCTGAAATTTTTTGCTTTTTCCTGCTCTTCTTAGCATGATAAAGAATATTCAAAGAGAGTGAGATGCCAGCTCCTTTCATTCAGTCAGTAGCTTCAATCATTTCTGGTATATGAATAACATGATGTTTTTCAATGGCAAAAATCAATGAATATTGTAAATGCACAAACAGTAATTTCTCCGCATTGCAAGGTGCAATTCTGAAATTTTTTGCTTTTTCCTGCTCCTCTAAGCATGATAAAGAAGATTCAAAGAGAGTGAGATGCCAGCTCCTTTCATTCAGTCAGTAGCTTCAATCATTTCTGGACGTTTTTCAATGGCAAAAATCAATGAATATTGTAAATGCACAAACAGTAATTTCTCCGCATTGCAAGGTGCAATTCTGAAATTTTTTGCTTTTTCCTGCACCTCTTAGCATGATAAAGAAGATTCAAAGAGAATGAGATGCCAGCTCCTTTCATTCAGTCAGTAGCTTCAAACATTTCTGGTATATGAATAACATGATGTTTTTCAATGGCAAAAATCAATGAATATTGTAAATGCACAAACAGTAATTTCTCCGCATTGAAAGGTGCAATTCTGAAATTTTTTGCTTTTTCCTGCTCCTCTTAGCATGATAAAGAAGATTCAAAGAGAGTGAGATGCCAGCTCCTTTCATTCAGTCAGTAGCTTCAATCATTTCTGGACGTTTTTCAATGGCAAAAACCAATGAATATTGTAAATGCACAAACAGTAATTTCTCCGCATTGCAAGGTGCAATTCTGAAATTTTTTGCTTTTTCCTGCTCCTCTTAGCATGATAAAGAAGATTCAAAGAGAGTGAGATGCCAGCTCCTTTCATTCAGTCAGTAGCTTCAATCATTTCTGGACGTTTTTCAATGGCAAAAATCAATGAATATTGTAAATGCACAAACAGTAATTTCTCCGCATTGCAAGGTGCAATTCTGAAATTTTTTGCTTTTTTCTGCTCCTCTTAGCATGATAAAGAAGATTCAAAGAGAGTGAGATGCCAGCTCCTTTCATTCAGTCAGTAGCTTCAAACATTTCTGGTATATGAATAACATGATGTTTTTCAATGGCAAAAATCAATGAATATTGTAAATGCACAAACAGTAATTTCTCCGCATTGCAAGGTGCAATTCTGAAATTTTTTGCTTTTTCCTGCTCCTCTTAGCATGATAAAGAAGATTCAAAGAGAGTGAGATGCCAGCTCCTTTCATTCAGTCAGTAGCTTCAATCATTTCTGGACGTTTTTCAATGGCAAAAATCAATGAATATTGTAAATGCACAAACAGTAATTTCTCCGCATTGCAAGGTGCAATTCTGAAATTTTTTGCTTTTTCCTGCTCCTCTTAGCAAGATAAACAAGATTCAAAGAGAGTGAGATGCCAGCTCCTTTCATTCAGTCAGTAGCTTCAATCATTTCTGGACGTTTTTCAATGGCAAAAATCAATGAATATTGTAAATGCACAAACTAATTTCTCCGCATTGCAAGGTGCAATTCTGAAATTTTTTGCTTTTTGCTGCTCCTCTTAGCATGATAAAGAAGATTCAAAGAGAGTGAGATGCCAGCTCCTTTCATTCAGTCAGTAGCTTCAATCATTTCTGGACGTTTTTCAATGGCAAAAATCAATGAATATTGTAAATGCACAAACAGTAATTTCTCCGTATTGCAAGGTGCAATTCTGAAATTTTTTGCTTTTTCCTGCTCCTCTTAGCATGATAAAGAAGATTCAAAGAGAGTGAGATGCCAGCTCCTTTCATTCAGTCAGTAGCTTCAATCATTTCTGGACGTTTTTCAATGGCAAAAATCAATGAATATTGTAAATGCACAAACAGTAATTTCTCCGCATTGCAAGGTGCAATTCTGAAATTTTTTGCTTTTTCCTGCTCCTCTTAGCATGATAAAGAAGATTCAAAGAGAGTGAGATGCCAGCTCCTTTCATTCAGTCAGTAGCTTCAATCATTTCTGGACGTTTTTCAATGGCAAAAATCAATGAATATTGTAAATGCACAAAGAGTAATTTCTCCGCATTGCAAGGTGCAATTCTGAAATTTTTTGCTTTTTCCTGCTCCTCTTAGCATGATAAAGAAGATTCAAAGAGAGTGAGATGCCAGCTCCTTTCATTCAGTCAGTAGCTTCAAACATTTCTGGTATATGAATAACATGATGTTTTTCAATGGCAAAAATCAATGAATATTGTAAATGCACAAACAGTAATTTCTCCGCATTGCAAGGTGCAATTCTGAAATTTTTTGCTTTTTCCTGCTCTTAGCATGATAAAGAAGATTCAAAGAGAGTGAGATGCCAGCTCCTTTCATTCAGTCAGTAGCTTCAATCATTTCTGGTATATGAATAACATGATGTTTTTCAATGGCAAAAATAAATGAATATTGTAAATGCACAAACAGTAATTTCTCCGCATTGCAAGGTGCAATTCTGAAATTTTTTGCTTTTTCCTGCTCCTCTAAGCATGATAAAGAAGATTCAAGGAGAGTGAGATGCCAGCTCCTTTCATTCAGTCAGTAGCTTCAATCATTTCTGGACGTTTTTCAATGGCAAAAATCAATGAATATTGTAAATGCACAAACAGTAATTTCTCCGCATTGCAAGGTGCAATTCTGAAATTTTTTGCTTTTTCCTGCACCTCTTAGCATGATAAAGAAGATTCAAAGAGAGTGAGATGCCAGCTCCTTTCATTCAGTCAGTAGCTTCAAACATTTCTGGTATATGAATAACATGATGTTTTTCAATGGCAAAAATCAATGAATATTGTAAATGCACAAACAGTAATTTCTCCGCATTGAAAGGTGCAATTCTGAAATTTTTTGCTTTTTCCTGCTCCTCTTAGCATGATAAAGAAGATTCAAAGAGAGTGAGATGCCAGCTCCTTTCATTCAGTCAGTAGCTTCAATCATTTCTGGACGTTTTTCAATGGCAAAAACCAATGAATATTGTAAATGCACAAACAGTAATTTCTCCGCATTGCAAGGTGCAATTCTGAAATTTTTTGCTTTTTCCTGCTCCTCTTAGCATGATAAAGAAGATTCAAAGAGAGTGAGATGCCAGCTCCTTTCATTCAGTCAGTAGCTTCAATCATTTCTGGACGTTTTTCAATGGCAAAAATCAATGAATATTGTAAATGCACAAACAGTAATTTCTCCGCATTGCAAGGTGCAATTCTGAAATTTTTTGCTTTTTTCTGCTCCTCTTAGCATGATAAAGAAGATTCAAAGAGAGTGAGATGCCAGCTCCTTTCATTCAGTCAGTAGCTTCAAACATTTCTGGTATATGAATAACATGATGTTTTTCAATGGCAAAAATCAATGAATATTGTAAATGCACAAACAGTAATTTCTCCGCATTGCAAGGTGCAATTCTGAAATTTTTTGCTTTTTCCTGCTCCTCTTAGCATGATAAAGAAGATTCAAAGAGAGTGAGATGCCAGCTCCTTTCATTCAGTCAGTAGCTTCAATCATTTCTGGACGTTTTTCAATGGCAAAAATCAATGAATATTGTAAATGCACAAACAGTAATTTCTCCGCATTGCAAGGTGCAATTCTGAAATTTTTTGCTTTTTCCTGCTCCTCTTAGCAAGATAAACAAGATTCAAAGAGAGTGAGATGCCAGCTCCTTTCATTCAGTCAGTAGCTTCAATCATTTCTGGACGTTTTTCAATGGCAAAAATCAATGAATATTGTAAATGCACAAACTAATTTCTCCGCATTGCAAGGTGCAATTCTGAAATTTTTTGCTTTTTGCTGCTCCTCTTAGCATGATAAAGAAGATTCAAAGAGAGTGAGATGCCAGCTCCTTTCATTCAGTCAGTAGCTTCAATCATTTCTGGACGTTTTTCAATGGCAAAAATCAATGAATATTGTAAATGCACAAACAGTAATTTCTCCGTATTGCAAGGTGCAATTCTGAAATTTTTTGCTTTTTCCTGCTCCTCTTAGCATGATAAAGAAGATTCAAAGAGAGTGAGATGCCAGCTCCTTTCATTCAGTCAGTAGCTTCAATCATTTGTGGACGTTTTTCAATGGCAAAAATCAATGAATATTGTAAATGCACAAACAGTAATTTCTCCGCATTGCAAGGTGCAATTCTGAAATTTTTTGCTTTTTCCTGCTCCTCTTAGCATGATAAAGAAGATTCAAAGAGAGTGAGATGCCAGCTCCTTTCATTCAGTCAGTAGCTTCAATCATTTCTGGACGTTTTTCAATGGCAAAAATCAATGAATATTGTAAATGCACAAAGAGTAATTTCTCCGCATTGCAAGGTGCAATTCTGAAATTTTTTGCTTTTTCCTGCTCCTCTTAGCATGATAAAGAAGATTCAAAGAGAGTGAGATGCCAGCTCCTTTCATTCAGTCAGTAGCTTCAAACATTTCTGGTATATGAATAACATGATGTTTTTCAATGGCAAAAATCAATGAATATTGTAAATGCACAAACAGTAATTTCTCCGCATTGCAAGGTGCAATTCAGAAATTTTTTGCTTTTTCCTGCTCTTCTTAGCATGATAAAGATGATTCAAAGAGAGTGAGATGCCAGCTCCTTTCATTCAGTCAGTAGCTTCAATCATTTCTGGTATATGAATAACATGATGTTTTTCAATGGCAAAAATCAATGAATATTGTAAATGCACAAACAGTAATTTCTCCGCATTGCAAGGTGCAATTCTGAAATTTTTTGCTTTTTCCTGCTCCTCTAAGCATGATAAAGAAGATTCAAAGAGAGTGAGATGCCAGCTCCTTTCATTCAGTCAGTAGCTTCAATCATTTCTGGACGTTTTTCAATGGCAAAAATCAATGAATATTGTAAATGCACAAACAGTAATTTCTCCGCATTGCAAGGTGCAATTCTGAAATTTTTTGCTTTTTCCTGCACCTCTTAGCATGATAAAGAAGATTCAAAGAGAGTGAGATGCCAGCTCCTTTCATTCAGTCAGTAGCTTCAAACATTTCTGGTATATGAATAACATGATGTTTTTCAATGGCAAAAATCAATGAATATTGTAAATGCACAAACAGTAATTTCTCCGCATTGAAAGGTGCAATTCTGAAATTTTTTGCTTTTTCCTGCTCCTCTTAGCATGATAAAGAAGATTCAAAGAGAGTGAGATGCCAGCTCCTTTCATTCAGTCAGTAGCTTCAATCATTTCTGGAAGTTTTTCAATGGCAAAAACCAATGAATATTGTAAATGCACAAACAGTAATTTCTCCGCATTGCAAGGTGCAATTCTGAAATTTTTTGCTTTTTCCTGCTCCTCTTAGCATGATAAAGAAGATTCAAAGAGAGTGAGATGCCAGCTCCTTTCATTCAGTCAGTAGCTTCAATCATTTCTGGACGTTTTTCAATGGCAAAAATCAATGAATATTGTAAATGCACAAACAGTAATTTCTCCGCATTGCAAGGTGCAATTCTGAAATTTTTTGCTTTTTTCTGCTCCTCTTAGCATGATAAAGAAGATTCAAAGAGAGTGAGATGCCAGCTCCTTTCATTCAGTCAGTAGCTTCAAACATTTCTGGTATATGAATAACATGATGTTTTTCAATGGCAAAAATCAATGAATATTGTAAATGCACAAACAGTAATTTCTCCGCATTGCAAGGTGCAATTCTGAAATTTTTTGCTTTTTCCTGCTCCTCTTAGCATGATAAAGAAGATTCAAAGAGAGTGAGATGCCAGCTCCTTTCATTCAGTCAGTAGCTTCAATCATTTCTGGTATATGAATAACATGATGTTTTTCAATGGCAAAAATCTATGAATATTGTAAATGCACAAACAGTAATTTCTCCGCATTGCAAGGTGCAATTCTGAAATTTTTTGCTTTTTCCTGCTCCTCTAAGCATGATAAAGAAGATTCAAAGAGAGTGAGATGCCAGCTCCTTTCATTCAGTCAGTAGCTTCAATCATTTCTGGACGTTTTTCAATGGCAAAAATCAATGAATATTGTAAATGCACAAACAGTAATTTCTCCGCATTGCAAGGTGCAATTCTGAAATTTTTTGCTTTTTCCTGCACCTCTTAGCATGATAAAGAAGATTCAAAGAGAGTGAGATGCCAGCTCCTTTCATTCAGTCAGTAGCTTCAAACATTTCTGGTATATGAATAACATAATGTTTTTCAATGGCAAAAATCAATGAATATTGTAAATGCACAAACAGTAATTTCTCCCATTGAAAGGTGCAATTCTGAAATTTTTTGCTTTTTCCTGCTCCTCTTAGCATGATAAAGAAGATTCAAAGAGAGTGAGATGCCAGCTCCTTTCATTCAGTCAGTAGCTTCAATCATTTCTGGACGTTTTTCAATGGCAAAAACCAATGAATATTGTAAATGCACAAACAGTAATTTCTCCGCATTGCAAGGTGCAATTCTGAAATTTTTTGCTTTTTCCTGCTCCTCTTAGCATGATAAAGAAGATTCAAAGAGAGTGAGATGCCAGCTCCTTTCATTCAGTCAGTAGCTTCAATCATTTCTGGACGTTTTTCAATGGCAAAAATCAATGAATATTGTAAATGCACAAACAGTAATTTCTCCGCATTGCAAGGTGCAATTCTGAAATTTTTTGCTTTTTTCTGCTCCTCTTAGCATGATAAAGAAGATTCAAAGAGAGTGAGATGCCAGCTCCTTTCATTCAGTCAGTAGCTTCAAACATTTCTGGTATATGAATAACATGATGTTTTTCAATGGCAAAAATCAATGAATATTGTAAATGCACAAACAGTAATTTCTCCGCATTGCAAGGTGCAATTCTGAAATTTTTTGCTTTTTCCTGCTCCTCTAAGCATGATAAAGAAGATTCAAAGAGAGTGAGATGCCAGCTCCTTTCATTCAGTCAGTAGATTCAATCATTTCTGGACGTTTTTCAATGGCAAAAATCAATGAATATTGTAAATGCACAAACAGTAATTTCTCCGTATTGCAAGGTGCAATTCTGAAATTTTTTGCTTTTTCCTGCTCCTCTTAGCATGATAAAGAAGATTCAAAGAGAGTGAGATGCCAGCTCCTTTCATTCAGTCAGTAGCTTCAATCATTTCTGGACGTTTTTCAATGGCAAAAATCAATGAATATTGTAAATGCACAAACAGTAATTTCTCCGCATTGCAAGGTGCAATTCTGAAATTTTTTGCTTTTTCCTGCTCCTCTTAGCATGATAAAGAAGATTCAAAGAGAGTGAGATGCCAGCTCCTTTCATTCAGTCAGTAGCTTCAATCATTTCTGGACGTTTTTCAATGGCAAAAATCAATGAATATTGTAAATGCACAAAGAGTAATTTCTCCGCATTGCAAGGTGCAATTCTGAAATTTTTTGCTTTTTCCTGCTCCTCTTAGCATGATAAAGAAGATTCAAAGAGAGTGAGATGCCAGCTCCTTTCATTCAGTCAGTAGCTTCAAACATTTCTGGTATATGAATAACATGATGTTTTTCAATGGCAAAAATCAATGAATATTGTAAATGCACAAACAGTAATTTCTCCGCATTGCAAGGTGCAATTCTGAAATTTTTTGCTTTTTCCTGCTCTTCTTAGCATGATAAAGAAGATTCAAAGAGAGTGAGATGCCAGCTCCTTTCATTCAGTCAGTAGCTTCAATCATTTCTGGTATATGAATAACATGATGTTTTTCAATGGCAAAAATCAATGAATATTGTAAATGCACAAACAGTAATTTCTTCGCATTGCAAGGTGCAATTCTGAAATTTTTTGCTTTTTCCTGCTCCTCTAAGCATGATAAAGAAGATTCAAAGAGAGTGAGATGCCAGCTCCTTTCATTCAGTCAGTAGCTTCAATCATTTCTGGACGTTTTTCAATGGCAAAAATCAATGAATATTGTAAATGCACAAACAGTAATTTCTCCGCATTGCAAGGTGCAATTCTGAAATTTTTTGCTTTTTCCTGCACCTCTTAGCATGATAAAGAAGATTCAAAGAGAGTGAGATGCCAGCTCCTTTCATTCAGTCAGTAGCTTCAAACATTTCTGGTATATGAATAACATGATGTTTTTCAATGGCAAAAATCAATGAATATTGTAAATGCACAAACAGTAATTTCTCCGCATTGAAAGGTGCAATTCTGAAATTTTTTGCTTTTTCCTGCTCCTCTTAGCATGATAAAGAAGATTCAAAGAGAGTGAGATGCCAGCTCCTTTCATTCAGTCAGTAGCTTCAATCATTTCTGGACGTTTTTCAATGGCAAAAACCAATGAATATTGTAAATGCACAAACAGTAATTTCTCCGCATTGCAAGGTGCAATTCTGAAATTTTTTGCTTTTTCCTGCTCCTCTTAGCATGATAAAGAAGATTCAAAGAGAGTGAGATGCCAGCTCCTTTCATTCAGTCAGTAGCTTCAATCATTTCTGGACGTTTTTCAATGGCAAAAATCAATGAATATTGTAAATGCACAAACAGTAATTTCTCCGCATTGCAAGGTGCAATTCTGAAATTTTTTGCTTTTTTCTGCTCCTCTTAGCATGATAAAGAAGATTCAAAGAGAGTGAGATGCCAGCTCCTTTCATTCAGTCAGTAGCTTCAAACATTTCTGGTATATGAATAACATGATGTTTTTCAATGGCAAAAATCAATGAATATTGTAAATGCACAAACAGTAATTTCTCCGCATTGCAAGGTGCAATTCTGAAATTTTTTGCTTTTTCCTGCTCCTCTTAGCATGATAAAGAAGATTCAAAGAGAGTGAGATGCCAGCTCCTTTCATTCAGTCAGTAGCTTCAATCATTTCTGGTATATGAATAACATGATGTTTTTCAATGGCAAAAATCAATGAATATTGTAAATGCACAAACAGTAATTTCTCCGCATTGCAAGGTGCAATTCTGAAATTTTTTGCTTTTTCCTGCTCCTCTAAGCATGATAAAGAAGATTCAAAGAGAGTGAGATGCCAGCTCCTTTCATTCAGTCAGTAGCTTCAATCATTTCTGGACGTTTTTCAATGGCAAAAATCAATGAATATTGTAAATGCACAAACAGTAATTTCTCCGCATTGCAAGGTGCAATTCTGAAATTTTTTGCTTTTTCCTGCACCTCTTAGCATGATAAAGAAGATTCAAAGAGAGTGAGATGCCAGCTCCTTTCATTCAGTCAGTAGCTTCAAACATTTCTGGTATATGAATAACATGATGTTTTTCAATGGCAAAAATCAATGAATATTGTAAATGCACAAACAGTAATTTCTCCGCATTGAAAGGTGCAATTCTGAAATTTTTTGCTTTTTCCTGCTCCTCTTAGCATGATAAAGAAGATTCAAAGAGAGTGAGATGCCAGCTCCTTTCATTCAGTCAGTAGCTTCAATCATTTCTGGACGTTTTTCAATGGCAAAAACCAATGAATATTGTAAATGCACAAACAGTAATTTCTCCGCATTGCAAGGTGCAATTCTGAAATTTTTTGCTTTTTCCTGCTCCTCTTAGCATGATAAAGAAGATTCAAAGAGAGTGAGATGCCAGCTCCTTTCATTCAGTCAGTAGCTTCAATCATTTCTGGACGTTTTTCAATGGCAAAAATCAATGAATATTATAAATGCACAAACAGTAATTTCTCCGCATTGCAAGGTGCAATTCTGAAATTTTTTGCTTTTTTCTGCTCCTCTTAGCATGATAAAGAAGATTCAAAGAGAGTGAGATGCCAGCTCCTTTCATTCAGTCAGTAGCTTCAAACACTTCTGGTATATGAATAACATGATGTTTTTCAATGCCAAAAATCAATGAATATTGTAAATGCACAAACAGTAATTTCTCCGCATTGCAAGGTGCAATTCTGAAATTTTTTGCTTTTTCCTGCTCCTCTTAGCATGATAAAGAAGATTCAAAGAGAGTGAGATGCCAGCTCCTTTCATTCAGTCAGTAGCTTCAATCATTTCTGGACGTTTTTCAATGGCAAAAATCAAAGAATATTGTAAATGCACAAACAGTAATTTCTCCGCATTGCAAGGTGCAATTCTGAAATTTTTTGCTTTTTCCTGCTCCTCTTAGCAAGATAAACAAGATTCAAAGAGAGTGAGATGCCAGCTCCTTTCATTCAGTCAGTAGCTTCAATCATTTCTGGACGTTTTTCAATGGCAAAAATCAATGAATATTGTAAATGCACAAACAAATTTCTCCGCATTGCAAGGTGCAATTCTGAAATTTTTTGCTTTTTGCTGCTCCTCTTAGCATGATAAAGAAGATTCAAAGAGAGTGAGATGCCAGCTCCTTTCCTTCAGTCAGTAGCTTCAATCATTTCTGGACGTTTTTCAATGGCAAAAATCAATGAATATTGTAAATGCACAAACAGTAATTTCTCCGTATTGCAAGGTGCAATTCTGAAATTTTTTGCTTTTTCCTGCTCCTCTTAGCATGATAAAGAAGATTCAAAGAGAGTGAGATGCCAGCTCCTTTCATTCAGTCAGTAGCTTCAATCATTTCTGGACGTTTTTCAATGGCAAAAATCAATGAATATTGTAAATGCACAAACAGTAATTTCTCCGCATTGCAAGGTGCAATTCTGAAATTTTTTGCTTTTTCCTGCTCCTCTTAGCATGATAAAGAAGATTCAAAGAGAGTGAGATGCCAGCTCCTTTCATTCAGTCAGTAGCTTCAATCATTTCTGGACGTTTTTCAATGGCAAAAATCAATGAATATTGTAAATGCACAAAGAGTAATTTCTCCGCATTGCAAGGTGCAATTCTGAAATTTTTTGCTTTTTCCTGCTCCTCTTAGCATGATAAAGAAGATTCAAAGAGAGTGAGATGCCAGCTCCTTACATTCAGTCAGTAGCTTCAAACATTTCTGGTATATGAATAACATGATGTTTTTCAATGGCAAAAATCAATGAATATTGTAAATGCACAAACAGTAATTTCTCCGCATTGCAAGGTGCAATTCTGAAATTTTTTGCTTTTTCCTGCTCTTCTTAGCATGATAAAGAAGATTCAAAGAGAGTGAGATGCCAGCTCCTTTCATTCAGTCAGTAGCTTCAATCATTTCTGGTATATGAATAACATGATGTTTTTCAATGGCAAAAATCAATGAATATTGTAAATGCACAAACAGTAATTTCTCCGCATTGCAAGGTGCAATTCTGAAATTTTTTGCTTTTTCCTGCTCCTCTAAGCATGATAAAGAAGATTCAAAGAGAGTGAGATGCCAGCTCCTTTCATTCAGTCAGTAGCTTCAATCATTTCTGGACGTTTTTCAATGGCAAAAATCAATGAATATTGTAAATGCACAAACAGTAATTTCTCCGCATTGCAAGGTGCAATTCTGAAATTTTTTGCTTTTTCCTGCACCTCTTAGCATGATAAAGAAGATTCAAAGAGAGTGAGATGCCAGCTCCTTTCATTCAGTCAATAGCTTCAAACATTTCTGGTATATGAATAACATGATGTTTTTCAATGGCAAAAATCAATGAATATTGTAAATGCACAAACATTAATTTCTCCGCATTGAAAGGTGCAATTCTGAAATTTTTTGCTTTTTCCTGCTCCTCTTAGCATGATAAAGAAGATTCAAAGAGAGTGAGATGCCAGCTCCTTTCATTCAGTCAGTAGCTTCAATCATTTCTGGACGTTTTTCAATGGCAAAAACCAATGGATATTGTAAATGCACAAACAGTAATTTCTCCGCATTGCAAGGTGCAATTCTGACATTTTTTGCTTTTTCCTGCTCCTCTTAGCATGATAAAGAAGATTCAAAGAGAGTGAGATGCCAGCTCCTTTCATTCAGTCAGTAGCTTCAATCATTTCTGGACGTTTTTCAATGGCAAAAATCAATGAATATTGTAAATGCACAAACAGTAATTTCTCCGCATTGCAAGGTGCAATTCTGAAATTTTTTGCTTTTTTCTGCTCCTCTTAGCATGATAAAGAAGATTCAAAGAGAGTGAGATGCCAGCTCCTTTCATTCAGTCAGTAGCTTCAATCATTTCTGGACGTTTTTCAATGGCAAAAACCAATGAATATTGTAAATGCACAAACAGTAATTTCTCCGCATTGCAAGGTGCAATTCTGAAATTTTTTGCTTTTTCCTGCTCCTCTTAGCATGATAAAGAAGATTCAAAGAGAGTGAGATGCCAGCTCCTTTCATTCAGTCAGTAGCTTCAATCATTTCTGGACGTTTTTCAATGGCAAAAATCAATGAATATTGTAAATGCACAAACAGTAATTTCTCCGCATTGCAAGGTGCAATTCTGAAATTTTTTGCTTTTTTCTGCTCCTCTTAGCATGATAAAGAAGATTCAAAGAGAGTGAGATGCCAGCTCCTTTCATTCAGTCAGTAGCTTCAAACATTTCTGGTATATGAATAACATGATGTTTTTCAATGGCAAAAATCAATGAATATTGTAAATGCACAAACAGTAATTTCTCCGCATTGCAAGGTGCAATTCTGAAATTTTTTGCTTTTTCCTGCTCCTCTTAGCATGATAAAGAAGATTCAAAGAGAGTGAGATGCCAGCTCCTTTCATTCAGTCAGTAGCTTCAATCATTTCTGGACGTTTTTCAATGGCAAAAATCAATGAATATTGTAAATGCACAAACAGTAATTTCTCCGCATTGCAAGGTGCAATTCTGAAATTTTTTGCTTTTTCCTGCTCCTCTTAGCAAGATAAACAAGATTCAAAGAGAGTGAGATGCCAGCTCCTTTCATTCAGTCAGTAGCTTCAATCATTTCTGGACGTTTTTCAATGGCAAAAATCAATGAATATTGTAAATGCACAAACTAATTTCTCCGCATTGCAAGGTGCAATTCTGAAATTTTTTGCTTTTTGCTGCTCCTCTTAGCATGATAAAGAAGATTCAAAGAGAGTGAGATGCCAGCTCCTTTCATTCAGTCAGTAGCTTCAATCATTTCTGGACGTTTTTCAATGGCAAAAATCAATGAATATTGTAAATGCACAAACAGTAATTTCTCCGTATTGCAAGGTGCAATTCTGAAATTTTTTGCTTTTTCCTGCTCCTCTTAGCATGATAAAGAAGATTCAAAGAGAGTGAGATGCCAGCTCCTTTCATTCAGTCAGTAGCTTCAATCATTTCTGGACGTTTTTCAATGGCAAAAATCAATGAATATTGTAAATGCACAAACAGTAATTTCTCCGCATTGCAAGGTGCAATTCTGAAATTTTTTGCTTTTTCCTGCTCCTCTTAGCATGATAAAGAAGATTCAAAGAGAGTGAGATGCCAGCTCCTTTCATTCAGTCAGTAGCTTCAATCATTTCTGGACGTTTTTCAATGGCAAAAATCAATGAATATTGTAAATGCACAAAGAGTAATTTCTCCGCATTGCAAGGTGCAATTCTGAAATTTTTTGCTTTTTCCTGCTCCTCTTAGCATGATAAAGAAGATTCAAAGAGAGTGAGATGCCAGCTCCTTTCATTCAGTCAGTAGCTTCAAACATTTCTGGTATATGAATAACATGATGTTTTTCAATGGCAAAAATCAATGAATATTGTAAATGCACAAACAGTAATTTCTCCGCATTGCAAGGTGCAATTCTGAAATTTTTTGCTTTTTCCTGCTCTTAGCATGATAAAGAAGATTCAAAGAGAGTGAGATGCCAGCTCCTTTCATTCAGTCAGTAGCTTCAATCATTTCTGGTATATGAATAACATGATGTTTTTCAATGGCAAAAATCAATGAATATTGTAAATGCACAAACAGTAATTTCTCCGCATTGCAAGGTGCAATTCTGAAATTTTTTGCTTTTTCCTGCTCCTCTAAGCATGATAAAGAAGATTCAAGGAGAGTGAGATGCCAGCTCCTTTCATTCAGTCAGTAGCTTCAATCATTTCTGGACGTTTTTCAATGGCAAAAATCAATGAATATTGTAAATGCACAAAGAGTAATTTCTCCGCATTGCAAGGTGCAATTCTGAAATTTTTTGCTTTTTCCTGCTCCTCTTAGCATGATAAAGAAGATTCAAAGAGAGTGAGATGCCAGCTCCTTTCATTCAGTCAGTAGCTTCAATCATTTCTGGACGTTTTTCAATGGCAAAAATCAATGAATATTGTAAATGCACAAACAGTAATTTCTCCGCATTGCAAGGTGCAATTCTGAAATTTTTTGCTTTTTCCTGCTCCTCTTAGCATGTAAAAGAAGATTCAAAGAGAGTGAGATGCCAGCTCCTTTCATTCAGTCAGTAGCTTCAATCATTTCTGGACGTTTTTCAATGGCAAAAATCAATGAATATTGTAAATGCACAAACAGTAATTTCTCCGCATTGCATGGTGCAATTCTGAAATTTTTTGCTTTTTCCTGCACCTCTTAGCATGATAAAGAAGATTCAAAGAGAGTGAGATGCCAGCTCCTTTCATTCAGTCAGTAGCTTCAAACACTTCTGGTATATGAATAACATGATGTTTTTCAATGGCAAAAATCAATGAATATTGTAAATGCACACAGTAATTTCTCCGCATTGAAAGGTGCAATTCTGAAATTTTTTGCTTTTTCCTGCTACTCTTAGCATGATAAAGAAGATTCAAAGAGAGTGAGATGCCAGCTCCTTTCATTCAGTCAGTAGCTTCAATCATTTCTGGACGTTTTTCAATGGCAAAAACCAATGAATATTGTAAATGCACAAACAGTAATTTCTCCGCATTGCAAGGTGCAATTCTGAAATTTTTTGCTTTTTCCTGCTCCTCTTAGCATGATAAAGAAGATTCAAAGAGAGTGAGATGCCAGCTCCTTTCATTCAGTCAGTAGCTTCAATCATTTCTGGACGTTTTTCAATGGCAAAAATCAATGAATATTGTAAATGCACAAACAGTAATTTCTCCGCATTGCAAGGTGCAATTCTGAAATTTTTTGCTTTTTTCTGCTCCTCTTAGCATGATAAAGAAGATTCAAAGAGAGTGAGATGCCAGCTCCTTTCATTCAGTCAGTAGCTTCAAACATTTCTGGTATATGAATAACATGATGTTTTTCAATGGCAAAAATCAATGAATATTGTAAATGCACAAACAGTAATTTCTCCGCATTGCAAGGTGCAATTCTGAAATTTTTTGCTTTTTCCTGCTCCTCTTAGCATGATAAAGAAGATTCAAAGAGAGTGAGATGCCAGCTCCTTTCATTCAGTCAGTAGCTTCAATCATTTCTGGATGTTTTTCAATGGCAAAAATCTATGAATATTGTAAATGCACAAACAGTAATTTCTCCGCATTGCAAGGTGCAATTCTGAAATTTTTTGCTTTTTCCTGCTCCTCTTAGCAAGATAAACAAGATTCAAAGAGAGTGAGATGCCAGCTCCTTTCATTCAGTCAGTAGCTTCAATCATTTCTGGACGTTTTTCAATGGCAAAAATCAATGAATATTGTAAATGCACAAACAGTAATTTCTCCGCATTGCAAGGTGCAATTCTGAAATTTTTTGCTTTTTCCTGCTCCTCTTAGCATGATAAAGAAGATTCAAAGAGAGTGAGATGCCAGCTCCTTTCATTCAGTCAGTAGCTTCAATCATTTCTGGACGTTTTTCAATGGCAAAAATCAATGAATATTGTAAATGCACAAACTAATTTCTCCGCATTGCAAGGTGCAATTCTGGAATTTTTTGCTTTTTGCTGCTCCTCTTAGCATGATAAAGAAGATTCAAAGAGAGTGAGATGCCAGCTCCTTTCATTCAGTCAGTAGCTTCAAACATTTCTGGTATATGAATAACATGATGTTTTTCAATGGCAAAAATCAATGAATATTGTAAATGCACAAACAGTAATTTCTCCGCATTGCAAGGTGCAATTCTGAAATTTTTTGCTTTTTCCTGCTCCTCTAAGCATGATAAAGAAGATTCAAAGAGAGTGAGATGCCAGCTCCTTTCATTCAGTCAGTAGCTTCAATCATTTCTGGACGTTTTTCAATGGCAAAAATCAATGAATATTGTAAATGCACAAACAGTAATTTCTCCGCATTGCAAGGTGCAATTCTGAAATTTTTTGCTTTTTCCTGCACCTCTTAGCATGATAAAGAAGATTCAAAGAGAGTGAGATGCCAGCTCCTTTCATTCAGTCAGTAGCTTCAAACATTTCTGGTATATGAATAACATGATGTTTTTCAATGGCAAAAATCAATGAATATTGTAAATGCACAAACAGTAATTTCTCCGCATTGAAAGGTGCAATTCTGAAATTTTTTGCTTTTTCCTGCTCCTCTTAGCATGATAAAGAAGATTCAAAGAGAGTGAGATGCCAGCTCCTTTCATTCAGTCAGTAGCTTCAATCATTTCTGGACGTTTTTCAATGGCAAAAACCAATGAATATTGTAAATGCACAAACAGTAATTTCTCCGCATTGCAAGGTGCAATTCTGAAATTTTTTGCTTTTTCCTGCTCCTCTTAGCATGATAAAGAAGATTCAAAGAGAGTGAGATGCCAGCTCCTTTCATTCAGTCAGTAGCTTCAATCATTTCTGGACGTTTTTCAATGGCAAAAATCAATGAATATTGTAAATGCACAAACAGTAATTTCTCCGCATTGCAAGGTGCAATTCTGAAATTTTTTGCTTTTTTCTGCTCCTCTTAGCATGATAAAGAAGATTCAAAGAGAGTGAGATGCCAGCTCCTTTCATTCAGTCAGTAGCTTCAAACATTTCTGGTATATGAATAACATGATGTTTTTCAATGGCAAAAATCAATGAATATTGTAAATGCACAAACAGTAATTTCTCCGCATTGCAAGGTGCAATTCTGAAATTTTTTGCTTTTTCCTGCTCCTCTTAGCATGATAAAGAAGATTCAAAGAGAGTGAGATGCCAGCTCCTTTCATTCAGTCAGTAGCTTCAATCATTTCTGGTATATGAATAACATGATGTTTTTCAATGGCAAAAATCAATGAATATTGTAAATGCACAAACAGTAATTTCTCCGCATTGCAAGGTGCAATTCTGAAATTTTTTGCTTTTTCCTGCTCCTCTAAGCATGATAAAGAAGATTCAAAGAGAGTGATATGCCAGCTCCTTTCATTCAGTCAGTAGCTTCAATCATTTCTGGACGTTTTTCAATGGCAAAAATCAATGACTATTGTAAATGCACAAACAGTAATTTCTCCGCATTGCAAGGTGCAATTCTGAAATTTTTTGCTTTTTCCTGCACCTCTTAGCATGATAAAGAAGATTCAAAGAGAGTGAGATGCCAGCTCCTTTCATTCAGTCAGTAGCTTCAAACATTTCTGGTATATGAATAACATGATGTTTTTCAATGGCAAAAATCAATGAATATTGTAAATGCACAAACAGTAATTTCTCCGCATTGAAAGGTGCAATTCTGAAATTTTTTGCTTTTTCCTGCTCCTCTTAGCATGATAAAGAAGATTCAAAGAGAGTGAGATGCCAGCTCCTTTCATTCAGTCAGTAGCTTCAATCATTTCTGGACGTTTTTCAATGGCAAAAACCAATGAATATTGTAAATGCACAAACAGTAATTTCTCCGCATTGCAAGGTGCAATTCTGAAATTTTTTGCTTTTTCCTGCTCCTCTTAGCATGATAAAGAAGATTCAAAGAGAGTGAGATGCCAGCTCCTTTCATTCAGTCAGTAGCTTCAATCATTTCTGGACGTTTTTCAATGGCAAAAATCAATGAATATTGTAAATGCACAAACAGTAATTTCTCCGCATTGCAAGGTGCAATTCTGAAATTTTTTGCTTTTTTCTGCTCCTCTTAGCATGATAAAGAAGATTCAAAGAGAGTGAGATGCCAGCTCCTTTCATTCAGTCAGTAGCTTCAAACATTTCTGGTATATGAATAACATGATGTTTTTCAATGGCAAAAATCAATGAATATTGTAAATGCACAAACAGTAATTTCTCCGCATTGCAAGGTGCAATTCTGAAATTTTTTGCTTTTTCCTGCTCCTCTTAGCATGATAAAGAAGATTCAAAGAGAGTGAGATGCCAGCTCCTTTCATTCAGTCAGTAGCTTCAATCATTTCTGGACGTTTTTCAATTGCAAAAATCAAAGAATATTGTAAATGCACAAACAGTAATTTCTCCGCATTGCAAGGTGCAATTCTGAAATTTTTTGCTTTTTCCTGCTCCTCTTAGCAAGATAAACAAGATTCAAAGAGAGTGAGATGCCAGCTCCTTTCATTCAGTCAGTAGCTTCAATCATTTCTGGACGTTTTTCAATGGCAAAAATCAATGAATATTGTAAATGCACAAACAAATTTCTCCGCATTGCAAGGTGCAATTCTGAAATTTTTTGCTTTTTGCTGCTCCTCTTAGCATGATAAAGAAGATTCAAAGAGAGTGAGATGCCAGCTCCTTTCATTCAGTCAGTAGATTCAATCATTTCTGGACGTTTTTCAATGGCAAAAATCAATGAATATTGTAAATGCACAAACAGTAATTTCTCCGTATTGCAAGGTGCAATTCTGAAATTTTTTGCTTTTTCCTGCTCCTCTTAGCATGATAAAGAAGATTCAAAGAGAGTGAGATGCCAGCTCCTTTCATTCAGTCAGTAGCTTCAATCATTTCTGGACGTTTTTCAATGGCAAAAATGAATGAATATTGTAAATGCACAAACAGTAATTTCTCCGCATTGCAAGGTGCAATTCTGAAATTTTTTGCTTTTTCCTGCTCCTCTTAGCATGATAAAGAAGATTCAAAGAGAGTGAGATGCCAGCTCCTTTCATTCAGTCAGTAGCTTCAATCATTTCTGGACGTTTTTCAATGGCAAAAATCAATGAATATTGTAAATGCACAAAGAGTAATTTCTCCGCATTGCAAGGTGCAATTCTGAAATTTTTTGCTTTTTCCTGCTCCTCTTAGCATGATAAAGAAGATTCAAAGAGAGTGAGATGCCAGCTCCTTTCATTCAGTCAGTAGCTTCAAACATTTCTGGTATATGAATAACATGATGTTTTTCAATGGCAAAAATCAATGAATATTGTAAATGCACAAACAGTAATTTCTCCGCATTGCAAGGTGCAATTCTGAAATTTTTTGCTTTTTCCTGCTCTTCTTAGCATGATAAAGAAGATGCAAAGAGAGTGAGATGCCAGCTCCTTTCATTCAGTCAGTAGCTTCAATCATTTCTGGTATATGAATAACATGATGTTTTTCAATGGCAAAAATCAATGAATATTGTAAATGCACAAACAGTAATTTCTCCGCATTGCAAGGTGCAATTCTGAAATTTTTTGCTTTTTCCTGCTCCTCTAAGCATGATAAAGAAGATTCAAAGAGAGTGAGATGCCAGCTCCTTTCATTCAGTCAGTAGCTTCAATCATTTCTGGACGTTTTTCAATGGCAAAAATCAATGAATATTGTAAATGCACAAACAGTAATTTCTCCGCATTGCAAGGTGCAATTCTGAAATTTTTTGCTTTTTCCTGCACCTCTTAGCATGATAAAGAAGATTCAAAGAGAGTGAGATGCCAGCTCCTTTCATTCAGTCAGTAGCTTCAAACATTTCTGGTATATGAATAACATGATGTTTTTCAATGGCAAAAATCAATGAATATTGTAAATGCACAAACAGTAATTTCTCCGCATTGAAAGGTGCAATTCTGAAATTTTTTGCTTTTTCCTGCTCCTCTTAGCATGATAAAGAAGATTCAAAGAGAGTGAGATGCCAGCTCCTTTCATTCAGTCAGTAGCTTCAATCATTTCTGGACGTTTTTCAATGGCAAAAACCAATGAATATTGTAAATGCACAAACAGTAATTTCTCCCCATTGCAAGGTGCAATTCTGAAATTTTTTGCTTTTTCCTGCTCCTCTTAGCATGATAAAGAAGATTCAAAGAGAGTGAGATGCCAGCTCCTTTCATTCAGTCAGTAGCTTCAATCATTTCTGGACGTTTTTCAATGGCAAAAATCAATGAATATTGTAAATGCACAAACAGTAATTTCTCCGCATTGCAAGGTGCAATTCTGAAATTTTTTGCTTTTTTCTGCTCCTCTTAGCATGATAAAGAAGATTCAAAGAGAGTGAGATGCCAGCTCCTTTCATTCAGTCAGTAGCTTCAAACATTTCTGGTATATGAATAACATGATGTTTTTCAATGGCAAAAATCAATGAATATTGTAAATGCACAAACAGTAATTTCTCCGCATTGCAAGGTGCAATTCTGAAATTTTTTGCTTTTTCCTGCTCCTCTTAGCATGATAAAGAAGATTCAAAGAGAGTGAGATGCCAGCTCCTTTCATTCAGTCAGTAGCTTCAATCATTTCTGGTATATGAATAACATGATGTTTTTCAATGGCAAAAATCAATGAATATTGTAAATGCACAAACAGTAATTTCTCCGCATTGCAAGGTGCAATTCTGAAATTTTTTGCTTTTTCCTGCTCCTCTAAGCATGATAAAGAAGATTCAAAGAGAGTGAGATGCCAGCTCCTTTCATTCAGTCAGTAGCTTCAATCATTTCTGGACGTTTTTCAATGGCAAAAATCAATGAATATTGTAAATGCACAAACAGTAATTTCTCCGCATTGCAAGGTGCAATTCTGAAATTTTTTGCTTTTTCCTGCACCTCTTAGCATGATAAAGAAGATTCAAAGAGAGTGAGATGCCAGCTCCTTTCATTCAGTCAGTAGCTTCAAACATTTCTGGTATATGAATAACATGATGTTTTTCAATGGCAAAAATCAATGAATATTGTAAATGCACAAACAGTAATTTCTCCGCATTGAAAGGTGCAATTCTGAAATTTTTTGCTTTTTCCTGCTCCTCTTAGCATGATAAAGAAGATTCAAAGAGAGTGAGATGCCAGCTCCTTTCATTCAGTCAGTAGCTTCAATCATTTCTGGACGTTTTTCAATGGCAAAAACCAATGAATATTGTAAATGCACAAACAGTAATTTCTCCGCATTGCAAGGTGCAATTCTGAAATTTTTTGCTTTTTCCTGCTCCTCTTAGCATGATAAAGAAGATTCAAAGAGAGTGAGATGCCAGCTCCTTTCATTCAGTCAGTAGCTTCAATCATTTCTGGACGTTTTTCAATGGCAAAAATCAATGAATATTGTAAATGCACAAACAGTAATTTCTCCGCATTGCAAGGTGCAATTCTGAAATTTTTTGCTTTTTTCTGCTCCTCTTAGCATGATAAAGAAGATTCAAAGAGAGTGAGATGCCAGCTCCTTTCATTCAGTCAGTAGCTTCAAACACTTCTGGTATATGAATAACATGATGTTTTTCAATGCCAAAAATCAATGAATATTGTAAATGCACAAACAGTAATTTCTCCGCATTGCAAGGTGCAATTCTGAAATTTTTTGCTTTTTCCTGCTCCTCTTAGCATGATAAAGAAGATTCAAAGAGAGTGAGATGCCAGCTCCTTTCATTCAGTCAGTAGCTTCAATCATTTCTGGACGTTTTTCAATGGCAAAAATCAAAGAATATTGTAAATGCACAAACAGTAATTTCTCCGCATTGCAAGGTGCAATTCTGAAATTTTTTGCTTTTTCCTGCTCCTCTTAGCAAGATAAACAAGATTCAAAGAGAGTGAGATGCCAGCTCCTTTCATTCAGTCAGTAGCTTCAATCATTTCTGGACGTTTTTCAATGGCAAAAATCAATGAATATTGTAAATGCACAAACAAATTTCTCCGCATTGCAAGGTGCAATTCTGAAATTTTTTGCTTTTTGCTGCTCCTCTTAGCATGATAAAGAAGATTCAAAGAGAGTGAGATGCCAGCTCCTTTCATTCAGTCAGTAGCTTCAATCATTTCTGGACGTTTTTCAATGGCAAAAATCAATGAATATTGTAAATGCACAAACAGTAATTTCTCCATATTGCAAGGTGCAATTCTGAAATTTTTTGCTTTTTCCTGCTCCTCTTAGCATGATAAAGAAGATTCAAAGAGAGTGAGATGCCAGCTCCTTTCATTCAGTCAGTAGCTTCAATCATTTCTGGACGTTTTTCAATGGCAAAAATCAATGAATATTGTAAATGCACAAACAGTAATTTCTCCGCATTGCAAGGTGCAATTCTGAAATTTTTTGCTTTTTCCTGCTCCTCTTAGCATGATAAAGAAGATTCAAAGAGAGTGAGATGCCAGCTCCTTTCATTCAGTCAGTAGCTTCAATCATTTCTGGACGTTTTTCAATGGCAAAAATCAATGAATATTGTAAATGCACAAAGAGTAATTTCTCCGCATTGCAAGGTGCAATTCTGAAATTTTTTGCTTTTTCCTGCTCCTCTTAGCATGATAAAGAAGATTCAAAGAGAGTGAGATGCCAGCTCCTTTCATTCAGTCAGTAGCTTCAAACATTTCTGGTATATGAATAACATGATGTTTTTCAATGGCAAAAATCAATGAATATTGTAAATGCACAAACAGTAATTTCTCCGCATTGCAAGGTGCAATTCTGAAATTTTTTGCTTTTTCCTGCTCTTCTTAGCATGATAAAGAAGATTCAAAGAGAGTGAGATGCCAGCTCCTTTCATTCAGTCAGTAGCTTCAATCATTTCTGGTATATGAATAACATGATGTTTTTCAATGGCAAAAATCAATGAATATTGTAAATGCACAAACAGTAATTTCTCCGCATTGCAAGGTGCAATTCTGAAATTTTTTGCTTTTTCCTGCTCCTCTAAGCATGATAAAGAAGATTCAAAGAGAGTGAGATGCCAGCTCCTTTCATTCAGTCAGTAGCTTCAATCATTTCTGGACGTTTTTCAATGGCAAAAATCAATGAATATTGTAAATGCACAAACAGTAATTTCTCCGCATTGCAAGGTGCAATTCTGAAATTTTTTGCTTTTTCCTGCACCTCTTAGCATGATAAAGAAGATTCAAAGAGAGTGAGATGCCAGCTCCTTTCATTCAGTCAGTAGCTTCAAACATTTCTGGTATATGAATAACATGATGTTTTTCAATGGCAAAAATCAATGAATATTGTAAATGCACAAACAGTAATTTCTCCGCATTGAAAGGTGCAATTCTGAAATTTTTTGCTTTTTCCTGCTCCTCTTAGCATGATAAAGAAGATTCAAAGAGAGTGAGATGCCAGCTCCTTTCATTCAGTCAGTAGCTTCAATCATTTCTGGACGTTTTTCAATGGCAAAAACCAATGAATATTGTAAATGCACAAACAGTAATTTCTCCGCATTGCAAGGTGCAATTCTGAAATTTTTTGCTTTTTCCTGCTCCTCTTAGCATGATAAAGAAGATTCAAAGAGAGTGAGATGCCAGCTCCTTTCATTCAGTCAGTAGCTTCAATCATTTCTGGACGTTTTTCAATGGCAAAAATCAATGAATATTGTAAATGCACAAACAGTAATTTCTCCGCATTGCAAGGTGCAATTCTGAAATTTTTTGCTTTTTTCTGCTCCTCTTAGCATGATAAAGAAGATTCAAAGAGAGTGAGATGCCAGCTCCTTTCATTCAGTCAGTAGCTTCAATCATTTCTGGACGTTTTTCAATGGCAAAAACCAATGAATATTGTAAATGCACAAACAGTAATTTCTCCGCATTGCAAGGTGCAATTCTGAAATTTTTTGCTTTTTCCTGCTCCTCTTAGCATGATAAAGAAGATTCAAAGAGAGTGAGATGCCAGCTCCTTTCATTCAGTCAGTAGCTTCAATCATTTCTGGACGTTTTTCAATGGCAAAAATCAATGAATATTGTAAATGCACAAACAGTAATTTCTCCGCATTGCAAGGTGCAATTCTGAAATTTTTTGCTTTTTTCTGCTCCTCTTAGCATGATAAAGAAGATTCAAAGAGAGTGAGATGCCAGCTCCTTTCATTCAGTCAGTAGCTTCAAACATTTCTGGTATATGAATAACATGATGTTTTTCAATGGCAAAAATCAATGAATATTGTAAATGCACAAACAGTAATTTCTCCGCATTGCAAGGTGCAATTCTGAAATTTTTTGCTTTTTCCTGCTCCTCTTAGCATGATAAAGAAGATTCAAAGAGAGTGAGATGCCAGCTCCTTTCATTCAGTCAGTAGCTTCAATCATTTCTGGACGTTTTTCAATGGCAAAAATCAATGAATATTGTAAATGCACAAACAGTAATTTCTCCGCATTGCAAGGTGCAATTCTGAAATTTTTTGCTTTTTCCTGCTCCTCTTAGCAAGATAAACAAGATTCAAAGAGAGTGAGATGCCAGCTCCTTTCATTCAGTCAGTAGCTTCAATCATTTCTGGACGTTTTTCAATGGCAAAAATCAATGAATATTGTAAATGCACAAACTAATTTCTCCGCATTGCAAGGTGCAATTCTGAAATTTTTTGCTTTTTGCTGCTCCTCTTAGCATGATAAAGAAGATTCAAAGAGAGTGAGATGCCAGCTCCTTTCATTCAGTCAGTAGCTTCAATCATTTCTGGACGTTTTTCAATGGCAAAAATCAATGAATATTGTAAATGCACAAACAGTAATTTCTCCGCATTGCAAGGTGCAATTCTGAAATTTTTTGCTTTTTCCTGCTCCTCTTAGCATGATAAAGAAGATTCAAAGAGAGTGAGATGCCAGCTCCTTTCATTCAGTCAGTAGCTTCAATCATTTCTGGACGTTTTTCAATGGCAAAAATCAATGAATATTGTAAATGCACAAAGAGTAATTTCTCCGCATTGCAAGGTGCAATTCTGAAATTTTTTGCTTTTTCCTGCTCCTCTTAGCATGATAAAGAAGATTCAAAGAGAGTGAGATGCCAGCTCCTTTCATTCAGTCAGTAGCTTCAAACATTTCTGGTATATGAATAACATGATGTTTTTCAATGGCAAAAATCAATGAATATTGTAAATGCACAAACAGTAATTTCTCCGCATTGCAAGGTGCAATTCTGAAATTTTTTGCTTTTTCCTGCTCTTAGCATGATAAAGAAGATTCAAAGAGAGTGAGATGCCAGCTCCTTTCATTCAGTCAGTAGCTTCAATCATTTCTGGTATATGAATAACATGATGTTTTTCAATGGCAAAAATCAATGAATATTGTAAATGCACAAACAGTAATTTCTCCGCATTGCAAGGTGCAATTCTGAAATTTTTTGCTTTTTCCTGCTCCTCTAAGCATGATAAAGAAGATTCAAGGAGAGTGAGATGCCAGCTCCTTTCATTCAGTCAGTAGCTTCAATCATTTCTGGACGTTTTTCAATGGCAAAAATCAATGAATATTGTAAATGCACAAAGAGTAATTTCTCCGCATTGCAAGGTGCAATTCTAAAATTTTTTGCTTTTTCCTGCTCCTCTTAGCATGATAAAGAAGATTCAAAGAGAGTGAGATGCCAGCTCCTTTCATTCAGTCAGTAGCTTCAATCATTTCTGGACGTTTTTCAATGGCAAAAATCAATGAATATTGTAAATGCACAAACAGTAATTTCTCCGCATTGCAAGGTGCAATTCTGAAATTTTTTGCTTTTTCCTGCTCCTCTTAGCATGTAAAAGAAGATTCAAAGAGAGTGAGATGCCAGCTCCTTTCATTCAGTCAGTAGCTTCAATCATTTCTGGACGTTTTTCAATGGCAAAAATCAATGAATATTGTAAATGCACAAACAGTAATTTCTCCACATTGCAAGGTGCAATTCTGAAATTTTTTGCTTTTTCCTGCACCTCTTAGCATGATAAAGAAGATTCAAAGAGAGTGAGATGCCAGCTCCTTTCATTCAGTCAGTAGCTTCAAACACTTCTGGTATATGAATAACATGATGTTTTTCAATGGCAAAAATCAATGAATATTGTAAATGCACACAGTAATTTCTCCGCATTGAAAGGTGCAATTCTGAAATTTTTTGCTTTTTCCTGCTACTCTTAGCATGATAAAGAAGATTCAAAGAGAGTGAGATGCCAGCTCCTTTCATTCAGTCAGTAGCTTCAATCATTTCTGGACGTTTTTCAATGGCAAAAACCAATGAATATTGTAAATGCACAAACAGTAATTTCTCCGCATTGCAAGGTGCAATTCTGAAATTTTTTGCTTTTTCCTGCTCCTCTTAGCATGATAAAGAAGATTCAAAGAGAGTGAGATGCCAGCTCCTTTCATTCAGTCAGTAGCTTCAATCATTTCTGGACGTTTTTCAATGGCAAAAATCAATGAATATTGTAAATGCACAAACAGTAATTTCTCCGCATTGCAAGGTGCAATTCTGAAATTTTTTGCTTTTTTCTGCTCCTCTTAGCATGATAAAGAAGATTCAAAGAGAGTGAGATGCCAGCTCCTTTCATTCAGTCAGTAGCTTCAAACATTTCTGGTATATGAATAACATGATGTTTTTCAATGGCAAAAATCAATGAATATTGTAAATGCACAAACAGTAATTTCTCCGCATTGCAAGGTGCAATTCTGAAATTTTTTGCTTTTTCCTGCTCCTCTTAGCATGATAAAGAAGATTCAAAGAGAGTGAGATGCCAGCTCCTTTCATTCAGTCAGTAGCTTCAATCATTTCTGGACGTTTTTCAATGGCAAAAATCTATGAATATTGTAAATGCACAAACAGTAATTTCTCCGCATTGCAAGGTGCAATTCTGAAATTTTTTGCTTTTTCCTGCTCCTCTTAGCAAGATAAACAAGATTCAAAGAGAGTGAGATGCCAGCTCCTTTCATTCAGTCAGTAGCTTCAATCATTTCTGGACGTTTTTCAATGGCAAAAATCAATGAATATTGTAAATGCACAAACAGTAATTTCTCCGCATTGCAAGGTGCAATTCTGAAATTTTTTGCTTTTTCCTGCTCCTCTTAGCATGATAAAGAAGATTCAAAGAGAGTGAGATGCCAGCTCCTTTCATTCAGTCAGTAGCTTCAATCATTTCTGGACGTTTTTCAATGGCAAAAATCAATGAATATTGTAAATGCACAAACTAATTTCTCCGCATTGCAAGGTGCAATTCTGAAATTTTTTGCTTTTTGCTGCTCCTCTTAGCATGATAAAGAAGATTCAAAGAGAGTGAGATGCCAGCTCCTTTCATTCAGTCAGTAGCTTCAAACATTTCTGGTATATGAATAACATGATGTTTTTCAATGGCAAAAATCAATGAATATTGTAAATGCACAAACAGTAATTTCTCCGCATTGCAAGGTGCAATTCTGAAATTTTTTGCTTTTTCCTGCTCCTCTTAGCATGATAAAGAAGATTCAAAGAGAGTGAGATGCCAGCTCCTTTCATTCAGTCAGTAGCTTCAATCATTTCTGGACGTTTTTCAATGGCAAAAATCATTGAATATTGTAAATGCACAAACAGTAATTTCTCCGCATTGCAAGGTGCAATTCTGAAATTTTTTGCTTTTTCCTGCTCCTCTTAGCATGATAAAGAAGATTCAAAGAGAGTGAGATGCCAGCTCCTTTCATTCAGTCAGTAGCTTCAATCATTTCTGGTATATGAATAACATGATGTTTTTCAATGGCAAAAATCAATGAATATTGTAAATGCACAAACAGTAATTTCTCCGTATTGCAAGGTGCAATTCTGAAATTTTTTGCTTTTTCCTGCTCCTCTTAGCATGATAAAGAAGATTCAAAGAGAGTGAGATGCCAGCTCCTTTCATTCAGTCAGTAGCTTCAATCATTTCTGGACGTTTTTCAATGGCAAAAATCAATGAATATTGTAAATGCACAAACAGTAATTTCTCCGCATTGCAAGGTGCAATTCTGAAATTTTTTGCTTTTTCCTGCTCCTCTTAGCATGATAAACAAGATTCAAAGAGAGTGAGATGCCAGCTCCTTTCATTCAGTCAGTAGCTTCAATCATTTCTGGACGTTTTTCAATGGCAAAAATCAATGAATATTGTAAATGCACAAACAGTAATTTCTCCGCATTGCAAGGTGCAATTCTGAAATTTTTTGCTTTTTCCTGCTCCTCTTAGCATGATAAAGAAGATTCAAAGAGAGTGAGATGCCAGCTCCTTTCATTCAGTCAGTAGCTTCAAACATTTCTGGTATATGAATAACATGATGTTTTTCAATGGCAAAAATCAATGAATATTGTAAATGCACAAACAGTAATTTCTCCACATTGCAAGGTGCAATTCTGAAATTTTTTGCTTTTTCCTGCTCCTCTTAGCATGATAAAGAAGATTCAAAGAGAGTGAGATGCCAGCTCCTTTCATTCAGTCAGTAGCTTCAATCATTTCTGGACGTTTTTCAATGGCAAAAATCAATGAATATTGTAAATGCACAAACAGTAATTTCTCCGCATTGCAAGGTGCAATTCTGAAATTTTTTGCTTTTTCCTGCTCCTCTTAGCATGATAAAGAAGATTCAAAGAGAGTGAGATGCCAGCTCCTTTCATTCAGTCAGTAGCTTCAATCATTTCTGGACGTTTTTCAATGGCAAAAATCTATGAATATTGTAAATGCACAAACAGTAATTTCTCCGCATTGCAAGGTGCAATTCTGAAATTTTTTGCTTTTTCCTGCTCCTCTTAGCAAGATAAACAAGATTCAAAGAGAGTGAGATGCCAGCTCCTTTCATTCAGTCAGTAGCTTCAATCATTTCTGGACGTTTTTCAATGGCAAAAATCAATGAATATTGTAAATGCACAAACAGTAATTTCTCCGCATTGCAAGGTGCAATTCTGAAATTTTTTGCTTTTTCCTGCTCCTCTTAGCATGATAAAGAAGATTCAAAGAGAGTGAGATGCCAGCTCCTTTCATTCAGTCAGTAGCTTCAATCATTTCTGGACGTTTTTCAATGGCAAAAATCAATGAATATTGTAAATGCACAAACAGTAATTTCTCCGCATTGCAAGGTGCAATTCTGAAATTTTTTGCTTTTTCCTGCACCTCTTAGCATGATAAAGAAGATTCAAAGAGAGTGAGATGCCAGCTCCTTTCATTCAGTCAGTAGCTTCAAACATTTCTGGTATATGAATAACATGATGTTTTTCAATGGCAAAAATCAATGAATATTGTAAATGCACAAACAGTAATTTCTCCGCATTGAAAGGTGCAATTCTGAAATTTTTTGCTTTTTCCTGCTCCTCTTAGCATGATAAAGAAGATTCAAAGAGAGTGAGATGCCAGCTCCTTTCATTCAGTCAGTAGCTTCAATCATTTCTGGACGTTTTTCAATGGCAAAAACCAATGAATATTGTAAATGCACAAACAGTAATTTCTCCGCATTGCAAGGTGCAATTCTGAAATTTTTTGCTTTTTCCTGCTCCTCTTAGCATGATAAAGAAGATTCAAAGAGAGTGAGATGCCAGCTCCTTTCATTCAGTCAGTAGCTTCAATCATTTCTGGACGTTTTTCAATGGCAAAAATCAATGAATATTGTAAATGCACAAACAGTAATTTCTCCGCATTGCAAGGTGCAATTCTGAAATTTTTTGCTTTTTTCTGCTCCTCTTAGCATGATAAAGAAGATTCAAAGAGAGTGAGATGCCAGCTCCTTTCATTCAGTCAGTAGCTTCAAACATTTCTGGTATATGAATAACATGATGTTTTTCAATGGCAAAAATCAATGAATATTGTAAATGCACAAACAGTAATTTCTCCGCATTGCAAGGTGCAATTCTGAAATTTTTTGCTTTTTCCTGCTCCTCTTAGCATGATAAAGAAGATTCAAAGAGAGTGAGATGCCAGCTCCTTTCATTCAGTCAGTAGCTTCAATCATTTCTGGACGTTTTTCAATGGCAAAAATCTATGAATACTGTAAATGCACAAACAGTAATTTCTCCGCATTGCAAGGTGCAATTCTGAAATTTTTTGCTTTTTCCTGCTCCTCTTAGCAAGATAAACAAGATTCAAAGAGAGTGAGATGCCAGCTCCTTTCATTCAGTCAGTAGCTTCAATCATTTCTGGACGTTTTTCAATGGCAAAAATCAATGAATATTGTAAATGCACAAACAGTAATTTCTCCGCATTGCAAGGTGCAATTCTGAAATTTTTTGCTTTTTCCTGCTCCTCTTAGCATGATAAAGAAGATTCAAAGAGAGTGAGATGCCAGCTCCTTTCATTCAGTCAGTAGCTTCAATCATTTCTGGACGTTTTTCAATGGCAAAAATCAATGAATATTGTAAATGCACAAACTAATTTCTCCGCATTGCAAGGTGCAATTCTGAAATTTTTTGCTTTTTGCTGCTCCTCTTAGCATGATAAAGAAGATTCAAAGAGAGTGAGATGCCAGCTCCTTTCATTCAGTCAGTAGCTTCAAACATTTCTGGTATATGAATAACATGATGTTTTTCAATGGCAAAAATCAATGAATATTGTAAATGCACAAACAGTAATTTCTCCGCATTGCAAGGTGCAATTCTGAAATTTTTTGCTTTTTCCTGCTCCTCTTAGCATGATAAAGAAGATTCAAAGAGAGTGAGATGCCAGCTCCTTTCATTCAGTCAGTAGCTTCAATCATTTCTGGACGTTTTTCAATGGCAAAAATAATTGAATATTGTAAATGCACAAACAGTAATTTCTCCGCATTGCAAGGTGCAATTCTGAAATTTTTTGCTTTTTCCTGCTCCTCTTAGCATGATAAAGAAGATTCAAAGAGAGTGAGATGCCAGCTCCTTTCATTCAGTCAGTAGCTTCAATCATTTCTGGTATATGAATAACATGATGTTTTTCAATGGCAAAAATCAATGAATATTGTAAATGCACAAACAGTAATTTCTCCGTATTGCAAGGTGCAATTCTGAAATTTTTTGCTTTTTCCTGCTCCTCTTAGCATGATAAAGAAGATTCAAAGAGAGTGAGATGCCAGCTCCTTTCATTCAGTCAGTAGCTTCAATCATTTCTGGACGTTTTTCAATGGCAAAAATCAATGAATATTGTAAATGCACAAACAGTAATTTCTCCGCATTGCAAGGTGCAATTCTGAAATTTTTTGCTTTTTCCTGCTCCTCTTAGCATGATAAACAAGATTCAAAGAGAGTGAGATGCCAGCTCCTTTCATTCAGTCAGTAGCTTCAATCATTTCTGGACGTTTTTCAATGGCAAAAATCAATGAATATTGTAAATGCACAAACAGTAATTTCTCCGCATTGCAAGGTGCAATTCTGAAATTTTTTGCTTTTTCCTGCTCCTCTTAGCATGATAAAGAAGATTCAAAGAGAGTGAGATGCCAGCTCCTTTCATTCAGTCAGTAGCTTCAATCATTTCTGGTATATGAATAACATGATGTTTTTCAATGGCAAAAATCAATGAATATTGTAAATGCACAAACAGTAATTTCTCCGTATTGCAAGGTGCAATTCTGAAATTTTTTGCTTTTTCCTGCTCCTCTTAGCATGATAAAGAAGATTCAAAGAGAGTGAGATGCCAGCTCCTTTCATTCAGTCAGTAGATTCAATCATTTCTGGACGTTTTTCAATGGCAAAAATCAATGAATATTGTAAATGCACAAACAGTAATTTCTCCGCATTGCAAGGTGCAATTCTGAAATTTTTTGCTTTTTCCTGCTCCTCTTAGCATGATAAACAAGATTCAAAGAGAGTGAGATGCCAGCTCCTTTCATTCAGTCAGTAGCTTCAATCATTTCTGGACGTTTTTCAATGGCAAAAATCAATGAATATTGTAAATGCACAAACAGTAATTTCTCCGCATTGCAAGGTGCAATTCTGAAATTTTTTGCTTTTTCCTGCTCCTCTTAGCATGATAAAGAAGATTCAAAGAGAGTGAGATGCCAGCTCCTTTCATTCAGTCAGTAGCTTCAATCATTTCTGGACGTTTTTCAATGGCAAAAATCTATGAATATTGTAAATGCACAAACAGTAATTTCTCCGCATTGCAAGGTGCAATTCTGAAATTTTTTGCTTTTTCCTGCTCCTCTTAGCAAGATAAACAAGATTCAAAGAGAGTGAGATGCCAGCTCCTTTCATTCAGTCAGTAGCTTCAATCATTTCTGGACGTTTTTCAATGGCAAAAATCAATGAATATTGTAAATGCACAAACAGTAATTTCTCCGCATTGCAAGGTGCAATTCTGAAATTTTTTGCTTTTTCCTGCTCCTCTTAGCATGATAAAGAAGATTCAAAGAGAGTGAGATGCCAGCTCCTTTCATTCAGTCAGTAGCTTCAATCATTTCTGGACGTTTTTCAATGGCAAAATTCAATGAATATTGTAAATGCACAAACAGTAATTTCTCCGCATTGCAAGGTGCAATTCTGAAATTTTTTGCTTTTTCCTGCACCTCTTAGCATGATAAAGAAGATTCAAAGAGAGTGAGATGCCAGCTCCTTTCATTCAGTCAGTAGCTTCAAACATTTCTGGTATATGAATAACATGATGTTTTTCAATGGCAAAAATCAATGAATATTGTAAATGCACAAACAGTAATTTCTCCGCATTGAAAGGTGCAATTCTGAAATTTTTTGCTTTTTCCTGCTCCTCTTAGCATGATAAAGAAGATTCAAAGAGAGTCAGATGCCAGCTCCTTTCATTCAGTCAGTAGCTTCAATCATTTCTGGACATTTTTCAATGGCAAAAACCAATGAATATTGTAAATGCACAAACAGTAATTTCTCCGCATTGCAAGGTGCAATTCTGAAATTTTTTGCTTTTTCCTGCTCCTCTTAGCATGATAAAGAAGATTCAAAGAGAGTGAGATGCCAGCTCCTTTCATTCAGTCAGTAGCTTCAATCATTTCTGGACGTTTTTCAATGGCAAAAATCAATGAATATTGTAAATGCACAAACAGTAATTTCTCCGCATTGCAAGGTGCAATTCTGAAATTTTTTGCTTTTTTCTGCTCCTCTTAGCATGATAAAGAAGATTCAAAGAGAGTGAGATGCCAGCTCCTTTCATTCAGTCAGTAGCTTCAAACATTTCTGGTATATGAATAACATGATGTTTTTCAATGGCAAAAATCAATGAATATTGTAAATGCACAAACAGTAATTTCTCCGCATTGCAAGGTGCAATTCTGAAATTTTTTGCTTTTTCCTGCTCCTCTTAGCATGATAAAGAAGATTCAAAGAGAGTGAGATGCCAGCTCCTTTCATTCAGTCAGTAGCTTCAATCATTTCTGGACGTTTTTCAATGGCAAAAATCTATGAATACTGTAAATGCACAAACAGTAATTTCTCCGCATTGCAAGGTGCAATTCTGAAATTTTTTGCTTTTTCCTGCTCCTCTTAGCAAGATAAACAAGATTCAAAGAGAGTGAGATGCCAGCTCCTTTCATTCAGTCAGTAGCTTCAATCATTTCTGGACGTTTTTCAATGGCAAAAATCAATGAATATTGTAAATGCACAAACAGTAATTTCTCCGCATTGCAAGGTGCAATTCTGAAATTTTTTGCTTTTTCCTGCTCCTCTTAGCATGATAAAGAAGATTCAAAGAGAGTGAGATGCCAGCTCCTTTCATTCAGTCAGTAGCTTCAATCATTTCTGGACGTTTTTCAATGGCAAAAATCAATGAATATTGTAAATGCACAAACTAATTTCTCCGCATTGCAAGGTGCAATTCTGAAATTTTTGGCTTTTTGCTGCTCCTCTTAGCATGATAAAGAAGATTCAAAGAGAGTGAGATGCCAGCTCCTTTCATTCAGTCAGTAGCTTCAAACATTTCTGGTATATGAATAACATGATGTTTTTCAATGGCAAAAATCAATGAATATTGTAAATGCACAAACAGTAATTTCTCCGCATTGCAAGGTGCAATTCTGAAATTTTTTTCTTTTTCCTGCTCCTCTTAGCATGATAAAGAAGATTCAAAGAGAGTGAGATGCCAGCTCCTTTCATTCAGTCAGTAGCTTCAATCATTTCTGGACGTTTTTCAATGGCAAAAATCATTGAATATTGTAAATGCACAAACAGTAATTTCTCCGCATTGCAAGGTGCAATTCTGAAATTTTTTGCTTTTTCCTGCTCCTCTTAGCATGATAAAGAAGATTCAAAGAGAGTGAGATGCCAGCTCCTTTCATTCAGTCAGTAGCTTCAATCATTTCTGGTATATGAATAACATGATGTTTTTCAATGGCAAAAATCAATGAATATTGTAAATGCACAAACAGTAATTTCTCCGTATTGCAAGGTGCAATTCTGAAATTTTTTGCTTTTTCCTGCTCCTCTTAGCATGATAAAGAAGATTCAAAGAGAGTGAGATGCCAGCTCCTTTCATTCAGTCAGTAGCTTCAATCATTTCTGGACGTTTTTCAATGGCAAAAATCAATGAATATTGTAAATGCACAAACAGTAATTTCTCCGCATTGCAAGGTGCAATTCTGAAATTTTTTGCTTTTTCCTGCTCCTCTTAGCATGATAAACAAGATTCAAAGAGAGTGAGATGCCAGCTCCTTTCATTCAGTCAGTAGCTTCAATCATTTCTGGACGTTTTTCAATGGCAAAAATCAATGAATATTGTAAATGCACAAACAGTAATTTCTCCGCATTGCAAGGTGCAATTCTGAAATTTTTTGCTTTTTCCTGCTCCTCTTAGCATGATAAAGAAGATTCAAAGAGAGTGAGATGCCAGCTCCTTTCATTCAGTCAGTAGCTTCAATCATTTCTGGACGTTTTTCAATGGCAAAAATCAATGAATATTGTAAATGCACAAACAGTAATTTCTCCGCATTGCAAGGTGCAATTCTGAAATTTTTTGCTTTTTCCTGCTCCTCTTAGCATGATAAAGAAGATTCAAAGAGAGTGAGATGCCAGCTCCTTTCATTCAGTCAGTAGCTTCAATCATTTCTGGACGTTTTTCAATGGCAAAAATCTATGAATATTGTAAATGCACAAACAGTAATTTCTCCGCATTGCAAGGTGCAATTCTGAAATTTTTTGCTTTTTCCTGCTCCTCTTAGCATGATAAAGAAGATTCAAAGTGAGTGAGATGCCAGCTCCTTTCATTCAGTCAGTAGCTTCAATCATTTCTGGACGTTTTTCAATGGCAAAAATCTATGAATATTGTAAATGCACAAACAGTAATTTCTCCGCATTGCAAGGTGCAATTCTGAAATTTTTTGCTTTTTCCTGCTCCTCTTAGCAAGATAAACAAGATTCAAAGAGAGTGAGATGCCAGCTCCTTTCATTCAGTCAGTAGCTTCAATCATTTCTGGACGTTTTTCAATGGCAAAAATCAATGAATATTGTAAATGCACAAACAGTAATTTCTCCGCATTGCAAGGTGCAATTCTGAAATTTTTTGCTTTTTCCTGCTCCTCTTAGCATGATAAAGAAGATTCAAAGAGAGTGAGATGCCAGCTCCTTTCATTCAGTCAGTAGCTTCAAACATTTCTGGTATATGAATAACATGATGTTTTTCAATGGCAAAAATCAATGAATATTGTAAATGCACAAACAGTAATTTCTCCGCATTGCAAGGTGCAATTCTGAAATTTTTTGCTTTTTCCTGCTCCTCTTAGCATGATAAAGAAGATTCAAAGAGAGTGAGATGCCATCTCCTTTCATTCAGTCAGTAGCTTCAATCATTTCTGGACGTTTTTCAATGGCAAAAATCATTGAATATTGTAAATGCAAAAACAGTAATTTCTCCGCATTGCAAGGTGCAATTCTGAAATTTTTTGCTTTTTCCTGCTCCTCTTAGCATGATAAAGAAGATTCAAAGAGAGTGAGATGCCAGCTCCTTTCATTCAGTCAGTAGCTTCAATCATTTCTGGTATATGAATAACATGATGTTTTTCAATGGCAAAAATCAATGAATATTGTAAATGCACAAACAGTAATTTCTCCGCATTGCAAGGTGCAATTCTGAAATTTTTTGCTTTTTCCTGCTCCTCTTAGCATGATAAAGAAGATTCAAAGAGAGTGAGATGCCAGCTCCTTTCATTCAGTCAGTAGCTTCAATCATTTCTGGACGTTTTTCAATGGCAAAAATCAATGAATATTGTAAATGCACAAACAGTAATTTCTCCGCATTGCAAGGTGCAATTCTGAAATTTTTTGCTTTTTCCTGCTCCTCTTAGCATGATAAACAAGATTCAAAGAGAGTGAGATGCCAGCTCCTTTCATTCAGTCAGTAGCTTCAATCATTTCTGGACGTTTTTCAATGGCAAAAATCAATGAATATTGTAAATGCACAAACAGTAATTTCTCCGCATTGCAAGGTGCAATTCTGAAATTTTTTGCTTTTTCCTGCTCCTCTTAGCATGATAAAGAAGATTCAAAGAGAGTGAGATGCCAGCTCCTTTCATTCAGTCAGTAGCTTCAAACATTTCTGGTATATGAATAACATGATGTTTTTCAATGGCAAAAATCAATGAATATTGTAAATGCACAAACAGTAATTTCTCCACATTGCAAGGTGCAATTCTGAAATTTTTTGCTTTTTCCTGCTCCTCTTAGCATGATAAAGAAGATTCAAAGAGAGTGAGATGCCAGCTCCTTTCATTCAGTCAGTAGCTTCAATCATTTTTGGACGTTTTTCAATGGCAAAAATCAATGAATATTGTAAGTGCACAAACAGTAATTTCTCCGCATTGCAAGGTGCAATTCTGAAATTTTTTGCTTTTTCCTGCTCCTCTTAGCATGATAAAGAAGATTCAAAGAGAGTGAGATGCCAGCTCCTTTCATTCAGTCAGTAGCTTCAATCATTTCTGGACGTTTTTCAATGGCAAAAATCAATGAATATTGTAAATGCACAAACAGTAATTTCTCCGCATTGCAAGGTGCAATTCTGAAATTTTTTGCTTTTTCCTGCTCCTCTTAGCATGATAAAGAAGATTCAAAGAGAGTGAGATGCCAGCTCCTTTCATTCAGTCAGTAGCTTCAATCATTTCTGGACGTTTTTCAATGGCAAAAATCAATGAATATTGTAAATGCACAAACTAATTTCTCCGCATTGCAAGGTGCAATTCTGAAATTTTTTGCTTTTTGCTGCTCCTCTTAGCATGATAAAGAAGATTCAAAGAGAGTGAGATGCCAGCTCCTTTCATTCAGTCAGTAGCTTCAAACATTTCTGGTATATGAATAACATGATGTTTTTCAATGGCAAAAATCAATGAATATTGTAAATGCACAAACAGTAATTTCTCCGCATTGCAAGGTGCAATTCTGAAATTTTTTGCTTTTTCCTGCTCCTCTTAGCATGATAAAGAAGATTCAAAGAGAGTGAGATGCCAGCTCCTTTCATTCAGTCAGTAGCTTCAATCATTTCTGGACGTTTTTCAATGGCAAAAATCATTGAATATTGTAAATGCACAAACAGTAATTTCTCCGCATTGCAAGGTGCAATTCTGAAATTTTTTGCTTTTTCCTGCTCCTCTTAGCATGATAAAGAAGATTCAAAGAGAGTGAGATGCCAGCTCCTTTCATTCAGTCAGTAGCTTCAATCATTTCTGGTATATGAATAACATGATGTTTTTCAATGGCAAAAATCAATGAATATTGTAAATGCACAAACAGTAATTTCTCCGCATTGCAAGGTGCAATTCTGAAATTTTTTGCTTTTTCCTGCTCCTCTTAGCATGATAAAGAAGATTCAAAGAGAGTGAGATGCCAGCTCCTTTCATTCAGTCAGTAGCTTCAATCATTTCTGGACGTTTTTCAATGGCAAAAATCAATGAATATTGTAAATGCACAAACAGTAATTTCTCCGCATTGCAAGGTGCAATTCTGAAATTTTTTGCTTTTTCCTGCTCCTCTTAGCATGATAAACAAGATTCAAAGAGAGTGAGATGCCAGCTCCTTTCATTCAGTCAGTAGCTTCAATCATTTCTGGACGTTTTTCAATGGCAAAAATCAATGAATATTGTAAATGCACAAACAGTAATTTCTCCGCATTGCAAGGTGCAATTCTGAAATTTTTTGCTTTTTCCTGCTCCTCTTAGCATGATAAAGAAGATTCAAAGAGAGTGAGATGCCAGCTCCTTTCATTCAGTCAGTAGCTTCAAACATTTCTGGTATATGAATAACATGATGTTTTTCAATGGCAAAAATCAATGAATATTGTAAATGCACAAACAGTAATTTCTCCACATTGCAAGGTGCAATTCTGAAATTTTTTGCTTTTTCCTGCTCCTCTTAGCATGATAAAGAAGATTCAAAGAGAGTGAGATGCCAGCTCCTTTCATTCAGTCAGTAGCTTCAATCATTTCTGGACGTTTTTCAATGGCAAAAATCAATGAATATTGTAAATGCACAAACAGTAATTTCTCCGCATTGCAAGGTGCAATTCTGAAATTTTTTGCTTTTTCCTGCTCCTCTTAGCATGATAAAGAAGATTCAAAGAGAGTGAGATGCCAGCTCCTTTCATTCAGTCAGTAGCTTCAATCATTTCTGGACGTTTTTCAATGGCAAAAATCAATGAATATTGTAAATGCACAAACAGTAATTTCTCCGCATTGCAAGGTGCAATTCTGAAAATTTTTGCTTTTTCCTGCTCCTCTTAGCATGATAAAGAAGATTCAAAGAGAGTGAGATGCCAGCTCCTTTCATTCAGTCAGTAGCTTCAATCATTTCTGGGCATTTTTCAATGGCAAAAATCAATGAATATTGTAAATGCACAAACAGTAATTTCTCCGCATTGCAAGGTGCAATTCTGAAATTTTTTGCTTTTTCCTGCTCCTCTTAGCATGATAAAGAAGATTCAAAGAGAGTGAGATGCCAGCTCCTTTCATTCAGTCAGTAGCTTCAAACATTTCTGGTATATGAATAACATGATGTTTTTCAATGGCAAAAATCAATGAATATTGTAAATGCACAAACAGTAATTTCTCCGCATTGAAAGGTGCAATTCTGAAATTTTTTGCTTTTTCCTGCTCCTCTTAGCATGATAAAGAAGATTCAAAGAGAGTGAGATGCCAGCTCCTTTCATTCAGTCAGTAGCATCAATCATTTCTGGACGTTTTTCAATGGCAAAAATCAATGAATATTGTAAATGCACAAACAGTAATTTCTCCGCATTGCAAGGTGCAATTCTGAAATTTTTTGCTTTTTCCTGCTCCTCTTAGCATGATAAAGAAGATTCAAAGAGAGTGAGATGCCAGCTCCTTTCATTCAGTCAGTAGCTTCAAACATTTCTGGTATATGAATAACATGATGTTTTTCAATGGCAAAAATCAATGAATATTGTAAATGCACAAACAGTAATTTCTCCGCATTGCAAGGTGCAATTCTGAAATTTTTTGCTTTTTCCTGCTCCTCTTAGCATGATAAAGAAGATTCAAAGAGAGTGAGATGCCAGCTCCTTTCATTCAGTCAGTAGCTTCAATCATTTCTGGACGTTTTTCAATGGCAAAAATCAATGAATATTGTAAATGCACAAAGAGTAATTTCTCCGCATTGCAAGGTGCAATTCTGAAATTTTTTGCTTTTTCCTGCTCCTCTTAGCAAGATAAACAAGATTCAAAGAGAGTGAGATGCCAGCTCCTTTCATTCAGTCAGTAGCTTCAATCATTTCTGGACGTTTTTCAATGGCAAAAATCAATGAATATTGTAAATGCACAAACAGTAATTTCTCCGCATTGCAAGGTGCAATTCTGAAATTTTTTGCTTTTTCCTGCTCCTCTTAGCATGATAAAGAAGATTCAAAGAGAGTGAGATGCCAGCTCCTTTCATTCAGTCAGTAGCTTCAATCATTTCTGGACGTTTTTCAATGGCAAAAATCAATGAATATTGTAAATGCACAAACTAATTTCTCCGTATTGCAAGGTGCAATTCTGAAATTTTTTGCTTTTTGCTGCTCCTCTTAGCATGATAAAGAAGATTCAAAGAGAGTGAGATGCCAGCTCCTTTCATTCAGTCAGTAGCTTCAATCATTTCTGGACGTTTTTCAATGGCAAAAATCAATGAATATTGTAAATGCACAAACAGTAATTTCTCCGTATTGCAAGGTGCAATTCTGAAATTTTTTGCTTTTTCCTGCTCCTCTTAGCATGATAAAGAAGATTCAAAGAGAGTGAGATGCCAGCTCCTTTCATTCAGTCAGTAGCTTCAATCATTTCTGGACGTTTTTCAATGGCAAAAATCAATGAATATTGTAAATGCACAAACAGTAATTTCTCCGCATTGCAAGGTGCAATTCTGAAATTTTTTGCTTTTTCCTGCTCCTCTTAGCATGATAAAGAAGATTCAAAGAGAGTGAGATGCCAGCTCCTTTCATTCAGTCAGTAGCTTCAATCATTTCTGGACGTTTTTCAATGGCAAAAATCAATGAATATTGTAAATGCACAAAGAGTAATTTCTCCGCATTGCAAGGTGCAATTCTGAAATTTTTTGCTTTTTCCTGCTCCTCTTAGCATGATAAAGAAGATTCAAAGAGAGTGAGATGCCAGCTCCTTTCATTCAGTCAGTAGCTTCAAACATTTCTGGTATATGAATAACATGATGTTTTTCAATGGCAAAAATCAATGAATATTGTAAATGCACAAACAGTAATTTCTCCGCATTGCAAGGTGCAATTCTGAAATTTTTTGCTTTTTCCTGCTCTTCTTAGCATGATAAAGAAGATTCAAAGAGAGTGAGATGCCAGCTCCTTTCATTCAGTCAGTAGCTTCAATCATTTCTGGTATATGAATAACGATGTTTTTCAATGGCAAAAATCAATGAATATTGTAAATGCACAAACAGTAATTTCTCCGCATTGCAAGGTGCAATTCTGAAATTTTTTGCTTTTTCCTGCTCCTCTAAGCATGATAAAGAAGATTCAAAGAGAGTGAGATGCCAGCTCCTTTCATTCAGTCAGTAGCTTCAATCATTTCTGGACGTTTTTCAATGGCAAAAATCAATGAATATTGTAAATGCACAAACAGTAATTTCTCCGCATTGCAAGGTGCAATTCTGAAATTTTTTGCTTTTTCCTGCTCCTCTTAGCATGATAAAGAAGATTCAAAGAGAGTGAGATGCCAGCTCCTTTCATTCAGTCAGTAGCTTCAATCATTTCTGGACGTTTTTCAATGGCAAAAATCAATGAATATTGTAAATGCACAAACAGTAATTTCTCCGCATTGCAAGGTGCAATTCTGAAATTTTTTGCTTTTTCCTGCACCTCTTAGCATGATAAAGAAGATTCAAAGAGAGTGAGATGCCAGCTCCTTTCATTCAGTCAGTAGCTTCAAACATTTCTGGTATATGAATAACATGATGTTTTTCAATGGCAAAAATCAATGAATATTGTAAATGCACAAACAGTAATTTCTCCGCATTGAAAGGTGCAATTCTGAAATTTTTTGCTTTTTCCTGCTCCTCTTAGCATGATAAAGAAGATTCAAAGAGAGTGAGATGCCAGCTCCTTTCATTCAGTCAGTAGCTTCAATCATTTCTGGACGTTTTTCAATGGCAAAAACCAATGAATATTGTAAATGCACAAACAGTAATTTCTCCGCATTGCAAGGTGCAATTCTGAAATTTTTTGCTTTTTCCTGCTCCTCTTAGCATGATAAAGAAGATTCAAAGAGAGTGAGATGCCAGCTCCTTTCATTCAGTCAGTAGCTTCAATCATTTCTGGACGTTTTTCAATGGCAAAAATCAATGAATATTGTAAATGCACAAACAGTAATTTCTCCGCATTGCAAGGTGCAATTCTTAAATTTTTTGCTTTTTTCTGCTCCTCTTAGCATGATAAAGAAGATTCAAAGAGAGTGAGATGCCAGCTCCTTTCATTCAGTCAGTAGCTTCAAACATTTCTGGTATATGAATAACATGATGTTTTTCAATGGCAAAAATTAATGAATATTGTAAATGCACAAACAGTAATTTCTCCGCATTGCAAGGTGCAATTCTGAAATTTTTTGCTTTTTCCTGCTCCTCTTAGCATGATAAAGAAGATTCAAAGAGAGTGAGATGCCAGCTCCTTTCATTCAGTCAGTAGCTTCAATCATTTCTGGACGTTTTTCAATGGCAAAAATCAATGAATATTGTAAATGCACAAACAGTAATTTCTCCGCATTGCAAGGTGCAATTCTGAAATTTTTTGCTTTTTCCTGCTCCTCTTAGCATGATAAAGAAGATTCAAAGAGAGTGAGATGCCAGCTCCTTTCATTCAGTCAGTAGCTTCAATCATTTCTGGACGTTTTTCAATGGCAAAAATCAATGAATATTGTAAATGCACAAACTAATTTCTCCGCATTGCAAGGTGCAATTCTGAAAATTTTTTGCTTTTTGCTGCTCCTCTTAGCATGATAAAGAAGATTCAAAGAGAGTGAGATGCCAGCTCCTTTCATTCAGTCAGTAGCTTCAAACATTTCTGGTATATGAATAACATGATGTTTTTCAATGGCAAAAATCAATGAATATTGTAAATGCACAAACAGTAATTTCTCCGCATTGCAAGGTGCAATTCTGAAATTTTTTGCTTTTTCCTGCTCCTCTTAGCATGATAAAGAAGATTCAAAGAGAGTGAGATGCCAGCTCCTTTCATTCAGTCAGTAGCTTCAATCATTTCTGGACGTTTTTCAATGGCAAAAATCAAAGAATATTGTAAATGCACAAACAGTAATTTCTCCGCATTGCAAGGTGCAATTCTGAAATTTTTTGCTTTTTCCTGCTCCTCTTAGCATGATAAACAAGATTCAAAGAGAGTGAGATGCCAGCTCCTTTCATTCAGTCAGTAGCTTCAATCATTTCTGGACGTTTTTCAATGGCAAAAATCAATGAATATTGTAAATGCACAAACAGTAATTTCTCCGCATTGCAAGGTGCAATTCTGAAATTTTTTGCTTTTTCCTGCTCCTCTTAGCATGATAAAGAAGATTCAAAGAGAGTGAGATGCCAGCTCCTTTCATTCAGTCAGTAGCTTCAAACATTTCTGGTATATGAATAACATGATGTTTTTCAATGGCAAAAATCAATGAATATTGTAAATGCACAAACAGTAATTTCTCCACATTGCAAGGTGCAATTCTGAAATTTTTTGCTTTTTCCTGCTCCTCTTAGCATGATAAAGAAGATTCAAAGAGAGTGAGATGCCAGCTCCTTTCATTCAGTCAGTAGCTTCAATCATTTCTGGACGTTTTTCAATGGCAAAAATCAATGAATATTGTAAATGCACAAACAGTAATTTCTCCGCATTGCAAGGTGCAATTCTGAAATTTTTTGCTTTTTCCTGCTCCTCTTAGCATGATAAAGAAGATTCAAAGAGAGTGAGATGCCAGCTCCTTTCATTCAGTCAGTAGCTTCAATCATTTCTGGACGTTTTTCAATGGCAAAAATCAAAGAATATTGTAAATGCACAAACAGTAATTTCTCCGCATTGCAAGGTGCAATTCTGAAATTTTTTGCTTTTTCCTGCTCCTCTTAGCATGATAAACAAGATTCAAAGAGAGTGAGATGCCAGCTCCTTTCATTCAGTCAGTAGCTTCAATCATTTCTGGACGTTTTTCAATGGCAAAAATCAATGAATATTGTAAATGCACAAACAGTAATTTCTCCGCATTGCAAGGTGCAATTCTGAAATTTTTTGCTTTTTCCTGCTCCTCTTAGCATGATAAAGAAGATTCAAAGAGAGTGAGATGCCAGCTCCTTTCATTCAGTCAGTAGCTTCAAACATTTCTGGTATATGAATAACATGATGTTTTTCAATGGCAAAAATCAATGAATATTGTAAATGCACAAACAGTAATTTCTCCACATTGCAAGGTGCAATTCTGAAATTTTTTGCTTTTTCCTGCTCCTCTTAGCATGATAAAGAAGATTCAAAGAGAGTGAGATGCCAGCTCCTTTCATTCAGTCAGTAGCTTCAATCATTTCTGGACGTTTTTCAATGGCAAAAATCAATGAATATTGTAAATGCACAAACAGTAATTTCTCCGCATTGCAAGGTGCAATTCTGAAATTTTTTGCTTTTTCCTGCTCCTCTTAGCATGATAAAGAAGATTCAAAGAGAGTGAGATGCCAGCTCCTTTCATTCAGTCAGTAGCTTCAATCATTTCTGGACGTTTTTCAATGGCAAAAATCAATGAATATTGTAAATGCACAAAGAGTAATTTCTCCGCATTGCAAGGTGCAATTCTGAAATTTTTTGCTTTTTCCTGCTCCTCTTAGCAAGATAAACAAGATTCAAAGAGAGTGAGATGCCAGCTCCTTTCATTCAGTCAGTAGCTTCAATCATTTCTGGACGTTTTTCAATGGCAAAAATCAATGAATATTGTAAATGCACAAACAGTAATTTCTCCGCATTGCAAGGTGCAATTCTGAAATTTTTTGCTTTTTCCTGCTCCTCTTAGCATGATAAAGAAGATTCAAAGAGAGTGAGATGCCAGCTCCTTTCATTCAGTCAGTAGCTTCAATCATTTCTGGACGTTTTTCAATGGCAAAAATCAATGAATATTGTAAATGCACAAACTAATTTCTCCGCATTGCAAGGTGCAATTCTGAAATTTTTTGCTTTTTGCTGCTCCTCTTAGAATGATAAAGAAGATTCAAAGAGAGTGAGATGCCAGCTCCTTTCATTCAGTCAGTAGCTTCAATCATTTCTGGACGTTTTTCAATGGCAAAAATCAATGAATATTGTAAATGCACAAACAGTAATTTCTCCGTATTGCAAGGTGCAATTCTGAAATTTTTTGCTTTTTCCTGCTCCTCTTAGCATGATAAAGAAGATTCAAAGAGAGTGAGATGCCAGCTCCTTTCATTCAGTCAGTAGCTTCAAACATTTCTGGTATATGAATAACATGATGTTTTTCAATGGCAAAAATCAATGAATATTGTAAATGCACAAACAGTAATTTCTCCGCATTGCAAGGTGCAATTCTGAAATTTTTTGCTTTTTCCTGCTCCTCTTAGCATGATAAAGAAGATTCAAAGAGAGTGAGATGCCAGCTCCTTTCATTCAGTCAGTAGCTTCAATCATTTCTGGACGTTTTTCAATGGCAAAAATCATTGAATATTGTAAATGCACAAACAGTAATTTCTCCGCATTGCAAGGTGCAATTCTGAAATTTTTTGCTTTTTCCTGCTCCTCTTAGCATGATAAAGAAGATTCAAAGAGAGTGAGATGCCAGCTCCTTTCATTCAGTCAGTAGCTTCAATCATTTCTGGTATATGAATAACATGATGTTTTTCAATGGCAAAAATCAATGAATATTGTAAATGCACAAACAGTAATTTCTCCGCATTGCAAGGTGCAATTCTGAAATTTTTTGCTTTTTCCTGCTCCTCTTAGCATGATAAAGAAGATTCAAAGAGAGTGAGATGCCAGCTCCTTTCATTCAGTCAGTAGCTTCAATCATTTCTGGACGTTTTTCAATGGCAAAAATCAATGAATATTGTAAATGCACAAACAGTAATTTCTCCGCATTGCAAGGTGCAATTCTGAAATTTTTTGCTTTTTCCTGCTCCTCTTAGCATGATAAACAAGATTCAAAGAGAGTGAGATGCCAGCTCCTTTCATTCAGTCAGTAGCTTCAATCATTTCTGGACGTTTTTCAATGGCAAAAATCAATGAATATTGTAAATGCACAAACAGTAATTTCTCCGCATTGCAAGGTGCAATTCTGAAATTTTTTGCTTTTTCCTGCTCCTCTTAGCATGATAAAGAAGATTCAAAGAGAGTGAGATGCCAGCTCCTTTCATTCAGTCAGTAGCTTCAAACATTTCTGGTATATGAATAACATGATGTTTTTCAATGGCAAAAATCAATGAATATTGTAAATGCACAAACAGTAATTTCTCCACATTGCAAGGTGCAATTCTGAAATTTTTTGCTTTTTCCTGCTCCTCTTAGCATGATAAAGAAGATTCAAAGAGAGTGAGATGCCAGCTCCTTTCATTCAGTCAGTAGCTTCAATCATTTCTGGACGTTTTTCAATGGCAAAAATCAATGAATATTGTAAATGCACAAACAGTAATTTCTCCGCATTGCAAGGTGCAATTCTGAAATTTTTTGCTTTTTCCTGCTCCTCTTAGCATGATAAAGAAGATTCAAAGAGAGTGAGATGCCAGCTCCTTTCATTCAGTCAGTAGCTTCAATCATTTCTGGACGTTTTTCAATGGCAAAAATCAATGAATATTGTAAATGCACAAAGAGTAATTTCTCCGCATTGCAAGGTGCAATTCTGAAATTTTTTGCTTTTTCCTGCTCCTCTTAGCAAGATAAACAAGATTCAAAGAGAGTGAGATGCCAGCTCCTTTCATTCAGTCAGTAGCTTCAATCATTTCTGGACGTTTTTCAATGGCAAAAATCAATGAATATTGTAAATGCACAAACAGTAATTTCTCCGCATTGCAAGGTGCAATTCTGAAATTTTTTGCTTTTTCCTGCTCCTCTTAGCATGATAAAGAAGATTCAAAGAGAGTGAGATGCCAGCTCCTTTCATTCAGTCAGTAGCTTCAATCATTTCTGGACGTTTTTCAATGGCAAAAATCAATGAATATTGTAAATGCACAAAGAGTAATTTCTCCGCATTGCAAGGTGCAATTCTGAAATTTTTTGCTTTTTCCTGCTCCTCTTAGCATGATAAAGAAGATTCAAAGAGAGTGAGATGCCAGCTCCTTTCATTCAGTCAGTAGCTTCAAACATTTCTGGTATATGAATAACATGATGTTTTTCAATGGCAAAAATCAATGAATATTGTAAATGCACAAACAGTAATTTCTCCGCATTGCAAGGTGCAATTCTGAAATTTTTTGCTTTTTCCTGCTCTTCTTAGCATGATAAAGAAGATTCAAAGAGAGTGAGATGCCAGCTCCTTTCATTCAGTCAGTAGCTTCAATCATTTCTGGTATATGAATAACGATGTTTTTCAATGGCAAAAATCAATGAATATTGTAAATGCACAAACAGTAATTTCTCCGCATTGCAAGGTGCAATTCTGAAATTTTTTGCTTTTTCCTGCTCCTCTAAGCATGATAAAGAAGATTCAAAGAGAGTGAGATGCCAGCTCCTTTCATTCAGTCAGTAGCTTCAATCATTTCTGGACGTTTTTCAATGGCAAAAATCAATGAATATTGTAAATGCACAAAGAGTAATTTCTCCGCATTGCAAGGTGCAATTCTGAAATTTTTTGCTTTTTCCTGCTCCTCTTAGCATGATAAAGAAGATTCAAAGAGAGTGAGATGCCAGCTCCTTTCATTCAGTCAGTAGCTTCAATCATCTCTGGACGTTTTTCATTGGCAAAAATCAATGAATATTGTAAATGCACAAACAGTAATTTCTCCGCATTGCAAGGTGCAATTCTGAAATTTTTTGCTTTTTCCTGCACCTCTTAGCATGATAAAGAAGATTCAAAGAGAGTGAGATGCCAGCTCCTTTCATTCAGTCAGTAGCTTCAAACATTTCTGGTATATGAATAACATGATGTTTTTCAATGGCAAAAATCAATGAATATTGTAAATGCACAAACAGTAATTTCTCCGCATTGAAAGGTGCAATTCTGAAATTTTTTGCTTTTTCCTGCTCCTCTTAGCATGATAAAGAAGATTCAAAGAGAGTGAGATGCCAGCTCCTTTCATTCAGTCAGTAGCTTCAATCATTTCTGGACGTTTTTCAATGGCAAAAACCAATGAATATTGTAAATGCACAAACAGTAATTTCTCCGCATTGCAAGGTGCAATTCTGAAATTTTTTGCTTTTTCCTGCTCCTCTTAGCATGATAAAGAAGATTCAAAGAGAGTGAGATGCCAGCTCCTTTCATTCAGTCAGTAGCTTCAATCATTTCTGGACGTTTTTCAATGGCAAAAATCAATGAATATTGTAAATGCACAAACAGTAATTTCTCCGCATTGCAAGGTGCAATTCTGAAATTTTTTGCTTTTTTCTGCTCCTCTTAGCATGATAAAGAAGATTCAAAGAGAGTGAGATGCCAGCTCCTTTCAATCAGTCAGTAGCTTCAAACATTTCTGGTATATGAATAACATGATGTTTTTCAATGGCAAAAATCAATGAATATTGTAAATGCACAAACAGTAATTTCTCCGCATTGCAAGGTGCAATTCTGAAATTTTTTGCTTTTTCCTGCTCCTCTTAGCATGATAAAGAAGATTCAAAGAGAGTGAGATGCCAGCTCCTTTCATTCAGTCAGTAGCTTCAATCATTTCTGGACGTTTTTCAATGGCAAAAATCTATGAATATTGTAAATGCACAAACAGTAATTTCTCCGCATTGCAAGGTGCAATTCTGAAATTTTTTGCTTTTTCCTGCTCCTCTTAGCAAGATAAACAAGATTCAAAGAGAGTGAGATGCCAGCTCCTTTCATTCAGTCAGTAGCTTCAATCATTTCTGGACGTTTTTCAATGGCAAAAATCAATGAATATTGTAAATGCACAAACAGTAATTTCTCCGCATTGCAAGGTGCAATTCTGAAATTTTTTGCTTTTTCCTGCTCCTCTTAGCATGATAAAGAAGATTCAAAGAGAGTGAGATGCCAGCTCCTTTCATTCAGTCAGTAGCTTCAATCATTTCTGGACGTTTTTCAATGGCAAAAATCAATGAATATTGTAAATGCACAAACTAATTTCTCCGCATTGCAAGGTGCAATTCTGAAATTTTTTGCTTTTTGCTGCTCCTCTTAGCATGATAAAGAAGATTCAAAGAGAGTGAGATGCCAGCTCCTTTCATTCAGTCAGTAGCTTCAAACATTTCTGGTATATGAATAACATGATGTTTTTCAATGGCAAAAATCAATGAATATTGTAAATGCACAAACAGTAATTTCTCCGCATTGCAAGGTGCAATTCTGAAATTTTTTGCTTTTTCCTGCTCCTCTTAGCATGATAAAGAAGATTCAAAGAGAGTGAGATGCCAGCTCCTTTCATTCAGTCAGTAGCTTCAATCATTTCTGGACGTTTTTCAATGGCAAAAATCATTGAATATTGTAAATGCACAAACAGTAATTTCTCCGCATTGCAAGGTGCAATTCTGAAATTTTTTGCTTTTTCCTGCTCCTCTTAGCATGATAAAGAAGATTCAAAGAGAGTGAGATGCCAGCTCCTTTCATTCAGTCAGTAGCTTCAATCATTTCTGGTATATGAATAACATGATGTTTTCAATGGCAAAAATCAATGAATATTGTAAATGCACAAACAGTAATTTCTCCGCATTGCAAGGTGCAATTCTGAAATTTTTTGCTTTTTCCTGCTCCTCTTAGCATGATAAAGAAGATTCAAAGAGAGTGAGATGCCAGCTCCTTTCATTCAGTCAGTAGCTTCAATCATTTCTGGACGTTTTTCAATGGCAAAAATCAATGAATATTGTAAATGCACAAACAGTAATTTCTCCGCATTGCAAGGTGCAATTCTGAAATTTTTTGCTTTTTCCTGCTCCTCTTAGCATGATAAACAAGATTCAAAGAGAGTGAGATGCCAGCTCCTTTCATTCAGTCAGTAGCTTCAATCATTTCTGGACGTTTTTCAATGGCAAAAATCAATGAATATTGTAAATGCACAAACAGTAATTTCTCCGCATTGCAAGGTGCAATTCTGAAATTTTTTGCTTTTTCCTGCTCCTCTTAGCATGATAAAGAAGATTCAAAGAGAGTGAGATGCCAGCTCCTTTCATTCAGTCAGTAGCTTCAAACATTTCTGGTATATGAATAACATGATGTTTTTCAATGGCAAAAATCAATGAATATTGTAAATGCACAAACAGTAATTTCTCCACATTGCAAGGTGCAATTCTGAAATTTTTTGCTTTTTCCTGCTCCTCTTAGCATGATAAAGAAGATTCAAAGAGAGTGAGATGCCAGCTCCTTTCATTCAGTCAGTAGCTTCAATCATTTCTGGACGTTTTTCAATGGCAAAAATCAATGAATATTGTAAATGCACAAACAGTAATTTCTCCGCATTGCAAGGTGCAATTCTGAAATTTTTTGCTTTTTCCTGCTCCTCTTAGCATGATAAAGAAGATTCAAAGAGAGTGAGATGCCAGCTCCTTTCATTCAGTCAGTAGCTTCAATCATTTCTGGACGTTTTTCAATGGCAAAAATCAATGAATATTGTAAATGCACAAACAGTAATTTCTCCGCATTGCAAGGTGCAATTCTGAAATTTTTTGCTTTTTCCTGCTCCTCTTAGCATGATAAAGAAGATTCAAAGAGAGTGAGATGCCAGCTCCTTTCATTCAGTCAGTAGCTTCAATCATTTCTGGACGTTTTTCAATGGCAAAAATCTATGAATATTGTAAATGCACAAACAGTAATTTCTCCGCATTGCAAGGTGCAATTCTGAAATTTTTTGCTTTTTCCTGCTCCTCTTAGCAAGATAAACAAGATTCAAAGAGAGTGAGATGCCAGCTCCTTTCATTCAGTCAGTAGCTTCAATCATTTCTGGACGTTTTTCAATGGCAAAAATCAATGAATATTGTAAATGCACAAACAGTAATTTCTCCGCATTGCAAGGTGCAATTCTGAAATTTTTTGCTTTTTCCTGCTCCTCTTAGCATGATAAAGAAGATTCAAAGAGAGTGAGATGCCAGCTCCTTTCATTCAGTCAGTAGCTTCAAACATTTCTGGTATATGAATAACATGATGTTTTTCAATGGCAAAAATCAATGAATATTGTAAATGCACAAACAGTAATTTCTCCGCATTGCAAGGTGCAATTCTGAAATTTTTTGCTTTTTCCTGCTCCTCTTAGCATGATAAAGAAGATTCAAAGAGAGTGAGATGCCAGCTCCTTTCATTCAGTCAGTAGCTTCAATCATTTCTGGACGTTTTTCAATGGCAAAAATCTATGAATATTGTAAATGCACAAACAGTAATTTCTCCGCATTGCAAGGTGCAATTCTGAAATTTTTTGCTTTTTCCTGCTCCTCTTAGCAAGATAAACAAGATTCAAAGAGAGTGAGATGCCAGCTCCTTTCATTCAGTCAGTAGCTTCAATCATTTCTGGACGTTTTTCAATGGCAAAAATCAATGAATATTGTAAATGCACAAACTAATTTCTCCGCATTGCAAGGTGCAATTCTGAAATTTTTTGCTTTTTGCTGCTCCTTTTAGCATGATAAAGAAGATTCAAAGAGAGTGAGATGCCAGCTCCTTTCATTCAGTCAGTAGCTTCAAACATTTCTGGTATATGAATAACATGATGTTTTTCAATGGCAAAAATCAATGAATATTGTAAATGCACAAACAGTAATTTCTCCGCATTGCAAGGTGCAATTCTGAAATTTTTTGCTTTTTCCTGCTCCTCTTAGCATGATAAAGAAGATTCAAAGAGAGTGAGATGCCAGCTCCTTTCATTCAGTCAGTAGCTTCAATCATTTCTGGACGTTTTTCAATGGCAAAAATCATTGAATATTGTAAATGCACAAACAGTAATTTCTCCGCATTGCAAGGTGCAATTCTGAAATTTTTTGCTTTTTCCTGCTCCTCTTAGCATGATAAAGAAGATTCAAAGAGAGTGAGATGCCAGCTCCTTTCATTCAGTCAGTAGCTTCAATCATTTCTGGTATATGAATAACATGATGTTTTTCAATGGCAAAAATCAATGAATATTGTAAATGCACAAACAGTAATTTCTCCGCATTGCAAGGTGCAATTCTGAAATTTTTTGCTTTTTCCTGCTCCTCTTAGCATGATAAAGAAGATTCAAAGAGAGTGAGATGCCAGCTCCTTTCATTCAGTCAGTAGCTTCAATCATTTCTGGACGTTTTTCAATGGCAAAAATCAATGAATATTGTAAATGCACAAACAGTAATTTCTCCGCATTGCAAGGTGCAATTCTGAAATTTTTTGCTTTTTCCTGCTCCTCTTAGCATGATAAACAAGATTCAAAGAGAGTGAGATGCCAGCTCCTTTCATTCAGTCAGTAGCTTCAATCATTTCTGGACGTTTTTCAATGGCAAAAATCAATGAATATTGTAAATGCACAAACAGTAATTTCTCCGCATTGCAAGGTGCAATTCTGAAATTTTTTGCTTTTTCCTGCTCCTCTTAGCATGATAAAGAAGATTCAAAGAGAGTGAGATGCCAGCTCCTTTCATTCAGTCAGTAGCTTCAAACATTTCTGGTATATGAATAACATGATGTTTTTCAATGGCAAAAATCAATGAATATTGTAAATGCACAAACAGTAATTTCTCCACATTGCAAGGTGCAATTCTGAAATTTTTTGCTTTTTCCTGCTCCTCTTAGCATGATAAAGAAGATTCAAAGAGAGTGAGATGCCAGCTCCTTTCATTCAGTCAGTAGCTTCAATCATTTCTGGACGTTTTTCAATGGCAAAAATCAATGAATATTGTAAATGCACAAACAGTAATTTCTCCGCATTGCAAGGTGCAATTCTGAAATTTTTTGCTTTTTCCTGCTCCTCTTAGCATGATAAAGAAGATTCAAAGAGAGTGAGATGCCAGCTCCTTTCATTCAGTCAGTAGCTTCAATCATTTCTGGGCATTTTTCAATGGCAAAAATCAATGAATATTGTAAATGCACAAACAGTAATTTCTCCGCATTGCAAGGTGCAATTCTGAAATTTTTTGCTTTTTCCTGCTCCTCTTAGCATGATAAAGAAGATTCAAAGAGAGTGAGATGCCAGCTCCTTTCATTCAGTCAGTAGCTTCAAACATTTCTGGTATATGAATAACATGATGTTTTTCAATGGCAAAAATCAATGAATATTGTAAATGCACAAACAGTAATTTCTCCGCATTGAAAGGTGCAATTCTGAAATTTTTTGCTTTTTCCTGCTCCTCTTAGCATGATAAAGAAGATTCAAAGAGAGTGAGATGCCAGCTCCTTTCATTCAGTCAGTAGCATCAATCATTTCTGGACGTTTTTCAATGGCAAAAATCAATGAATATTGTAAATGCACAAACAGTAATTTCTCCGCATTGCAAGGTGCAATTCTGAAATTTTTTGCTTTTTCCTGCTCCTCTTAGCATGATAAACAAGATTCAAAGAGAGTGAGATGCCAGCTCCTTTCATTCAGTCAGTAGCTTCAATCATTTCTGGACGTTTTTCAATGGCAAAAATCAATGAATATTGTAAATGCACAAACAGTAATTTCTCCGCATTGCAAGGTGCAATTCTGAAATTTTTTGCTTTTTTCTGCTCCTCTTAGCATGATAAAGAAGATTCAAAGAGAGTGAGATGCCAGCTCCTTTCATTCAGTCAGTAGCTTCAAACATTTCTGGTATATGAATAACATGATGTTTTTCAATGGCAAAAATCAATGAATATTGTAAATGCACAAACAGTAATTTCTCCGCATTGCAAGGTGCAATTCTGAAATTTTTTGCTTTTTCCTGCTCCTCTTAGCATGATAAAGAAGATTCAAAGAGAGTGAGATGCCAGCTCCTTTCATTCAGTCAGTAGCTTCAATCATTTCTGAACGTTTTTCAATGGCAAAAATCAATGTATATTGTAAATGCACAAACAGTAATTTCTCCGCATTGCAAGGTGCAATTCTGAAATTTTTTGCTTTTTCCTGCTCCTCTTAGCATGATAAAGAAGATTCAAAGAGAGTGAGATGCTAGCTCCTTTCATTCAGTCAGTAGCTTCAATCATTTCTGGACGTTTTTCAATGGCAAAAATCAATGAATATTGTAAATGCACAAACAGTAATTTCTCCGCATTGCAAGCTGCAATTCTGAATTTTTTTGCTTTTTCCTGCTCCTCTTAGCATGATAAAGAAGATTCAAAGAGAGTGAGATTCCAGCTCCTTTCATTCAGTCAGTAGCTTCAAACATTTCTGGTATATGAATAACATGATGTTTTTCAATGGCAAAAATCAATGAATATTGTAAATGCACAAACAGTAATTTCTCCGCATTGCAAGGTGCAATTCTGAAATTTTTTGCTTTTTCCTGCTCCTCTTAGCATGATAAAGAAGATTCAAAGAGAGTGAGATGCCAGCTCCTTTCATTCAGTCAGTAGCTTCAATTATTTCTGGGCATTTTTCAATGGCAAAAACCAATGAATATTGTAAATGCACAAACAGTAATTTCTCCGCATTGCAAGGTGCAATTCTGAAATTTTTTGCTTTTTCCTGCTCCTCTTAGCATGATAAAGAAGATTCAAAGAGAGAGAGATGCCAGCTCCTTTCATTCAGTCAGTAGCTTCAAACATTTCTGGTATATGAATAACATGATGTTTTTCAATGGCAAAAATCAATGAATATTGTAAATGCACAAACAGTAATTTCTCCGCATTGAAAGGTGCAATTCTGAAATTTTTTGCTTTTTCCTGCTCCTCTTAGCATGATAAAGAAGATTCAAAGAGAGTGAGATGCCAGCTCCTTTCATTCAGTCAGTAGCTTCAATCATTTCTGGACGTTTTTCAATGGCAAAAATCAATGAATATTGTAAATGCACAAACAGTAATTTCTCCGCATTGCAAGGTGCAATTCTGAAATTTTTTGCTTTTTCCTGCTCCTCTTAGCATGATAAACAAGATTCAAAGAGAGTGAGATGCCAGCTCCTTTCATTGTCAGTAGCTTCAATCATTTCTGGACGTTTTTCAATGGCAAAAATCAATGAATATTGTAAATGCACAAACAGTAATTTCTCTGCATTGCAAGGTGCAATTCTGAAATTTTTTGCTTTTTTCTGCTCCTCTTAGCATGATAAAGAAGATTCAAAGAGAGTGAGATGCCAGCTCCTTTCATTCAGTCAGTAGCTTCAAACATTTCTGGTATATGAATAACATGATGTTTTTCAATGGCAAAAATCAATGAATATTGTAAATGCACAAACAGTAATTTCTCCGCATTGCAAGGTGCAATTCTGAAATTTTTTGCTTTTTCCTGCTCCTCTAAGCATGATAAAGAAGATTCAAAGAGAGTGAGATGCCAGCTCCTTTCATTCAGTCAGTAGCTTCAATCATTTCTGGACGTTTTTCAATGGCAAAAATCAATGAATATTGTAAATGCACAAACAGTAATTTCTCCGCATTGCAAGGTGCAATTCTGAAATTTTTTGCTTTTTCCTGCTCCTCTTAGCATGATAAAGAAGATTCAAAGAGAGTGAGATGCCAGCTCCTTTCATTCAGTCAGTAGCTTCAAACATTTCTGGTATATGAATAACATGATGTTTTTCAATGGCAAAAATCAATGAATATTGTAAATGCACAAACAGTAATTTCTCCGCATTGAAAGGTGCAATTCTGAAATTTTTTGCTTTTTCCTGCTCCTCTTAGCATGATAAAGAAGATTCAAAGAGAGTGAGATGCCAGCTCCTTTCATTCAGTCAGTAGCTTCAATCATTTCTGGACGTTTTTCAATGGCAAAAACCAATGAATATTGTAAATGCACAAACAGTAATTTCTCCGCATTGCAAGGTGCAATTCTGAAATTTTTTGCTTTTTCCTGCTCCTCTTAGCATGATAAAGAAGATTCAAAGAGAGTGAGATGCCAGCTCCTTTCATTCAGTCAGTAGCTTCAATCATTTCTGGACGTTTTTCAATGGCAAAAATCAATGAATATTGTAAATGCACAAACAGTAATTTCTCCGCATTGCAAGGTGCAATTCTGAAATTTTTTGCTTTTTTCTGCTCCTCTTAGCATGATAAAGAAGATTCAAAGAGAGTGAGATGCCAGCTCCTTTCATTCAGTCAGTAGCTTCAAACATTTCTGGTATATGAATAACATGATGTTTTTCAATGGCAAAAATCAATGAATATTGTAAATGCACAAACAGTAATTTCTCCGCATTGCAAGGTGCAATTCTGAAATTTTTTGCTTTTTCCTGCTCCTCTTAGCATGATAAAGAAGATTCAAAGAGAGTGAGATGCCAGCTCCTTTCATTCAGTCAGTAGCTTCAATCATTTCTGGACGTTTTTCAATGGCAAAAATCTATGAATATTGTAAATGCACAAACAGTAATTTCTCCGCATTGCAAGGTGCAATTCTGAAATTTTTTGCTTTTTCCTGCTCCTCTTAGCAAGATAAACAAGATTCAAAGAGAGTGAGATGCCAGCTCCTTTCATTCAGTCAGTAGCTTCAATCATTTCTGGACGTTTTTCAATGGCAAAAATCAATGAATATTGTAAATGCACAAACAGTAATTTCTCCGCATTGCAAGGTGCAATTCTGAAATTTTTTGCTTTTTCCTGCTCCTCTTAGCATGATAAAGAAGATTCAAAGAGAGTGAGATGCCAGCTCCTTTCATTCAGTCAGTAGCTTCAATCATTTCTGGACGTTTTTCAATGGCAAAAATCAATGAATATTGTAAATGCACAAACTAATTTCTCCGCATTGCAAGGTGCAATTCTGAAATTTTTTGCTTTTTGCTGCTCCTCTTAGCATGATAAAGAAGATTCAAAGAGAGTGAGATGCCAGCTCCTTTCATTCAGTCAGTAGCTTCAAACATTTCTGGTATATGAATAACATGATGTTTTTCAATGGCAAAAATCAATGAATATTGTAAATGCACAAACAGTAATTTCTCCGCATTGCAAGGTGCAATTCTGAAATTTTTTGCTTTTTCCTGCTCCTCTTAGCATGATAAAGAAGATTCAAAGAGAGTGAGATGCCAGCTCCTTTCATTCAGTCAGTAGCTTCAATCATTTCTGGACGTTTTTCAATGGCAAAAATCATTGAATATTGTAAATGCACAAACAGTAATTTCTCCGCATTGCAAGGTGCAATTCTGAAATTTTTTGCTTTTTCCTGCTCCTCTTAGCATGATAAAGAAGATTCAAAGAGAGTGAGATGCCAGCTCCTTTCATTCAGTCAGTAGCTTCAATCATTTCTGGTATATGAATAACATGATGTTTTTCAATGGCAAAAATCAATGAATATTGTAAATGCACAAACAGTAATTTCTCCGCATTGCAAGGTGCAATTCTGAAATTTTTTGCTTTTTCCTGCTCCTCTTAGCATGATAAAGAAGATTCAAAGAGAGTGAGATGCCAGCTCCTTTCATTCAGTCAGTAGCTTCAATCATTTCTGGACGTTTTTCAATGGCAAAAATCAATGAATATTGTAAATGCACAAACAGTAATTTCTCCGCATTGCAAGGTGCAATTCTGAAATTTTTTGCTTTTTCCTTCTCCTCTTAGCATGATAAACAAGATTCAAAGAGAGTGAGATGCCAGCTCCTTTCATTCAGTCAGTAGCTTCAATCATTTCTGGACGTTTTTCAATGGCAAAAATCAATGAATATTGTAAATGCACAAACAGTAATTTCTCCGCATTGCAAGGTGCAATTCTGAAATTTTTTGCTTTTTCCTGCTCCATTTAGCATGATAAAGAAGATTCAAAGAGAGTGAGATGCCAGCTCCTTTCATTCAGTCAGTAGCTTCAAACATTTCTGGTATATGAATAACATGATGTTTTTCAATGGCAAAAATCAATGAATATTGTAAATGCACAAACAGTAATTTCTCCACATTGCAAGGTGCAATTCTGAAATTTTTTGCTTTTTCCTGCTCCTCTTAGCATGATAAAGAAGATTCAAAGAGAGTGAGATGCCAGCTCCTTTCATTCAGTCAGTAGCTTCAATCATTTCTGGACGTTTTTCAATGGCAAAAATCAATGAATATTGTAAATGCACAAACAGTAATTTCTCCGCATTGCAAGGTGCAATTCTGAAATTTTTTGCTTTTTCCTGCTCCTCTTAGCATGATAAAGAAGATTCAAAGAGAGTGAGATGCCAGCTCCTTTCATTCAGTCAGTAGCTTCAATCAATTCTGGACGTTTTTCAATGGCAAAAATCTATGAATATTGTAAATGCACAAACAGTAATTTCTCCGCATTGCAAGGTGCAATTCTGAAATTTTTTGCTTTTTCCTGCTCCTCTTAGCAAGATAAACAAGATTCAAAGAGAGTGAGATGCCAGCTCCTTTCATTCAGTCAGTAGCTTCAATCATTTCTGGACGTTTTTCAATGGCAAAAATCAATGAATATTGTAAATGCACAAACAGTAATTTCTCCGCATTGCAAGGTGCAATTCTGAAATTTTTTGCTTTTTCCTGCTCCTCTTAGCATGGTAAAGAAGATTCAAAGAGAGTGAGATGCCAGCTCCTTTCATTCAGTCAGTAGCTTCAATCATTTCTGGACGTTTTTCAATGGCAAAAATCAATGAATATTGTAAATGCACAAACTAATTTCTCTGCATTGCAAGGTGCAATTCTGAAATTTTTTGCTTTTTGCTGCTCCTCTTACCATGATAAAGAAGATTCAAAGAGAGTGAGATGCCAGCTCCTTTCATTCAGTCAGTAGCTTCAAACATTTCTGGTATATGAATAACATGATGTTTTTCAATGGCAAAAATCAATGAATATTGTAAATGCACAAACAGTAATTTCTCCGCATTGCAAGGTGCAATTCTGAAATTTTTTGCTTTTTCCTGCTCCTCTTAGCATGATAAAGAAGATTCAAAGAGAGTGAGATGCCAGCTCCTTTCATTCAGTCAGTAGCTTCAATCATTTCTGGACGTTTTTCAATGGCAAAAATCATTGAATATTGTAAATGCACAAACAGTAATTTCTCCGCATTGCAAGGTGCAATTCTGAAATTTTTTGCTTTTTCCTGCTCCTCTTAGCATGATAAAGAAGATTCAAAGAGAGTGAGATGCCAGCTCCTTTCATTCAGTCAGTAGCTTCAATCATTTCTGGTATATGAATAACATGATGTTTTTCAATGGCAAAAATCAATGAATATTGTAAATGCACAAACAGTAATTTCTCCGCATTGCAAGGTGCAATTCTGAAATTTTTTGCTTTTTCCTGCTCCTCTTAGCATGATAAAGAAGATTCAAAGAGAGTGAGATGCCAGCTCCTTTCATTCAGTCAGTAGCTTCAATCATTTCTGGACGTTTTTCAATGGCAAAAATCAATGAATATTGTAAATGCACAAACAGTAATTTCTCCGCATTGCAAGGTGCAATTCTGAAATTTTTTGCTTTTTGCTGCTCCTCTTAGCATGATAAAGAAGATTCAAAGAGAGTGAGATGCCAGCTTCTTTCATTCAGTCAGTAGCTTCAATCATTTCTGGACGTTTTTCAATGGCAAAAATCAATGAATATTGTAAATGCACAAACAGTAATTTCTCCGCATTGCAAGGTGCAATTCTGAAATTTTTTGCTTTTTCCTGCTCCTCTTAGCATGATAAAGAAGATTCAAAGAGAGTGAGATGCCAGCTCCTTTCATTCAGTCAGTAGCTTCAAACATTTCTGGTATATGAATAACATGATGTTTTTCAATGGCAAAAATCAATGAATATTGTAAATGCACAAACAGTAATTTCTCCACATTGCAAGGTGCAATTCTGAAATTTTTTGCTTTTTCCTGCTCCTCTTAGCATGATAAAGAAGATTCAAAGAGAGTGAGATGCCAGCTCCTTTCATTCAGTCAGTAGCTTCAATCATTTCTGGACGTTTTTCAATGGCAAAAATCAATGAATATTGTAAATGCACAAACAGTAATTTCTCCGCATTGCAAGGTGCAATTCTGAAATTTTTTGCTTTTTCCTGCTCCTCTTAGCATGATAAAGAAGATTCAAAGAGAGTGAGATGCCAGCTCCTTTCATTCAGTCAGTAGCTTCAATCATTTCTGGGCATTTTTCAATGGCAAAAATCAATGAATATTGTAAATGCACAAACAGTAATTTCTCCGCATTGCAAGGTGCAATTCTGAAATTTTTTGCTTTTTCCTGCTCCTCTTAGCATGATAAAGAAGATTCAAAGAGAGTGAGATGCCAGCTCCTTTCATTCAGTCAGTAGCTTCAAACATTTCTGGTATATGAATAACATGATGTTTTTCAATGGCAAAAATCAATGAATATTGTAAATGCACAAACAGTAATTTCTCCGCATTGAAAGGTGCAATTCTGAAATTTTTTGCTTTTTCCTGCTCCTCTTAGCATGATAAAGAAGATTCAAAGAGAGTGAGATGCCTGCTCCTTTCATTCAGTCAGTAGCATCAATCATTTCTGGACGTTTTTCAATGGCAAAAATCAATGAATATTGTAAATGCACAAACAGTAATTTCTCCGCATTGCAAGGTGCAATTCTGAAATTTTTTGCTTTTTCCTGCTCCTCTTAGCATGATAAACAAGATTCAAAGAGAGTGAGATGCCAGCTCCTTTCATTCAGTCAGTAGCTTCAATCATTTCTGGACGTTTTTCAATGGCAAAAATCAATGAATATTGTAAATGCACAAACAGTAATTTCTCCGCATTGCAAGGTGCAATTCTGAAATTTTTTGCTTTTTTCTGCTCCTCTTAGCATGATAAAGAAGATTCAAAGAGAGTGAGATGCCAGCTCCTTTCATTCAGTCAGTAGCTTCAAACATTTCTGGTATATGAATAACATGATGTTTTTCAATGGCAAAAATCAATGAATATTGTAAATGCACAAACAGTAATTTCTCCGCATTGCAAGGTGCAATTCTGAAATTTTTTGCTTTTTCCTGCTCCTCTTAGCATGATAAAGAAGATTCAAAGAGAGTGAGATGCCAGCTCCTTTCATTCAGTCAGTAGCTTCAATCATTTCTGAACGTTTTTCAATGGCAAAAATCAATGTATATTGTAAATGCACAAACAGTAATTTCTCCGCATTGCAAGGTGCAATTCTGAAATTTTTTGCTTTTTCCTGCTCCTCTTAGCATGATAAAGAAGATTCAAAGAGAGTGAGATGCTAGCTCCTTTCATTCAGTCAGTAGCTTCAATCATTTCTGGACGTTTTTCAATGGCAAAAATCAATGAATATTGTAAATGCACAAACAGTAATTTCTCCGCATTGCAAGGTGCAATTCTGAATTTTTTTGCTTTTTCCTGCTCCTCTTAGCATGATAAAGAAGATTCAAAGAGAGTGAGATTCCAGCTCCTTTCATTCAGTTAGTAGCTTCAAACATTTCTGGTATATGAATAACATGATGTTTTTCAATGGCAAAAATCAATGAATATTGTAAATGCACAAACAGTAATTTCTCCGCATTGCAAGGTGCAATTCTGAAATTTTTTGCTTTTTCCTGCTCCTCTTAGCATGATAAAGAAGATTCAAAGAGAGTGAGATGCCAGCTCCTTTCATTCAGTCAGTAGCTTCAATTATTTCTGGGCATTTTTCAATGGCAAAAACCAATGAATATTGTAAATGCACAAACAGTAATTTCTCCGCATTGCAAGGTGCAATTCTGAAATTTTTTGCTTTTTCCTGCTCCTCTTAGCATGATAAAGAAGATTCAAAGAGAGAGAGATGCCAGCTCCTTTCATTCAGTCAGTAGCTTCAAACATTTCTGGTATATGAATAACATGATGTTTTTCAATGGCAAAAATCAATGAATATTGTAAATGCACAAACAGTAATTTCTCCGCATTGAAAGGTGCAATTCTGAAATTTTTTGCTTTTTCCTGCTCCTCTTAGCATGATAAAGAAGATTCAAAGAGAGTGAGATGCCAGCTCCTTTCATTCAGTCAGTAGCTTCAATCATTTCTGGACGTTTTTCAATGGCAAAAATCAATGAATATTGTAAATGCACAAACAGTAATTTCTCCGCATTGCAAGGTGCAATTCTGAAATTTTTTGCTTTTTCCTGCTCCTCTTAGCATGATAAACAAGATTCAAAGAGAGTGAGATGCCAGCTCCTTTCATTGTCAGTAGCTTCAATCATTTCTGGACGTTTTTCAATGGCAAAAATCAATGAATATTGTAAATGCACAAACAGTAATTTCTCCGCATTGCAAGGTGCAATTCTGAAATTTTTTGCTTTTTTCTGCTCCTCTTAGCATGATAAAGAAGATTCAAAGAGAGTGAGATGCCAGCTCCTTTCATTCAGTCAGTAGCTTCAAACATTTCTGGTATATGAATAACATGATGTTTTTCAATGGCAAAAATCAATGAATATTGTAAATGCACAAACAGTAATTTCTCCGCATTGCAAGGTGCAATTCTGAAATTTTTTGCTTTTTCCTGCTCCTCTAAGCATGATAAAGAAGATTCAAAGAGAGTGAGATGCCAGCTCCTTTCATTCAGTCAGTAGCTTCAATCATTTCTGGACGTTTTTCAATGGCAAAAATCAATGAATATTGTAAATGCACAAACAGTAATTTCTCCGCATTGCAAGGTGCAATTCTGAAATTTTTTGCTTTTTCCTGCTCCTCTTAGCATGATAAAGAAGATTCAAAGAGAGTGAGATGCCAGCTCCTTTCATTCAGTCAGTAGCTTCAAACATTTCTGGTATATGAATAACATGATGTTTTTCAATGGCAAAAATCAATGAATATTGTAAATGCACAAACAGTAATTTCTCCGCATTGAAAGGTGCAATTCTGAAATTTTTTGCTTTTTCCTGCTCCTCTTAGCATGATAAAGAAGATTCAAAGAGCGTGAGATGCCAGCTCCTTTCATTCAGTCAGTAGCTTCAATCATTTCTGGACGTTTTTCAATGGCAAAAATCAATGAATATTGTAAATGCACAAACAGTAATTTCTCCGCATTGCAAGGTGCAATTCTGAAATTTTTTGCTTTTTCCTGCTCCTCTTAGCATGATAAAGAAGATTCAAAGAGAGTGAGATGCCAGCTCCTTTCATTCAGTCAGTAGCTTCAATCATTTCTGGACGTTTTTCAATGGCAAAAATCAATGAATATTGTAAATGCACAAACAGTAATTTCTCCGCATTGCAAGGTGCAATTCTGAAATTTTTTGCTTTTTTCTGCTCCTCTTAGCATGATAAAGAAGATTCAAAGAGAGTGAGATGCCAGCTCCTTTCATTCAGTCAGTAGCTTCAAACATTTCTGGTATATGAATAACATGATGTTTTTCAATGGCAAAAATCAATGAATATTGTAAATGCACAAACAGTAATTTCTCCGCATTGCAAGGTGCAATTCTGAAATTTTTTGCTTTTTCCTGCTCCTCTTAGCATGATAAAGAAGATTCAAAGAGAGTGAGATGCCAGCTCCTTTCATTCAGTCAGTAGCTTCAATCATTTCTGGACGTTTTTCAATGGCAAAAATCAATGAATATTGTAAATGCACAAACAGTAATTTCTCCGCATTGCAAGGTGCAATTCTGAAATTTTTTGCTTTTTCCTGCTCCTCTTAGCAAGATAAACAAGATTCAAAGAGAGTGAGATGCCAGCTCCTTCCATTCAGTCAGTAGCTTCAATCATTTCTGGACGTTTTTCAATGGCAAAAATCAATGAATATTGTAAATGCACAAACAGTAATTTCTCCGCATTGCAAGGTGCAATTCTGAAATTTTTTGCTTTTTCCTGCTCCTCTTAGCATGATAAAGAAGATTCAAAGAGAGTGAGATGCCAGCTCCTTTCATTCAGTCAGTAGCTTCAATCATTTCTGGACGTTTTTCAATGGCAAAAATCAATGAATATTGTAAATGCACAAACTAATTTCTCCGCATTGCAAGGTGCAATTCTGAAATTTTTTGCTTTTTGCTGCTCCTCTTAGCATGATAAAGAAGATTCAAAGAGAGTGAGATGCCAGCTCCTTTCATTCAGTCAGTAGCTTCAATCATTTCTGGACGTTTTTCAATGGCAAAAATCAATGAATATTGTAAATGCACAAACAGTAATTTCTCCGTATTGCAAGGTGCAATTCTGAAATTTTTTGCTTTTTCCTGCTCCTCTTAGCATGATAAAGAAGATTCAAAGAGAGTGAGATGCCAGCTCCTTTCATTCAGTCAGTAGCTTCAATCATTTCTGGACGTTTTTCAATGGCAAAAATCAATGAATATTGTAAATGCACAAACAGTAATTTCTCCGCATTGCAAGGTGCAATTCTGAAATTTTTTGCTTTTTCCTGCTCCTCTTAGCATGATAAAGAAGATTCAAAGAGAGTGAGATGCCAGCTCCTTTCATTCAGTCAGTAGCTTCAATCATTTCTGGACGTTTTTCAATGGCAAAAATCAATGAATATTGTAAATGCACAAAGAGTAATTTCTCCGCATTGCAAGGTGCAATTCTGAAATTTTTTGCTTTTTCCTGCTCCTCTTAGCATGATAAAGAAGATTCAAAGAGAGTGAGATGCCAGCTCCTTTCATTCAGTCAGTAGCTTCAAACATTTCTGGTATATGAATAACATGATGTTTTTCAATGGCAAAAATCAATGAATATTGTAAATGCACAAACAGTAATTTCTCCGCATTGCAAGGTGCAATTCTGAAATTTTTTGCTTTTTCCTGCTCTTCTTAGCATGATAAAGAAGATTCAAAGAGAGTGAGATGCCAGCTCCTTTCATTCAGTCAGTAGCTTCAATCATTTCTGGTATATGAATAACATGATGTTTTTCAATGGCAAAAATCAATGAATATTGTAAATGCACAAACAGTAATTTCTCCGCATTGCAAGGTGCAATTCTGAAATTTTTTGCTTTTTCCTGCTCCTCTAAGCATGATAAAGAAGATTCAAAGAGAGTGAGATGCCAGCTCCTTTCATTCAGTCAGTAGCTTCAATCATTTCTGGACGTTTTTCAATGGCAAAAATCAATGAATATTGTAAATGCACAAACAGTAATTTCTCCGCATTGCAAGGTGCAATTCTGAAATTTTTTGCTTTTTCCTGCTCCTCTTAGCATGATAAAGAAGATTCAAAGAGAGTGAGATGCCAGCTCCTTTCATTCAGTCAGTAGCTTCAATCATTTCTGGACGTTTTTCAATGGCAAAAATCAATGAATATTGTAAATGCACAAACAGTAATTTCTCCGCATTGCAAGGTGCAATTCTGAAATTTTTTGCTTTTTCCTGCACCTCTTAGCATGATAAAGAAGATTCAAAGAGAGTGAGATGCCAGCTCCTTTCATTCAGTCAGTAGCTTCAAACATTTCTGGTATATGAATAACATGATGTTTTTCAATGGCAAAAATCAATGAATATTGTAAATGCACAAACAGTAATTTCTCCGCATTGAAAGGTGCAATTCTGAAATTTTTTGCTTTTTCCTGCTCCTCTTAGCATGATAAAGAAGATTCAAAGAGAGTGAGATGCCAGCTCCTTTCATTCAGTCAGTAGCTTCAATCATTTCTGGACGTTTTTCAATGGCAAAAACCAATGAATATTGTAAATGCACAAACAGTAATTTCTCCGCATTGCAAGGTGCAATTCTGAAATTTTTTGCTTTTTCCTGCTCCTCTTAGCATGATAAAGAAGATTCAAAGAGAGAGAGATGCCAGCTCCTTTCATTCAGTCAGTAGCTTCAAACATTTCTGGTATATGAATAACATGATGTTTTTCAATGGCAAAAATCAATGAATATTGTAAATGCACAAACAGTAATTTCTCCGCATTGCAAGGTGCAATTCTGAAATTTTTTGCTTTTTCCTGCTCCTCTTAGCATGATAAAGAATATTCAAAGAGAGTGAGATGCCAGCTCCTTTCATTCAGTCAGTAGCTTCAATCATTTCTGGACGTTTTTCAATGGCAAAAATCAATGAATATTGTAAATGCACAAACAGTAATTTCTCCGCATTGCAAGGTGCAATTCTGAAATTTTTTGCTTTTTCCTGCTCCTCTTAGCATGATAAAGAAGATTCAAAGAGAGTGAGATGCCAGCTCCTTTCATTCAGTCAGTAGCTTCAATCATTTCTGGACGTTTTTCAATGGCAAAAATCAATGAATATTGTAAATGCAGAAACAGTAATTTCTCCGCATTGCAAGGTGCAATTCTGAAATTTTTTGCTTTTTTCTGCTCCTCTTAGCATGATAAAGAAGATTCAAAGAGAGTGAGATGCCAGCTCCTTTCATTCAGTCAGTAGCTTCAAACATTTCTGGTATATGAATAACATGATGTTTTTCAATGGCAAAAATCAATGAATATTGTAAATGCACAAACAGTAATTTCTCCGCATTGCAAGGTGCAATTCTGAAATTTTTTGCTTTTTCCTGCTCCTCTTAGCATGATAAAGAAGATTCAGAGTGAGATGCCAGCTCCTTTCATTCAGTCAGTAGCTTCAATCATTTCTGGACGTTTTTCAATGGCAAAAATCAATGAATATTGTAAATGCACAAACTAATTTCTCCGCATTGCAAGGTGCAATTCTGAAATTTTTTGCTTTTTGCTGCTCCTCTTAGCATGATAAAGAAGATTCAAAGAGAGTGAGATGCCAGCTCCTTTCATTCAGTCAGTAGCTTCAATCATTTCTGGACGTTTTTCAATGGCAAAAATCAATGAATATTGTAAATGCACAAACAGTAATTTCTCCGTATTGCAAGGTGCAATTCTGAAATTTTTTGCTTTTTCCTGCTCCTCTTAGCATGATAAAGAAGATTCAAAGAGAGTGAGATGCCAGCTCCTTTCATTCAGTCAGTAGCTTCAATCATTTCTGGACGTTTTTCAATGGCAAAAATCAATGAATATTGTAAATGCACAAACAGTAATTTCTCCGCATTGCAAGGTGCAATTCTGAAATTTTTTGCTTTTTCCTGCTCCTCTTAGCATGATAAAGAAGATTCAAAGAGAGTGAGATGCCAGCTCCTTTCATTCAGTCAGTAGCTTCAATCATTTCTGGACGTTTTTCAATGGCAAAAATCAATGAATATTGTAAATGCACAAAGAGTAATTTCTCCGCATTGCAAGGTGCAATTCTGAAATTTTTTGCTTTTTCCTGCTCCTCTTAGCATGATAAAGAAGATTCAAAGAGAGTGAGATGCCAGCTCCTTTCATTCAGTCAGTAGCTTCAAACATTTCTGGTATATGAATAACATGATGTTTTTCAATGGCAAAAATCAATGAATATTGTAAATGCACAAACAGTAATTTCTCCGCATTGCAAGGTGCAATTCTGAAATTTTTTGCTTTTTCCTGCTCTTCTTAGCATGATAAAGAAGATTCAAAGAGAGTGAGATGCCAGCTCCTTTCATTCAGTCAGTAGCTTCAATCATTTCTGGTATATGAATAACATGATGTTTTTCAATGGCAAAAATCAATGAATATTGTAAATGCACAAACAGTAATTTCTCCGCATTGCAAGGTGCAATTCTGAAATTTTTTGCTTTTTCCTGCTCCTCTAAGCATGATAAAGAAGATTCAAAGAGAGTGAGATGCCAGCTCCTTTCATTCAGTCAGTAGCTTCAATCATTTCTGGACGTTTTTCAATGGCAAAAATCAATGAATATTGTAAATGCACAAACAGTAATTTCTCCGCATTGCAAGGTGCAATTCTGAAATTTTTTGCTTTTTCCTGCTCCTCTTAGCATGATAAAGAAGATTCAAAGAGAGTGAGATGCCAGCTCCTTTCATTCAGTCAGTAGCTTCAAACATTTCTGGTATATGAATAACATGATGTTTTTCAATGGCAAAAATCAATGAATATTGTAAATGCACAAACAGTAATTTCTCCGCATTGAAAGGTGCAATTCTGAAATTTTTTGCTTTTTCCTGCACCTCTTAGCATGATAAAGAAGATTCAAAGAGAGTGAGATGCCAGCTCCTTTCATTCAGTCAGTAGCTTCAAACATTTCTGGTATATGAATAACATGATGTTTTTCAATGGCAAAAATCAATGAATATTGTAAATGCACAAACAGTAATTTCTCCGCATTGAAAGGTGCAATTCTGAAATTTTTTGCTTTTTCCTGCTCCTCTTAGCATGATAAAGAAGATTCAAAGAGAGTGAGATGCCAGCTCCTTTCATTCAGTCAGTAGCTTCAATCATTTCTGGACGTTTTTCAATGGCAAAAACCAATGAATATTGTAAATGCACAAACAGTAATTTCTCCGCATTGCAAGGTGCAATTCTGAAATTTTTTGCTTTTTCCTGCTCCTCTTAGCATGATAAAGAAGATTCAAAGAGAGTGAGATGCCAGCTCCTTTCATTCAGTCAGTAGCTTCAATCATTTCTGGACGTTTTTCAATGGCAAAAATCAATGAATATTGTAAATGCACAAACAGTAATTTCTCCGCATTGCAAGGTGCAATTCTGAAATTTTTTGCTTTTTCCTGCTCCTCTTAGCATGATAAACAAGATTCAAAGACAGTGAGATGCCAGCTCCTTTCATTGTCAGTAGCTTCAATCATTTCTGGACGTTTTTCAATGGCAAAAATCAATGAATATTGTAAATGCACAAACAGTAATTTCTCCGCATTGCAAGGTGCAATTCTGAAATTTTTTGCTTTTTTCTGCTCCTCTTAGCATGATAAAGAAGATTCAAAGAGAGTGAGATGCCAGCTCCTTTCATTCAGTCAGTAGCTTCAAACATTTCTGGTATATGAATAACATGATGTTTTTCAATGGCAAAAATCAATGAATATTGTAAATGCACAAACAGTAATTTCTCCGCATTGCAAGGTGCAATTCTGAAATTTTTTGCTTTTTCCTGCTCCTCTAAGCATGATAAAGAAGATTCAAAGAGAGTGAGATGCCAGCTCCTTTCATTCAGTCAGTAGCTTCAATCATTTCTGGACGTTTTTCAATGGCAAAAATCAATGAATATTGTAAATGCACAAACAGTAATTTCTCCGCATTGCAAGGTGCAATTCTGAAATTTTTTGCTTTTTCCTGCTCCTCTTAGCATGATAAAGAAGATTCAAAGAGAGTGAGATGCCAGCTCCTTTCATTCAGTCAGTAGCTTCAATCATTTCTGGACGTTTTTCAATGGCAAAAATCAATGAATATTGTAAATGCACAAACAGTAATTTCTCCGCATTGCAAGGTGCAATTCTGAAATTTTTTGCTTTTTCCTGCTCCTCTTAGCATGATAAACAAGATTCAAAGACAGTGAGATGCCAGCTCCTTTCATTGTCAGTAGCTTCAATCATTTCTGGACGTTTTTCAATGGCAAAAATCAATGAATATTGTAAATGCACAAACAGTAATTTCTCCGCATTGCAAGGTGCAATTCTGAAATTTTTTGCTTTTTTCTGCTCCTCTTAGCATGATAAAGAAGATTCAAAGAGAGTGAGATGCCAGCTCCTTTCATTCAGTCAGTAGCTTCAAACATTTCTGGTATATGAATAACATGATGTTTTTCAATGGCAAAAATCAATGAATATTGTAAATGCACAAACAGTAATTTCTCCGCATTGCAAGGTGCAATTCTGAAATTTTTTGCTTTTTCCTGCTCCTCTAAGCATGATAAAGAAGATTCAAAGAGAGTGAGATGCCAGCTCCTTTCATTCAGTCAGTAGCTTCAATCATTTCTGGACGTTTTTCAATGGCAAAAATCAATGAATATTGTAAATGCACAAACAGTAATTTCTCCGCATTGCAAGGTGCAATTCTGAAATTTTTTGCTTTTTCCTGCTCCTCTTAGCATGATAAAGAAGATTCAAAGAGAGTGAGATGCCAGCTCCTTTCATTCAGTCAGTAGCTTCAATCATTTCTGGACGTTTTTCAATGGCAAAAATCAATGAATATTGTAAATGCACAAAGAGTAATTTCTGCGCATTGCAAGGTGCAATTCTGAAATTTTTTGCTTTTTCCTGCTCCTCTTAGCATGATAAAGAAGATTCAAAGAGAGTGAGATGCCAGCTCCTTTCATTCAGTCAGTAGCTTCAAACATTTCTGGTATATGAATAACATGATGTTTTTCAATGGCAAAAATCAATGAATATTGTAAATGCACAAACAGTAATTTCTCCGCATTGCAAGGTGCAATTCTGAAATTTTTTGCTTTTTCCTGCTCTTCTTAGCATGATAAAGAAGATTCAAAGAGAGTGAGATGCCAGCTCCTTTCATTCAGTCAGTAGCTTCAATCATTTCTGGTATATGAATAACATGATGTTTTTCAATGGCAAAAATCAATGAATATTGTAAATGCACAAACAGTAATTTCTCCGCATTGCAAGGTGCAATTCTGAAATTTTTTGCTTTTTCCTGCTCCTCTAAGCATGATAAAGAAGATTCAAAGAGAGTAAGATGCCAGCTCCTTTCATTCAGTCAGTAGCTTCAATCATTTCTGGACGTTTTTCAATGGCAAAAATCAATGAATATTGTAAATGCACAAACAGTAATTTCTCCGCATTGCAAGGTGCAATTCTGAAATTTTTTGCTTTTTCCTGCTCCTCTTAGCATGATAAAGAAGATTCAAAGAGAGTGAGATGCCAGCTCCTTTCATTCAGTCAGTAGCTTCAATCATTTCTGGACGTTTTTCAATGGCAAAAATCAATGAATATTGTAAATGCACAAACAGTAATTTCTCCGCATTGCAAGGTGCAATTCTGAAATTTTTTGCTTTTTCCTGCACCTCTTAGCATGATAAAGAAGATTCAAAGAGAGTGAGATGCCAGCTCCTTTCATTCAGTCAGTAGCTTCAAACATTTCTGGTATATGAATAACATGATGTTTTTCAATGGCAAAAATCAATGAATATTGTAAATGCACAAACAGTAATTTCTCCGCATTGAAAGGTGCAATTCTGAAATTTTTTGCTTTTTCCTGCTCCTCTTAGCATGATAAAGATTCAAAGAGAGTGAGATGCCAGCTCCTTTCATTCAGTCAGTAGCTTCAATCATTTCTGGACGTTTTTCAATGGCAAAAACCAATGAATATTGTAAATGCACAAACAGTAATTTCTCCGCATTGCAAGGTGCAATTCTGAAATTTTTTGCTTTTTCCTGCTCCTCTTAGCATGATAAAGAAGATTCAAAGAGAGTGAGATGCCAGCTCCTTTCATTCAGTCAGTAGCTTCAATCATTTCTGGACGTTTTTCAATGGCAAAAATCAATGAATATTGTAAATGCACAAACAGTAATTTCTCCGCATTGCAAGGTGCAATTCTGAAATTTTTTGCTTTTTTCTGCTCCTCTTAGCATGATAAAGAAGATTCAAAGAGAGTGAGATGCCAGCTCCTTTCATTCAGTCAGTAGCTTCAAACATTTCTGGTATATGAATAACATGATGTTTTTCAATGGCAAAAATCAATGAATATTGTAAATGCACAAACAGTAATTTCTCCGCATTGCAAGGTGCAATTCTGAAATTTTTTGCTTTTTCCTGCTCCTCTTAGCATGATAAAGAAGATTCAAAGAGAGTGAGATGCCAGCTCCTTTCATTCAGTCAGTAGCTTCAATCATTTCTGGACGTTTTTCAATGGCAAAAATCTATGAATATTGTAAATGCACAAACAGTAATTTCTCCGCATTGCAAGGTGCAATTCTGAAATTTTTTGCTTTTTCCTGCTCCTCTTAGCAAGATAAACAAGATTCAAAGAGAGTGAGATGCCAGCTCCTTTCATTCAGTCAGTAGCTTCAATCATTTCTGGACGTTTTTCAATGGCAAAAATCAATGAATATTGTAAATGCACAAACAGTAATTTCTCCGCATTGCAAGGTGCAATTCTGAAATTTTTTGCTTTTTCCTGCTCCTCTTAGCATGATAAAGAAGATTCAAAGAGAGTGAGATGCCAGCTCCTTTCATTCAGTCAGTAGCTTCAATCATTTCTGGACGTTTTTCAATGGCAAAAATCAATGAATATTGTAAATGCACAAACTAATTTCTCCGCATTGCAAGGTGCAATTCTGAAATTTTTTGCTTTTTGCTGCTCCTCTTAGCATGATAAAGAAGATACAAAGAGAGTGAGATGCCAGCTCCTTTCATTCAGTCAGTAGCTTCAAACATTTCTGGTATATGAATAACATGATGTTTTTCAATGGCAAAAATCAATGAATATTGTAAATGCACAAACAGTAATTTCTCCGCATTGCAAGGTGCAATTCTGAAATTTTTTGCTTTTTCCTGCTCCTCTTAGCATGATAAACAAGATTCAAAGAGAGTGAGATGCCAGCTCCTTTCATTCAGTCAGTAGCTTCAATCATTTCTGGACGTTTTTCAATGGCAAAAGTCATTGAATATTGTAAATGCACAAACAGTAATTTCTCCGCATTGCAAGGTGCAATTCTGAAATTTTTTGCTTTTTCCTGCTCCTCTTAGCATGATAAAGAAGATTCAAAGAGAGTGAGATGCCAGCTCCTTTCATTCAGTCAGTAGCTTCAAACATTTCTGGTATATGAATAACATGATGTTTTTCAATGGCAAAAATCAATGAATATTGTAAATGCACAAACAGTAATTTCTCCACATTGCAAGGTGCAATTCTGAAATTTTTTGCTTTTTCCTGCTCCTCTTAGCATGATAAAGAAGATTCAAAGAGAGTGAGATGCCAGCTCCTTTCATTCAGTCAGTAGCTTCAATCATTTCTGGACGTTTTTCAATGGCAAAAATCAATGAATATTGTAAATGCACAAACAGTAATTTCTCCGCATTGCAAGGTGCAATTCTGAAATTTTTTGCTTTTTCCTGCTCCTCTTAGCATGATAAAGAAGATTCAAAGAGAGTGAGATGCCAGCTCCTTTCATTCAGTCAGTAGCTTCAATCATTTCTGGACGTTTTTCAATGGCAAAAATCAATGAATATTGTAAATGCACAAACAGTAATTTCTCCGCATTGCAAGGTGCAATTCTGAAATTTTTTGCTTTTTCCTGCTCCTCTTAGCATGATAAAGAAGATTCAAAGAGAGTGAGATGCCAGCTCCTTTCATTCAGTCAGTAGCTTCAATCATTTCTGGACGTTTTTCAATGGCAAAAATCTAGGAATATTGTAAATGCACAAACAGTAATTTCTCCGCATTGCAAGGTGCAATTCTGAAATTTTTTGCTTTTTCCTGCTCCTCTTAGCAAGATAAACAAGATTCAAAGAGAGTGAGATGCCAGCTCCTTTCATTCAGTCAGTAGCTTCAATCATTTCTGGACGTTTTTCAATGGCAAAAATCAATGAATATTGTAAATGCACAAACAGTAATTTCTCCGCATTGCAAGGTGCAATTCTGAAATTTTTTGCTTTTTCCTGCTCCTCTTAGCATGATAAAGAAGATTCAAAGAGAGTGAGATGCCAGCTCCTTTCGTTCAGTCAGTAGCTTCAAACATTTCTGGTATATGAATAACATGATGTTTTTCAATGGCAAAAATCAATGAATATTGTAAATGCACAAACAGTAATTTCTCCGCATTGCAAGGTGCAATTCTGAAATTTTTTGCTTTTTCCTGCTCCTCTTAGCATGATAAAGAAGATTCAAAGAGAGTGAGATGCCAGCTCCTTTCATTCAGTCAGTAGCTTCAATCATTTCTGGACGTTTTTCAATGGCAAAAATCTATGAATATTGTAAATGCACAAACAGTAATTTCTCCGCATTGCAAGGTGCAATTCTGAAATTTTTTGCTTTTTCCTGCTCCTCTTAGCAAGATAAACAAGATTCAAAGAGAGTGAGATGCCAGCTCCTTTCATTCAGTCAGTAGCTTCAATCATTTCTGGACGTTTTTCAATGGCAAAAATCAATGAATATTGTAAATGCACAAACAGTAATTTCTCCGCATTGCAAGGTGCAATTCTGAAATTTTTTGCTTTTTCCTGCTCCTCTTAGCATGATAAAGAAGATTCAAAGAGAGTGAGATGCCAGCTCCTTTCATTCAGTCAGTAGCTTCAAACATTTCTGGTATATGAATAACATGATGTTTTTCAATGGCAAAAATCAATGAATATTGTAAATGCACAAACAGTAATTTCTCCGCATTGAAAGGTGCAATTCTGAAATTTTTTGCTTTTTCCTGCTCCTCTTAGCATGATAAAGAAGATTCAAAGAGAGTGAGATGCCAGCTCCTTTCATTCAGTCAGTAGCATCAATCATTTCTGGACGTTTTTCAATGGCAAAAATCAATGAATATTGTAAATGCACAAACAGTAATTTCTCCGCATTGCAAGGTGCAATTCTGAAATTTTTTGCTTTTTCCTGCTCCTCTTAGCATGATTAAGAAGATTCAAAGAGAGTGAGATGCCAGCTCCTTTCATTCAGTCAGTAGCTTCAAACATTTCTGGTATATGAATAACATGATGTTTTTCAATGGCAAAAATCAATGAATATTGTAAATGCACAAACAGTAATTTCTCCGCATTGCAAGGTGCAATTCTGAAATTTTTTGCTTTTTCCTGCTCCTCTTAGCATGATAAAGAAGATTCAAAGAGAGTGAGATGCCAGCTCCTTTCATTCAGTCAGTAGCTTCAATCATTTCTGGACGTTTTTCAATGGCAAAAATCAATGAATATTGTAAATGCACAAACAGTAATTTCTCCGCATTGCAAGGTGCAATTCTGAAATTTTTTGCTTTTTCCTGCTCCTCTTAGCAAGATAAACAAGATTCAAAGAGAGTGAGATGCCAGCTCCTTTCATTCAGTCAGTAGCTTCAATCATTTCTGGACGTTTTTCAATGGCAAAAATCAATGAATATTGTAAATGCACAAACAGTAATTTCTCCGCATTGCAAGGTGCAATTCTGAAATTTTTTGCTTTTTCCTGCTCCTCTTAGCATGATAAAGAAGATTCAAAGAGAGTGAGATGCCAGCTCCTTTCATTCAGTCAGTAGCTTCAATCATTTCTGGACGTTTTTCAATGGCAAAAATCAATGAATATTGTAAATGCACAAACTAATTTCTCCGCATTGCAAGGTGCAATTCTGAAATTTTTTGCTTTTTGCTGCTCCTCTTAGCATGATAAAGAAGATTCAAAGAGAGTGAGATGCCAGCTCCTTTCATTCAGTCAGTAGCTTCAATCATTTCTGGACGTTTTTCAATGGCAAAAATCAATGAATATTGTAAATGCACAAACAGTAATTTCTCCGTATTGCAAGGTGCAATTCTGAAATTTTTTGCTTTTTCCTGCTCCTCTTAGCATGATAAAGAAGATTCAAAGAGAGTGAGATTCCAGCTCCTTTCATTCAGTCAGTAGCTTCAATCATTTCTGGACGTTTTTCAATGGCAAAAATCAATGAATATTGTAAATGCACAAACAGTAATTTCTCCGCATTGCAAGGTGCAATTCTGAAATTTTTTGCTTTTTCCTGCTCCTCTTAGCATGATAAAGAAGATTCAAAGAGAGTGAGATGCCAGCTCCTTTCATTCAGTCAGTAGCTTCAATCATTTCTGGACGTTTTTCAATGGCAAAAATCAATGAATATTGTAAATGCACAAAGAGTAATTTCTCCGCATTGCAAGGTGCAATTCTGAAATTTTTTGCTTTTTCCTGCTCCTCTTAGCATGATAAAGAAGATTCATCGAGAGTGAGATGCCAGCTCCTTTCATTCAGTCAGTAGCTTCAAACATTTCTGGTATATGAATAACATGATGTTTTTCAATGGCAAAAATCAATGAATATTGTAAATGCACAAACAGTAATTTCTCCGCATTGCAAGGTGCAATTCTGAAATTTTTTGCTTTTTCCTGCTCTTCTTAGCATGATAAAGAAGATTCAAAGAGAGTGAGATGCCAGCTCCTTTCATTCAGTCAGTAGCTTCAATCATTTCTGGTATATGAATAACATGATGATTTTCAATGGCAAAAATCAATGAATATTGTAAATGCACAAACAGTAATTTCTCCGCATTGCAAGGTGCAATTCTGAAATTTTTTGCTTTTTCCTGCTCCTCTAAGCATGATAAAGAAGATTCAAAGAGAGTGAGATGCCAGCTCCTTTCATTCAGTCAGTAGCTTCAATCATTTCTGGACGTTTTTCAATGGCAAAAATCAATGAATATTGTAAATGCACAAACAGTAATTTCTCCGCATTGCAAGGTGCAATTCTGAAATTTTTTGCTTTTTCCTGCTCCTCTTAGCATGATAAAGAAGATTCAAAGAGAGTGAGATGCCAGCTCCTTTCATTCAGTCAGTAGCTTCAATCATTTCTGGACGTTTTTCAATGGCAAAAATCAATGAATATTGTAAATGCACAAACAGTAATTTCTCCGCATTGCAAGGTGCAATTCTGAAATTTTTTGCTTTTTCCTGCACCTCTTAGCATGATAAAGAAGATTCAAAGAGAGTGAGATGCCAGCTCCTTTCATTCAGTCAGTAGCTTCAAACATTTCTGGTATATGAATAACATGATGTTTTTCAATGGCAAAAATCAATGAATATTGTAAATGCACAAACAGTAATTTCTCCGCATTGAAAGGTGCAATTCTGAAATTTTTTGCTTTTTCCTGCTCCTCTTAGCATGATAAAGAAGATTCAAAGAGAGTGAGATGCCAGCTCCTTTCATTCAGTCAGTAGCTTCAATCATTTCTGGACGTTTTTCAATGGCAAAAACCAATGAATATTGTAAATGCACAAACAGTAATTTCTCCGCATTGCAAGGTGCAATTCTGAAATTTTTTGCTTTTTCCTGCTCCTCTTAGCATGATAAAGAAGATTCAAAGAGAGTGAGATGCCAGCTCCTTTCATTCAGTCAGTAGCTTCAATCATTTCTGGACGTTTTTCAATGGCAAAAATCTATGAATATTGTAAATGCACAAACAGTAATTTCTCCGCATTGCAAGGTGCAATTCTGAAATTTTTTGCTTTTTCCTGCTCCTCTTAGCAAGATAAACAAGATTCAAAGAGAGTGAATGCCAGCTCCTTTCATTCAGTCAGTAGCTTCAATCATTTCTGGACGTTTTTCAATGGCAAAAATCAATGAATATTGTAAATGCACAAACAGTAATTTCTCCGCATTGCAAGGTGCAATTCTGAAATTTTTTGCTTTTTCCTGCTCCTCTTAGCATGATAAACAAGATTCAAAGAGAGTGAGATGCCAGCTCCTTTCATTCAGTCAATAGCTTCAATCATTTCTGGACGTTTTTCAATGGCAAAAATCAATGAATATTGTAAATGCACAAACAGTAATTTCTCCGCATTGCAAGGTGGAATTCTGAAATTTTTTGCTTTTTCCTGCTCCTCTTAGCATGATAAAGAAGATTCAAAGAGAGTGAGATGCCAGCTCCTTTCATTCAGTCAGTAGCTTCAAACATTTCTGGTATATGAATAACATGATGTTTTTCAATGGCAAAAATCAATGAATATTGTAAATGCACAAGCAGTAATTTCTCCGCATTGCAAGGTGCAATTCTGAAATGTTTTGCTTTTTCCTGCTCCTCTTAGCATGATAAAGAAGATTCAAAGAGAGTGAGATGCCAGCTCCTTTCATTCAGTCAGTAGCTTCAAACATTTCTGGTATATGAATAACATGATGTTTTTCAATGGCAAAAATCAATGAATATTGTAAATGCACAAACAGTAATTTCTCCGCATTGAAAGGTGCAATTCTGAAATTTTTTGCTTTTTCCTGCTCCTCTTAGCATGATAAAGAAGATTCAAAGAGAGTGAGATGCCAGCTCCTTTCATTCAGTCAGTAGCTTCAATCATTTCTGGACGTTTTTCAATGGCAAAAATCAATGAATATTGTAAATGCACAAACAGTAATTTCTCCGCATTGCTAGGTGCAATTCTGAAATTTTTTGCTTTTTCCTGCTCCTCTTAGCATGATAAAGAAGATTCAAAGAGAGTGAGATGCCAGCTCCTTTCATTCAGTCAGTAGCTTCAAACATTTCTGGTATATGAATAACATGATGTTTTTCAATGGCAAAAATCAATGAATATTGTAAATGCACAAACAGTAATTTCTCCGCATTGAAAGGTGCAATTCTGAAATTTTTTGCTTTTTCCTGCTCCTCTTAGCATGATAAAGAAGATTCAAAGAGAGTGAGATGCCAGCTCCTTTCATTCAGTCAGTAGCTTCAATCATTTCTGGACGTTTTTCAATGGCAAAAATCAATGAATATTGTAAATGCACAAACAGTAATTTCTCCGCATTGCAAGGTGCAATTCTGAAATTTTTTGCTTTTTCCTGCTCCTCTTAGCATGATAAAGAAGATTCAAAGAGAGTGAGATGCCAGCTCCTTTCATTCAGTCAGTAGCTTCAATCATTTCTGGACGTTTTTCAATGGCAAAAATCAATGAATATTGTAAATGCACAAACAGTAATTTCTCCGCATTGCAAGGTGCAATTCTGAAATTTTTTGCTTTTTCCTGCTCCTCTTAGCATGATAAAGAAGATTCAAAGAGAGTGAGATGCCAGCTCCTTTCATTCAGTCAGTAGCTTCAATCATTTCTGGACGTTTTTCAATGGCAAAAATCAATGAATATTGTAAATGCACAAACAGTAATTTCTCCGCATTGCAAGGTGCAATTCTGAAATTTTTTGCTTTTTCCTGCTCCTCTTAGCATGATAAAGAAGATTCAAAGAGAGTGAGATGCCAGCTCCTTTCATTCAGTCAGTAGCTTCAATCATTTCTGGACGTTTTTCAATGGCAAAAATCTATGAATATTGTAAATGCACAAACAGTAATTTCTCCGCATTGCAAGGTGCAATTCTGAAATTTTTTGCTTTTTCCTGCTCCTCTTAGCAAGATAAACAAGATTCAAAGAGAGTGAGATGCCAGCTCCTTTCATTCAGTCAGTAGCTTCAATCATTTCTGGACGTTTTTCAATGGCAAAAATCAATGAATATTGTAAATGCACAAACAGTAATTTCTCCGCATTGCAAGGTGCAATTCTGAAATTTTTTGCTTTTTCCTGCTCCTCTTAGCATGATAAAGAAGATTCAAAGAGAGTGAGATGCCAGCTCCTTTCATTCAGTCAGTAGCTTCAAACATTTCTGGTATATGAATAACATGATGTTTTTCAATGGCAAAAATCAATGAATATTGTAAATGCACAAACAGTAATTTCTCCGCATTGCAAGGTGCAATTCTGAAATTTTTTGCTTTTTCCTGCTCCTCTTAGCATGATAAAGAAGATTCAAAGAGAGTGAGATGCCAGCTCCTTTCATTCAGTCAGTAGCTTCAATCATTTCTGGACGTTTTTCAATGGCAAAAATCTATGAATATTGTAAATGCACAAACAGTAATTTCTCCGCATTGCAAGGTGCAATTCTGAAATTTTTTGCTTTTTCCTGCTCCTCTTAGCAAGATAAACAAGATTCAAAGAGAGTGAGATGCCAGCTCCTTTCATTCAGTCAGTAGCTTCAATCATTTCTGGACGTTTTTCAATGGCAAAAATCAATGAATATTGTAAATGCACAAACAGTAATTTCTCCGCATTGCAAGGTGCAATTCTGAAATTTTTTGCTTTTTCCTGCTCCTCTTAGCATGATAAAGAAGATTCAAAGATAGTGAGATGCCAGCTCCTTTCATTCAGTCAGTAGCTTCAAACATTTCTGGTATATGAATAACATGATGTTTTTCAATGGCAAAAATCAATGAATATTGTAAATGCACAAACAGTAATTTCTCCGCATTGAAAGGTGCAATTCTGAAATTTTTTGCTTTTTCCTGCTACTCTTAGCATGATAAAGAAGATTCAAAGAGAGTGAGATGCCAGCTCCTTTCATTCAGTCAGTAGCTTCAATCATTTCTGGACGTTTTTCAATGGCAAAAACCAATGAATATTGTAAATGCACAAACAGTAATTTCTCCGCATTGCAAGGTGCAATTCTGAAATTTTTTGCTTTTTCCTGCTCCTCTTAGCATGATAAAGAAGATTCAAAGAGAGTGAGATGCCAGCTCCTTTCATTCAGTCAGTAGCTTCAATCATTTCTGGACGTTTTTCAATGGCAAAAATCAATGAATATTGTAAATGCACAAACAGTAATTTCTCCGCATTGCAAGGTGCAATTCTGAAATTTTTTGCTTTTTTCTGCTCCTCTTAGCATGATAAAGAAGATTCAAAGAGAGTGAGATGCCAGCTCCTTTCATTCAGTCAGTAGCTTCAAACATTTCTGGTATATGAATAACATGATGTTTTTCAATGGCAAAAATCAATGAATATTGTAAATGCACAAACAGTAATTTCTCCGCATTGCAAGGTGCAATTCTGAAATTTTTTGCTTTTTCCTGCTCCTCTTAGCATGATAAAGAAGATTCAAAGAGAGTGAGATGCCAGCTCCTTTCATTCAGTCAGTAGCTTCAATCATTTCTGGACGTTTTTCAATGGCAAAAATCAATGAATATTGTAAATGCACAAACAGTAATTTCTCCGCATTGCAAGGTGCAATTCTGAAATTTTTTGCTTTTTCCTGCTCCTCTTAGCAAGATAAACAAGATTCAAAGAGAGTGAGATGCCAGCTCCTTTCATTCAGTCAGTAGCTTCAATCATTTCTGGACGTTTTTCAATGGCAAAAATCAATGTATATTGTAAATGCACAAACAGTAATTTCTCCGCATTGCAAGGTGCAATTCTGAAATTTTTTGCTTTTTCCTGCTCCTCTTAGCATGATAAAGAAGATTCAAAGAGAGTGAGATGCCAGCTCCTTTCATTCAGTCAGTAGCTTCAATCATTTCTGGACGTTTTTCAATGGCAAAAATCAATGAATATTGTAAATGCACAAACAGTAATTTCTCCGCATTGCAAGGTGCAATTCTGAAATTTTTTGCTTTTTCCTGCTCCTCTTAGCATGATAAAGAAGATTCAAAGAGAGTGAGATGCCAGCTCCTTTCATTCAGTCAGTAGCTTCAAACATTTCTGGTATATGAATAACATGATGTTTTTCAATGGCAAAAATCAATGAATATTGTAAATGCACAAACAGTAATTTCTCCGCATTGCAAGGTGCAATTCTGAAATTTTTTGCTTTTTCCTGCTCCTCTTAGCATGATAAAGAAGATTCAAAGAGAGTGAGATGCCAGCTCCTTTCATTCAGTCAGTAGCTTCAATCATTTCTGGACGTTTTTCAATGGCAAAAATCAATGAATATTGTAAATGCACAAAGAGTAATTTCTCCGCATTGCAAGGTGCAATTCTGAAATTTTTTGCTTTTTCCTGCTCCTCTTAGCATGATAAAGAAGATTCAAAGAGAGTGAGATGCCAGCTCCTTTCATTCAGTCAGTAGCTTCAATCATTTCTGGGCATTTTTCAATGGCAAAAATCAATGAATATTGTAAATGCACAAACAGTAATTTCTCCGCAATGCAAGGTGCAATTCTGAAATTTTTTTCTTTTTCCTGCTCCTCTTAGCATGATAAAGAAGATTCAAAGAGAGTGAGATGCCAGCTCCTTTCATTCAGTCAGTAGCTTCAAACATTTCTGGTATATGAATAACATGATGTTTTTCAATGGCAAAAATCAATGAATATTGTAAATGCACAAACAGTAATTTCTCCGCATTGCAAGGTGCAATTCTGAAATTTTTTGCTTTTTCCTGCTCCTCTTAGCATGGTAAAGAAGATTCAAAGAGAGTGAGATGCCAGCTCCTTTCATTCAGTCAGTAGCTTCAATCATTTCTGGACGTTTTTCAATGGCAAAAATCAATGAATATTGTAAATGCACAAACAGTAATTTCTCCGCATTGCAAGGTGCAATTCTGAAATTTTTTGCTTTTTCCTGCTCCACTTAGCAAGATAAACAAGATTCAAAGAGAGTGAGATGCCAGCTCCTTTCATTCAGTCAGTAGCTTCAATCATTTCTGGACGTTTTTCAATGGCAAAAATCAATGTATATTGTAAATGCACAAACAGTAATTTCTCCGCATTGCAAGGTGCAATTCTGAAATTTTTTGCTTTTTCCTGCTCCTCTTAGCATGATAAAGAAGATTCAAAGAGAGTGAGATGCCAGCTCCTTTCATTCAGTCAGTAGCTTCAATCATTTCTGGACGTTTTTCAATGGCAAAAATCAATGAATATTGTAAATGCACAAACAGTAATTTCTCCGCATTGCAAGGTGCAATTCTGAAATTTTTTGCTTTTTCCTGCTCCTCTTAGCATGATAAAGAAGATTCAAAGAGAGTGAGATGCCAGCTCCTTTCATTCAGTCAGTAGCTTCAAACATTTCTGGTATATGAATAACATGATGTTTTTCATTGGCAAAAATCAATGAATATTGTAAATGCACAAACAGTAATTTCTCCGCATTGCAAGGTGCAATTCTGAAATTTTTTGCTTTTTCCTGCTCCTCTTAGCATGATAAAGAAGATTCAAAGAGAGTGAGATGCCAGCTCCTTTCATTCAGTCAGTAGCTTCAATCATTTCTGGACGTTTTTCAATGGCAAAAATCAATGAATATTGTAAATGCACAAAGAGTAATTTCTCCGCATTGCAAGGTGCAATTCTGAAATTTTTTGCTTTTTCCTGCTCCTCTTAGCATGATAAAGAAGATTCAAAGAGAGTGAGATGCCAGCTCCTTTCATTCAGTCAGTAGCTTCAATCATTTCTGGGCATTTTTCAATGGCAAAAATCAATGAATATTGTAAATGCACAAACAGTAATTTCTCCGCATTGCAAGGTGCAATTCTGAAATTTTTTGCTTTTTCCTGCTCCTCTTAGCATGATAAAGAAGATTCAAAGAGAGTGAGATGCCAGCTCCTTTCATTCAGTCAGTAGCTTCAAACATTTCTGGTATATGAATAACATGATGTTTTTCAATGGCAAAAATCAATGAATATTGTAAATGCACAAACAGTAATTTCTCCGCATTGCAAGGTGCAATTCTGAAATTTTTTGCTTTTTCCTGCTCCTCTTAGCATGATAAAGAAGATTCAAAGAGAGTGAGATGCCAGCTCCTTTCATTCAGTCAGTAGCTTCAATCATTTCTGGACGTTTTTCAATGGCAAAAATCATTGAATATTGTAAATGCACACAGTAATTTCTCCGCATTGCAAGGTGCAATTCTGAAATTTTTTGCTTTTTTCTGCTCCTCTTAGCATGATAAAGAAGATTCAAAGAGAGTGAGATGCCAGCTCCTTTCATTCAGTCAGTAGCTTCAAACATTTCTGGTATATGAATAACATGATGTTTTTCAATGGCAAAAATCAATGAATATTGTAAATGCACAAACAGTAATTTCTCCGCATTGCAAGGTGCAATTCTGAAATTTTTTGCTTTTTCCTTCTCCTCTTAGCATGATAAAGAAGATTCAAAGAGAGTGAGATGCCAGCTCCTTTCATTCAGTCAGTAGCTTCAATCATTTCTGGACGTTTTTCAATGGCAAAAATCAATGAATATTGTAAATGCACAAACAGTAATTTCTCCGCATTGCAAGGTGCAATTCTGAAATTTTTTGCTTTTTCCTGCTCCTCTTAGCAAGATAAACAAGATTCAAAGAGAGTGAGATGCCAGCTCCTTTCATTCAGTCAGTAGCTTCAATCATTTCTGGACGTTTTTCAATGGCAAAAATCAATGAATATTGTAAATACACAAACAGTAATTTCTCCGCATTGCAAGGTGTAATTCTGAAATTTTTTGCTTTTTCCTGCTCCTCTTAGCATGATAAAGAAGATTCAAAGAGAGTGAGATGCCAGCTCCTTTCATTCAGTCAGTAGCTTCAATCATTTCTAGACGTTTTTCAATGGCAAAAATCAATGAATATTGTAAATGCACAAACTAATTTCTCCGCATTGCAAGGTGCAATTCTGAAATTTTTTGCTTTTTGCTGCTCCTCTTAGCATGATAAAGAAGATTCAAAGAGAGTGAGATGCCAGCTCCTTTCATTCAGTCAGTAGCTTCAATCATTTCTGGACGTTTTTCAATGGCAAAAATCAATGAATATTGTAAATGCACAAACAGTAATTTCTCCGTATTGCAAGGTGCAATTCTGAAATTTTTTGCTTTTTCCTGCTCCTCTTAGCATGATAAAGAAGATTCAAAGAGAGTGAGATGCCAGCTCCTTTCATTCAGTCAGTAGCTTCAATCATTTCTGGACGTTTTTCAATGGCAAAAATCAATGAATATTGTAAATGCACAAACAGTAATTTCTCCGCATTGCAAGGTGCAATTCTGAAATTTTTTGCTTTTTCCTGCTCCTCTAAGCATGATAAAGAAGATTCAAAGAGAGTGAGATGCCAGCTCCTTTCATTCAGTCAGTAGCTTCAATCATTTCTGGACGTTTTTCAATGGCAAAAATCAATGAATATTGTAAATGCACAAACAGTAATTTCTCCGCATTGCAAGGTGCAATTCTGAAATTTTTTGCTTTTTCCTGCTCCTCTTAGCATGATAAAGAAGATTCAAAGAGAGTGAGATGCCAGCTCCTTTCATTCAGTCAGTAGCTTCAATCATTTCTGGTATATGAATAACATGATGTTTTTCAATGGCAAAAATCAATGAATATTGTAAATGCACAAACAGTAATTTCTCCGCATTGCAAGGTGCAATTCTGAAATTTTTTGCTTTTTCCTGCTCCTCTAAGCATGATAAAGAAGATTCAAAGAGAGTGAGATGCCAGCTCCTTTCATTCAGTCAGTAGCTTCAATCATTTCTGGACGTTTTTCAATGGCAAAAATCAATGAATATTGTAAATGCACAAACAGTAATTTCTCCGCATTGCAAGGTGCAATTCTGAAATTTTTTGCTTTTTCCTGCTCCTCTTAGCATGATAAAGAAGATTCAAAGAGAGTGAGATGCCAGCTCCTTTCATTCAGTCAGTAGCTTCAATCATTTCTGGACGTTTTTCAATGGCAAAAATCAATGAATATTGTAAATGCACAAACAGTAATTTCTCCGCATTGCAAGGTGCAATTCTGAAATTTTTTGCTTTTTTCTGCTCCTCTTAGCATGATAAAGAAGATTCAAAGAGAGTGAGATGCCAGCTCCTTTCATTCAGTCAGTAGCTTCAAACATTTCTGGTATATGAATAACATGATGTTTTTCAATGGCAAAAATCAATGAATATTGTAAATGCACAAACAGTAATTTCTCCGCATTGCAAGGTGCAATTCTGAAATTTTTTGCTTTTTCCTGCTCCTCTTAGCATGATAAAGAAGATTCAAAGAGAGTGAGATGCCAGCTCCTTTCATTCAGTCAGTAGCTTCAATCATTTCTGGACGTTTTTCAATGGCAAAAATCAATGAATATTGTAAATGCACAAACAGTAATTTCTCCGCATTGCAAGGTGCAATTCTGAAATTTTTTGCTTTTTCCTGCTCCTCTTAGCAAGATAATCAAGATTCAAAGAGAGTGAGATGCCAGCTCCTTTCATTCAGTCAGTAGCTTCAATCATTTCTGGACGTTTTTCAATGGCAAAAATCAATGAATATTGTAAATGCACAAACAGTAATTTCTCCGCATTGCAAGGTGCAATTCTGAAATTTTTTGCTTTTTCCTGCTCCTCTTAGCATGATAAAGAAGATTCAAAGAGAGTGAGATGCCAGCTCCTTTCATTCAGTCAGTAGCTTCAATCATTTCTGGACGTTTTTCAATGGCAAAAATCAATGAATATTGTAAATGCACAAACAGTAATTTCTCCGCATTGCAAGGTGCAATTCTGAAATTTTTTGCTTTTTCCTGCTCCTCTAAGCATGATAAAGAAGATTCAAAGAGAGTGAGATGCCAGCTCCTTTCATTCAGTCAGTAGCTTCAATCATTTCTGGACGTTTTTCAATGGCAAAAATCAATGAATATTGTAAATGCACAAACAGTAATTTCTCCGCATTGCAAGGTGCAATTCTGAAATTTTTTGCTTTTTTCTGCTCCTCTTAGCATGATAAAGAAGATTCAAAGAGAGTGAGATGCCAGCTCCTTTCATTCAGTCAGTAGCTTCAAACATTTCTGGTATATGAATAACATGATGTTTTTCAATGGCAAAAATCAATGAATATTGTAAATGCACAAACAGTAATTTCTCCGCATTGCAAGGTGCAATTCTGAAATTTTTTGCTTTTTCCTGCTCCTCTTAGCATGATAAAGAAGATTCAAAGAGAGTGAGATGCCAGCTCCTTTCATTCAGTCAGTAGCTTCAATCATTTCTGGACGTTTTTCAATGGCAAAAATCTATGAATATTGTAAATGCACAAACAGTAATTTCTCCGCATTGCAAGGTGCAATTCTGAAATTTTTTGCTTTTTCCTGCTCCTCTTAGCAAGATAAACAAGATTCAAAGAGAGTGAGATGCCAGCTCCTTTCATTCAGTCAGTAGCTTCAATCATTTCTGGACGTTTTTCAATGGCAAAAATCAATGAATATTGTAAATGCACAAACAGTAATTTCTCCGCATTGCAAGGTGCAATTCTGAAATTTTTTGCTTTTTCCTGCTCCTCTTAGCATGATAAAGAAGATTCAAAGAGAGTGAGATGCCAGCTCCTTTCATTCAGTCAGTAGCTTCAATCATTTCTGGACGTTTTTCAATGGCAAAAATCAATGAATATTGTAAATGCACAAACTAATTTCTCCGCATTGCAAGGTGCAATTCTGAAATTTTTTGCTTTTTGCTGCTCCTCTTAGCATGATAAAGAAGATTCAAAGAGAGTGAGATGCCAGCTCCTTTCATTCAGTCAGTAGCTTCAATCATTTCTGGACGTTTTTCAATGGCAAAAATCAATGAATATTGTAAATGCACAAACAGTAATTTCTCCGTATTGCAAGGTGCAATTCTGAAATTTTTTGCTTTTTCCTGCTCCTCTTAGCATGATAAAGAAGATTCAAAGAGAGTGAGATGCCAGCTCCTTTCATTCAGTCAGTAGCTTCAATCATTTCTGGACGTTTTTCAATGGCAAAAATCAATGAATATTGTAAATGCACAAACAGTAATTTCTCCGCATTGCAAGGTGCAATTCTGAAATTTTTTGCTTTTTCCTGCTCCTCTTAGCATGATAAAGAAGATTCAAAGAGAGTGAGATGCCAGCTCCTTTCATTCAGTCAGTAGCTTCAATCATTTCTGGACGTTTTTCAATGGCAAAAATCAATGAATATTGTAAATGCACAAACAGTAATTTCTCCGCATTGCAAGGTGCAATTCTGAAATTTTTTGCTTTTTCCTGCTCCTCTTAGCATGATAAAGAAGATTCAAAGAGAGTGAGATGCCAGCTCCTTTCATTCAGTCAGTAGCTTCAATCATTTCTGGACGTTTTTCAATGGCAAAAATCTATGAATATTGTAAATGCACAAACAGTAATTTCTCCGCATTGCAAGGTGCAATTCTGAAATTTTTTGCTTTTTCCTGCTCCTCTTAGCAAGATAAACAAGATTCAAAGAGAGTGAGATGCCAGCTCCTTTCATTCAGTCAGTAGCTTCAATCATTTCTGGACGTTTTTCAATGGCAAAAATCAATGAATATTGTAAATGCACAAACAGTAATTTCTCCGCATTGCAAGGTGCAATTCTGAAATTTTTTGCTTTTTTCTGCTCCTCTTAGCATGATAAAGAAGATTCAAAGAGAGTGAGATGCCAGCTCCTTTCATTCAGTCAGTAGCTTCAAACATTTCTGGTATATGAATAACATGATGTTTTTCAATGGCAAAAATCAATGAATATTGTAAATGCACAAACAGTAATTTCTCCGCATTGCAAGGTGCAATTCTGAAATTTTTTGCTTTTTCCTGCTCCTCTTAGCATGATAAAGAAGATTCAAAGAGAGTGAGATGCCAGCTCCTTTCATTCAGTCAGTAGCTTCAATCATTTCTGGACGTTTTTCAATGGCAAAAATCAATGAATATTGTAAATGCACAAACAGTAATTTCTCCGCATTGCAAGGTGCAATTCTGAAATTTTTTGCTTTTTCCTGCTCCTCTTAGCAAGATAATCAAGATTCAAAGAGAGTGAGATGCCAGCTCCTTTCATTCAGTCAGTAGCTTCAATCATTTCTGGACGTTTTTCAATGGCAAAAATCAATGAATATTGTAAATGCACAAACAGTAATTTCTCCGCATTGCAAGGTGCAATTCTGAAATTTTTTGCTTTTTCCTGCTCCTCTTAGCATGATAAAGAAGATTCAAAGAGAGTGAGATGCCAGCTCCTTTCATTCAGTCAGTAGCTTCAATCATTTCTGGACGTTTTTCAATGGCAAAAATCAATGAATATTGTAAATGCACAAACAGTAATTTCTCCGCATTGCAAGGTGCAATTCTGAAATTTTTTGCTTTTTCCTGCTCCTCTAAGCATGATAAAGAAGATTCAAAGAGAGTGAGATGCCAGCTCCTTTCATTCAGTCAGTAGCTTCAATCATTTCTGGACGTTTTTCAATGGCAAAAATCAATGAATATTGTAAATGCACAAACAGTAATTTCTCCGCATTGCAAGGTGCAATTCTGAAATTTTTTGCTTTTTTCTGCTCCTCTTAGCATGATAAAGAAGATTCAAAGAGAGTGAGATGCCAGCTCCTTTCATTCAGTCAGTAGCTTCAAACATTTCTGGTATATGAATAACATGATGTTTTTCAATGGCAAAAATCAATGAATATTGTAAATGCACAAACAGTAATTTCTCCGCATTGCAAGGTGCAATTCTGAAATTTTTTGCTTTTTCCTGCTCCTCTTAGCATGATAAAGAAGATTCAAAGAGAGTGAGATGCCAGCTCCTTTCATTCAGTCAGTAGCTTCAATCATTTCTGGACGTTTTTCAATGGCAAAAATCTATGAATATTGTAAATGCACAAACAGTAATTTCTCCGCATTGCAAGGTGCAATTCTGAAATTTTTTGCTTTTTCCTGCTCCTCTTAGCAAGATAAACAAGATTCAAAGAGAGTGAGATGCCAGCTCCTTTCATTCAGTCAGTAGCTTCAATCATTTCTGGACGTTTTTCAATGGCAAAAATCAATGAATATTGTAAATGCACAAACAGTAATTTCTCCGCATTGCAAGGTGCAATTCTGAAATTTTTTGCTTTTTCCTGCTCCTCTTAGCATGATAAAGAAGATTCAAAGAGAGTGAGATGCCAGCTCCTTTCATTCAGTCAGTAGCTTCAATCATTTCTGGACGTTTTTCAATGGCAAAAATCAATGAATATTGTAAATGCACAAACTAATTTCTCCGCATTGCAAGGTGCAATTCTGAAATTTTTTGCTTTTTGCTGCTCCTCTTAGCATGATAAAGAAGATTCAAAGAGAGTGAGATGCCAGCTCCTTTCATTCAGTCAGTAGCTTCAATCATTTCTGGACGTTTTTCAATGGCAAAAATCAATGAATATTGTAAATGCACAAACAGTAATTTCTCCGTATTGCAAGGTGCAATTCTGAAATTTTTTGCTTTTTCCTGCTCCTCTTAGCATGATAAAGAAGATTCAAAGAGAGTGAGATGCCAGCTCCTTTCATTCAGTCAGTAGCTTCAATCATTTCTGGACGTTTTTCAATGGCAAAAATCAATGAATATTGTAAATGCACAAACAGTAATTTCTCCGCATTGCAAGGTGCAATTCTGAAATTTTTTGCTTTTTCCTGCTCCTCTTAGCATGATAAAGAAGATTCAAAGAGAGTGAGATGCCAGCTCCTTTCATTCAGTCAGTAGCTTCAATCATTTCTGGACGTTTTTCAATGGCAAAAATCAATGAATATTGTAAATGCACAAACAGTAATTTCTCCGCATTGCAAGGTGCAATTCTGAAATTTTTTGCTTTTTCCTGCTCCTCTTAGCATGATAAAGAAGATTCAAAGAGAGTGAGATGCCAGCTCCTTTCATTCAGTCAGTAGCTTCAATCATTTCTGGACGTTTTTCAATGGCAAAAATCTATGAATATTGTAAATGCACAAACAGTAATTTCTCCGCATTGCAAGGTGCAATTCTGAAATTTTTTGCTTTTTCCTGCTCCTCTTAGCAAGATAAACAAGATTCAAAGAGAGTGAGATGCCAGCTCCTTTCATTCAGTCAGTAGCTTCAATCATTTCTGGACGTTTTTCAATGGCAAAAATCAATGAATATTGTAAATGCACAAACAGTAATTTCTCCGCATTGCAAGGTGCAATTCTGAAATTTTTTGCTTTTTCCTGCTCCTCTTAGCATGATAAAGAAGATTCAAAGAGAGTGAGATGCCAGCTCCTTTCATTCAGTCAGTAGCTTCAAACATTTCTGGTATATGAATAACATGATGTTTTTCAATGGCAAAAATCAATGAATATTGTAAATGCACAAACAGTAATTTCTCCGCATTGCAAGGTGCAATTCTGAAATTTTTTGCTTTTTCCTGCTCCTCTTAGCATGATAAAGAAGATTCAAAGAGAGTGAGATGCCAGCTCCTTTCATTCAGTCAGTAGCTTCAATCATTTCTGGACATTTTTCAATGGCAAAAATCTATGAATATTGTAAATGCACAAACAGTAATTTCTCCGCATTGCAAGGTGCAATTCTGAAATTTTTTGCTTTTTCCTGCTCCTCTTAGCAAGATAAACAAGATTCAAAGAGAGTGAGATGCCAGCTCCTTTCATTCAGTCAGTAGCTTCAATCATTTCTGGACGTTTTTCAATGGCAAAAATCAATGAATATTGTAAATGCACAAACAGTAATTTCTCCGCATTGCAAGGTGCAATTCTGAAATTTTTTGCTTTTTCCTGCTCCTCTTAGCATGATAAAGAAGATTCAAAGAGAGTGAGATGCCAGCTCCTTTCATTCAGTCAGTAGCTTCAAACATTTCTGGTATATGAATAACATGATGTTTTTCAATGGCAAAAATCAATGAATATTGTAAATGCACAAACAGTAATTTCTCCGCATTGAAAGGTGCAATTCTGAAATTTTTTGCTTTTTCCTGCTCCTCTTAGCATGATAAAGAAGATTCAAAGAGAGTGAGATGCCAGCTCCTTTCATTCAGTCAGTAGCTTCAATCATTTCTGGACGTTTTTCAATGGCAAAAACCAATGAATATTGTAAATGCACAAACAGTAATTTCTCCGCATTGCAAGGTGCAATTCTGAAATTTTTTGCTTTTTCCTGCTCCTCTTAGCATGATAAAGAAGATTCAAAGAGAGTGAGATGCCAGCTCCTTTCATTCAGTCAGTAGCTTCAATCATTTCTGGACGTTTTTCAATGGCAAAAATCAATGAATATTGTAAATGCACAAACAGTAATTTCTCCGCATTGCAAGGTGCAATTCTGAAATTTTTTGCTTTTTTCTGCTCCTCTTAGCATGATAAAGAAGATTCAAAGAGAGTGAGATGCCAGCTCCTTTCATTCAGTCAGTAGCTTCAAACATTTCTGGTATATGAATAACATGATGTTTTTCAATGGCAAAAATCAATGAATATTGTAAATGCACAAACAGTAATTTCTCCGCATTGCAAGGTGCAATTCTGAAATTTTTTGCTTTTTCCTGCTCCTCTTAGCAAGATAAACAAGATTCAAAGAGAGTGAGATGCCAGCTCCTTTCATTCAGTCAGTAGCTTCAATCATTTCTGGACGTTTTTCAATGGCAAAAATCAATGTATATTGTAAATGCACAAACAGTAATTTCTCCGCATTGCAAGGTGCAATTCTGAAATTTTTTGCTTTTTCCTGCTCCTCTTAGCATGATAAAGAAGATTCAAAGAGAGTGAGATGCCAGCTCCTTTCATTCAGTCAGTAGCTTCAATCATTTCTGGACGTTTTTCAATGGCAAAAATCAATGAATATTGTAAATGCACAAACAGTAATTTCTCCGCATTGCAAGGTGCAATTCTGAAATTTTTTGCTTTTTCCTGCTCCTCTTAGCATGATAAAGAAGATTCAAAGAGAGTGAGATGCCAGCTCCTTTCATTCAGTCAGTAGCTTCAAACATTTCTGGTATATGAATAACATGATGTTTTTCAATGGCAAAAATCAATGAATATTGTAAATGCACAAACAGTAATTTCTCTGCATTGAAAGGTGCAATTCTGAAATTTTTTGCTTTTTCCTGCTCCTCTTAGCATGATAAAGAAGATTCAAAGAGAGTGAGATGCCAGCTCCTTTCATTCAGTCAGTAGCTTCAAACATTTCTGGTATATGAATAACATGATGTTTTTCAATGGCAAAAATCAATGAATATTGTAAATGCACAAACAGTAATTTCTCCGCATTGCAAGGTGCAATTCTGAAATTTTTTGCTTTTTCCTGCTCCTCTTAGCATGATAAAGAAGATTCAAAGAGAGTGAGATGCCAGCTCCTTTCATTCAGTCAGTAGCTTCAATCATTTCTGGACGTTTTTCAATGGCAAAAATCAATGAATATTGTAAATGCACAAACAGTAATTTCTCCGCATTGCAAGGTGCAATTCTGAAATTTTTTGCTTTTTTCTGCTCCTCTTAGCATGATAAAGAAGATTCAAAGAGAGTGAGATGCCAGCTCCTTTCATTCAGTCAGTAGCTTCAAACATTTCTGGTATATGAATAACATGATGTTTTTCAATGGCAAAAATCAATGAATATTGTAAATGCACAAACAGTAATTTCTCCGCATTGCAAGGTGCAATTCTGAAATTTTTTGCTTTTTCCTGCTCCTCTTAGCATGATAAAGAAGATTCAAAGAGAGTGAGATGCCAGCTCCTTTCATTCAGTCATTAGCTTCAATCATTTCTGGACGTTTTTCAATGGCAAAAATCAATGAATATTGTAAATGCACAAACAGTAATTTCTCCGCATTGCAAGGTGCAATTCTGAAATTTTTTGCTTTTTCCTGCTCCTCTTAGCAAGATAAACAAGATTCAAAGAGAGTGAGATGCCAGCTCCTTTCATTCAGTCAGTAGCTTCAATCATTTCTGGACGTTTTTCAATGGCAAAAATCAATGTATATTGTAAATGCACAAACAGTAATTTCTCCGCATTGCAAGGTGCAATTCTGAAATTTTTTGCTTTTTCCTGCTCCTCTTAGCATGATAAAGAAGATTCAAAGAGAGTGAGATGCCAGCTCCTTTCATTCAGTCAGTAGCTTCAATCATTTCTGGACGTTTTTCAATGGCAAAAATCAATGAATATTGTAAATGCACAAACAGTAATTTCTCCGCATTGCAAGGTGCAATTCTGAAATTTTTTGCTTTTTCCTGCTCCTCTTAGCATGATAAAGAAGATTCAAAGAGAGTGAGATGCCAGCTCCTTTCATTCAGTCAGTAGCTTCAAACATTTCTGGTATATGAATAACATGATGTTTTTCAATGGCAAAAATCAATGAATATTGTAAATGCACAAACAGTAATTTCTCCGCATTGCAAGGTGCAATTCTGAAATTTTTTGCTTTTTCCTGCTCCTCTTAGCATGATAAAGAAGATTCAAAGAGAGTGAGATGCCAGCTCCTTTCATTCAGTCAGTAGCTTCAATCATTTCTGGACGTTTTTCAATGGCAAAAATCAATGAATATTGTAAATGCACAAAGAGTAATTTCTCCGCATTGCAAGGTGCAATTCTGAAATTTTTTGCTTTTTCCTGCTCCTCTTAGCATGATAAAGAAGATTCAAAGAGAGTGAGATGCCAGCTCCTTTCATTCAGTCAGTAGCTTCAATCATTTCTGGGCATTTTTCAATGGCAAAAATCAATGAATATTGTAAATGCACAAACAGTAATTTCTGCGCATTGCAAGGTGCAATTCTGAAATTTTTTGCTTTTTCCTGCTCCTCTTATCATGATAAAGAAGATTCAAAGAGAGTGAGATGACAGCTCCTTTCATTCAGTCAGTAGCTTCAAACATTTCTGGTATATGAATAACATGATGTTTTTCAATGGCAAAAATCAATGAATATTGTAAATGCACAAACAGTAATTTCTCCGCATTGAAAGGTGCAATTCTGAAATTTTTTGCTTTTTCCTGCTCCTCTTAGCATGATAAAGAAGATTCAAAGAGAGTGAGATGCCAGCTCCTTTCATTCAGTCAGTAGCTTCAAACATTTCTGGTATATGAATAACATGATGTTTTTCAATGGCAAAAATCAATGAATATTGTAAATGCACAAACAGTAATTTCTCCGCATTGCAAGGTGCAATTCTGAAATTTTTTGCTTTTTCCTGCTCCTCTTAGCATGATAAAGAAGATTCAAAGAGAGTGAGATGCCAGCTCCTTTCATTCAGTCAGTAGCTTCAATCATTTCTGGACGTTTTTCAATGGCAAAAATCATTGAATATTGTAAATGCACACAGTAATTTCTCCGCATTGCAAGGTGCAATTCTGAAATTTTTTGCTTTTTTCTGCTCCTCTTAGCATGATAAAGAAGATTCAAAGAGAGTGAGATGCCAGCTCCTTTCATTCAGTCAGTAGCTTCAAACATTTCTGGTATATGAATAACATGATGTTTTTCAATGGCAAAAATCAATGAATATTGTAAATGCACAAACAGTAATTTCTCCGCATTGCAAGGTGCAATTCTGAAATTTTTTGCTTTTTCCTGCTCCTCTTAGCATGATAAAGAAGATTCAAAGAGAGTGAGATGCCAGCTCCTTTCATTCAGTCAGTAGCTTCAATCATTTCTGGACGTTTTTCAATGGCAAAAATCAATGAATATTGTAAATGCACAAACAGTAATTTCTCCGCATTGCAAGGTGCAATTCTGAAATTTTTTGCTTTTTCCTGCTCCTCTTAGCAAGATAAACAAGATTCAAAGAGAGTGAGATGCCAGCTCCTTTCATTCAGTCAGTAGCTTCAATCATTTCTGGACGTTTTTCAATGGCAAAAATCAATGAATATTGTAAATACACAAACAGTAATTTCTCCGCATTGCAAGGTGCAATTCTGAAATTTTTTGCTTTTTCCTGCTCCTCTTAGCATGATAAAGAAGATTCAAAGAGAGTGAGATGCCAGCTCCTTTCATTCAGTCAGTAGCTTCAATCATTTCTGGACGTTTTTCAATGGCAAAAATCAATGAATATTGTAAATGCACAAACTAATTTCTCCGCATTGCAAGGTGCAATTCTGAAATTTTTTGCTTTTTGCTGCTCCTCTTAGCATGATAAAGAAGATTCAAAGAGAGTGAGATGCCAGCTCCTTTCATTCAGTCAGTAGCTTCAATCATTTCTGGACGTTTTTCAATGGCAAAAATCAATGAATATTGTAAATGCACAAACAGTAATTTCTCCGTATTGCAAGGTGCAATTCTGAAATTTTTTGCTTTTTCCTGCTCCTCTTAGCATGATAAAGAAGATTCAAAGAGAGTGAGATGCCAGCTCCTTTCATTCAGTCAGTAGCTTCAATCATTTCTGGACGTTTTTCAATGGCAAAAATCAATGAATATTGTAAATGCACAAACAGTAATTTCTCCGCATTGCAAGGTGCAATTCTGAAATTTTTTGCTTTTTCCTGCTCCTCTAAGCATGATAAAGAAGATTCAAAGAGAGTGAGATGCCAGCTCCTTTCATTCAGTCAGTAGCTTCAATCATTTCTGGACGTTTTTCAATGGCAAAAATCAATGAATATTGTAAATGCACAAACAGTAATTTCTCCGCATTGCAAGGTGCAATTCTGAAATTTTTTGCTTTTTCCTGCTCCTCTTAGCATGATAAAGAAGATTCAAAGAGAGTGAGATGCCAGCTCCTTTCATTCAGTCAGTAGCTTCAATCATTTCTGGTATATGAATAACATGATGTTTTTCAATGGCAAAAATCAATGAATATTGTAAATGCACAAACAGTAATTTCTCCGCATTGCAAGGTGCAATTCTGAAATTTTTTGCTTTTTCCTGCTCCTCTAAGCATGATAAAGAAGATTCAAAGAGAGTGAGATGCCAGCTCCTTTCATTCAGTCAGTAGCTTCAATCATTTCTGGACGTTTTTCAATGGCAAAAATCAATGAATATTGTAAATGCACAAACAGTAATTTCTCCGCATTGCAAGGTGCAATTCTGAAATTTTTTGCTTTTTCCTGCTCCTCTTAGCATGATAAAGAAGATTCAAAGAGAGTGAGATGCCAGCTCCTTTCATTCAGTCAGTAGCTTCAATCATTTCTGGACGTTTTTCAATGGCAAAAATCAATGAATATTGTAAATGCACAAACAGTAATTTCTCCGCATTGCAAGGTGCAATTCTGAAATTTTTTGCTTTTTTCTGCTCCTCTTAGCATGATAAAGAAGATTCAAAGAGAGTGAGATGCCAGCTCCTTTCATTCAGTCAGTAGCTTCAAACATTTCTGGTATATGAATAACATGATGTTTTTCAATGGCAAAAATCAATGAATATTGTAAATGCACAAACAGTAATTTCTCCGCATTGCAAAGTGCAATTCTGAAATTTTTTGCTTTTTCCTGCTCCTCTTAGCATGATAAAGAAGATTCAAAGAGAGTGAGATGCCAGCTCCTTTCATTCAGTCAGTAGCTTCAATCATTTCTGGACGTTTTTCAATGGCAAAAATCAATGAATATTGTAAATGCACAAACAGTAATTTCTCCGCATTGCAAGGTGCAATTCTGAAATTTTTTGCTTTTTCCTGCTCCTCTTAGCATGATAAAGAAGATTCAAAGAGAGTGAGATGCCAGCTCCTTTCATTCAGTCAGTAGCTTCAATCATTTCTGGACGTTTTTCAATGGCAAAAATCAATGAATATTGTAAATGCACAAACAGTAATTTCTCCGCATTGCAAGGTGCAATTCTGAAATTTTTTGCTTTTTTCTGCTCCTCTTAGCATGATAAAGAAGATTCAAAGAGAGTGAGATGCCAGCTCCTTTCATTCAGTCAGTAGCTTCAAACATTTCTGGTATATGAATAACATGATGTTTTTCAATGGCAAAAATCAATGAATATTGTAAATGCACAAACAGTAATTTCTCCGCATTGCAAGGTGCAATTCTGAAATTTTTTGCTTTTTCCTGCTCCTCTTAGCATGATAAAGAAGATTCAAAGAGAGTGAGATGCCAGCTCCTTTCATTCAGTCAGTAGCTTCAATCATTTCTGGACGTTTTTCAATGGCAAAAATCAATGAATATTGTAAATGCACAAACAGTAATTTCTCCGCATTGCAAGGTGCAATTCTGAAATTTTTTGCTTTTTCCTGCTCCTCTTAGCAAGATAAACAAGATTCAAAGAGAGTGAGATGCCAGCTCCTTTCATTCAGTCAGTAGCTTCAATCATTTCTGGACGTTTTTCAATGGCAAAAATCAATGAATATTGTAAATGCACAAACAGTAATTTCTCCGCATTGCAAGGTGCAATTCTGAAATTTTTTGCTTTTTGCTGCTCCTCTTAGCATGATAAAGAAGATTCAAAGAGAGTGAGATGCCAGCTCCTTTCATTCAGTCAGTAGCTTCAATCATTTCTGGACGTTTTTCAATGGCAAAAATCAATGAATATTGTAAATGCACAAACAGTAATTTCTCCGTATTGCAAGGTGCAATTCTGAAATTTTTTGCTTTTTCCTGCTCCTCTTAGCATGATAAAGAAGATTCAAAGAGAGTGAGATGCCAGCTCCTTTCATTCAGTCAGTAGCTTCAATCATTTCTGGACGTTTTTCAATGGCAAAAATCAATGAATATTGTAAATGCACAAACAGTAATTTCTCCGCATTGCAAGGTGCAATTCTGAAATTTTTTGCTTTTTCCTGCTCCTCTAAGCATGATAAAGAAGATTCAAAGAGAGTGAGATGCCAGCTCCTTTCATTCAGTCAGTAGCTTCAATCATTTCTGGACGTTTTTCAATGGCAAAAATCAATGAATATTGTAAATGCACAAACAGTAATTTCTCCGCATTGCAAGGTGCAATTCTGAAATTTTTTGCTTTTTCCTGCTCCTCTTAGCATGATAAAGAAGATTCAAAGAGAGTGAGATGCCAGCTCCTTTCATTCAGTCAGTAGCTTCAATCATTTCTGGTATATGAATAACATGATGTTTTTCAATGGCAAAAATCAATGAATATTGTAAATGCACAAACAGTAATTTCTCCGCATTGCAAGGTGCAATTCTGAAATTTTTTGCTTTTTCCTGCTCCTCTAAGCATGATAAAGAAGATTCAAAGAGAGTGAGATGCCAGCTCCTTTCATTCAGTCAGTAGCTTCAATCATTTCTGGACGTTTTTCAATGGCAAAAATCAATGAATATTGTAAATGCACAAACAGTAATTTCTCCGCATTGCAAGGTGCAATTCTGAAATTTTTTGCTTTTTCCTGCTCCTCTTAGCATGATAAAGAAGATTCAAAGAGAGTGAGATGCCAGCTCCTTTCATTCAGTCAGTAGCTTCAATCATTTCTGGACGTTTTTCAATGGCAAAAATCAATGAATATTGTAAATGCACAAACAGTAATTTCTCCGCATTGCAAGGTGCAATTCTGAAATTTTTTGCTTTTTTCTGCTCCTCTTAGCATGATAAAGAAGATTCAAAGAGAGTGAGATGCCAGCTCCTTTCATTCAGTCAGTAGCTTCAAACATTTCTGGTATATGAATAACATGATGTTTTTCAATGGCAAAAATCAATGAATATTGTAAATGCACAAACAGTAATTTCTCCGCATTGCAAGGTGCAATTCTGAATTTTTTTGCTTTTTCCTGCTCCTCTTAGCATGATAAAGAAGATTCAAAGAGAGTGAGATGCCAGCTCCTTTCATTCAGTCAGTAGCTTCAATCATTTCTGGACGTTTTTCAATGGCAAAAATCAATGAATATTGTAAATGCACAAACAGTAATTTCTCCGCATTGCAAGGTGCAATTCTGAAATTTTTTGCTTTTTCCTGCTCCTCTTAGCAAGATAAACAAGATTCAAAGAGAGTGAGATGCCAGCTCCTTTCATTCAGTCAGTAGCTTCAATCATTTCTGGACGTTTTTCAATGGCAAAAATCAATGAATATTGTAAATGCACAAACAGTAATTTCTCCGCATTGCAAGGTGCAATTCTGAAATTTTTTGCTTTTTCCTGCTCCTCTTAGCATGATAAAGAAGATTCAAAGAGAGTGAGATGCCAGCTCCTTTCATTCAGTCAGTAGCTTCTATCATTTCTGGACGTTTTTCAATGGCAAAAATCAATGAATATTGTAAATGCACAAACAGTAATTTCTCCGCATTGCAAGGTGCAATTCTGAAATTTTTTGCTTTTTCCTGCTCCTCTAAGCATGATAAAGAAGATTCAAAGAGAGTGAGATGCCAGCTCCTTTCATTCAGTCAGTAGCTTCAATCATTTCTGGACGTTTTTCAATGGCAAAAATCAATGAATATTGTAAATGCACAAACAGTAATTTCTCCGCATTGCAAGGTGCAATTCTGAAATTTTTTGCTTTTTCCTGCTCCTCTTAGCATGATAAAGAAGATTCAAAGAGAGTGAGATGCCAGCTCCTTTCATTCAGTCAGTAGCTTCAATCATTTCTGGTATATGAATAACATGATGTTTTTCAATGGCAAAAATCAATGAATATTGTAAATGCACAAACAGTAATTTCTCCGCATTGCAAGGTGCAATTCTGAAATTTTTTGCTTTTTCCTGCTCCTCTAAGCATGATAAAGAAGATTCAAAGAGAGTGAGATGCCAGCTCCTTTCATTCAGTCAGTAGCTTCAATCATTTCTGGACGTTTTTCAATGGCAAAAATCAATGAATATTGTAAATGCACAAACAGTAATTTCTCCGCATTGCAAGGTGCAATTCTGAAATTTTTTGCTTTTTCCTGCTCCTCTTAGCATGATAAAGAAGATTCAAAGAGAGTGAGATGCCAGCTCCTTTCATTCAGTCAGTAGCTTCAATCATTTCTGGACGTTTTTCAATGGCAAAAATCAATGAATATTGTAAATGCACAAACAGTAATTTCTCCGCATTGCAAGGTGCAATTCTGAAATTTTTTGCTTTTTTCTGCTCCTCTTAGCATGATAAAGAAGATTCAAAGAGAGTGAGATGCCAGCTCCTTTCATTCAGTCAGTAGCTTCAAACATTTCTGGTATATGAATAACATGATGTTTTTCAATGGCAAAAATCAATGAATATTGTAAATGCACAAACAGTAATTTCTCCGCATTGCAAGGTGCAATTCTGAAATTTTTTGCTTTTTCCTGCTCCTCTTAGCATGATAAAGAAGATTCAAAGAGAGTGAGATGCCAGCTCCTTTCATTCAGTCAGTAGCTTCAATCATTTCTGGACGTTTTTCAATGGCAAAAATCTATGAATATTGTAAATGCACAAACAGTAATTTCTCCGCATTGCAAGGTGCAATTCTGAAATTTTTTGCTTTTTCCTGCTCCTCTTAGCAAGATAAACAAGATTCAAAGAGAGTGAGATGCCAGCTCCTTTCATTCAGTCAGTAGCTTCAATCATTTCTGGACGTTTTTCAATGGCAAAAATCAATGAATATTGTAAATGCACAAACAGTAATTTCTCCGCATTGCAAGGTGCAATTCTGAAATTTTTTGCTTTCTCCTGCTCCTCTTAGCATGATAAAGAAGATTCAAAGAGAGTGAGATGCCAGCTCCTTTCATTCAGTCAGTAGCTTCAAACATTTCTGGTATATGAATAACATGATGTTTTTCAATGGCAAAAATCAATGAATATTGTAAATGCACAAACAGTAATTTCTCCGCATTGAAAGGTGCAATTCTGAAATTTTTTGCTTTTTCCTGCTCCTCTTAGCATGATAAAGAAGATTCAAAGAGAGTGAGATGCCAGCTCCTTTCATTCAGTCAGTAGCTTCAATCATTTCTGGACGTTTTTCAATGGCAAAAACCAATTAATATTGTAAATGCACAAACAGTAATTTCTCCGCATTGCAAGGTGCAATTCTGAAATTTTTTGCTTTTTCCTGCTCCTCTTAGCATGATAAAGAAGATTCAAAGAGAGTGAGATGCCAGCTCCTTTCATTCAGTCAGTAGCTTCAATCATTTCTGGACGTTTTTCAATGGCAAAAATCAATGAATATTGTAAATGCACAAACAGTAATTTCTCCGCATTGCAAGATGCAATTCTGAAATTTTTTGCTTTTTTCTGCTCCTCTTAGCATGATAAAGAAGATTCAAAGAGAGTGAGATGCCAGCTCCTTTCATTCAGTCAGTAGCTTCAAACATTTCTGGTATATGAATAACATGATGTTTTTCAATGGCAAAAATCAATGAATATTGTAAATGCACAAACAGTAATTTCTCCGCATTGCAAGGTGCAATTCTGAAATTTTTTGCTTTTTCCTGCTCCTCTTAGCATGATAAAGAAGATTCAAAGAGAGTGAGATGCCAGCTCCTTTCATTCAGTCAGTAGCTTCAATCATTTCTGGACGTTTTTCAATGGCAAAAATCAATGAATATTGTAAATGCACAAACAGTAATTTCTCCGCATTGCAAGGTGCAATTCTGAAATTTTTTGCTTTTTCCTGCTCCTCTTAGCAAGATAAACAAGATTCAAAGAGAGTGAGATGCCAGCTCCTTTCATTCAGTCAGTAGCTTCAATCATTTCTGGACGTTTTTCAATGGCAAAAATCAATGTATATTGTAAATGCACAAACAGTAATTTCTCCGCATTGCAAGGTGCAATTCTGAAATTTTTTGCTTTTTCCTGCTCCTCTTAGCATGATAAAGAAGATTCAAAGAGAGTGAGATGCCAGCTCCTTTCATTCAGTCAGTAGCTTCAATCATTTCTGGACGTTTTTCAATGGCAAAAATCAATGAATATTGTAAATGCACAAACAGTAATTTCTCCGCATTGCAAGGTGCAATTCTGAAATTTTTTGCTTTTTCCTGCTCCTCTTAGCATGATAAAGAAGATTCAAAGAGAGTGAGATGCCAGCTCCTTTCATTCAGTCAGTAGCTTCAAACATTTCTGGTATATGAATAACATGATGTTTTTCAATGGCAAAAATCAATGAATATTGTAAATGCACAAACAGTAATTTCTCCGCATTGCAAGGTGCAATTCTGAAATTTTTTGCTTTTTCCTGCTCCTCTTAGCATGATAAAGAAGATTCAAAGAGAGTGAGATGCCAGCTCCTTTCATTCAGTCAGTAGCTTCAATCATTTCTGGACGTTTTTCAATGGCAAAAATCAATGAATATTGTAAATGCACAAAGAGTAATTTCTCCGCATTGCAAGGTGCAATTCTGAAATTTTTTGCTTTTTCCTGCTCCTCTTAGCATGATAAAGAAGATTCAAAGAGAGTGAGATGCCAGCTCCTTTCATTCAGTCAGTAGCTTCAATCATTTCTGGTATATGAATAACATGATGTTTTTCAATGGCAAAAATCAATGAATATTGTAAATGCACAAACAGTAATTTCTCCGCATTGCAAGGTGCAATTCTGAAATTTTTTGCTTTTTCCTGCTCCTCTAAGCATGATAAAGAAGATTCAAAGAGAGTGAGATGCCAGCTCCTTTCATTCAGTCAGTAGCTTCAATCATTTCTGGACGTTTTTCAATGGCAAAAATCAATGAATATTGTAAATGCACAAACAGTAATTTCTCCGCATTGCAAGGTGCAATTCTGAAATTTTTTGCTTTTTCCTGCTCCTCTTAGCATGATAAAGAAGATTCAAAGAGAGTGAGATGCCAGCTCCTTTCATTCAGTCAGTAGCTTCAATCATTTCTGGACGTTTTTCAATGGCAAAAATCAATGAATATTGTAAATGCACAAACAGTAATTTCTCCGCATTGCAAGGTGCAATTCTGAAATTTTTTGCTTTTTTCTGCTCCTCTTAGCATGATAAAGAAGATTCAAAGAGAGTGAGATGCCAGCTCCTTTCATTCAGTCAGTAGCTTCAAACATTTCTGGTATATGAATAACATGATGTTTTTCAATGGCAAAAATCAATGAATATTGTAAATGCACAAACAGTAATTTCTCCGCATTGCAAGGTGCAATTCTGAAATTTTTTGCTTTTTCCTGCTCCTCTTAGCATGATAAAGAAGATTCAAAGAGAGTGAGATGCCAGCTCCTTTCATTCAGTCAGTAGCTTCAATCATTTCTGGACGTTTTTCAATGGCAAAAATCTATGAATATTGTAAATGCACAAACAGTAATTTCTCCGCATTGCAAGGTGCAATTCTGAAATTTTTTGCTTTTTCCTGCTCCTCTTAGCAAGATAAACAAGATTCAAAGAGAGTGAGATGCCAGCTCCTTTCATTCAGTCAGTAGCTTCAATCATTTCTGGACGTTTTTCAATGGCAAAAATCAATGAATATTGTAAATGCACAAACAGTAATTTCTCCGCATTGCAAGGTGCAATTCTGAAATTTTTTGCTTTCTCCTGCTCCTCTTAGCATGATAAAGAAGATTCAAAGAGAGTGAGATGCCAGCTCCTTTCATTCAGTCAGTAGCTTCAAACATTTCTGGTATATGAATAACATGATGTTTTTCAATGGCAAAAATCAATGAATATTGTAAATGCACAAACAGTAATTTCTCCGCATTGAAAGGTGCAATTCTGAAATTTTTTGCTTTTTCCTGCTCCTCTTAGCATGATAAAGAAGATTCAAAGAGAGTGAGATGCCAGCTCCTTTCATTCAGTCAGTAGCTTCAATCATTTCTGGACGTTTTTCAATGGCAAAAACCAATTAATATTGTAAATGCACAAACAGTAATTTCTCCGCATTGCAAGGTGCAATTCTGAAATTTTTTGCTTTTTCCTGCTCCTCTTAGCATGATAAAGAAGATTCAAAGAGAGTGAGATGCCAGCTCCTTTCATTCAGTCAGTAGCTTCAATCATTTCTGGACGTTTTTCAATGGCAAAAATCAATGAATATTGTAAATGCACAAACAGTAATTTCTCCGCATTGCAAGATGCAATTCTGAAATTTTTTGCTTTTTTCTGCTCCTCTTAGCATGATAAAGAAGATTCAAAGAGAGTGAGATGCCAGCTCCTTTCATTCAGTCAGTAGCTTCAAACATTTCTGGTATATGAATAACATGATGTTTTTCAATGGCAAAAATCAATGAATATTGTAAATGCACAAACAGTAATTTCTCCGCATTGCAAGGTGCAATTCTGAAATTTTTTGCTTTTTCCTGCTCCTCTTAGCATGATAAAGAAGATTCAAAGAGAGTGAGATGCCAGCTCCTTTCATTCAGTCAGTAGCTTCAATCATTTCTGGACGTTTTTCAATGGCAAAAATCAATGAATATTGTAAATGCACAAACAGTAATTTCTCCGCATTGCAAGGTGCAATTCTGAAATTTTTTGCTTTTTCCTGCTCCTCTTAGCAAGATAAACAAGATTCAAAGAGAGTGAGATGCCAGCTCCTTTCATTCAGTCAGTAGCTTCAATCATTTCTGGACGTTTTTCAATGGCAAAAATCAATGTATATTGTAAATGCACAAACAGTAATTTCTCCGCATTGCAAGGTGCAATTCTGAAATTTTTTGCTTTTTCCTGCTCCTCTTAGCATGATAAAGAAGATTCAAAGAGAGTGAGATGCCAGCTCCTTTCATTCAGTCAGTAGCTTCAATCATTTCTGGACGTTTTTCAATGGCAAAAATCAATGAATATTGTAAATGCACAAACAGTAATTTCTCCGCATTGCAAGGTGCAATTCTGAAATTTTTTGCTTTTTCCTGCTCCTCTTAGCATGATAAAGAAGATTCAAAGAGAGTGAGATGCCAGCTCCTTTCATTCAGTCAGTAGCTTCAAACATTTCTGGTATATGAATAACATGATGTTTTTCAATGGCAAAAATCAATGAATATTGTAAATGCACAAACAGTAATTTCTCCGCATTGCAAGGTGCAATTCTGAAATTTTTTGCTTTTTCCTGCTCCTCTTAGCATGATAAAGAAGATTCAAAGAGAGTGAGATGCCAGCTCCTTTCATTCAGTCAGTAGCTTCAATCATTTCTGGACGTTTTTCAATGGCAAAAATCAATGAATATTGTAAATGCACAAAGAGTAATTTCTCCGCATTGCAAGGTGCAATTCTGAAATTTTTTGCTTTTTCCTGCTCCTCTTAGCATGATAAAGAAGATTCAAAGAGAGTGAGATGCCAGCTCCTTTCATTCAGTCAGTAGCTTCAATCATTTCTGGGCATTTTTCAATGGCAAAAATCAATGAATATTGTAAATGCACAAACAGTAATTTCTCCGCATTGCAAGGTGCAATTCTGAAATTTTTTGCTTTTTCCTGCTCCTCTTAGCATGATAAAGAAGATTCAAAGAGAGTGAGATGCCAGCTCCTTTCATTCAGTCAGTAGCTTCAAACATTTCTGGTATATGAATAACATGATGTTTTTCAATGGCAAAAATCAATGAATATTGTAAATGCACAAACAGTAATTTCTCCGCATTGAAAGGTGCAATTCTGAAATTTTTTGCTTTTTCCTGCTCCTCTTAGCATGATAAAGAAGATTCAAAGAGAGTGAGATGCCAGCTCCTTTCATTCAGTCAGTAGCTTCAAACATTTCTGGTATATGAATAACATGATGTTTTTCAATGGCAAAAATCAATGAATATTGTAAATGCACAAACAGTAATTTCTCCGCATTGCAAGGTGCAATTCTGAAATTTTTTGCTTTTTCCTGCTCCTCTTAGCATGATAAAGAAGATTCAAAGAGAGTGAGATGCCAGCTCCTTTCATTCAGTCAGTAGCTTCAATCATTTCTGGACGTTTTTCAATGGCAAAAATCAATGAATATTGTAAATGCACAAACAGTAATTTCTCCGCATTGCAAGGTGCAATTCTGAAATTTTTTGCTTTTTTCTGCTCCTCTTAGCATGATAAAGAAGATTCAAAGAGAGTGAGATGCCAGCTCCTTTCATTCAGTCAGTAGCTTCAAACATTTCTGGTATATGAATAACATGATGTTTTTCAATGGCAAAAATCAATGAATATTGTAAATGCACAAACAGTAATTTCTCCGCATTGCAAGGTGCAATTCTGAAATTTTTTGCTTTTTCCTGCTCCTCTTAGCATGATAAAGAAGATTCAAAGAGAGTGAGATGCCAGCTCCTTTCATTCAGTCAGTAGCTTCAATCATTTCTGGACGTTTTTCAATGGCAAAAATCAATGAATATTGTAAATGCACAAACAGTAATTTCTCCGCATTGCAAGGTGCAATTCTGAAATTTTTTGCTTTTTCCTGCTCCTCTTAGCAAGATAAACAAGATTCAAAGAGAGTGAGATGCCAGCTCCTTTCATTCAGTCAGTAGCTTCAATCATTTCTGGACGTTTTTCAATGGCAAAAATCAATGTATATTGTAAATGCACAAACAGTAATTTCTCCGCATTGCAAGGTGCAATTCTGAAATTTTTTGCTTTTTCCTGCTCCTCTTAGCATGATAAAGAAGATTCAAAGAGAGTGAGATGCCAGCTCCTTTCATTCAGTCAGTAGCTTCAATCATTTCTGGACGTTTTTCAATGGCAAAAATCAATGAATATTGTAAATGCACAAACAGTAATTTCTCCGCATTGCAAGGTGCAATTCTGAAATTTTTTGCTTTTTCCTGCTCCTCTTAGCAAGATAAACAAGATTCAAAGAGAGTGAGATGCCAGCTCCTTTCATTCAGTCAGTAGCTTCAATCATTTCTGGACGTTTTTCAATGGCAAAAATCAATGTATATTGTAAATGCACAAACAGTAATTTCTCCGCATTGCAAGGTGCAATTCTGAAATTTTTTGCTTTTTCCTGCTCCTCTTAGCATGATAAAGAAGATTCAAAGAGAGTGAGATGCCAGCTCCTTTCATTCAGTCAGTAGCTTCAATCATTTCTGGACGTTTTTCAATGGCAAAAATCAATGAATATTGTAAATGCACAAACAGTAATTTCTCCGCATTGCAAGGTGCAATTCTGAAATTTTTTGCTTTTTCCTGCTCCTCTTAGCATGATAAAGAAGATTCAAAGAGAGTGAGATGCCAGCTCCTTTCATTCAGTCAGTAGCTTCAAACATTTCTGGTATATGAATAACATGATGTTTTTCAATTGCAAAAATCAATGAATATTGTAAATGCACAAACAGTAATTTCTCCGCATTGCAAGGTGCAATTCTGAAATTTTTTGCTTTTTCCTGCTCCTCTTAGCATGATAAAGAAGATTCAAAGAGAGTGAGATGCCAGCTCCTTTCATTCAGTCAGTAGCTTCAATCATTTCTGGACGTTTTTCAATGGCAAAAATCAATGAATATTGTAAATGCACAAAGAGTAATTTCTCCGCATTGCAAGGTGCAATTCTGAAATTTTTTGCTTTTTCCTGCTCCTCTTAGCATGATAAAGAAGATTCAAAGAGAGTGAGATGCCAGCTCCTTTCATTCAGTCAGTAGCTTCAATCATTTCTGGGCATTTTTCAATGGCAAAAATCAATGAATATTGTAAATGCACAAACAGTAATTTCTCCGCATTGCAAGGTGCAATTCTGAAATTTTTTGCTTTTTCCTGCTCCTCTTAGCATGATAAAGAAGATTCAAAGAGAGTGAGATGCCAGCTCCTTTCATTCAGTCAGTAGCTTCAAACATTTCTGGTATATGAATAAGATGATGTTTTTCAATGGCAAAAATCAATGAATATTGTAAATGCACAAACAGTAATTTCTCCGCATTGAAAGGTGCAATTCTGAAATTTTTTGCTTTTTCCTGCTCCTCTTAGCATGATAAAGAAGATTCAAAGAGAGTGAGATGCCAGCTCCTTTCATTCAGTCAGTAGCTTCAAACATTTCTGGTATATGAATAACATGATGTTTTTCAATGGCAAAAATCAATGAATATTGTAAATGCACAAACAGTAATTTCTCCGCATTGCAAGGTGCAATTCTGAAATTTTTTGCTTTTTCCTGCTCCTCTTAGCATGATAAAGAAGATTCAAAGAGAGTGAGATGCCAGCTCCTTTCATTCAGTCAGTAGCTTCAATCATTTCTGGACGTTTTTCAATGGCAAAAATCATTGAATATTGTAAATGCACACAGTAATTTCTCCGCATTGCAAGGTGCAATTCTGAAATTTTTTGCTTTTTTCTGCTCCTCTTAGCATGATAAAGAAGATTCAAAGAGAGTGAGATGCCAGCTCCTTTCATTCAGTCAGTAGCTTCAAACATTTCTGGTATATGAATAACATGATGTTTTTCAATGCAAAAATCAATGAATATTGTAAATGCACAAACAGTAATTTCTCCGCATTGCAAGGTGCAATTCTGAAATTTTTTGCTTTTTCCTGCTCCTCTTAGCATGATAAAGAAGATTCAAAGAGAGTGAGATGCCAGCTCCTTTCATTCAGTCAGTAGCTTCAATCATTTCTGGACGTTTTTCAATGGCAAAAATCAATGAATATTGTAAATGCACAAACAGTAATTTCTCCGTATTGCAAGGTGCAATTCTGAAATTTTTTGCTTTTTCCTGCTCCTCTTAGCATGATAAAGAAGATTCAAAGAGAGTGAGATGCCAGCTCCTTTCATTCAGTCAGTAGCTTCAATCATTTCTGGACGTTTTTCAATGGCAAAAATCAATGAATATTGTAAATGCACAAACAGTAATTTCTCCGCATTGCAAGGTGCAATTCTGAAATTTTTTGCTTTTTTCTGCTCCTCTTAGCATGATAAAGAAGATTCAAAGAGAGTGAGATGCCAGCTCCTTTCATTCAGTCAGTAGCTTCAAACATTTCTGGTATATGAATAACATGATGTTTTTCAATGGCAAAAATCAATGAATATTGTAAATGCACAAACAGTAATTTCTCCGCATTGCAAGGTGCAATTCTGAAATTTTTTGCTTTTTGCTGCTCCTCTTAGCATGATAAAGAAGATTCAAAGAGAGTGAGATGCCAGCTCCTTTCATTCAGTCAGTAGCTTCAATCATTTCTGGACGTTTTTCAATGGCAAAAATCAATGAATATTGTAAATGCACAAACAGTAATTTCTCCGTATTGCAAGGTGCAATTCTGAAATTTTTTGCTTTTTCCTGCTCCTCTTAGCATGATAAAGAAGATTCAAAGAGAGTGAGATGCCAGCTCCTTTCATTCAGTCAGTAGCTTCAATCATTTCTGGACGTTTTTCAATGGCAAAAATCAATGAATATTGTAAATGCACAAACAGTAATTTCTCCGCATTGCAAGGTGCAATTCTGAAATTTTTTGCTTTTTCCTGCTCCTCTAAGCATGATAAAGAAGATTCAAAGAGAGTGAGATGCCAGCTCCTTTCATTCAGTCAGTAGCTTCAATCATTTCTGGACGTTTTTCAATGGCAAAAATCAATGAATATTGTAAATGCACAAACAGTAATTTCTCCGCATTGCAAGGTGCAATTCTGAAATTTTTTGCTTTTTCCTGCTCCTCTTAGCATGATAAAGAAGATTCAAAGAGAGTGAGATGCCAGCTCCTTTCATTCAGTCAGTAGCTTCAATCATTTCTGGTATATGAATAACATGATGTTTTTCAATGGCAAAAATCAATGAATATTGTAAATGCACAAACAGTAATTTCTCCGCATTGCAAGGTGCAATTCTGAAATTTTTTGCTTTTTCCTGCTCCTCTAAGCATGATAAAGAAGATTCAAAGAGAGTGAGATGCCAGCTCCTTTCATTCAGTCAGTAGCTTCAATCATTTCTGGACGTTTTTCAATGGCAAAAATCAATGAATATTGTAAATGCACAAACAGTAATTTCTCCGCATTGCAAGGTGCAATTCTGAAATTTTTTGCTTTTTCCTGCTCCTCTTAGCATGATAAAGAAGATTCAAAGAGAGTGAGATGCCAGCTCCTTTCATTCAGTCAGTAGCTTCAATCATTTCTGGACGTTTTTCAATGGCAAAAATCAATGAATATTGTAAATGCACAAACAGTAATTTCTCCGCATTGCAAGGTGCAATTCTGAAATTTTTTGCTTTTTTCTGCTCCTCTTAGCATGATAAAGAAGATTCAAAGAGAGTGAGATGCCAGCTCCTTTCATTCAGTCAGTAGCTTCAAACATTTCTGGTATATGAATAACATGATGTTTTTCAATGGCAAAAATCAATGAATATTGTAAATGCACAAACAGTAATTTCTCCGCATTGCAAGGTGCAATTCTGAAATTTTTTGCTTTTTCCTGCTCCTCTTAGCATGATAAAGAAGATTCGAAGAGAGTGAGATGCCAGCTCCTTTCATTCAGTCAGTAGCTTCAATCATTTCTGGACGTTTTTCAATGGCAAAAATCAATGAATATTGTAAATGCACAAACAGTAATTTCTCCGCATTGCAAGGTGCAATTCTGAAATTTTTTGCTTTTTCCTGCTCCTCTTAGCAAGATAAACAAGATTCAAAGAGAGTGAGATGCCAGCTCCTTTCATTCAGTCAGTAGCTTCAATCATTTCTGGACGTTTTTCAATGGCAAAAATCAATGAATATTGTAAATGCACAAACAGTAATTTCTCCGCATTGCAAGGTGCAATTCTGAAATTTTTTGCTTTTTCCTGCTCCTCTTAGCATGATAAAGAAGATTCAAAGAGAGTGAGATGCCAGCTCCTTTCATTCAGTCAGTAGCTTCAATCATTTCTGGACGTTTTTCAATGGCAAAAATCAATGAATATTGTAAATGCACAAACAGTAATTTCTCCGCATTGCAAGGTGCAATTCTGAAATTTTTTGCTTTTTCCTGCTCCTCTAAGCATGATAAAGAAGATTCAAAGAGAGTGAGATGCCAGCTCCTTTCATTCAGTCAGTAGCTTCAATCATTTCTGGACGTTTTTCAATGGCAAAAATCAATGAATATTGTAAATGCACAAACAGTAATTTCTCCGCATTGCAAGGTGCAATTCTGAAATTTTTTGCTTTTTCCTGCTCCTCTTAGCATGATAAAGAAGATTCAAAGAGAGTGAGATGCCAGCTCCTTTCATTCAGTCAGTAGCTTCAATCATTTCTGGTATATGAATAACATGATGTTTTTCAATGGCAAAAATCAATGAATATTGTAAATGCACAAACAGTAATTTCTCCGCATTGCAAGGTGCAATTCTGAAATTTTTTGCTTTTTCCTGCTCCTCTAAGCATGATAAAGAAGATTCAAAGAGAGTGAGATGCCAGCTCCTTTCATTCAGTCAGTAGCTTCAATCATTTCTGGACGTTTTTCAATGGCAAAAATCAATGAATATTGTAAATGCACAAACAGTAATTTCTCCGCATTGCAAGGTGCAATTCTGAAATTTTTTGCTTTTTCCTGCTCCTCTTAGCATGATAAAGAAGATTCAAAGAGAGTGAGATGCCAGCTCCTTTCATTCAGTCAGTAGCTTCAATCATTTCTGGACGTTTTTCAATGGCAAAAATCAATGAATATTGTAAATGCACAAACAGTAATTTCTCCGCATTGCAAGGTGCAATTCTGAAATTTTTTGCTTTTTTCTGCTCCTCTTAGCATGATAAAGAAGATTCAAAGAGAGTGAGATGCCAGCTCCTTTCATTCAGTCAGTAGCTTCAAACATTTCTGGTATATGAATAACATGATGTTTTTCAATGGCAAAAATCAATGAATATTGTAAATGCACAAACAGTAATTTCTCCGCATTGCAAGGTGCAATTCTGAAATTTTTTGCTTTTTCCTGCTCCTCTTAGCATGATAAAGAAGATTCAAAGAGAGTGAGATGCCAGCTCCTTTCATTCAGTCAGTAGCTTCAATCATTTCTGGACGTTTTTCAATGGCAAAAATCTATGAATATTGTAAATGCACAAACAGTAATTTCTCCGCATTGCAAGGTGCAATTCTGAAATTTTTTGCTTTTTCCTGCTCCTCTTAGCAAGATAAACAAGATTCAAAGAGAGTGAGATGCCAGCTCCTTTCATTCAGTCAGTAGCTTCAATCATTTCTGGACGTTTTTCAATGGCAAAAATCAATGAATATTGTAAATGCACAAACAGTAATTTCTCCGCATTGCAAGGTGCAATTCTGAAATTTTTTGCTTTCTCCTGCTCCTCTTAGCATGATAAAGAAGATTCAAAGAGAGTGAGATGCCAGCTCCTTTCATTCAGTCAGTAGCTTCAAACATTTCTGGTATATGAATAACATGATGTTTTTCAATGGCAAAAATCAATGAATATTGTAAATGCACAAACAGTAATTTCTCCGCATTGAAAGGTGCAATTCTGAAATTTTTTGCTTTTTCCTGCTCCTCTTAGCATGATAAAGAAGATTCAAAGAGAGTGAGATGCCAGCTCCTTTCATTCAGTCAGTAGCTTCAATCATTTCTGGACGTTTTTCAATGGCAAAAACCAATGAATATTGTAAATGCACAAACAGTAATTTCTCCGCATTGCAAGGTGCAATTCTGAAATTTTTTGCTTTTTCCTGCTCCTCTTAGCATGATAAAGAAGATTCAAAGAGAGTGAGATGCCAGCTCCTTTCATTCAGTCAGTAGCTTCAATCATTTCTGGACGTTTTTCAATGGCAAAAATCAATGAATATTGTAAATGCACAAACAGTAATTTCTCCGCATTGCAAGGTGCAATTCTGAAATTTTTTGCTTTTTTCTGCTCCTCTTAGCATGATAAAGAAGATTCAAAGAGAGTGAGATGCCAGCTCCTTTCATTCAGTCAGTAGCTTCAAACATTTCTGGTATATGAATAACATGATGTTTTTCAATGGCAAAAATCAATGAATATTGTAAATGCACAAACAGTAATTTCTCCGCATTGCAAGGTGCAATTCTGAAATTTTTTGCTTTTTCCTGCTCCTCTTAGCATGATAAAGAAGATTCAAAGAGAGTGAGATGCCAGCTCCTTTCATTCAGTCAGTAGCTTCAATCATTTCTGGACGTTTTTCAATGGCAAAAATCAATGAATATTGTAAATGCACAAACAGTAATTTCTCCGCATTGCAAGGTGCAATTCTGAAATTTTTTGCTTTTTCCTGCTCCTCTTAGCAAGATAAACAAGATTCAAAGAGAGTGAGATGCCAGCTCCTTTCATTCAGTCAGTAGCTTCAATCATTTCTGGACGTTTTTCAATGGCAAAAATCAATGTATATTGTAAATGCACAAACAGTAATTTGTCCGCATTGCAAGGTGCAATTCTGAAATTTTTTGCTTTTTCCTGCTCCTCTTAGCATGATAAAGAAGATTCAAAGAGAGTGAGATGCCAGCTCCTTTCATTCAGTCAGTAGCTTCAATCATTTCTGGACGTTTTTCAATGGCAAAAATCAATGAATATTGTAAATGCACAAACAGTAATTTCTCCGCATTGCAAGGTGCAATTCTGAAATTTTTTGCTTTTTCCTGCTCCTCTTAGCATGATAAAGAAGATTCAAAGAGAGTGAGATGCCAGCTCCTTTCATTCAGTCAGTAGCTTCAAACATTTCTGGTATATGAATAACATGATGTTTTTCAATGGCAAAAATCAATGAATATTGTAAATGCACAAACAGTAATTTCTCCGCATTGCAAGGTGCAATTCTGAAATTTTTTGCTTTTTCCTGCTCCTCTTAGCATGATAAAGAAGATTCAAAGAGAGTGAGATGCCAGCTCCTTTCATTCAGTCAGTAGCTTCAATCATTTCTGGACGTTTTTCAATGGCAAAAATCAATGAATATTGTAAATGCACAAAGAGTAATTTCTCCGCATTGCAAGGTGCAATTCTGAAATTTTTTGCTTTTTCCTGCTCCTCTTAGCATGATAAAGAAGATTCAAAGAGAGTGAGATGCCAGCTCCTTTCATTCAGTCAGTAGCTTCAATCATTTCTGGGCATTTTTCAATGGCAAAAATCAATGAATATTGTAAATGCACAAACAGTAATTTCTCCGCATTGCAAGGTGCAATTCTGAAATTTTTTGCTTTTTCCTGCTCCTCTTAGCATGATAAAAAAGATTCAAAGAGAGTGAGATGCCAGCTCCTTTCATTCAGTCAGTAGCTTCAAACATTTCTGGTATATGAATAACATGATGTTTTTCAATGGCAAAAATCAATGAATATTGTAAATGCACAAACAGTAATTTCTCCGCATTGAAAGGTGCAATTCTGAAATTTTTTGCTTTTTCCTGCTCCTCTTAGCATGATAAAGAAGATTCAAAGAGAGTGAGATGCCAGCTCCTTTCATTCAGTCAGTAGCTTCAAACATTTCTGGTATATGAATAACATGATGTTTTTCAATGGCAAAAATCAATGAATATTGTAAATGCACAAACAGTAATTTCTCCGCATTGCAAGGTGCAATTCTGAAATTTTTTGCTTTTTCCTGCTCCTCTTAGCATGATAAAGAAGATTCAAAGAGAGTGAGATGCCAGCTCCTTTCATTCAGTCAGTAGCTTCAATCATTTCTGGACGTTTTTCAATGGCAAAAATCAATGAATATTGTAAATGCACAAACAGTAATTTCTCCGCATTGCAAGGTGCAATTCTGAAATTTTTTGCTTTTTTCTGCTCCTCTTAGCATGATAAAGAAGATTCAAAGAGAGTGAGATGCCAGCTCCTTTCATTCAGTCAGTAGCTTCAAACATTTCTGGTATATGAATAACATGATGTTTTTCAATGGCAAAAATCAATGAATATTGTAAATGCACAAACAGTAATTTCTCCGCATTGCAAGGTGCAATTCTGAAATTTTTTGCTTTTTCCTGCTCCTCTTAGCATGATAAAGAAGATTCAAAGAGAGTGAGATGCCAGCTCCTTTCATTCAGTCAGTAGCTTCAATCATTTCTGGACGTTTTTCAATGGCAAAAATCAATGAATATTGTAAATGCACAAACAGTAATTTCTCCGCATTGCAAGGTGCAATTCTGAAATTTTTTGCTTTTTCCTGCTCCTCTTAGCAAGATAAACAAGATTCAAAGAGAGTGAGATGCCAGCTCCTTTCATTCAGTCAGTAGCTTCAATCATTTCTGGACATTTTTCAATGGCAAAAATCTATGAATATTGTAAATGCACAAACAGTAATTTCTCCGCATTGCAAGGTGCAATTCTGAAATTTTTTGCTTTTTCCTGCTCCTCTTAGCAAGATAAACAAGATTCAAAGAGAGTGAGATGCCAGCTCCTTTCATTCAGTCAGTAGCTTCAATCATTTCTGGACGTTTTTCAATGGCAAAAATCAATGAATATTGTAAATGCACAAACAGTAATTTCTCCGCATTGCAAGGTGCAATTCTGAAATTTTTTGCTTTTTCCTGCTCCTCTTAGCATGATAAAGAAGATTCAAAGAGAGTGAGATGCCAGCTCCTTTCATTCAGTCAGTAGCTTCAAACATTTCTGGTATATGAATAACATGATGTTTTTCAATGGCAAAAATCAATGAATATTGTAAATGCACAAACAGTAATTTCTCCGCATTGAAAGGTGCAATTCTGAAATTTTTTGCTTTTTCCTGCTCCTCTTAGCATGATAAAGAAGATTCAAAGAGAGTGAGATGCCAGCTCCTTTCATTCAGTCAGTAGCTTCAATCATTTCTGGACGTTTTTCAATGGCAAAAATCAATGAATATTGTAAATGCACAAACAGTAATTTCTCCGCATTGCAAGGTGCAATTCTGAAATTTTTTGCTTTTTTCTGCTCCTCTTAGCATGATAAAGAAGATTCAAAGAGAGTGAGATGCCAGCTCCTTTCATTCAGTCAGTAGCTTCAAACATTTCTGGTATATGAATAACATGATGTTTTTCAATGGCAAAAATCAATGAATATTGTAAATGCACAAACAGTAATTTCTCCGCATTGCAAGGTGCAATTCTGAAATTTTTTGCTTTTTCCTGCTCCTCTTAGCAAGATAAACAAGATTCAAAGAGAGTGAGATGCCAGCTCCTTTCATTCAGTCAGTAGCTTCAATCATTTCTGGACGTTTTTCAATGGCAAAAATCAATGTATATTGTAAATGCACAAACAGTAATTTCTCCGCATTGCAAGGTGCAATTCTGAAATTTTTTGCTTTTTCCTGCTCCTCTTAGCATGATAAAGAAGATTCAAAGAGAGTGAGATGCCAGCTCCTTTCATTCAGTCAGTAGCTTCAATCATTTCTGGACGTTTTTCAATGGCAAAAATCAATGAATATTGTAAATGCACAAACAGTAATTTCTCCGCATTGCAAGGTGCAATTCTGAAATTTTTTGCTTTTTCCTGCTCCTCTTAGCATGATAAAGAAGATTCAAAGAGAGTGAGATGCCAGCTCCTTTCATTCAGTCAGTAGCTTCAAACATTTCTGGTATATGAATAACATGATGTTTTTCAATGGCAAAAATCAATGAATATTGTAAATGCACAAACAGTAATTTCTCCGCATTGAAAGGTGCAATTCTGAAATTTTTTGCTTTTTCCTGCTCCTCTTAGCATGATAAAGAAGATTCAAAGAGAGTGAGATGCCAGCTCCTTTCATTCAGTCAGTAGCTTCAAACATTTCTGGTATATGAATAACATGATGTTTTTCAATGGCAAAAATCAATGAATATTGTAAATGCACAAACAGTAATTTCTCCGCATTGCAAGGTGCAATTCTGAAATTTTTTGCTTTTTCCTGCTCCTCTTAGCATGATAAAGAAGATTCAAAGAGAGTGAGATGCCAGCTCCTTTCATTCAGTCAGTAGCTTCAATCATTTCTGGACGTTTTTCAATGGCAAAAATCAATGAATATTGTAAATGCACAAACAGTAATTTCTCCGCATTGCAAGGTGCAATTCTGAAATTTTTTGCTTTTTTCTGCTCCTCTTAGCATGATAAAGAAGATTCAAAGAGAGTGAGATGCCAGCTCCTTTCATTCAGTCAGTAGCTTCAAACATTTCTGGTATATGAATAACATGATGTTTTTCAATGGCAAAAATCAATGAATATTGTAAATGCACAAACAGTAATTTCTCCGCATTGCAAGGTGCAATTCTGAAATTTTTTGCTTTTTCCTGCTCCTCTTAGCATGATAAAGAAGATTCAAAGAGAGTGAGATGCCAGCTCCTTTCATTCAGTCATTAGCTTCAATCATTTCTGGACGTTTTTCAATGGCAAAAATCAATGAATATTGTAAATGCACAAACAGTAATTTCTCCGCATTGCAAGGTGCAATTCTGAAATTTTTTGCTTTTTCCTGCTCCTCTTAGCAAGATAAACAAGATTCAAAGAGAGTGAGATGCCAGCTCCTTTCATTCAGTCAGTAGCTTCAATCATTTCTGGACGTTTTTCAATGGCAAAAATCAATGTATATTGTAAATGCACAAACAGTAATTTCTCCGCATTGCAAGGTGCAATTCTGAAATTTTTTGCTTTTTCCTGCTCCTCTTAGCATGATAAAGAAGATTCAAAGAGAGTGAGATGCCAGCTCCTTTCATTCAGTCAGTAGCTTCAATCATTTCTGGACGTTTTTCAATGGCAAAAATCAATGAATATTGTAAATGCACAAACAGTAATTTCTCCGCATTGCAAGGTGCAATTCTGAAATTTTTTGCTTTTTCCTGCTCCTCTTAGCATGATAAAGAAGATTCAAAGAGAGTGAGATGCCAGCTCCTTTCATTCAGTCAGTAGCTTCAAACATTTCTGGTATATGAATAACATGATGTTTTTCAATGGCAAAAATCAATGAATATTGTAAATGCACAAACAGTAATTTCTCCGCATTGCAAGGTGCAATTCTGAAATTTTTTGCTTTTTCCTGCTCCTCTTAGCATGATAAAGAAGATTCAAAGAGAGTGAGATGCCAGCTCCTTTCATTCAGTCAGTAGCTTCAATCATTTCTGGACGTTTTTCAATGGCAAAAATCAATGAATATTGTAAATGCACAAAGAGTAATTTCTCCGCATTGCAAGGTGCAATTCTGAAATTTTTTGCTTTTTCCTGCTCCTCTTAGCATGATAAAGAAGATTCAAAGAGAGTGAGATGCCAGCTCCTTTCATTCAGTCAGTAGCTTCAATCATTTCTGGGCATTTTTCAATGGCAAAAATCAATGAATATTGTAAATGCACAAACAGTAATTTCTGCGCATTGCAAGGTGCAATTCTGAAATTTTTTGCTTTTTCCTGCTCCTCTTATCATGATAAAGAAGATTCAAAGAGAGTGAGATGACAGCTCCTTTCATTCAGTCAGTAGCTTCAAACATTTCTGGTATATGAATAACATGATGTTTTTCAATGGCAAAAATCAATGAATATTGTAAATGCACAAACAGTAATTTCTCCGCATTGAAAGGTGCAATTCTGAAATTTTTTGCTTTTTCCTGCTCCTCTTAGCATGATAAAGAAGATTCAAAGAGAGTGAGATGCCAGCTCCTTTCATTCAGTCAGTAGCTTCAAACATTTCTGGTATATGAATAACATGATGTTTTTCAATGGCAAAAATCAATGAATATTGTAAATGCACAAACAGTAATTTCTCCGCATTGCAAGGTGCAATTCTGAAATTTTTTGCTTTTTCCTGCTCCTCTTAGCATGATAAAGAAGATTCAAAGAGAGTGAGATGCCAGCTCCTTTCATTCAGTCAGTAGCTTCAATCATTTCTGGACGTTTTTCAATGGCAAAAATCAATGAATATTGTAAATGCACAAACAGTAATTTCTCCGCATTGCAAGGTGCAATTCTGAAATTTTTTGCTTTTTCCTGCTCCTCTTAGCAAGATAAACAAGATTCAAAGAGAGTGAGATGCCAGCTCCTTTCATTCAGTCAGTAGCTTCAATCATTTCTGGACATTTTTCAATGGCAAAAATCTATGAATATTGTAAATGCACAAACAGTAATTTCTCCGCATTGCAAGGTGCAATTCTGAAATTTTTTGCTTTTTCCTGCTCCTCTTAGCAAGATAAACAAGATTCAAAGAGAGTGAGATGCCAGCTCCTTTCATTCAGTCAGTAGCTTCAATCATTTCTGGACGTTTTTCAATGGCAAAAATCAATGAATATTGTAAATGCACAAACAGTAATTTCTCCGCATTGCAAGGTGCAATTCTGAAATTTTTTGCTTTTTCCTGCTCCTCTTAGCATGATAAAGAAGATTCAAAGAGAGTGAGATGCCAGCTCCTTTCATTCAGTCAGTAGCTTCAAACATTTCTGGTATATGAATAACATGATGTTTTTCAATGGCAAAAATCAATGAATATTGTAAATGCACAAACAGTAATTTCTCCGCATTGAAAGGTGCAATTCTGAAATTTTTTGCTTTTTCCTGCTCCTCTTAGCATGATAAAGAAGATTCAAAGAGAGTGAGATGCCAGCTCCTTTCATTCAGTCAGTAGCTTCAATCATTTCTGGACGTTTTTCAATGGCAAAAATCAATGAATATTGTAAATGCACAAACAGTAATTTCTCCGCATTGCAAGGTGCAATTCTGAAATTTTTTGCTTTTTTCTGCTCCTCTTAGCATGATAAAGAAGATTCAAAGAGAGTGAGATGCCAGCTCCTTTCATTCAGTCAGTAGCTTCAAACATTTCTGGTATATGAATAACATGATGTTTTTCAATGGCAAAAATCAATGAATATTGTAAATGCACAAACAGTAATTTCTCCGCATTGCAAGGTGCAATTCTGAAATTTTTTGCTTTTTCCTGCTCCTCTTAGCAAGATAAACAAGATTCAAAGAGAGTGAGATGCCAGCTCCTTTCATTCAGTCAGTAGCTTCAATCATTTCTGGACGTTTTTCAATGGCAAAAATCAATGTATATTGTAAATGCACAAACAGTAATTTCTCCGCATTGCAAGGTGCAATTCTGAAATTTTTTGCTTTTTCCTGCTCCTCTTAGCATGATAAAGAAGATTCAAAGAGAGTGAGATGCCAGCTCCTTTCATTCAGTCAGTAGCTTCAATCATTTCTGGACGTTTTTCAATGGCAAAAATCAATGAATATTGTAAATGCACAAACAGTAATTTCTCCGCATTGCAAGGTGCAATTCTGAAATTTTTTGCTTTTTCCTGCTCCTCTTAGCATGATAAAGAAGATTCAAAGAGAGTGAGATGCCAGCTCCTTTCATTCAGTCAGTAGCTTCAAACATTTCTGGTATATGAATAACATGATGTTTTTCAATGGCAAAAATCAATGAATATTGTAAATGCACAAACAGTAATTTCTCCGCATTGAAAGGTGCAATTCTGAAATTTTTTGCTTTTTCCTGCTCCTCTTAGCATGATAAAGAAGATTCAAAGAGAGTGAGATGCCAGCTCCTTTCATTCAGTCAGTAGCTTCAAACATTTCTGGTATATGAATAACATGATGTTTTTCAATGGCAAAAATCAATGAATATTGTAAATGCACAAACAGTAATTTCTCCGCATTGCAAGGTGCAATTCTGAAATTTTTTGCTTTTTCCTGCTCCTCTTAGCATGATAAAGAAGATTCAAAGAGAGTGAGATGCCAGCTCCTTTCATTCAGTCAGTAGCTTCAATCATTTCTGGACGTTTTTCAATGGCAAAAATCAATGAATATTGTAAATGCACAAACAGTAATTTCTCCGCATTGCAAGGTGCAATTCTGAAATTTTTTGCTTTTTTCTGCTCCTCTTAGCATGATAAAGAAGATTCAAAGAGAGTGAGATGCCAGCTCCTTTCATTCAGTCAGTAGCTTCAAACATTTCTGGTATATGAATAACATGATGTTTTTCAATGGCAAAAATCAATGAATATTGTAAATGCACAAACAGTAATTTCTCCGCATTGCAAGGTGCAATTCTGAAATTTTTTGCTTTTTCCTGCTCCTCTTAGCATGATAAAGAAGATTCAAAGAGAGTGAGATGCCAGCTCCTTTCATTCAGTCATTAGCTTCAATCATTTCTGGACGTTTTTCAATGGCAAAAATCAATGAATATTGTAAATGCACAAACAGTAATTTCTCCGCATTGCAAGGTGCAATTCTGAAATTTTTTGCTTTTTCCTGCTCCTCTTAGCAAGATAAACAAGATTCAAAGAGAGTGAGATGCCAGCTCCTTTCATTCAGTCAGTAGCTTCAATCATTTCTGGACGTTTTTCAATGGCAAAAATCAATGTATATTGTAAATGCACAAACAGTAATTTCTCCGCATTGCAAGGTGCAATTCTGAAATTTTTTGCTTTTTCCTGCTCCTCTTAGCATGATAAAGAAGATTCAAAGAGAGTGAGATGCCAGCTCCTTTCATTCAGTCAGTAGCTTCAATCATTTCTGGACGTTTTTCAATGGCAAAAATCAATGAATATTGTAAATGCACAAACAGTAATTTCTCCGCATTGCAAGGTGCAATTCTGAAATTTTTTGCTTTTTCCTGCTCCTCTTAGCATGATAAAGAAGATTCAAAGAGAGTGAGATGCCAGCTCCTTTCATTCAGTCAGTAGCTTCAAACATTTCTGGTATATGAATAACATGATGTTTTTCAATGGCAAAAATCAATGAATATTGTAAATGCACAAACAGTAATTTCTCCGCATTGCAAGGTGCAATTCTGAAATTTTTTGCTTTTTCCTGCTCCTCTTAGCATGATAAAGAAGATTCAAAGAGAGTGAGATGCCAGCTCCTTTCATTCAGTCAGTAGCTTCAATCATTTCTGGACGTTTTTCAATGGCAAAAATCAATGAATATTGTAAATGCACAAAGAGTAATTTCTCCGCATTGCAAGGTGCAATTCTGAAATTTTTTGCTTTTTCCTGCTCCTCTTAGCATGATAAAGAAGATTCAAAGAGAGTGAGATGCCAGCTCCTTTCATTCAGTCAGTAGCTTCAATCATTTCTGGGCATTTTTCAATGGCAAAAATCAATGAATATTGTAAATGCACAAACAGTAATTTCTGCGCATTGCAAGGTGCAATTCTGAAATTTTTTGCTTTTTCCTGCTCCTCTTATCATGATAAAGAAGATTCAAAGAGAGTGAGATGACAGCTCCTTTCATTCAGTCAGTAGCTTCAAACATTTCTGGTATATGAATAACATGATGTTTTTCAATGGCAAAAATCAATGAATATTGTAAATGCACAAACAGTAATTTCTCCGCATTGAAAGGTGCAATTCTGAAATTTTTTGCTTTTTCCTGCTCCTCTTAGCATGATAAAGAAGATTCAAAGAGAGTGAGATGCCAGCTCCTTTCATTCAGTCAGTAGCTTCAAACATTTCTGGTATATGAATAACATGATGTTTTTCAATGGCAAAAATCAATGAATATTGTAAATGCACAAACAGTAATTTCTCCGCATTGCAAGGTGCAATTCTGAAATTTTTTGCTTTTTCCTGCTCCTCTTAGCATGATAAAGAAGATTCAAAGAGAGTGAGATGCCAGCTCCTTTCATTCAGTCAGTAGCTTCAATCATTTCTGGACGTTTTTCAATGGCAAAAATCATTGAATATTGTAAATGCACACAGTAATTTCTCCGCATTGCAAGGTGCAATTCTGAAATTTTTTGCTTTTTTCTGCTCCTCTTAGCATGATAAAGAAGATTCAAAGAGAGTGAGATGCCAGCTCCTTTCATTCAGTCAGTAGCTTCAAACATTTCTGGTATATGAATAACATGATGTTTTTCAATGGCAAAAATCAATGAATATTGTAAATGCACAAACAGTAATTTCTCCGCATTGCAAGGTGCAATTCTGAAATTTTTTGCTTTTTCCTGCTCCTCTTAGCATGATAAAGAAGATTCAAAGAGAGTGAGATGCCAGCTCCTTTCATTCAGTCAGTAGCTTCAATCATTTCTGGACGTTTTTCAATGGCAAAAATCAATGAATATTGTAAATGCACAAACAGTAATTTCTCCGCATTGCAAGGTGCAATTCTGAAATTTTTTGCTTTTTCCTGCTCCTCTTAGCAAGATAAACAAGATTCAAAGAGAGTGAGATGCCAGCTCCTTTCATTCAGTCAGTAGCTTCAATCATTTCTGGACGTTTTTCAATGGCAAAAATCAATGAATATTGTAAATACACAAACAGTAATTTCTCCGCATTGCAAGGTGCAATTCTGAAATTTTTTGCTTTTTCCTGCTCCTCTTAGCATGATAAAGAAGATTCAAAGAGAGTGAGATGCCAGCTCCTTTCATTCAGTCAGTAGCTTCAATCATTTCTGGACGTTTTTCAATGGCAAAAATCAATGAATATTGTAAATGCACAAACTAATTTCTCCGCATTGCAAGGTGCAATTCTGAAATTTTTTGCTTTTTGCTGCTCCTCTTAGCATGATAAAGAAGATTCAAAGAGAGTGAGATGCCAGCTCCTTTCATTCAGTCAGTAGCTTCAATCATTTCTGGACGTTTTTCAATGGCAAAAATCAATGAATATTGTAAATGCACAAACAGTAATTTCTCCGTATTGCAAGGTGCAATTCTGAAATTTTTTGCTTTTTCCTGCTCCTCTTAGCATGATAAAGAAGATTCAAAGAGAGTGAGATGCCAGCTCCTTTCATTCAGTCAGTAGCTTCAATCATTTCTGGACGTTTTTCAATGGCAAAAATCAATGAATATTGTAAATGCACAAACAGTAATTTCTCCGCATTGCAAGGTGCAATTCTGAAATTTTTTGCTTTTTCCTGCTCCTCTAAGCATGATAAAGAAGATTCAAAGAGAGTGAGATGCCAGCTCCTTTCATTCAGTCAGTAGCTTCAATCATTTCTGGACGTTTTTCAATGGCAAAAATCAATGAATATTGTAAATGCACAAACAGTAATTTCTCCGCATTGCAAGGTGCAATTCTGAAATTTTTTGCTTTTTCCTGCTCCTCTTAGCATGATAAAGAAGATTCAAAGAGAGTGAGATGCCAGCTCCTTTCATTCAGTCAGTAGCTTCAATCATTTCTGGTATATGAATAACATGATGTTTTTCAATGGCAAAAATCAATGAATATTGTAAATGCACAAACAGTAATTTCTCCGCATTGCAAGGTGCAATTCTGAAATTTTTTGCTTTTTCCTGCTCCTCTTAGCATGATAAAGAAGATTCAAAGAGAGTGAGATGCCAGCTCCTTTCATTCAGTCAGTAGCTTCAATCATTTCTGGACGTTTTTCAATGGCAAAAATCAATGAATATTGTAAATGCACAAAGAGTAATTTCTCCGCATTGCAAGGTGCAATTCTGAAATTTTTTGCTTTTTCCTGCTCCTCTTAGCATGATAAAGAAGATTCAAAGAGAGTGAGATGCCAGCTCCTTTCATTCAGTCAGTAGCTTCAATCATTTCTGGGCATTTTTCAATGGCAAAAATCAATGAATATTGTAAATGCACAAACAGTAATTTCTCCGCATTGAAAGGTGCAATTCTGAAATTTTTTGCTTTTTCCTGCTCCTCTTAGCATGATAAAGAAGATTCAAAGAGAGTGAGATGCCAGCTCCTTTCATTCAGTCAGTAGCTTCAAACATTTCTGGTATATGAATAACATGATGTTTTTCAATGGCAAAAATCAATGAATATTGTAAATGCACAAACAGTAATTTCTCCGCATTGCAAGGTGCAATTCTGAAATTTTTTGCTTTTTCCTGCTCCTCTTAGCATGATAAAGAAGATTCAAAGAGAGTGAGATGCCAGCTCCTTTCATTCAGTCAGTAGCTTCAATCATTTCTGGACGTTTTTCAATGGCAAAAATCATTGAATATTGTAAATGCACACAGTAATTTCTCCGCATTGCAAGGTGCAATTCTGAAATTTTTTGCTTTTTTCTGCTCCTCTTAGCATGATAAAGAAGATTCAAAGAGAGTGAGATGCCAGCTCCTTTCATTCAGTCAGTAGCTTCAAACATTTCTGGTATATGAATAACATGATGTTTTTCAATGGCAAAAATCAATGAATATTGTAAATGCACAAACAGTAATTTCTCCGCATTGCAAGGTGCAATTCTGAAATTTTTTGCTTTTTCCTGCTCCTCTTAGCATGATAAAGAAGATTCAAAGAGAGTGAGATGCCAGCTCCTTTCATTCAGTCAGTAGCTTCAATCATTTCTGGACGTTTTTCAATGGCAAAAATCAATGAATATTGTAAATGCACAAACAGTAATTTCTCCGCATTGCAAGGTGCAATTCTGAAATTTTTTGCTTTTTCCTGCTCCTCTTAGCAAGATAAACAAGATTCAAAGAGAGTGAGATGCCAGCTCCTTTCATTCAGTCAGTAGCTTCAATCATTTCTGGACGTTTTTCAATGGCAAAAATCAATGAATATTGTAAATACACAAACAGTAATTTCTCCGCATTGCAAGGTGCAATTCTGAAATTTTTTGCTTTTTCCTGCTCCTCTTAGCATGATAAAGAAGATTCAAAGAGAGTGAGATGCCAGCTCCTTTCATTCAGTCAGTAGCTTCAATCATTTCTGGACGTTTTTCAATGGCAAAAATCAATGAATATTGTAAATGCACAAACTAATTTCTCCGCATTGCAAGGTGCAATTCTGAAATTTTTTGCTTTTTGCTGCTCCTCTTAGCATGATAAAGAAGATTCAAAGAGAGTGAGATGCCAGCTCCTTTCATTCAGTCAGTAGCTTCAATCATTTCTGGACGTTTTTCAATGGCAAAAATCAATGAATATTGTAAATGCACAAACAGTAATTTCTCCGTATTGCAAGGTGCAATTCTGAAATTTTTTGCTTTTTCCTGCTCCTCTTAGCATGATAAAGAAGATTCAAAGAGAGTGAGATGCCAGCTCCTTTCATTCAGTCAGTAGCTTCAATCATTTCTGGACGTTTTTCAATGGCAAAAATCAATGAATATTGTAAATGCACAAACAGTAATTTCTCCGCATTGCAAGGTGCAATTCTGAAATTTTTTGCTTTTTCCTGCTCCTCTAAGCATGATAAAGAAGATTCAAAGAGAGTGAGATGCCAGCTCCTTTCATTCAGTCAGTAGCTTCAATCATTTCTGGACGTTTTTCAATGGCAAAAATCAATGAATATTGTAAATGCACAAACAGTAATTTCTCCGCATTGCAAGGTGCAATTCTGAAATTTTTTGCTTTTTCCTGCTCCTCTTAGCATGATAAAGAAGATTCAAAGAGAGTGAGATGCCAGCTCCTTTCATTCAGTCAGTAGCTTCAATCATTTCTGGTATATGAATAACATGATGTTTTTCAATGGCAAAAATCAATGAATATTGTAAATGCACAAACAGTAATTTCTCCGCATTGCAAGGTGCAATTCTGAAATTTTTTGCTTTTTCCTGCTCCTCTAAGCATGATAAAGAAGATTCAAAGAGAGTGAGATGCCAGCTCCTTTCATTCAGTCAGTAGCTTCAATCATTTCTGGACGTTTTTCAATGGCAAAAATCAATGAATATTGTAAATGCACAAACAGTAATTTCTCCGCATTGCAAGGTGCAATTCTGAAATTTTTTGCTTTTTCCTGCTCCTCTTAGCATGATAAAGAAGATTCAAAGAGAGTGAGATGCCAGCTCCTTTCATTCAGTCAGTAGCTTCAATCATTTCTGGACGTTTTTCAATGGCAAAAATCAATGAATATTGTAAATGCACAAACAGTAATTTCTCCGCATTGCAAGGTGCAATTCTGAAATTTTTTGCTTTTTTCTGCTCCTCTTAGCATGATAAAGAAGATTCAAAGAGAGTGAGATGCCAGCTCCTTTCATTCAGTCAGTAGCTTCAAACATTTCTGGTATATGAATAACATGATGTTTTTCAATGGCAAAAATCAATGAATATTGTAAATGCACAAACAGTAATTTCTCCGCATTGCAAGGTGCAATTCTGAAATTTTTTGCTTTTTCCTGCTCCTCTTAGCATGATAAAGAAGATTCAAAGAGAGTGAGATGCCAGCTCCTTTCATTCAGTCAGTAGCTTCAATCATTTCTGGACGTTTTTCAATGGCAAAAATCAATGAATATTGTAAATGCACAAACAGTAATTTCTCCGCATTGCAAGGTGCAATTCTGAAATTTTTTGCTTTTTCCTGCTCCTCTTAGCAAGATAAACAAGATTCAAAGAGAGTGAGATGCCAGCTCCTTTCATTCAGTCAGTAGCTTCAATCATTTCTGGACGTTTTTCAATGGCAAAAATCAATGAATATTGTAAATGCACAAACAGTAATTTCTCCGCATTGCAAGGTGCAATTCTGAAATTTTTTGCTTTTTCCTGCTCCTCTTAGCATGATAAAGAAGATTCAAAGAGAGTGAGATGCCAGCTCCTTTCATTCAGTCAGTAGCTTCAATCATTTCTGGACGTTTTTCAATGGCAAAAATCAATGAATATTGTAAATGCACAAACAGTAATTTCTCCGCATTGCAAGGTGCAATTCTGAAATTTTTTGCTTTTTCCTGCTCCTCTAAGCATGATAAAGAAGATTCAAAGAGAGTGAGATGCCAGCTCCTTTCATTCAGTCAGTAGCTTCAATCATTTCTGGACGTTTTTCAATGGCAAAAATCAATGAATATTGTAAATGCACAAACAGTAATTTCTCCGCATTGCAAGGTGCAATTCTGAAATTTTTTGCTTTTTCCTGCTCCTCTTAGCATGATAAAGAAGATTCAAAGAGAGTGAGATGCCAGCTCCTTTCATTCAGTCAGTAGCTTCAATCATTTCTGGTATATGAATAACATGATGTTTTTCAATGGCAAAAATCAATGAATATTGTAAATGCACAAACAGTAATTTCTCCGCATTGCAAGGTGCAATTCTGAAATTTTTTGCTTTTTCCTGCTCCTCTAAGCATGATAAAGAAGATTCAAAGAGAGTGAGATGCCAGCTCCTTTCATTCAGTCAGTAGCTTCAATCATTTCTGGACGTTTTTCAATGGCAAAAATCAATGAATATTGTAAATGCACAAACAGTAATTTCTCCGCATTGCAAGGTGCAATTCTGAAATTTTTTGCTTTTTCCTGCTCCTCTTAGCATGATAAAGAAGATTCAAAGAGAGTGAGATGCCAGCTCCTTTCATTCAGTCAGTAGCTTCAATCATTTCTGGACGTTTTTCAATGGCAAAAATCAATGAATATTGTAAATGCACAAACAGTAATTTCTCCGCATTGCAAGGTGCAATTCTGAAATTTTTTGCTTTTTTCTGCTCCTCTTAGCATGATAAAGAAGATTCAAAGAGAGTGAGATGCCAGCTCCTTTCATTCAGTCAGTAGCTTCAAACATTTCTGGTATATGAATAACATGATGTTTTTCAATGGCAAAAATCAATGAATATTGTAAATGCACAAACAGTAATTTCTCCGCATTGCAAGGTGCAATTCTGAAATTTTTTGCTTTTTCCTGCTCCTCTTAGCATGATAAAGAAGATTCAAAGAGAGTGAGATGCCAGCTCCTTTCATTCAGTCAGTAGCTTCAATCATTTCTGGACGTTTTTCAATGGCAAAAATCTATGAATATTGTAAATGCACAAACAGTAATTTCTCCGCATTGCAAGGTGCAATTCTGAAATTTTTTGCTTTTTCCTGCTCCTCTTAGCAAGATAAACAAGATTCAAAGAGAGTGAGATGCCAGCTCCTTTCATTCAGTCAGTAGCTTCAAACATTTCTGGTATATGAATAACATGATGTTTTTCAATGGCAAAAATCAATGAATATTGTAAATGCACAAACAGTAATTTCTCCGCATTGAAAGGTGCAATTCTGAAATTTTTTGCTTTTTCCTGCTCCTCTTAGCATGATAAAGAAGATTCAAAGAGAGTGAGATGCCAGCTCCTTTCATTCAGTCAGTAGCTTCAATCATTTCTGGACGTTTTTCAATGGCAAAAACCAATGAATATTGTAAATGCACAAACAGTAATTTCTCCGCATTGCAAGGTGCCATTCTGAAATTTTTTGCTTTTTCCTGCTCCTCTTAGCATGATAAAGAAGATTCAAAGAGAGTGAGATGCCAGCTCCTTTCATTCAGTCAGTAGCTTCAATCATTTCTGGACGTTTTTCAATGGCAAAAATCAATGAATATTGTAAATGCACAAACAGTAATTTCTCCGCATTGCAAGGTGCAATTCTGAAATTTTTTGCTTTTTTCTGCTCCTCTTAGCATGATAAAGAAGATTCAAAGAGAGTGAGATGCCAGCTCCTTTCATTCAGTCAGTAGCTTCAAACATTTCTGGTATATGAATAACATGATGTTTTTCAATGGCAAAAATCAATGAATATTGTAAATGCACAAACAGTAATTTCTCCGCATTGCAAGGTGCAATTCTGAAATTTTTTGCTTTTTCCTGCTCCTCTTAGCATGATAAAGAAGATTCAAAGAGAGTGAGATGCCAGCTCCTTTCATTCAGTCAGTAGCTTCAATCATTTCTGGACGTTTTTCAATGGCAAAAATCAATGAATATTGTAAATGCACAAACAGTAATTTCTCCGCATTGCAAGGTGCAATTCTGAAATTTTTTGCTTTTTCCTGCTCCTCTTAGCAAGATAAACAAGATTCAAAGAGAGTGAGATGCCAGCTCCTTTCATTCAGTCAGTAGCTTCAATCATTTCTGGACGTTTTTCAATGGCAAAAATCAATGTATATTGTAAATGCACAAACAGTAATTTCTCCGCATTGCAAGGTGCAATTCTGAAATTTTTTGCTTTTTCCTGCTCCTCTTAGCATGATAAAGAAGATTCAAAGAGAGTGAGATGCCAGCTCCTTTCATTCAGTCAGTAGCTTCAATCATTTCTGGACGTTTTTCAATGGCAAAAATCAATGAATATTGTAAATGCACAAACAGTAATTTCTCCGCATTGCAAGGTGCAATTCTGAAATTTTTTGCTTTTTCCTGCTCCTCTTAGCATGATAAAGAAGATTCAAAGAGAGTGAGATGCCAGCTCCTTTCATTCAGTCAGTAGCTTCAAACATTTCTGGTATATGAATAACATGATGTTTTTCAATGGCAAAAATCAATGAATATTGTAAATGCACAAACAGTAATTTCTCCGCATTGCAAGGTGCAATTCTGAAATTTTTTGCTTTTTCCTGCTCCTCTTAGCATGATAAAGAAGATTCAAAGAGAGTGAGATGCCAGCTCCTTTCATTCAGTCAGTAGCTTCAATCATTTCTGGACGTTTTTCAATGGCAAAAATCAATGAATATTGTAAATGCACAAAGAGTAATTTCTCCGCATTGCAAGGTGCAATTCTGAAATTTTTTGCTTTTTCCTGCTCCTCTTAGCATGATAAAGAAGATTCAAAGAGAGTGAGATGCCAGCTCCTTTCATTCAGTCAGTAGCTTCAATCATTTCTGGGCATTTTTCAATGGCAAAAATCAATGAATATTGTAAATGCACAAACAGTAATTTCTCCGCATTGCAAGGTGCAATTCTGAAATTTTTTGCTTTTTCCTGCTCCTCTTAGCATGATAAAGAAGATTCAAAGAGAGTGAGATGCCAGCTCCTTTCATTCAGTCAGTAGCTTCAAACATTTCTGGTATATGAATAACATGATGTTTTTCAATGGCAAAAATCAATGAATATTGTAAATGCACAAACAGTAATTTCTCCGCATTGAAAGGTGCAATTCTGAAATTTTTTGCTTTTTCCTGCTCCTCTTAGCATGATAAAGAAGATTCAAAGAGAGTGAGATGCCAGCTCCTTTCATTCAGTCAGTAGCTTCAAACATTTCTGGTATATGAATAACATGATGTTTTTCAATGGCAAAAATCAATGAATATTGTAAATGCACAAACAGTAATTTCTCCGCATTGCAAGGTGCAATTCTGAAATTTTTTGCTTTTTCCTGCTCCTCTTAGCATGATAAAGAAGATTCAAAGAGAGTGAGATGCCAGCTCCTTTCATTCAGTCAGTAGCTTCAATCATTTCTGGATGTTTTTCAATGGCAAAAATCAATGAATATTGTAAATGCACAAACAGTAATTTCTCCGCATTGCAAGGTGCAATTCTGAAATTTTTTGCTTTTTTCTGCTCCTCTTAGCATGATAAAGAAGATTCAAAGAGAGTGAGATGCCAGCTCCTTTCATTCAGTCAGTAGCTTCAAACATTTCTGGTATATGAATAACATGATGTTTTTCAATGGCAAAAATCAATGAATATTGTAAATGCACAAACAGTAATTTCTCCGCATTGCAAGGTGCAATTCTGAAATTTTTTGCTTTTTCCTGCTCCTCTTAGCATGATAAAGAAGATTCAAAGAGAGTGAGATGCCAGCTCCTTTCATTCAGTCAGTAGCTTCAATCATTTCTGGACGTTTTTCAATGGCAAAAATCAATGAATATTGTAAATGCACAAACAGTAATTTCTCCGCATTGCAAGGTGCAATTCTGAAATTTTTTGCTTTTTCCTGCTCCTCTTAGCAAGATAAACAAGATTCAAAGAGAGTGAGATGCCAGCTCCTTTCATTCAGTCAGTAGCTTCAATCATTTCTGGACGTTTTTCAATGGCAAAAATCAATGTATATTGTAAATGCACAAACAGTAATTTCTCCGCATTGCAAGGTGCAATTCTGAAATTTTTTGCTTTTTCCTGCTCCTCTTAGCATGATAAAGAAGATTCAAAGAGAGTGAGATGCCAGCTCCTTTCATTCAGTCAGTAGCTTCAATCATTTCTGGACGTTTTTCAATGGCAAAAATCAATGAATATTGTAAATGCACAAACAGTAATTTCTCCGCATTGCAAGGTGCAATTCTGAAATTTTTTGCTTTTTCCTGCTCCTCTTAGCATGATAAAGAAGATTCAAAGAGAGTGAGATGCCAGCTCCTTTCATTCAGTCAGTAGCTTCAAACATTTCTGGTATATGAATAACATGATGTTTTTCAATGGCAAAAATCAATGAATATTGTAAATGCACAAACAGTAATTTCTCCGCATTGCAAGGTGCAATTCTGAAATTTTTTGCTTTTTTCTGCTCCTCTTAGCATGATAAAGAAGATTCAAAGAGAGTGAGATGCCAGCTCCTTTCATTCAGTCAGTAGCTTCAATCATTTCTGGACGTTTTTCAATGGCAAAAATCAATGAATATTGTAAATGCACAAAGAGTAATTTCTCCGCATTGCAAGGTGCAATTCTGAAATTTTTTGCTTTTTCCTGCTCCTCTTACCATGATAAAGAAGATTCAAAGAGAGTGAGATGCCAGCTCCTTTCATTCAGTCAGTAGCTTCAATCATTTCTGGGCATTTTTCAATGGCAAAAATCAATGAATATTGTAAATGCACAAACAGTAATTTCTCCGCATTGCAAGGTGCAATTCTGAAATTTTTTGCTTTTTCCTGCTCCTCTTAGCATGATAAAGAAGATTCAAAGAGAGTGAGATGCCAGCTCCTTTCATTCAGTCAGTAGCTTCAAACATTTCTGGTATATGAATAACATGATGTTTTTCAATGGCAAAAATCAATGAATATTGTAAATGCACAAACAGTAATTTCTCCGCATTGAAAGGTGCAATTCTGAAATTTTTTGCTTTTTCCTGCTCCTCTTAGCATGATAAAGAAGATTCAAAGAGAGTGAGATGCCAGCTCCTTTCATTCAGTCAGTAGCTTCAAACATTTCTGGTATATGAATAACATGATGTTTTTCAATGGCAAAAATCAATGAATATTGTAAATGCACAAACAGTAATTTCTCCGCATTGCAAGGTGCAATTCTGAAATTTTTTGCTTTTTCCTGCTCCTCTTAGCATGATAAAGAAGATTCAAAGAGAGTGAGATGCCAGCTCCTTTCATTCAGTCAGTAGCTTCAATCATTTCTGGACGTTTTTCAATGGCAAAAATCATTGAATATTGTAAATGCACACAGTAATTTCTCCGCATTGCAAGGTGCAATTCTGAAATTTTTTGCTTTTTTCTGCTCCTCTTAGCATGATAAAGAAGATTCAAAGAGAGTGAGATGCCAGCTCCTTTCATTCAGTCAGTAGCTTCAAACATTTCTGGTATATGAATAACATGATGTTTTTCAATGCAAAAATCAATGAATATTGTAAATGCACAAACAGTAATTTCTCCGCATTGCAAGGTGCAATTCTGAAATTTTTTGCTTTTTCCTGCTCCTCTTAGCATGATAAAGAAGATTCAAAGAGAGTGAGATGCCAGCTCCTTTCATTCAGTCAGTAGCTTCAATCATTTCTGGACGTTTTTCAATGGCAAAAATCAATGAATATTGTAAATGCACAAACAGTAATTTCTCCGTATTGCAAGGTGCAATTCTGAAATTTTTTGCTTTTTCCTGCTCCTCTTAGCATGATAAAGAAGATTCAAAGAGAGTGAGATGCCAGCTCCTTTCATTCAGTCAGTAGCTTCAATCATTTCTGGACGTTTTTCAATGGCAAAAATCAATGAATATTGTAAATGCACAAACAGTAATTTCTCCGCATTGCAAGGTGCAATTCTGAAATTTTTTGCTTTTTTCTGCTCCTCTTAGCATGATAAAGAAGATTCAAAGAGAGTGAGATGCCAGCTCCTTTCATTCAGTCAGTAGCTTCAAACATTTCTGGTATATGAATAACATGATGTTTTTCAATGGCAAAAATCAATGAATATTGTAAATGCACAAACAGTAATTTCTCCGCATTGCAAGGTGCAATTCTGAAATTTTTTGCTTTTTGCTGCTCCTCTTAGCATGATAAAGAAGTATCAAAGAGAGTGAGATGCCAGCTCCTTTCATTCAGTCAGTAGCTTCAATCATTTCTGGACGTTTTTCAATGGCAAAAATCAATGAATATTGTAAATGCACAAACAGTAATTTCTCCGTATTGCAAGGTGCAATTCTGAAATTTTTTGCTTTTTCCTGCTCCTCTTAGCATGATAAAGAAGATTCAAAGAGCGTGAGATGCCAGCTCCTTTCATTCAGTCAGTAGCTTCAATCATTTCTGGACGTTTTTCAATGGCAAAAATCAATGAATATTGTAAATGCACAAACAGTAATTTCTCCGCATTGCAAGGTGCAATTCTGAAATTTTTTGCTTTTTCCTGCTCCTCTAAGCATGATAAAGAAGATTCAAAGAGAGTGAGATGCCAGCTCCTTTCATTCAGTCAGTAGCTTCAATCATTTCTGGACGTTTTTCAATGGCAAAAATCAATGAATATTGTAAATGCACAAACAGTAATTTCTCCGCATTGCAAGGTGCAATTCTGAAATTTTTTGCTTTTTCCTGCTCCTCTTAGCATGATAAAGAAGATTCAAAGAGAGTGAGATGCCAGCTCCTTTCATTCAGTCAGTAGCTTCAATCATTTCTGGACGTTTTTCAATGGCAAAAATCAATGAATATTGTAAATGCACAAACAGTAATTTCTCCGTATTGCAAGGTGCAATTCTGAAATTTTTTGCTTTTTCCTGCTCCTCTTAGCATGATAAAGAAGATTCAAAGAGAGTGAGATGCCAGCTCCTTTCATTCAGTCAGTAGCTTCAATCATTTCTGGACGTTTTTCAATGGCAAAAATCAATGAATATTGTAAATGCACAAACAGTAATTTCTCCGCATTGCAAGGTGCAATTCTGAAATTTTTTGCTTTTTTCTGCTCCTCTTAGCATGATAAAGAAGATTCAAAGAGAGTGAGATGCCAGCTCCTTTCATTCAGTCAGTAGCTTCAAACATTTCTGGTATATGAATAACATGATGTTTTTCAATGGCAAAAATCAATGAATATTGTAAATGCACAAACAGTAATTTCTCCGCATTGCAAGGTGCAATTCTGAAATTTTTTGCTTTTTGCTGCTCCTCTTAGCATGATAAAGAAGTATCAAAGAGAGTGAGATGCCAGCTCCTTTCATTCAGTCAGTAGCTTCAATCATTTCTGGACGTTTTTCAATGGCAAAAATCAATGAATATTGTAAATGCACAAACAGTAATTTCTCCGTATTGCAAGGTGCAATTCTGAAATTTTTTGCTTTTTCCTGCTCCTCTTAGCATGATAAAGAAGATTCAAAGAGAGTGAGATGCCAGCTCCTTTCATTCAGTCAGTAGCTTCAATCATTTCTGGACGTTTTTCAATGGCAAAAATCAATGAATATTGTAAATGCACAAACAGTAATTTCTCCGCATTGCAAGGTGCAATTCTGAAATTTTTTGCTTTTTCCTGCTCCTCTAAGCATGATAAAGAAGATTCAAAGAGAGTGAGATGCCAGCTCCTTTCATTCAGTCAGTAGCTTCAATCATTTCTGGACGTTTTTCAATGGCAAAAATCAATGAATATTGTAAATGCACAAACAGTAATTTCTCCGCATTGCAAGGTGCAATTCTGAAATTTTTTGCTTTTTCCTGCTCCTCTTAGCATGATAAACAAGATTCAAAGAGAATGAGATGCCAGCTCCTTTCATTCAGTCAGTAGCTTCAATCATTTCTGGACGTTTTTCAATGGCAAAAATCAATGAATATTGTAAATGCACAAACAGTAATTTCTCCGCATTGCAAGGTGCAATTCTGAAATTTTTTGCTTTTTCCTGCTCCTCTTAGCATGATAAAGACGATTCAAAGAGAGTGAGATGCCAGCTCCTTTCATTCAGTCAGTAGCTTCAAACATTTCTGGTAGATGAATAACATGATGTTTTTCAATGGCAAAAATCAATGAATATTGTAAATGCACAAACAGTAATTTCTCCGCATTGCAAGGTGCAATTCTGAATTTTTTTGCTTTTTCCTGCTCCTCTTAGCATGATAAAGAAGATTCAAAGAGAGTGAGATGCCAGCTCCTTTCATTCAGTCAGTAGCTTCAAACATTTCTGGTATATGAATAACATGATGTTTTTCAATGGCAAAAATCAATGAATATTGTAAATGCACAAACAGTAATTTCTCCGCATTGCAAGGTGCAATTCTGAATTTTTTTGCTTTTTCCTGCTCCTCTTAGCATGATAAAGAAGATTCAAAGAGAGTGAGATGCCAGCTCCTTTCATTCAGTCAGTAGCTTCAAACATTTCTGGTATATGAATAACATGATGTTTTTCAATGGCAAAAATCAATGAATATTGTAAATGCACAAACAGTAATTTCTCCGCATTGCAAGGTGCAATTCTGAAATTTTTTGCTTTTTCCTGCTCCTCTAAGCATGATAAAGAAGATTCAAAGAGAGTGAGATGCCAGCTCCTTTCATTCAGTCAGTAGCTTCAATCATTTCTGGACGTTTTTCAATGGCAAAAATCAATGAATATTGTAAATGCACAAACAGTAATTTCTCCGCATTGCAAGGTGCAATTCTGAAATTTTTTGCTTTTTCCTGCTCCTCTTAGCATGATAAAGAAGATTCAAAGAGAGTGAGATGCCAGCTCCTTTCATTCAGTCAGTAGCTTCAATCATTTCTGGACGTTTTTCAATGGCAAAAATCAATGAATATTGTAAATGCACAAACAGTAATTTCTCCGCATTGCAAGGTGCAATTCTGAAATTTTTTGCTTTTTTCTGCTCCTCTTAGCATGATAAAGAAGATTCAAAGAGAGTGAGATGCCAGCTCCTGTCATTCAGTCAGTAGCTTCAAACATTTCTGGTATATGAATAACATGATGTTTTTCAATGGCAAAAATCAATGAATATTGTAAATGCACAAACAGTAATTTCTCCGCATTGCAAGGTGCAATTCTGAAATTTTTTGCTTTTTCCTGCTCCTCTTAGCATGATAAAGAAGATTCAAAGAGAGTGAGATGCCAGCTCCTTTCATTCAGTCAGTAGCTTCAATCATTTCTGGACGTTTTTCAATGGCAAAAATCAATGAATATTGTAAATGCACAAACAGTAATTTCTCCGCATTGCAACTTGCAATTCTGAAATTTTTTGCTTTTTCCTGCTCCTCTTAGCAAGATAAACAAGATTCAAAGAGAGTGAGATGCCAGCTCCTTTCATTCAGTCAGTAGCTTCAATCATTTCTGGACGTTTTTCAATGGCAAAAATCAATGAATATTGTAAATGCACAAACAGTAATTTCTCCGCATTGCAAGGTGCAATTCTGAAATTTTTTGCTTTTTCCTGCTCCTCTTAGCATGATAAAGAAGATTCAAAGAGAGTGAGATGCCAGCTCCTTTCATTCAGTCAGTAGCTTCAATCATTTCTGGACGTTTTTCAATGGCAAAAATCAATGAATATTGTAAATGCACAAACAGTAATTTCTCCGCATTGCAAGGTGCAATTCTGAAATTTTTTGCTTTTTCCTGCTCCTCTAAGCATGATAAAGAAGATTCAAAGAGAGTGAGATGCCAGCTCCTTTCATTCAGTCAGTAGCTTCAATCATTTCTGGACGTTTTTCAATGGCAAAAATCAATGAATATTGTAAATGCACAAACAGTAATTTCTCCGCATTGCAAGGTGCAATTCTGAAATTTTTTGCTTTTTCCTGCTCCTCTTAGCATGATAAAGAAGATTCAAAGAGAGTGAGATGCCAGCTCCTTTCATTCAGTCAGTAGCTTCAATCATTTCTGGTATATGAATAACATGATGTTTTTCAATGGCAAAAATCAATGAATATTGTAAATGCACAAACAGTAATTTCTCCGCATTGCAAGGTGCAATTCTGAAATTTTTTGCTTTTTCCTGCTCCTCTAAGCATGATAAAGAAGATTCAAAGAGAGTGAGATGCCAGCTCCTTTCATTCAGTCAGTAGCTTCAATCATTTCTGGACGTTTTTCAATGGCAAAAATCAATGAATATTGTAAATGCACAAACAGTAATTTCTCCGCATTGCAAGGTGCAATTCTGAAATTTTTTGCTTTTTCCTGCTCCTCTTAGCATGATAAAGAAGATTCAAAGAGAGTGAGATGCCAGCTCCTTTCATTCAGTCAGTAGCTTCAATCATTTCTGGACGTTTTTCAATGGCAAAAATCAATGAATATTGTAAATGCACAAACAGTAATTTCTCCGCATTGCAAGGTGCAATTCTGAAATTTTTTGCTTTTTTCTGCTCCTCTTAGCATGATAAAGAAGATTCAAAGAGAGTGAGATGCCAGCTCCTTTCATTCAGTCAGTAGCTTCAAACATTTCTGGTATATGAATAACATGATGTTTTTCAATGGCAAAAATCAATGAATATTGTAAATGCACAAACAGTAATTTCTCCGCATTGCAAGGTGCAATTCTGAAATTTTTTGCTTTTTCCTGCTCCTCTTAGCATGATAAAGAAGATTCAAAGAGAGTGAGATGCCAGCTCCTTTCATTCAGTCAGTAGCTTCAATCATTTCTGGACGTTTTTCAATGGCAAAAATCTATGAATATTGTAAATGCACAAACAGTAATTTCTCCGCATTGCAAGGTGCAATTCTGAAATTTTTTGCTTTTTCCTGCTCCTCTTAGCAAGATAAACAAGATTCAAAGAGAGTGAGATGCCAGCTCCTTTCATTCAGTCAGTAGCTTCAATCATTTCTGGACGTTTTTCAATGGCAAAAATCAATGAATATTGTAAATGCACAAACAGTAATTTCTCCGCATTGCAAGGTGCAATTCTGAAATTTTTTGCTTTCTCCTGCTCCTCTTAGCATGATAAAGAAGATTCAAAGAGAGTGAGATGCCAGCTCCTTTCATTCAGTCAGTAGCTTCAAACATTTCTGGTATATGAATAACATGATGTTTTTCAATGGCAAAAATCAATGAATATTGTAAATGCACAAACAGTAATTTCTCCGCATTGAAAGGTGCAATTCTGAAATTTTTTGCTTTTTCCTGCTCCTCTTAGCATGATAAAGAAGATTCAAAGAGAGTGAGATGCCAGCTCCTTTCATTCAGTCAGTAGCTTCAATCATTTCTGGACGTTTTTCAATGGCAAAAACCAATGAATATTGTAAATGCACAAACAGTAATTTCTCCGCATTGCAAGGTGCAATTCTGAAATTTTTTGCTTTTTCCTGCTCCTCTTAGCATGATAAAGAAGATTCAAAGAGAGTGAGATGCCAGCTCCTTTCATTCAGTCAGTAGCTTCAATCATTTCTGGACGTTTTTCAATGGCAAAAATCAATGAATATTGTAAATGCACAAACAGTAATTTCTCCGCATTGCAAGGTGCAATTCTGAAATTTTTTGCTTTTTTCTGCTCCTCTTAGCATGATAAAGAAGATTCAAAGAGAGTGAGATGCCAGCTCCTTTCATTCAGTCAGTAGCTTCAAACATTTCTGGTATATGAATAACATGATGTTTTTCAATGGCAAAAATCAATGAATATTGTAAATGCACAAACAGTAATTTCTCCGCATTGCAAGGTGCAATTCTGAAATTTTTTGCTTTTTCCTGCTCCTCTTAGCATGATAAAGAAGATTCAAAGAGAGTGAGATGCCAGCTCCTTTCATTCAGTCAGTAGCTTCAATCATTTCTGGACGTTTTTCAATGGCAAAAATCAATGAATATTGTAAATGCACAAACAGTAATTTCTCCGCATTGCAAGGTGCAATTCTGAAATTTTTTGCTTTTTCCTGCTCCTCTTAGCAAGATAAACAAGATTCAAAGAGAGTGAGATGCCAGCTCCTTTCATTCATTCAGTAGCTTCAATCATTTCTGGACGTTTTTCAATGGCAAAAATCAATGTATATTGTAAATGCACAAACAGTAATTTGTCCGCATTGCAAGGTGCAATTCTGAAATTTTTTGCTTTTTCCTGCTCCTCTTAGCATGATAAAGAAGATTCAAAGAGAGTGAGATGCCAGCTCCTTTCATTCAGTCAGTAGCTTCAATCATTTCTGGACGTTTTTCAATGGCAAAAATCAATGAATATTGTAAATGCACAAACAGTAATTTCTCCGCATTGCAAGGTGCAATTCTGAAATTTTTTGCTTTTTCCTGCTCCTCTTAGCATGATAAAGAAGATTCAAAGAGAGTGAGATGCCAGCTCCTTTCATTCAGTCAGTAGCTTCAAACATTTCTGGTATATGAATAACATGATGTTTTTCAATGGCAAAAATCAATGAATATTGTAAATGCACAAACAGTAATTTCTCCGCATTGCAAGGTGCAATTCTGAAATTTTTTGCTTTTTCCTGCTCCTCTTAGCATGATAAAGAAGATTCAAAGAGAGTGAGATGCCAGCTCCTTTCATTCAGTCAGTAGCTTCAATCATTTCTGGACGTTTTTCAATGGCAAAAATCAATGAATATTGTAAATGCACAAACAGTAATTTCTCCGCATTGCAAGGTGCAATTCTGAAATTTTTTGCTTTCTCCTGCTCCTCTTAGCATGATAAAGAAGATTCAAAGAGAGTGAGATGCCAGCTCCTTTCATTCAGTCAGTAGCTTCAAACATTTCTGGTATATGAATAACATGATGTTTTTCAATGGCAAAAATCAATGAATATTGTAAATGCACAAACAGTAATTTCTCCGCATTGAAAGGTGCAATTCTGAAATTTTTTGCTTTTTCCTGCTCCTCTTAGCATGATAAAGAAGATTCAAAGAGAGTGAGATGCCAGCTCCTTTCATTCAGTCAGTAGCTTCAATCATTTCTGGACGTTTTTCAATGGCAAAAACCAATGAATATTGTAAATGCACAAACAGTAATTTCTCCGCATTGCAAGGTGCAATTCTGAAATTTTTTGCTTTTTCCTGCTCCTCTTAGCATGATAAAGAAGATTCAAAGAGAGTGAGATGCCAGCTCCTTTCATTCAGTCAGTAGCTTCAATCATTTCTGGACGTTTTTCAATGGCAAAAATCAATGAATATTGTAAATGCACAAACAGTAATTTCTCCGCATTGCAAGGTGCAATTCTGAAATTTTTTGCTTTTTTCTGCTCCTCTTAGCATGATAAAGAAGATTCAAAGAGAGTGAGATGCCAGCTCCTTTCATTCAGTCAGTAGCTTCAAACATTTCTGGTATATGAATAACATGATGTTTTTCAATGGCAAAAATCAATGAATATTGTAAATGCACAAACAGTAATTTCTCCGCATTGCAAGGTGCAATTCTGAAATTTTTTGCTTTTTCCTGCTCCTCTTAGCATGATAAAGAAGATTCAAAGAGAGTGAGATGCCAGCTCCTTTCATTCAGTCAGTAGCTTCAATCATTTCTGGACGTTTTTCAATGGCAAAAATCAATGAATATTGTAAATGCACAAACAGTAATTTCTCCGCATTGCAAGGTGCAATTCTGAAATTTTTTGCTTTTTCCTGCTCCTCTTAGCAAGATAAACAAGATTCAAAGAGAGTGAGATGCCAGCTCCTTTCATTCAGTCAGTAGCTTCAATCATTTCTGGACGTTTTTCAATGGCAAAAATCAATGTATATTGTAAATGCACAAACAGTAATTTGTCCGCATTGCAAGGTGCAATTCTGAAATTTTTTGCTTTTTCCTGCTCCTCTTAGCATGATAAAGAAGATTCAAAGAGAGTGAGATGCCAGCTCCTTTCATTCAGTCAGTAGCTTCAATCATTTCTGGACGTTTTTCAATGGCAAAAATCAATGAATATTGTAAATGCACAAACAGTAATTTCTCCGCATTGCAAGGTGCAATTCTGAAATTTTTTGCTTTTTCCTGCTCCTCTTAGCATGATAAAGAAGATTCAAAGAGAGTGAGATGCCAGCTCCTTTCATTCAGTCAGTAGCTTCAAACATTTCTGGTATATGAATAACATGATGTTTTTCAATGGCAAAAATCAATGAATATTGTAAATGCACAAACAGTAATTTCTCCGCATTGCAAGGTGCAATTCTGAAATTTTTTGCTTTTTCCTGCTCCTCTTAGCATGATAAAGAAGATTCAAAGAGAGTGAGATGCCAGCTCCTTTCATTCAGTCAGTAGCTTCAATCATTTCTGGACGTTTTTCAATGGCAAAAATCAATGAATATTGTAAATGCACAAAGAGTAATTTCTCCGCATTGCAAGGTGCAATTCTGAAATTTTTTGCTTTTTCCTGCTCCTCTTAGCATGATAAAGAAGATTCAAAGAGAGTGAGATGCCAGCTCCTTTCATTCAGTCAGTAGCTTCAATCATTTCTGGGCATTTTTCAATGGCAAAAATCAATGAATATTGTAAATGCACAAACAGTAATTTCTCCGCATTGCAAGGTGCAATTCTGAAATTTTTTGCTTTTTCCTGCTCCTCTTAGCATGATAAAGAAGATTCAAAGAGAGTGAGATGCCAGCTCCTTTCATTCAGTCAGTAGCTTCAAACATTTCTGGTATATGAATAACATGATGTTTTTCAATGGCAAAAATCAATGAATATTGTAAATGCACAAACAGTAATTTCTCCGCATTGAAAGGTGCAATTCTGAAATTTTTTGCTTTTTCCTGCTCCTCTTAGCATGATAAAGAAGATTCAAAGAGAGTGAGATGCCAGCTCCTTTCATTCAGTCAGTAGCTTCAAACCTTTCTGGTATATGAATAACATGATGTTTTTCAATGGCAAAAATCAATGAATATTGTAAATGCACAAACAGTAATTTCTCCGCATTGCAAGGTGCAATTCTGAAATTTTTTGCTTTTTCCTGCTCCTCTTAGCATGATAAAGAAGATTCAAAGAGAGTGAGATGCCAGCTCCTTTCATTCAGTCAGTAGCTTCAATCATTTCTGGACGTTTTTCAATGGCAAAAATCAATGAATATTGTAAATGCACAAACAGTAATTTCTCCGCATTGCAAGGTGCAATTCTGAAATTTTTTGCTTTTTTCTGCTCCTCTTAGCATGATAAAGAAGATTCAAAGAGAGTGAGATGCCAGCTCCTTTCATTCAGTCAGTAGCTTCAAACATTTCTGGTATATGAATAACATGATGTTTTTCAATGGCAAAAATCAATGAATATTGTAAATGCACAAACAGTAATTTCTCCGCATTGCAAGGTGCAATTCTGAAATTTTTTGCTTTTTCCTGCTCCTCTTAGCATGATAAAGAAGATTCAAAGAGAGTGAGATGCCAGCTCCTTTCATTCAGTCAGTAGCTTCAATCATTTCTGGACGTTTTTCAATGGCAAAAATCAATGAATATTGTAAATGCACAAACAGTAATTTCTCCGCATTGCAAGGTGCAATTCTGAAATTTTTTGCTTTTTCCTGCTCCTCTTAGCAAGATAAACAAGATTCAAAGAGAGTGAGATGCCAGCTCCTTTCATTCAGTCAGTAGCTTCAATCATTTCTGGACGTTTTTCAATGGCAAAAATCAATGTATATTGTAAATGCACAAACAGTAATTTCTCCGCATTGCAAGGTGCAATTCTGAAATTTTTTGCTTTTTCCTGCTCCTCTTAGCATGATAAAGAAGATTCAAAGAGAGTGAGATGCCATCTCCTTTCATTCAGTCAGTAGCTTCAATCATTTCTGGACGTTTTTCAATGGCAAAAATCAATGAATATTGTAAATGCACAAACAGTAATTTCTCCGCATTGCAAGGTGCAATTCTGAAATTTTTTGCTTTTTCCTGCTCCTCTTAGCATGATAAAGAAGATTCAAAGAGAGTGAGATGCCAGCTCCTTTCATTCAGTCAGTAGCTTCAAACATTTCTGGTATATGAATAACATGATGTTTTTCAATGGCAAAAATCAATGAATATTGTAAATGCACAAACAGTAATTTCTCCGCATTGCAAGGTGCAATTCTGAAATTTTTTGCTTTTTCCTGCTCCTCTTAGCATGATAAAGAAGATTCAAAGAGAGTGAGATGCCAGCTCCTTTCATTCAGTCAGTAGCTTCAATCATTTCTGGACGTTTTTCAATGGCAAAAATCAATGAATATTGTAAATGCACAAAGAGTAATTTCTCCGCATTGCAAGGTGCAATTCTGAAATTTTTTGCTTTTTCCTGCTCCTCTTAGCATGATAAAGAAGATTCAAAGAGAGTGAGATGCCAGCTCCTTTCATTCAGTCAGTAGCTTCAATCATTTCTGGGCATTTTTCAATGGCAAAAATCAATGAATATTGTAAATGCACAAACAGTAATTTCTCCGCATTGCAAAGTGCAATTCTGAAATTTTTTGCTTTTTCCTGCTCCTCTTAGCATGATAAAGAAGATTCAAAGAGAGTGAGATGCCAGCTCCTTTCATTCAGTCAGTAGCTTCAAACATTTCTGGTATATGAATAACATGATGTTTTTCAATGGCAAAAATCAATGAATATTGTAAATGCACAAACAGTAATTTCTCCGCATTGAAAGGTGCAATTCTGAAATTTTTTGCTTTTTCCTGCTCCTCTTAGCATGATAAAGAAGATTCAAAGAGAGTGAGATGCCAGCTCCTTTCATTCAGTCAGTAGCTTCAAACATTTCTGGTATATGAATAACATGATGTTTTTCAATGGCAAAAATCAATGAATATTGTAAATGCACAAACAGTAATTTCTCCGCATTGCAAGGTGCAATTCTGAAATTTTTTGCTTTTTCCTGCTCCTCTTAGCATGATAAAGAAGATTCAAAGAGAGTGAGATGCCAGCTCCTTTCATTCAGTCAGTAGCTTCAATCATTTCTGGACGTTTTTCAATGGCAAAAATCATTGAATATTGTAAATGCACACAGTAATTTCTCCGCATTGCAAGGTGCAATTCTGAAATTTTTTGCTTTTTTCTGCTCCTCTTAGCATGATAAAGAAGATTCAAAGAGAGTGAGATGCTAGCTCCTTTCATTCAGTCAGTAGCTTCAAACATTTCTGGTATATGAATAACATGATGTTTTTCAATGGCAAAAATCAATGAATATTGTAAATGCACAAACAGTAATTTCTCCGCATTGCAAGGTGCAATTCTGAAATTTTTTGCTTTTTCCTGCTCCTCTTAGCATGATAAAGAAGATTCAAAGAGAGTGAGATGCCAGCTCCTTTCATTCAGTCAGTAGCTTCAATCATTTCTGGACGTTTTTCAATGGCAAAAATCAATGAATATTGTAAATGCACAAACAGTAATTTCTCCGCATTGCAAGGTCCAATTCTGAAATTTTTTGCTTTTTCCTGCTCCTCTTAGCAAGATAAACAAGATTCAAAGAGAGTGAGATGCCAGCTCCTTTCATTCAGTCAGTAGCTTCAATCATTTCTGGACGTTTTTCAATGGCAAAAATCAATGAATATTGTAAATACACAAACAGTAATTTCTCCGCATTGCAAGGTGCAATTCTGAAATTTTTTGCTTTTTCCTGCTCCTCTTAGCATGATAAAGAAGATTCAAAGAGAGTGAGATGCCAGCTCCTTTCATTCAGTCAGTAGCTTCAATCATTTCTGGACGTTTTTCAATGGCAAAAATCAATGAATATTGTAAATGCACAAACTAATTTCTCCGCATTGCAAGGTGCAATTCTGAAATTTTTTGCTTTTTGCTGCTCCTCTTAGCATGATAAAGAAGATTCAAAGAGAGTGAGATGCCAGCTCCTTTCATTCAGTCAGTAGCTTCAATCATTTCTGGACGTTTTTCAATGGCAAAAATCAATGAATATTGTAAATGCACAAACAGTAATTTCTCCGTATTGCAAGGTGCAATTCTGAAATTTTTTGCTTTTTCCTGCTCCTCTTAGCATGATAAAGAAGATTCAAAGAGAGTGAGATGCCAGCTCCTTTCATTCAGTCAGTAGCTTCAATCATTTCTGGACGTTTTTCAATGGCAAAAATCAATGAATATTGTAAATGCACAAACAGTAATTTCTCCGCATTGCAAGGTGCAATTCTGAAATTTTTTGCTTTTTCCTGCTCCTCTAAGCATGATAAAGAAGATTCAAAGAGAGTGAGATGCCAGCTCCTTTCATTCAGTCAGTAGCTTCAATCATTTCTGGACGTTTTTCAATGGCAAAAATCAATGAATATTGTAAATGCACAAACAGTAATTTCTCCGCATTGCAAGGTGCAATTCTGAAATTTTTTGCTTTTTCCTGCTCCTCTTAGCATGATAAAGAAGATTCAAAGAGAGTGAGATGCCAGCTCCTTTCATTCAGTCAGTAGCTTCAATCATTTCTGGTATATGAATAACATGATGTTTTTCAATGGCAAAAATCAATGAATATTGTAAATGCACAAACAGTAATTTCTCCGCATTGCAAGGTGCAATTCTGAAATTTTTTGCTTTTTCCTGCTCCTCTAAGCATTATAAAGAAGATTCAAAGAGAGTGAGATGCCAGCTCCTTTCATTCAGTCAGTAGCTTCAATCATTTCTGGACGTTTTTCAATGGCAAAAATCAATGAATATTGTAAATGCACAAACAGTAATTTCTCCGCATTGCAAGGTGCAATTCTGAAATTTTTTGCTTTTTCCTGCTCCTCTTAGCATGATAAAGAAGATTCAAAGAGAGTGAGATGCCAGCTCCTTTCATTCAGTCAGTAGCTTCAATCATTTCTGGACGTTTTTCAATGGCAAAAATCAATGAATATTGTAAATGCACAAACAGTAATTTCTCCGCATTGCAAGGTGCAATTCTGAAATTTTTTGCTTTTTTCTGCTCCTCTTAGCATGATAAAGAAGATTCAAAGAGAGTGAGATGCCAGCTCCTTTCATTCAGTCAGTAGCTTCAAACATTTCTGGTATATGAATAACATGATGTTTTTCAATGGCAAAAATCAATGAATATTGTAAATGCACAAACAGTAATTTCTCCGCATTGCAAGGTGCAATTCTGAAATTTTTTGCTTTTTCCTGCTCCTCTTAGCATGATAAAGAAGATTCAAAGAGAGTGAGATGCCAGCTCCTTTCATTCAGTCAGTAGCTTCAATCATTTCTGGACGTTTTTCAATGGCAAAAATCAATGAATATTGTAAATGCACAAACAGTAATTTCTCCGCATTGCAAGGTGCAATTCTGAAATTTTTTGCTTTTTCCTGCTCCTCTTAGCAAGATAAACAAGATTCAAAGAGAGTGAGATGCCAGCTCCTTTCATTCAGTCAGTAGCTTCAATCATTTCTGGACGTTTTTCAATGGCAAAAATCAATGAATATTGTAAATGCACAAACAGTAATTTCTCCGCATTGCAAGGTGCAATTCTGAAATTTTTTGCTTTTTCCTGCTCCTCTTAGCATGATAAAGAAGATTCAAAGAGAGTGAGATGCCAGCTCCTTTCATTCAGTCAGTAGCTTCAATCATTTCTGGACGTTTTTCAATGGCAAAAATCAATGAATATTGTAAATGCACAAACAGTAATTTCTCCGCATTGCAAGGTGCAATTCTGAAATTTTTTGCTTTTTCCTGCTCCTCTTAGCATGATAAAGAAGATTCAAAGAGAGTGAGATGCCAGCTCCTTTCATTCAGTCAGTAGCTTCAATCATTTCTGGACGTTTTTCAATGGCAAAAATCAATGAATATTGTAAATGCACAAACAGTAATTTCTCCGCATTGCAAGGTGCAATTCTGAAATTTTTTGCTTTTTCCTGCTCCTCTTAGCATGATAAAGAAGATTCAAAGAGAGTGAGATGCCAGCTCCTTTCATTCAGTCAGTAGCTTCAATCATTTCTGGTATATGAATAACATGATGTTTTTCAATGGCAAAAATCAATGAATATTGTAAATGCACAAACAGTAATTTCTCCGCATTGCAAGGTGCAATTCTGAAATTTTTTGCTTTTTCCTGCTCCTCTAAGCATGATAAAGAAGATTCAAAGAGAGTGAGATGCCAGCTCCTTTCATTCAGTCAGTAGCTTCAATCATTTCTGGACGTTTTTCAATGGCAAAAATCAATGAATATTGTAAATGCACAAACAGTAATTTCTCCGCATTGCAAGGTGCAATTCTGAAATTTTTTGCTTTTTCCTGCTCCTCTTAGCATGATAAAGAAGATTCAAAGAGAGTGAGATGCCAGCTCCTTTCATTCAGTCAGTAGCTTCAATCATTTCTGGACGTTTTTCAATGGCAAAAATCAATGAATATTGTAAATGCACAAACAGTAATTTCTCCGCATTGCAAGGTGCAATTCTGAAATTTTTTGCTTTTTTCTGCTCCTCTTAGCATGATAAAGAAGATTCAAAGAGAGTGAGATGCCAGCTCCTTTCATTCAGTCAGTAGCTTCAAACATTTCTGGTATATGAATAACATGATGTTTTTCAATGGCAAAAATCAATGAATATTGTAAATGCACAAACAGTAATTTCTCCGCATTGCAAGGTGCAATTCTGAAATTTTTTGCTTTTTCCTGCTCCTCTTAGCATGATAAAGAAGATTCAAAGAGAGTGAGATGCCAGCTCCTTTCATTCAGTCAGTAGCTTCAATCATTTCTGGACGTTTTTCAATGGCAAAAATCAATGAATATTGTAAATGCACAAACAGTAATTTCTCCGCATTGCAAGGTGCAATTCTGAAATTTTTTGCTTTTTCCTGCTCCTCTTAGCAAGATAAACAAGATTCAAAGAGAGTGAGATGCCAGCTCCTTTCATTCAGTCAGTAGCTTCAATCATTTCTGGACGTTTTTCAATGGCAAAAATCAATGAATATTGTAAATGCACAAACAGTAATTTCTCCGCATTGCAAGGTGCAATTCTGAAATTTTTAGCTTTTTCCTGCTCCTCTTAGCATGATAAAGAAGATTCAAAGAGAGTGAGATGCCAGCTCCTTTCATTCAGTCAGTAGCTTCAATCATTTCTGGACGTTTTTCAATGGCAAAAATCAATGAATATTGTAAATGCACAAACTAATTTCTCCGCATTGCAAGGTGCAATTCTGAATTTTTTTGCTTTTTGCTGCTCCTCTTAGCATGATAAAGAAGATTCAAAGAGAGTGAGATGCCAGCTCCTTTCATTCAGTCAGTAGCTTCAATCATTTCTGGACATTTTTCAATGGCAAAAATCAATGAATATTGTAAATGCACAAACAGTAATTTCTCCGTATTGCAAGGTGCAATTCTGAAATTTTTTGCTTTTTCCTGCTCCTCTTAGCATGATAAAGAAGATTCAAAGAGAGTGAGATGCCAGCTCCTTTCATTCAGTCAGTAGCTTCAATCATTTCTGGACGTTTTTCAATGGCAAAAATCAATGAATATTGTAAATGCACAAACAGTAATTTCTCCGCATTGCAAGGTGCAATTCTGAAATTTTTTGCTTTTTCCTGCTCCTCTTAGCATGATAAAGAAGATTCAAAGGGAGTGAGATGCCAGCTCCTTTCATTCAGTCAGTAGCTTCAAACATTTCTGGTATATGAATAACATGATGTTTTTCAATGGCAAAAATCAATGAATATTGTAAATGCACAAACAGTAATTTCTCCGCATTGAAAGGTGCAATTCTGAAACTTTTTGCTTTTTCCTGCTCCTCTTAGCATGATAAAGAAGATTCAAAGAGAGTGAGATGCCAGCTCCTTTCATTCAGTCAGTAGCTTCAATCATTTCTGGACGTTTTTCAATGGCAAAAATCAATGAATATTGTAAATGCACAAAGAGTAATTTCTCCGCATTGCAAGGTGCAATTCTGAAATTTTTTGCTTTTTCCTGCTCCTCTTAGCATGATAAAGAAGATTCAAAGAGAGTGAGATGCCAGCTCCTTTCATTCAGTCAGTAGCTTCAATCATTTCTGGGCATTTTTCAATGGCAAAAATCAATGAATATTGTAAATGCACAAACAGTAATTTCTCCGCATTGCAAAGTGCAATTCTGAAATTTTTTGCTTTTTCCTGCTCCTCTTAGCATGATAAAGAAGATTCAAAGAGAGTGAGATGCCAGCTCCTTTCATTCAGTCAGTAGCTTCAAACATTTCTGGTATATGAATAACATGATGTTTTTCAATGGCAAAAATCAATGAATATTGTAAATGCACAAACAGTAATTTCTCCGCATTGAAAGGTGCAATTCTGAAATTTTTTGCTTTTTCCTGCTCCTCTTAGCATGATAAAGAAGATTCAAAGAGAGTGAGATGCCAGCTCCTTTCATTCAGTCAGTAGCTTCAAACATTTCTGGTATATGAATAACATGATGTTTTTCAATGGCAAAAATCAATGAATATTGTAAATGCACAAACAGTAATTTCTCCGCATTGCAAGGTGCAATTCTGAAATTTTTTGCTTTTTCCTGCTCCTCTTAGCATGATAAAGAAGATTCAAAGAGAGTGAGATGCCAGCTCCTTTCATTCAGTCAGTAGCTTCAATCATTTCTGGACGTTTTTCAATGGCAAAAATCATTGAATATTGTAAATGCACACAGTAATTTCTCCGCATTGCAAGGTGCAATTCTGAAATTTTTTGCTTTTTTCTGCTCCTCTTAGCATGATAAAGAAGATTCAAAGAGAGTGAGATGCTAGCTCCTTTCATTCAGTCAGTAGCTTCAAACATTTCTGGTATATGAATAACATGATGTTTTTCAATGGCAAAAATCAATGAATATTGTAAATGCACAAACAGTAATTTCTCCGCATTGCAAGGTGCAATTCTGAAATTTTTTGCTTTTTCCTGCTCCTCTTAGCATGATAAAGAAGATTCAAAGAGAGTGAGATGCCAGCTCCTTTCATTCAGTCAGTAGCTTCAATCATTTCTGGACGTTTTTCAATGGCAAAAATCAATGAATATTGTAAATGCACAAACAGTAATTTCTCCGCATTGCAAGGTGCAATTCTGAAATTTTTTGCTTTTTCCTGCTCCTCTTAGCAAGATAAACAAGATTCAAAGAGAGTGAGATGCCAGCTCCTTTCATTCAGTCAGTAGCTTCAATCATTTCTGGACGTTTTTCAATGGCAAAAATCAATGAATATTGTAAATACACAAACAGTAATTTCTCCGCATTGCAAGGTGCAATTCTGAAATTTTTTGCTTTTTCCTGCTCCTCTTAGCATGATAAAGAAGATTCAAAGAGAGTGAGATGCCAGCTCCTTTCATTCAGTCAGTAGCTTCAATCATTTCTGGACGTTTTTCAATGGCAAAAATCAATGAATATTGTAAATGCACAAACTAATTTCTCCGCATTGCAAGGTGCAATTCTGAAATTTTTTGCTTTTTGCTGCTCCTCTTAGCATGATAAAGAAGATTCAAAGAGAGTGAGATGCCAGCTCCTTTCATTCAGTCAGTAGCTTCAATCATTTCTGGACGTTTTTCAATGGCAAAAATCAATGAATATTGTAAATGCACAAACAGTAATTTCTCCGTATTGCAAGGTGCAATTCTGAAATTTTTTGCTTTTTCCTGCTCCTCTTAGCATGATAAAGAAGATTCAAAGAGAGTGAGATGCCAGCTCCTTTCATTCAGTCAGTAGCTTCAATCATTTCTGGACGTTTTTCAATGGCAAAAATCAATGAATATTGTAAATGCACAAACAGTAATTTCTCCGCATTGCAAGGTGCAATTCTGAAATTTTTTGCTTTTTCCTGCTCCTCTAAGCATGATAAAGAAGATTCAAAGAGAGTGAGATGCCAGCTCCTTTCATTCAGTCAGTAGCTTCAATCATTTCTGGACGTTTTTCAATGGCAAAAATCAATGAATATTGTAAATGCACAAACAGTAATTTCTCCGCATTGCAAGGTGCAATTCTGAAATTTTTTGCTTTTTCCTGCTCCTCTTAGCATGATAAAGAAGATTCAAAGAGAGTGAGATGCCAGCTCCTTTCATTCAGTCAGTAGCTTCAATCATTTCTGGTATATGAATAACATGATGTTTTTCAATGGCAAAAATCAATGAATATTGTAAATGCACAAACAGTAATTTCTCCGCATTGCAAGGTGCAATTCTGAAATTTTTTGCTTTTTCCTGCTCCTCTAAGCATGATAAAGAAGATTCAAAGAGAGTGAGATGCCAGCTCCTTTCATTCAGTCAGTAGCTTCAATCATTTCTGGACGTTTTTCAATGGCAAAAATCAATGAATATTGTAAATGCACAAACAGTAATTTCTCCGCATTGCAAGGTGCAATTCTGAAATTTTTTGCTTTTTCCTGCTCCTCTTAGCATGATAAAGAAGATTCAAAGAGAGTGAGATGCCAGCTCCTTTCATTCAGTCAGTAGCTTCAATCATTTCTGGACGTTTTTCAATGGCAAAAATCAATGAATATTGTAAATGCACAAACAGTAATTTCTCCGCATTGCAAGGTGCAATTCTGAAATTTTTTGCTTTTTTCTGCTCCTCTTAGCATGATAAAGAAGATTCAAAGAGAGTGAGATGCCAGCTCCTTTCATTCAGTCAGTAGCTTCAAACATTTCTGGTATATGAATAACATGATGTTTTTCAATGGCAAAAATCAATGAATATTGTAAATGCACAAACAGTAATTTCTCCGCATTGCAAGGTGCAATTCTGAAATTTTTTGCTTTTTCCTGCTCCTCTTAGCATGATAAAGAAGATTCAAAGAGAGTGAGATGCCAGCTCCTTTCATTCAGTCAGTAGCTTCAATCATTTCTGGACGTTTTTCAATGGCAAAAATCAATGAATATTGTAAATGCACAAACAGTAATTTCTCCGCATTGCAAGGTGCAATTCTGAAATTTTTTGCTTTTTCCTGCTCCTCTTAGCAAGATAAACAAGATTCAAAGAGAGTGAGATGCCAGCTCCTTTCATTCAGTCAGTAGCTTCAATCATTTCTGGACGTTTTTCAATGGCAAAAATCAATGAATATTGTAAATGCACAAACAGTAATTTCTCCGCATTGCAAGGTGCAATTCTGAAATTTTTTGCTTTTTCCTGCTCCTCTTAGCATGATAAAGAAGATTCAAAGAGAGTGAGATGCCAGCTCCTTTCATTCAGTCAGTAGCTTCAATCATTTCTGGACGTTTTTCAATGGCAAAAATCAATGAATATTGTAAATGCACAAACAGTAATTTCTCCGCATTGCAAGGTGCAATTCTGAAATTTTTTGCTTTTTCCTGCTCCTCTTAGCATGATAAAGAAGATTCAAAGAGAGTGAGATGCCAGCTCCTTTCATTCAGTCAGTAGCTTCAATCATTTCTGGACGTTTTTCAATGGCAAAAATCAATGAATATTGTAAATGCACAAACAGTAATTTCTCCGCATTGCAAGGTGCAATTCTGAAATTTTTTGCTTTTTTCTGCTCCTCTTAGCATGATAAAGAAGATTCAAAGAGAGTGAGATGCCAGCTCCTTTCATTCAGTCAGTAGCTTCAAACATTTCTGGTATATGAATAACATGATGTTTTTCAATGGCAAAAATCAATGAATATTGTAAATGCACAAACAGTAATTTCTCCGCATTGCAAGGTGCAATTCTGAAATTTTTTGCTTTTTCCTGCTCCTCTTAGCATGATAAAGAAGATTCAAAGAGAGTGAGATGCCAGCTCCTTTCATTCAGTCAGTAGCTTCAATCATTTCTGGACGTTTTTCAATGGCAAAAATCAATGAATATTGTAAATGCACAAACAGTAATTTCTCCGCATTGCAAGGTGCAATTCTGAAATTTTTTGCTTTTTCCTGCTCCTCTTAGCAAGATAAACAAGATTCAAAGAGAGTGAGATGCCAGCTCCTTTCATTCAGTCAGTAGCTTCAATCATTTCTGGACGTTTTTCAATGGCAAAAATCAATGAATATTGTAAATGCACAAACAGTAATTTCTCCGCATTGCAAGGTGCAATTCTGAAATTTTTAGCTTTTTCCTGCTCCTCTTAGCATGATGAAGAAGATTCAAAGAGAGTGAGATGCCAGCTCCTTTCATTCAGTCAGTAGCTTCAATCATTTCTGGACGTTTTTCAATGGCAAAAATCAATGAATATTGTAAATGCACAAACTAATTTCTCCGCATTGCAAGGTGCAATTCTGAATTTTTTTGCTTTTTGCTGCTCCTCTTAGCATGATAAAGAAGATTCAAAGAGAGTGAGATGCCAGCTCCTTTCATTCAGTCAGTAGCTTCAATCATTTCTGGACATTTTTCAATGGCAAAAATCAATGAATATTGTAAATGCACAAACAGTAATTTCTCCGTATTGCAAGGTGCAATTCTGAAATTTTTTGCTTTTTCCTGCTCCTCTTAGCATGATAAAGAAGATTCAAAGAGAGTGAGATGCCAGCTCCTTTCATTCAGTCAGTAGCTTCAATCATTTCTGGACGTTTTTCAATGGCAAAAATCAATGAATATTGTAAATGCACAAACAGTAATTTCTCCGCATTGCAAGGTGCAATTCTGAAATTTTTTGCTTTTTCCTGCTCCTCTTAGCATGATAAAGAAGATTCAAAGAGAGTGAGATGCCAGCTCCTTTCATTCAGTCAGTAGCTTCAAACATTTCTGGTATATGAATAACATGATGTTTTTCAATGGCAAAAATCAATGAATATTGTAAATGCACAAACAGTAATTTCTCCGCATTGAAAGGTGCAATTCTGAAACTTTTTGCTTTTTCCTGCTCCTCTTAGCATGATAAAGAAGATTCAAAGAGAGTGAGATGCCAGCTCCTTTCATTCAGTCAGTAGCTTCAAACATTTCTGGTATATGAATAACATGATGTTTTTCAATGGCAAAAATCAATGAATATTGTAAATGCACAAACAGTAATTTCTCCGCATTGCAAGGTGCAATTCTGAAATTTTTTGCTTTTTCCTGCTCCTCTTAGCATGATAAAGAAGATTCAAAGAGAGTGAGATGCCAGCTCCTTTCATTCAGTCAGTAGCTTCAATCATTTCTGGACGTTTTTCAATGGCAAAAATCATTGAATATTGTAAATGCACACAGTAATTTCTCCGCATTGCAAGGTGCAATTCTGAAATTTTTTGCTTTTTTCTGCTCCTCTTAGCATGATAAAGAAGATTCAAAGAGAGTGAGATGCCAGCTCCTTTCATTCAGTCAGTAGCTTCAAACATTTCTGGTATATGAATAACATGATGTTTTTCAATGGCAAAAATCAATGAATATTGTAAATGCACAAACAGTAATTTCTCCGCATTGCAAGGTGCAATTCTGAAATTTTTTGCTTTTTCCTGCTCCTCTTAGCATGATAAAGAAGATTCAAAGAGAGTGAGATGCCAGCTCCTTTCATTCAGTCAGTAGCTTCAATCATTTCTGGACGTTTTTCAATGGCAAAAATCAATGAATATTGTAAATGCACAAACAGTAATTTCTCCGCATTGCAAGGTGCAATTCTGAAATTTTTTGCTTTTTCCTGCTCCTCTTAGCAAGATAAACAAGATTCAAAGAGAGTGAGATGCCAGCTCCTTTCATTCAGTCAGTAGCTTCAATCATTTCTGGACGTTTTTCAATGGCAAAAATCAATGAATATTGTAAATACACAAACAGTAATTTCTCCGCATTGCAAGGTGCAATTCTGAAATTTTTTGCTTTTTCCTGCTCCTCTTAGCATGATAAAGAAGATTCAAAGAGAGTGAGATGCCAGCTCCTTTCATTCAGTCAGTAGCTTCAATCATTTCTGGACGTTTTTCAATGGCAAAAATCAATGAATATTGTAAATGCACAAACTAATTTCTCCGCATTGCAAGGTGCAATTCTGAAATTTTTTGCTTTTTGCTGCTCCTCTTAGCATGATAAAGAAGATTCAAAGAGAGTGAGATGCCAGCTCCTTTCATTCAGTCAGTAGCTTCAATCATTTCTGGACGTTTTTCAATGGCAAAAATCAATGAATATTGTAAATGCACAAACAGTAATTTCTCCGTATTGCAAGGTGCAATTCTGAAATTTTTTGCTTTTTCCTGCTCCTCTTAGCATGATAAAGAAGATTCAAAGAGAGTGAGATGCCAGCTCCTTTCATTCAGTCAGTAGCTTCAATCATTTCTGGACGTTTTTCAATGGCAAAAATCAATGAATATTGTAAATGCACAAACAGTAATTTCTCCGCATTGCAAGGTGCAATTCTGAAATTTTTTGCTTTTTCCTGCTCCTCTAAGCATGATAAAGAAGATTCAAAGAGAGTGAGATGCCAGCTCCTTTCATTCAGTCAGTAGCTTCAATCATTTCTGGACGTTTTTCAATGGCAAAAATCAATGAATATTGTAAATGCACAAACAGTAATTTCTCCGCATTGCAAGGTGCAATTCTGAAATTTTTTGCTTTTTCCTGCTCCTCTTAGCATGATAAAGAAGATTCAAAGAGAGTGAGATGCCAGCTCCTTTCATTCAGTCAGTAGCTTCAATCATTTCTGGTATATGAATAACATGATGTTTTTCAATGGCAAAAATCAATGAATATTGTAAATGCACAAACAGTAATTTCTCCGCATTGCAAGGTGAAATTCTGAAATTTTTTGCTTTTTCCTGCTCCTCTAAGCATGATAAAGAAGATTCAAAGAGAGTGAGATGCCAGCTCCTTTCATTCAGTCAGTAGCTTCAATCATTTCTGGACGTTTTTCAATGGCAAAAATCAATGAATATTGTAAATGCACAAACAGTAATTTCTCCGCATTGCAAGGTGCAATTCTGAAATTTTTTGCTTTTTCCTGCTCCTCTTAGCATGATAAAGAAGATTCAAAGAGAGTGAGATGCCAGCTCCTTTCATTCAGTCAGTAGCTTCAATCATTTCTGGACGTTTTTCAATGGCAAAAATCAATGAATATTGTAAATGCACAAACAGTAATTTCTCCGCATTGCAAGGTGCAATTCTGAAATTTTTTGCTTTTTTCTGCTCCTCTTAGCATGATAAAGAAGATTCAAAGAGAGTGAGATGCCAGCTCCTTTCATTCAGTCAGTAGCTTCAAACATTTCTGGTATATGAATAACATGATGTTTTTCAATGGCAAAAATCAATGAATATTGTAAATGCACAAACAGTAATTTCTCCGCATTGCAAGGTGCAATTCTGAAATTTTTTGCTTTTTCCTGCTCCTCTTAGCATGATAAAGAAGATTCAAAGAGAGTGAGATGCCAGCTCCTTTCATTCAGTCAGTAGCTTCAATCATTTCTGGACGTTTTTCAATGGCAAAAATCAATGAATATTGTAAATGCACAAACAGTAATTTCTCCGCATTGCAAGGTGCAATTCTGAAATTTTTTGCTTTTTCCTGCTCCTCTTAGCAAGATAAACAAGATTCAAAGAGAGTGAGATGCCAGCTCCTTTCATTCAGTCAGTAGCTTCAATCATTTCTGGACGTTTTTCAATGGCAAAAATCAATGAATATTGTAAATGCACAAACAGTAATTTCTCCGCATTGCAAGGTGCAATTCTGAAATTTTTTGCTTTTTCCTGCTCCTCTTAGCATGATAAAGAAGATTCAAAGAGAGTGAGATGCCAGCTCCTTTCATTCAGTCAGTAGCTTCAATCATTTCTGGACGTTTTTCAATGGCAAAAATCAATGAATATTGTAAATGCACAAACAGTAATTTCTCCGCATTGCAATGTGCAATTCTGAAATTTTTTGCTTTTTCCTGCTCCTCTAAGCATGATAAAGAAGATTCAAAGAGAGTGAGATGCCAGCTCCTTTCATTCAGTCAGTAGCTTCAATCATTTCTGGATGTTTTTCAATGGCAAAAATCAATGAATATTGTAAATGCACAAACAGTAATTTCTCCGCATTGCAAGGTGCAATTCTGAAATTTTTTGCTTTTTCCTGCTCCTCTTAGCATGATAAAGAAGATTCAAAGAGAGTGAGATGCCAGCTCCTTTCATTCAGTCAGTAGCTTCAATCATTTCTGGTATATGAATAACATGATGTTTTTCAATGGCAAAAATCAATGAATATTGTAAATGCACAAACAGTAATTTCTCCGCATTGCAAGGTGCAATTCTGAAATTTTTTGCTTTTTCCTGCTCCTCTAAGCATGATAAAGAAGATTCAAAGAGAGTGAGATGCCAGCTCCTTTCATTCAGTCAGTAGCTTCAATCATTTCTGGACGTTTTTCAATGGCAAAAATCAATGAATATTGTAAATGCACAAACAGTAATTTCTCCGCATTGCAAGGTGCAATTCTGAAATTTTTTGCTTTTTCCTGCTCCTCTTAGCATGATAAAGAAGATTCAAAGAGAGTGAGATGCCAGCTCCTTTCATTCAGTCAGTAGCTTCAATCATTTCTGGACGTTTTTCAATGGCAAAAATCAATGAATATTGTAAATGCACAAACAGTAATTTCTCCGCATTGCAAGGTGCAATTCTGAAATTTTTTGCTTTTTTCTGCTCCTCTTAGCATGATAAAGAAGATTCAAAGAGAGTGAGATGCCAGCTCCTTTCATTCAGTCAGTAGCTTCAAACATTTCTGGTATATGAATAACATGATGTTTTTCAATGGCAAAAATCAATGAATATTGTAAATGCACAAACAGTAATTTCTCCGCATTGCAAGGTGCAATTCTGAAATTTTTTGCTTTTTCCTGCTCCTCTTAGCATGATAAAGAAGATTCAAAGAGAGTGAGATGCCAGCTCCTTTCATTCAGTCAGTAGCTTCAATCATTTCTGGACGTTTTTCAATGGCAAAAATCAATGAATATTGTAAATGCACAAACAGTAATTTCTCCGCATTGCAAGGTGCAATTCTGAAATTTTTTGCTTTTTCCTGCTCCTCTTAGCAAGATAAACAAGATTCAAAGAGAGTGAGATGCCAGCTCCTTTCATTCAGTCAGTAGCTTCAATCATTTCTGGACGTTTTTCAATGGCAAAAATCAATGAATATTGTAAATGCACAAACAGTAATTTCTCCGCATTGCAAGGTGCAATTCTGAAATTTTTTGCTTTTTCCTGCTCCTCTTAGCATGATAAAGAAGATTCAAAGAGAGTGAGATGCCAGCTCCTTTCATTCAGTCAGTAGCTTCAATCATTTCTGGACGTTTTTCAATGGCAAAAATCAATGAATATTGTAAATGCACAAACTAATTTCTCCGCATTGCAAGGTGCAATTCTGAATTTTTTTGCTTTTTGCTGCTCCTCTTAGCATGATAAAGAAGATTCAAAGAGAGTGAGATGCCAGCTCCTTTCATTCAGTCAGTAGCTTCAATCATTTCTGGACGTTTTTCAATGGCAAAAATCAATGAATATTGTAAATGCACAAACAGTAATTTCTCCACATTGCAAGGTGCAATTCTGAAATTTTTTGCTTTTTCCTGCTCCTCTTAGCATGATAAAGAAGATTCAAAGAGAGTGAGATGCCAGCTCCTTTCATTCAGTCAGTAGCTTCAATCATTTCTGGACGTTTTTCAATGGCAAAAATCAATGAATATTGTAAATGCACAAACAGTAATTTCTCCGCATTGCAAGGTGCAATTCTGAAATTTTTTGCTTTTTCCTGCTCCTCTTAGCATGATAAAGAAGATTCAAAGAGAGTGAGATGCCAGCTCCTTTCATTCAGTCAGTAGCTTCAATCATTTCTGGACGTTTTTCAATGGCAAAAATCAATGAATATTGTAAATGCACAAAGAGTAATTTCTCCGCATTGCAAGGTGCAATTCTGAAATTTTTTGCTTTTTCCTGCTCCTCTTAGCATGATAAAGAAGATTCAAAGAGAGTGAGATGCCAGCTCCTTTCATTCAGTCAGTAGCTTCAAACATTTCTGGTATATGAATAACATGATGTTTTTCAATGGCAAAAATCAATGAATATTGTAAATGCACAAACAGTAATTTCTCCGCATTGCAAGGTGCAATTCTGAAATTTTTTGCTTTTTCCTGCTCTTCTTAGCATGATAAAGAAGATTCAAAGAGAGTGAGATGCCAGCTCCTTTCATTCAGTCAGTAGCTTCAATCATTTCTGGTATATGAATAACATGATGTTTTTCAATGGCAAAAATCAATTAATATTGTAAATGCACAAACAGTAATTTCTCCGCATTGCAAGGTGCAATTCTGAAATTTTTTGCTTTTTCCTGCTCCTCTAAGCATGATAAAGAAGATTCAAAGAGAGTGAGATGCCAGCTCCTTTCATTCAGTCAGTAGCTTCAATCATTTCTGGACGTTTTTCAATGGCAAAAATCAATGAATATTGTAAATGCACAAACAGTAATTTCTCCGCATTGCAAGGTGCAATTCTGAAATTTTTTGCTTTTTCCTGCTCCTCTTAGCATGATAAAGAAGATTCAAAGAGAGTGAGATGCCAGCTCCTTTCATTCAGTCAGTAGCTTCAATCATTTCTGGACGTTTTTCAATGGCAAAAATCAATGAATATTGTAAATGCACAAACAGTAATTTCTCCGCATTGCAAGGTGCAATTCTGAAATTTTTTGCTTTTTCCTGCACCTCTTAGCATGATAAAGAAGATTCAAAGAGAGTGAGATGCCAGCTCCTTTCATTCAGTCAGTAGCTTCAAACATTTCTGGTATATGAATAACATGATGTTTTTCAATGGCAAAAATCAATGAATATTGTAAATGCACAAACAGTAATTTCTCCGCATTGAAAGGTGCAATTCTGAAATTTTTTGCTTTTTCCTGCTCCTCTTAGCATGATAAAGAAGATTCAAAGAGAGTGAGATGCCAGCTCCTTTCATTCAGTCAGTAGCTTCAATCATTTCTGGACGTTTTTCAATGGCAAAAATCAATGAATATTGTAAATGCACAAACAGTAATTTCTCCGCATTGCAAGGTGCAATTCTGAAATTTTTTGCTTTTTCCTGCTCCTCTTAGCAAGATAAACAAGATTCAAAGAGAGTGAGATGCCAGCTCCTTTCATTCAGTCAGTAGCTTCAATCATTTCTGGACGTTTTTCAATGGCAAAAATCAATGAATATTGTAAATGCACAAACAGTAATTTCTCCGCATTGCAAGGTGCAATTCTGAAATTTTTTGCTTTTTCCTGCTCCTCTTAGCATGATAAAGAAGATTCAAAGAGAGTGAGATGCCAGCTCCTTTCATTCAGTCAGTAGCTTCAATCATTTCTGGACGTTTTTCAATGGCAAAAATCAATGAATATTGTAAATGCACAAACTAATTTCTCCGCATTGCAAGGTGCAATTCTGAAATTTTTTGCTTTTTGCTGCTCCTCTTAGCATGATAAAGAAGATTCAAAGAGAGTGAGATGCCAGCTCCTTTCATTCAGTCAGTAGCTTCAATCATTTCTGGACGTTTTTCAATGGCAAAAATCAATGAATATTGTAAATGCACAAACAGTAATTTCTCCGTATTGCAAGGTGCAATTCTGAAATTTTTTGCTTTTTCCTGCTCCTCTTAGCATGATAAAGAAGATTCAAAGAGAGTGAGATGCCAGCTCCTTTCATTCAGTCAGTAGCTTCAATCATTTCTGGACGTTTTTCAATGGCAAAAATCAATGAATATTGTAAATGCACAAACAGTAATTTCTCCGCATTGCAAGGTGCAATTCTGAAATTTTTTGCTTTTTCCTGCTCCTCTTAGCATGATAAAGAAGATTCAAAGAGAGTGAGATGCCAGCTCCTTTCATTCAGTCAGTAGCTTCAATCATTTCTGGACGTTTTTCAATGGCAAAAATCAATGAATATTGTAAATGCACAAAGAGTAATTTCTCCGCATTGCAAGGTGCAATTCTGAAATTTTTTGCTTTTTCCTGCTCCTCTTAGCATGATAAAGAAGATTCAAAGAGAGTGAGATGCCAGCTCCTTTCATTCAGTCAGTAGCTTCAAACATTTCTGGTATATGAATAACATGATGTTTTTCAATGGCAAAAATCAATGAATATTGTAAATGCACAAACAGTAATTTCTCCGCATTGCAAGGTGCAATTCTGAAATTTTTTGCTTTTTCCTGCTCTTCTTAGCATGATAAAGAAGATTCAAAGAGAGTGAGATGCCAGCTCCTTTCATTCAGTCAGTAGCTTCAATCATTTCTGGTATATGAATAACATGATGTTTTTCAATGGCAAAAATCAATGAATATTGTAAATGCACAAACAGTAATTTCTCCGCATTGCAAGGTGCAATTCTGAAATTTTTTGCTTTTTCCTGCTCCTCTAAGCATGATAAAGAAGATTCAAAGAGAGTGAGATGACAGCTCCTTTCATTCAGTCAGTAGCTTCAATCATTTCTGGACGTTTTTCAATGGCAAAAATCAATGAATATTGTAAATGCACAAACAGTAATTTCTCCGCATTGCAAGGTGCAATTCTGAAATTTTTTGCTTTTTCCTGCACCTCTTAGCATGATAAAGAAGATTCAAAGAGAGTGAGATGCCAGCTCCTTTCATTCAGTCAGTAGCTTCAAACATTTCTGGTATATGAATAACATGATGTTTTTCAATGGCAAAAATCAATGAATATTGTAAATGCACAAACAGTAATTTCTCCGCATTGAAAGGTGCAATTCTGAAATTTTTTGCTTTTTCCTGCTCCTCTTAGCATGATAAAGAAGATTCAAAGAGAGTGAGATGCCAGCTCCTTTCATTCAGTCAGTAGCTTCAATCATTTCTGGACGTTTTTCAATGGCAAAAACCAATGAATATTGTAAATGCACGAACAGTAATTTCTCCGCATTGCAAGGTGCAATTCTGAAATTTTTTGCTTTTTCCTGCTCCTCTTAGCATGATAAAGAAGATTCAAAGAGAGTGAGATGCCAGCTCCTTTCATTCAGTCAGTAGCTTCAATCATTTCTGGACGTTTTTCAATGGCAAAAATCAATGAATATTGTAAATGCACAAACTAATTTCTCCGCATTGCAAGGTGCAATTCTGAAATTTTTTGCTTTTTGCTGCTCCCCTTAGCATGATAAAGAAGATTCAAAGAGAGTGAGATGCCAGCTCCTTTCATTCAGTCAGTAGCTTCAATCATTTCTGGACGTTTTTCAATGGCAAAAATCAATGAATATTGTAAATGCACAAACAGTAATTTCTCCGCATTGCAAGGTGCAATTCTGAAATTTTTTGCTTTTTCCTGCTCCTCTTAGCATGATAAAGAAGATTCAAAGAGAGTGAGATGCCAGCTCCTTTCATTCAGTCAGTAGCTTCAATCATTTCTGGACGTTTTTCAATGGCAAAAATCAATGAATATTGTAAATGCACAAACAGTAATTTCTCCGCATTGCAAGGTGCAATTCTGAAATTTTTTGCTTTTTCCTGCTCCTCTAAGCATGATAAAGAAGATTCAAAGAGAGTGAGATGCCAGCTCCTTTCATTCAGTCAGTAGCTTCAATCATTTCTGGTATATGAATAACATGATGTTTTTCAATGGCAAAAATCAATGAATATTGTAAATGCACAAACAGTAATTTCTCCGCATTGCAAGGTGCAATTCTGAAATTTTTTGCTTTTTCCTGCTCCTCTAAGCATGATAAAGAAGATTCAAAGAGAGTGAGATGCCAGCTCCTTTCATTCAGTCAGTAGCTTCAATCATTTCTGGACGTTTTTCAATGGCAAAAATCAATGAATATTGTAAATGCACAAACAGTAATTTCTCCGCATTGCAAGGTGCAATTCTGAAATTTTTTGCTTTTTCCTGCACCTCTTAGCATGATAAAGAAGATTCAAAGAGAGTGAGATGCCAGCTCCTTTCATTCAGTCAGTAGCTTCAAACATTTCTGGTATATGAATAACATGATGTTTTTCAATGGCAAAAATCAATGAATATTGTAAATGCACAAACAGTAATTTCTCCGCATTGAAAGGTGCAATTCTGAAATTTTTTGCTTTTTCCTGCTCCTCTTAGCATGATAAAGAAGATTCAAAGAGAGTGAGATGCCAGCTCCTTTCATTCAGTCAGTAGCTTCAATCATTTCTGGACGTTTTTCAATGGCAAAAACCAATGAATATTGTAAATGCACAAACAGTAATTTCTCCGCATTGCAAGGTGCAATTCTGAAATTTTTTGCTTTTTCCTGCTCCTCTTAGCATGATAAAGAAGATTCAAAGAGAGTGAGATGCCAGCTCCTTTCATTCAGTCAGTAGCTTCAATCATTTCTGGACGTTTTTCAATGGCAAAAATCAATGAATATTGTAAATGCACAAACAGTAATTTCTCCGCATTGCAAGGTGCAATTCTGAAATTTTTTGCTTTTTTCTGCTCCTCTTAGCATGATAAAGAAGATTCAAAGAGAGTGAGATGCCAGCTCCTTCCATTCAGTCAGTAGCTTCAAACATTTCTGGTATATGAATAACATGATGTTTTTCAATGGCAAAAATCAATGAATATTGTAAATGCACAAACAGTAATTTCTCCGCATTGCAAGGTGCAATTCTGAAATTTTTTGCTTTTTCCTGCTCCTCTTAGCATGATAAAGAAGATTCAAAGAGAGTGAGATGCCAGCTCCTTTCATTCAGTCAGTAGCTTCAATCATTTCTGGACGTTTTTCAATGGCAAAAATCAATGAATATTGTAAATGCACAAACAGTAATTTCTCCGCATTGCAAGGTGCAATTCTGAAATTTTTTGCTTTTTCCTGCTCCTCTTAGCAAGATAAACAAGATTCAAAGAGAGTGAGATGCCAGCTCCTTTCATTCAGTCAGTAGCTTCAATCATTTCTGGACGTTTTTCAATGGCAAAAATCAATGAATATTGTAAATGCACAAACTAATTTCTCCGCATTGCAAGGTGCAATTCTGAAATTTTTTGCTTTTTGCTGCTCCTCTTAGCATGATAAAGAAGATTCAAAGAGAGTGAGATGCCAGCTCCTTTCATTCAGTCAGTAGCTTCAATCATTTCTGGACGTTTTTCAATGGCAAAAATCAATGAATATTGTAAATGCACAAACAGTAATTTCTCCGTATTGCAAGGTGCAATTCTGAAATTTTTTGCTTTTTCCTGCTCCTCTTAGCATGATAAAGAAGATTCAAAGAGAGTGAGATGCCAGCTCCTTTCATTCAGTCAGTAGCTTCAATCATTTCTGGACGTTTTTCAATGGCAAAAATCAATGAATATTGTAAATGCACAAACAGTAATTTCTCCGCATTGCAAGGTGCAATTCTGAAATTTTTTGCTTTTTCCTGCTCCTCTTAGCATGATAAAGAAGATTCAAAGAGAGTGAGATGCCAGCTCCTTTCATTCAGTCAGTAGCTTCAATCATTTCTGGACGTTTTTCAATGGCAAAAATCAATGAATATTGTAAATGCACAAACAGTAATTTCTCCGCATTGCAAGGTGCAATTCTGAAATTTTTTGCTTTTTCCTGCTCCTCTTAGCATGATAAAGAAGATTCAAAGAGAGTGAGATGCCAGCTCCTTTCATTCAGTCAGTAGCTTCAAACATTTCTGGTATATGAATAACATGATGTTTTTCAATGGCAAAAATCAATGAATATTGTAAATGCACAAACAGTAATTTCTCCGCATTGCAAGGTGCAATTCTGAAATTTTTTGCTTTTTCCTGCTCTTCTTAGCATGATAAAGAAGATTCAAAGAGAGTGAGATGCCAGCTCCTTTCATTCAGTCAGTAGCTTCAATCATTTCTGGTATATGAATAACATGATGTTTTTCAATGGCAAAAATCAATGAATATTGTAAATGCACAAACAGTAATTTCTCCGCATTGCAAGGTGCAATTCTGAAATTTTTTGCTTTTTCCTGCTCCTCTAAGCATGATAAAGAAGATTCAAAGAGAGTGAGATGCCAGCTCCTTTCATTCAGTCAGTAGCTTCAATCATTTCTGGACGTTTTTCAATGGCAAAAATCAATGAATATTGTATTTGCACAAACAGTAATTTCTCCGCATTGCAAGGTGCAATTCTGAAATTTTTTGCTTTTTCCTGCTCCTCTTAGCATGATAAAGAAGATTCAAAGAGAGTGAGATGCCAGCTCCTTTCATTCAGTCAGTAGCTTCAATCATTTCTGGACGTTTTTCAATGGCAAAAATCAATGAATATTGTAAATGCACAAACAGTAATTTCTCCGCATTGCAAGGTGCAATTCTGAAATTTTTTGCTTTTTCCTGCACCTCTTAGCATGATAAAGAAGATTCAAAGAGAGTGAGATGCCAGCTCCTTTCATTCAGTCAGTAGCTTCAAACATTTCTGGTATATGAATAACATGATGTTTTTCAATGGCAAAAATCAATGAATATTGTAAATGCACAAACAGTAATTTCTCCGCATTGAAAGGTGCAATTCTGAAATTTTTTGCTTTTTCCTGCTCCTCTTAGCATGATAAAGAAGATTCAAAGAGAGTGAGATGCCAGCTCCTTTCATTCAGTCAGTAGCTTCAATCATTTCTGGACGTTTTTCAATGGCAAAAACCAATGAATATTGTAAATGCACAAACAGTAATTTCTCCGCATTGAAAGGTGCAATTCTGAAATTTTTTGCTTTTTCCTGCTCCTCTTAGCATGATAAAGAAGATTCAAAGAGAGTGAGATGCCAGCTCCTTTCATTCAGTCAGTAGCTTCAATCATTTCTGGACGTTTTTCAATGGCAAAAACCAATGAATATTGTAAATGCACAAACAGTAATTTCTCCGCATTGCAAGGTGCAATTCTGAAATTTTTTGCTTTTTCCTGCTCCTCTTAGCATGATAAAGAAGATTCAAAGAGAGTGAGATGCCAGCTCCTTTCATTCAGTCAGTAGCTTCAATCATTTCTGGACGTTTTTCAATGGCAAAAATCAATGAATATTGTAAATGCACAAACTAATTTCTCCGCATTGCAAGGTGCAATTCTGAAATTTTTTGCTTTTTGCTGCTCCTCTTAGCATGATAAAGAAGATTCAAAGAGAGTGAGATGCCAGCTCCTTTCATTCAGTCAGTAGCTTCAATCATTTCTGGACGTTTTTCAATGGCAAAAATCAATGAATATTGTAAATGCACAAACAGTAATTTCTCCGCATTGCAAGGTGCAATTCTGAAATTTTTTGCTTTTTCCTGCTCCTCTTAGCATGATAAAGAAGATTCAAAGAGAGTGAGATGCCAGCTCCTTTCATTCAGTCAGTAGCTTCAATCATTTCTGGACGTTTTTCAATGGCAAAAATCAATGAATATTGTAAATGCACAAACAGTAATTTCTCCGCATTGCAAGGTGCAATTCTGAAATTTTTTGCTTTTTCCTGCTCCTCTTAGCATGATAAAGAAGATTCAAAGAGAGTGAGATGCCAGCTCCTTTCATTCAGTCAGTAGCTTCAATCATTTCTGGACGTTTTTCAATGGCAAAAATCAATGAATATTGTAAATGCACAAAGAGTAATTTCTCCGCATTGCAAGGTGCAATTCTGAAATTTTTTGCTTTTTCCTGCTCCTCTTAGCATGATAAAGAAGATTCAAAGAGAGTGAGATGCCAGCTCCTTTCATTCAGTCAGTAGCTTCAAACATTTCTGGTATATGAATAACATGATGTTTTTCAATGGCAAAAATCAATGAATATTGTAAATGCACAAACAGTAATTTCTCCGCATTGCAAGGTGCAATTCTGAAATTTTTTGCTTTTTCCTGCTCTTCTTAGCATGATAAAGAAGATTCAAAGAGAGTGAGATGCCAGCTCCTTTCATTCAGTCAGTAGCTTCAATCATTTCTGGTATATGAATAACATGATGTTTTTCAATGGCAAAAATCAATGAATATTGTAAATGCACAAACAGTAATTTCTCCGCATTGCAAGGTGCAATTCTGAAATTTTTTGCTTTTTCCTGCTCCTCTAAGCATGATAAAGAAGATTCAAAGAGAGTGAGATGCCAGCTCCTTTCATTCAGTCAGTAGCTTCAATCATTTCTGGACGTTTTTCAATGGCAAAAATCAATGAATATTGTAAATGCACAAACAGTAATTTCTCCGCATTGCAAGGTGCAATTCTGAAATTTTTTGCTTTTTCCTGCACCTCTTAGCATGATAAAGAAGATTCAAAGAGAGTGAGATGCCAGCTCCTTTCATTCAGTCAGTAGCTTCAAACATTTCTGGTATATGAATAACATGATGTTTTTCAATGGCAAAAATCAATGAATATTGTAAATGCACAAACAGTAATTTCTCCGCATTGAAAGGTGCAATTCTGAAATTTTTTGCTTTTTCCTGCTCCTCTTAGCATGATAAAGAAGATTCAAAGAGAGTGAGATGCCAGCTCCTTTCATTCAGTCAGTAGCTTCAATCATTTCTGGACGTTTTTCAATGGCAAAAACCAATGAATATTGTAAATGCACAAACAGTAATTTCTCCGCATTGCAAGGTGCAATTCTGAAATTTTTTGCTTTTTCCTGCTCCTCTTAGCATGATAAAGAAGATTCAAAGAGAGTGAGATGCCAGCTCCTTTCATTCAGTCAGTAGCTTCAATCATTTCTGGACGTTTTTCAATGGCAAAAATCAATGAATATTGTAAATGCACAAACAGTAATTTCTCCGCATTGCAAGGTGCAATTCTGAAATTTTTTGCTTTTTTCTGCTCCTCTTAGCATGATAAAGAAGATTCAAAGAGAGTGAGATGCCAGCTCCTTTCATTCAGTCAGTAGCTTCAAACATTTCTGGTATATGAATAACATGATGTTTTTCAATGGCAAAAATCAATGAATATTGTAAATGCACAAACAGTAATTTCTCCGCATTGCAAGGTGCAATTCTGAAATTTTTTGCTTTTTCCTGCTCCTCTTAGCATGATAAAGAAGATTCAAAGAGAGTGAGATGCCAGCTCCTTTCATTCAGTCAGTAGCTTCAATCATTTCTGGACGTTTTTCAATGGCAAAAATCAATGAATATTGTAAATGCACAAACAGTAATTTCTCCGCATTGCAAGGTGCAATTCTGAAATTTTTTGCTTTTTCCTGCTCCTCTTAGCAAGATAAACAAGATTCAAAGAGAGTGAGATGCCAGCTCCTTTCATTCAGTCAGTAGCTTCAATCATTTCTGGACGTTTTTCAATGGCAAAAATCAATGAATATTGTAAATGCACAAACTAATTTCTCCGCATTGCAAGGTGCAATTCTGAAATTTTTTGCTTTTTGCTGCTCCTCTTAGCATGATAAAGAAGATTCAAAGAGAGTGAGATGCCAGCTCCTTTCATTCAGTCAGTAGCTTCAATCATTTCTGGACGTTTTTCAATGGCAAAAATCAATGAATATTGTAAATGCACAAACAGTAATTTCTCCGTATTGCAAGGTGCAATTCTGAAATTTTTTGCTTTTTCCTGCTCCTCTTAGCATGATAAAGAAGATTCAAAGAGAGTGAGATGCCAGCTCCTTTCATTCAGTCAGTAGCTTCAATCATTTCTGGACGTTTTTCAATGGCAAAAATCAATGAATATTGTAAATGCACAAACAGTAATTTCTCCGCATTGCAAGGTGCAATTCTGAAATTTTTTGCTTTTTCCTGCTCCTCTTAGCATGATAAAGAAGATTCAAAGAGAGTGAGATGCCAGCTCCTTTCATTCAGTCAGTAGCTTCAATCATTTCTGGACGTTTTTCAATGGCAAAAATCAATGAATATTGTAAATGCACAAACAGTAATTTCTCCGCATTGCAAGGTGCAATTCTGAAATTTTTTGCTTTTTCCTGCTCCTCTTAGCATGATAAAGAAGATTCAAAGAGAGTGAGATGCCAGCTCCTTTCATTCAGTCAGTAGCTTCAAACATTTCTGGTATATGAATAACATGATGTTTTTCAATGGCAAAAATCAATGAATATTGTAAATGCACAAACAGTAATTTCTCCGCATTGCAAGGTGCAATTCTGAAATTTTTTGCTTTTTCCTGCTCTTCTTAGCATGATAAAGAAGATTCAAAGAGAGTGAGATGCCAGCTCCTTTCATTCAGTCAGTAGCTTCAATCATTTCTGGTATATGAATAACATGATGTTTTTCAATGGCAAAAATCAATGAATATTGTAAATGCACAAACAGTAATTTCTCCGCATTGCAAGGTGCAATTCTGAAATTTTTTGCTTTTTCCTGCTCCTCTAAGCATGATAAAGAAGATTCAAAGAGAGTGAGATGCCAGCTCCTTTCATTCAGTCAGTAGCTTCAATCATTTCTGGACGTTTTTCAATGGCAAAAATCAATGAATATTGTAAATGCACAAACAGTAATTTCTCCGCATTGCAAGGTGCAATTCTGAAATTTTTTGCTTTTTCCTGCTCCTCTTAGCATGATAAAGAAGATTCAAAGAGAGTGAGATGCCAGCTCCTTTCATTCAGTCAGTAGCTTCAATCATTTCTGGACGTTTTTCAATGGCAAAAATCAATGAATATTGTAAATGCACAAACAGTAATTTCTCCGCATTGCAAGGTGCAATTCTGAAATTTTTTGCTTTTTCCTGCACCTCTTAGCATGATAAAGAAGATTCAAAGAGAGTGAGATGCCAGCTCCTTTCATTCAGTCAGTAGCTTCAAACATTTCTGGTATATGAATAACATGATGTTTTTCAATGGCAAAAATCAATGAATATTGTAAATGCACAAACAGTAATTTCTCCGCATTGAAAGGTGCAATTCTGAAATTTTTTGCTTTTTCCTGCTCCTCTTAGCATGATAAAGAAGATTCAAAGAGAGTGAGATGCCAGCTCCTTTCATTCAGTCAGTAGCTTCAATCATTTCTGGACGTTTTTCAATGGCAAAAACCAATGAATATTGTAAATGCACAAACAGTAATTTCTCCGCATTGCAAGGTGCAATTCTGAAATTTTTTGCTTTTTCCTGCTCCTCTTAGCATGATAAAGAAGATTCAAAGAGAGTGAGATGCCAGCTCCTTTCATTCAGTCAGTAGCTTCAATCATTTCTGGACGTTTTTCAATGGCAAAAATCAATGAATATTGTAAATGCACAAACAGTAATTTCTCCGCATTGCAAGGTGCAATTCTGAAATTTTTTGCTTTTTTCTGCTCCTCTTAGCATGATAAAGAAGATTCAAAGAGAGTGAGATGCCAGCTCCTTTCATTCAGTCAGTAGCTTCAAACATTTCTGGTATATGAATAACATGATGTTTTTCAATGGCAAAAATCAATGAATATTGTAAATGCACAAACAGTAATTTCTCCGCATTGAAAGGTGCAATTCTGAAATTTTTTGCTTTTTCCTGCTCCTCTTAGCATGATAAAGAAGATTCAAAGAGAGTGAGATGCCAGCTCCTTTCATTCAGTCAGTAGCATCAATCATTTCTGGACGTTTTTCAATGGCAAAAATCAATGAATATTGTAAATGCACAAACAGTAATTTCTCCGCATTGCAAGGTGCAATTCTGAAATTTTTTGCTTTTTCCTGCTCCTCTTAGCATGATAAACAAGATTCAAAGAGAGTGAGATGCCAGCTCCTTTCATTCAGTCAGTAGCTTCAATCATTTCTGGACGTTTTTCAATGGCAAAAATCAATGAATATTGTAAATGCACAAACAGTAATTTCTCCGCATTGCAAGGTGCAATTCTGAAATTTTTTGCTTTTTTCTGCTCCTCTTAGCATGATAAAGAAGATTCAAAGAGAGTGAGATGCCAGCTCCTTTCATTCAGTCAGTAGCTTCAAACATTTCTGGTATATGAATAACATGATGTTTTTCAATGGCAAAAATCAATGAATATTGTAAATGCACAAACAGTAATTTCTCCGCATTGAAAGGTGCAATTCTGAAATTTTTTGCTTTTTCCTGCTCCTCTTAGCATGATAAAGAAGATTCAAAGAGAGTGAGATGCCAGCTCCTTTCATTCAGTCAGTAGCTTCAATCATTTCTGGACGTTTTTCAATGGCAAAAACCAATGAATATTGTAAATGCACAAACAGTAATTTCTCCGCATTGCAAGGTGCAATTCTGAAATTTTTTGCTTTTTCCTGCTCCTCTTAGCATGATAAAGAAGATTCAAAGAGAGTGAGATGCCAGCTCCTTTCATTCAGTCAGTAGCTTCAATCATTTCTGGACGTTTTTCAATGGCAAAAATCAATGAATATTGTAAATGCACAAACAGTAATTTCTCCGCATTGCAAGGTGCAATTCTGAAATTTTTTGCTTTTTTCTGCTCCTCTTAGCAAGATAAACAAGATTCAAAGAGAGTGAGATGCCAGCTCCTTTCATTCAGTCAGTAGCTTCAATCATTTCTGGACGTTTTTCAATGGCAAAAATCAATGAATATTGTAAATGCACAAACAGTAATTTCTCCGCATTGCAAGGTGCAATTCTGAAATTTTTTGCTTTTTCCTGCTCCTCTTAGCATGATAAACAAGATTCAAAGAGAGTGAGATGCCAGCTCCTTTCATTCAGTCAGTAGCTTCAATCATTTCTGGACGTTTTTCAATGGCAAAAATCAATGAATATTGTAAATGCACAAACTAATTTCTCCGCATTGCAAGGTGCAATTCTGAAATTTTTTGCTTTTTGCTGCTCCTCTTAGCATGATAAAGAAGATTCAAAGAGAGTGAGATGCCAGCTCCTTTCATTCAGTCAGTAGCTTCAATCATTTCTGGACGTTTTTCAATGGCAAAAATCAATGAATATTGTAAATGCACAAACAGTAATTTCTCCGTATTGCAAGGTGCAATTCTGAAATTTTTTGCTTTTTCCTGCTCCTCTTAGCATGATAAAGAAGATTCAAAGAGAGTGAGATGCCAGCTCCTTTCATTCAGTCAGTAGCTTCAATCATTTCTGGACGTTTTTCAATGGCAAAAATCAATGAATATTGTAAATGCACAAACAGTAATTTCTCCGCATTGCAAGGTGCAATTCTGAAATTTTTTGCTTTTTCCTGCTCCTCTTAGCATGATAAAGAAGATTCAAAGAGAGTGAGATGCCAGCTCCTTTCATTCAGTCAGTAGCTTCAATCATTTCTGGACGTTTTTCAATGGCAAAAATCAATGAATATTGTAAATGCACAAACAGTAATTTCTCCGCATTGCAAGGTGCAATTCTGAAATTTTTTGCTTTTTCCTGCTCCTCTTAGCATGATAAAGAAGATTCAAAGAGAGTGAGATGCCAGCTCCTTTCATTCAGTCAGTAGCTTCAAACATTTCTGGTATATGAATAACATGATGTTTTTCAATGGCAAAAATCAATGAATATTGTAAATGCACAAACAGTAATTTCTCCGCATTGCAAGGTGCAATTCTGAAATTTTTTGCTTTTTCCTGCTCCTCTTAGCATGATAAAGAAGATTCAAAGAGAGTGAGATGCCAGCTCCTTTCATTCAGTCAGTAGCTTCAAACATTTCTGGTATATGAATAACATGATGTTTTTCAATGGCAAAAATCAATGAATATTGTAAATGCACAAACAGTAATTTCTCCGCATTGAAAGGTGCAATTCTGAAATTTTTTGCTTTTTCCTGCTCCTCTTAGCATGATAAAGAAGATTCAAAGAGAGTGAGATGCCAGCTCCTTTCATTCAGTCAGTAGCTTCAATCATTTCTGGACGTTTTTCAATGGCAAAAACCAATGAATATTGTAAATGCACAAACAGTAATTTCTCCGCATTGCAAGGTGCAATTCTGAAATTTTTTGCTTTTTCCTGCTCCTCTTAGCATGATAAAGAAGATTCAAAGAGAGTGAGATGCCAGCTCCTTTCATTCAGTCAGTAGCTTCAATCATTTCTGGACGTTTTTCAATGGCAAAAATCAATGAATATTGTAAATGCACAAACAGTAATTTCTCCGCATTGCAAGGTGCAATTCTGAAATTTTTTGCTTTTTTCTGCTCCTCTTAGCATGATAAAGAAGATTCAAAGAGAGTGAGATGCCAGCTCCTTTCATTCAGTCAGTAGCTTCAAACATTTCTGGTATATGAATAACATGATGTTTTTCAATGGCAAAAATCAATGAATATTGTAAATGCACAAACAGTAATTTCTCCGCATTGCAAGGTGCAATTCTGAAATTTTTTGCTTTTTCCTGCTCCTCTTAGCATGATAAAGAAGATTCAAAGAGAGTGAGATGCCAGCTCCTTTCATTCAGTCAGTAGCTTCAATCATTTCTGGACGTTTTTCAATGGCAAAAATCAATGAATATTGTAAATGCACAAACAGTAATTTCTCCGCATTGCAAGGTGCAATTCTGAAATTTTTTGCTTTTTCCTGCTCCTCTTAGCAAGATAAACAAGATTCAAAGAGAGTGAGATGCCAGCTCCTTTCATTCAGTCAGTAGCTTCAATCATTTCTGGACGTTTTTCAATGGCAAAAATCAATGTATATTGTAAATGCACAAACAGTAATTTCTCCGCATTGCAAGGTGCAATTCTGAAATTTTTTGCTTTTTCCTGCTCCTCTTAGCATGATAAAGAAGATTCAAAGAGAGTGAGATGCCAGCTCCTTTCATTCAGTCAGTAGCTTCAATCATTTCTGGACGTTTTTCAATGGCAAAAATCAATGAATATTGTAAATGCACAAACAGTAATTTCTCCGCATTGCAAGGTGCAATTCTGAAATTTTTTGCTTTTTCCTGCTCCTCTTAGCATGATAAAGAAGATTCAAAGAGAGTGAGATGCCAGCTCCTTTCATTCAGTCAGTAGCTTCAAACATTTCTGGTATATGAATAACATGATGTTTTTCAATGGCAAAAATCAATGAATATTGTAAATGCACAAACAGTAATTTCTCCGCATTGCAAGGTGCAATTCTGAAATTTTTTGCTTTTTCCTGCTCCTCTTAGCATGATAAAGAAGATTCAAAGAGAGTGAGATGCCAGCTCCTTTCATTCAGTCAGTAGCTTCAATCATTTCTGGACGTTTTTCAATGGCAAAAATCAATGAATATTGTAAATGCACAAAGAGTAATTTCTCCGCATTGCAAGGTGCAATTCTGAAATTTTTTGCTTTTTCCTGCTCCTCTTAGCATGATAAAGAAGATTCAAAGAGAGTGAGATGCCAGCTCCTTTCATTCAGTCAGTAGCTTCAATCATTTCTGGGCATTTTTCAATGGCAAAAATCAATGAATATTGTAAATGCACAAACAGTAATTTCTCCGCATTGCAAGGTGCAATTCTGAAATTTTTTGCTTTTTCCTGCTCCTCTTAGCATGATAAAGAAGATTCAAAGAGAGTGAGATGCCAGCTCCTTTCATTCAGTCAGTAGCTTCAAACATTTCTGGTATATGAATAACATGATGTTTTTCAATGGCAAAAATCAATGAATATTGTAAATGCACAAACAGTAATTTCTCCGCATTGAAAGGTGCAATTCTGAAATTTTTTGCTTTTTCCTGCTCCTCTTAGCATGATAAAGAAGATTCAAAGAGAGTGAGATGCCAGCTCCTTTCATTCAGTCAGTAGCTTCAAACATTTCTGGTATATGAATAACATGATGTTTTTCAATGGCAAAAATCAATGAATATTGTAAATGCACAAACAGTAATTTCTCCGCATTGCAAGGTGCAATTCTGAAATTTTTTGCTTTTTCCTGCTCCTCTTAGCATGATAAAGAAGATTCAAAGAGAGTGAGATGCCAGCTCCTTTCATTCAGTCAGTAGCTTCAATCATTTCTGGACGTTTTTCAATGGCAAAAATCAATGAATATTGTAAATGCACAAACAGTAATTTCTCCGCATTGCAAGGTGCAATTCTGAAATTTTTTGCTTTTTTCTGCTCCTCTTAGCATGATAAAGAAGATTCAAAGAGAGTGAGATGCCAGCTCCTTTCATTCAGTCAGTAGCTTCAAACATTTCTGGTATATGAATAACATGATGTTTTTCAATGGCAAAAATCAATGAATATTGTAAATGCACAAACAGTAATTTCTCCGCATTGCAAGGTGCAATTCTGAAATTTTTTGCTTTTTCCTGCTCCTCTTAGCATGATAAAGAAGATTCAAAGAGAGTGAGATGCCAGCTCCTTTCATTCAGTCAGTAGCTTCAATCATTTCTGGACGTTTTTCAATGGCAAAAATCAATGAATATTGTAAATGCACAAACAGTAATTTCTCCGCATTGCAAGGTGCAATTCTGAAATTTTTTGCTTTTTCCTGCTCTTCTTAGCAAGATAAACAAGATTCAAAGAGAGTGAGATGCCAGCTCCTTTCATTCAGTCAGTAGCTTCAATCATTTCTGGACGTTTTTCAATGGCAAAAATCAATGTATATTGTAAATGCACAAACAGTAATTTCTCCGCATTGCAAGGTGCAATTCTGAAATTTTTTGCTTTTTCCTGCTCCTCTTAGCATGATAAAGAAGATTCAAAGAGAGTGAGATGCCAGCTCCTTTCATTCAGTCAGTAGCTTCAATCATTTCTGGACGTTTTTCAATGGCAAAAATCAATGAATATTGTAAATGCACAAACAGTAATTTCTCCGCATTGCAAGGTGCAATTCTGAAATTTTTTGCTTTTTCCTGCTCCTCTTAGCATGATAAAGAAGATTCAAAGAGAGTGAGATGCCAGCTCCTTTTATTCAGTCAGTAGCTTCAAACATTTCTGGTATATGAATAACATGATGTTTTTCAATGGCAAAAATCAATGAATATTGTAAATGCACAAACAGTAATTTCTCCGCATTGCAAGGTGCAATTCTGAAATTTTTTGCTTTTTCCTGCTCCTCTTAGCATGATAAAGAAGATTCAAAGAGAGTGAGATGCCAGCTCCTTTCATTCAGTCAGTAGCTTCAATCATTTCTGGACGTTTTTCAATGGCAAAAATCAATGAATATTGTAAATGCACAAAGAGTAATTTCTCCGCATTGCAAGGTGCAATTCTGAAATTTTTTGCTTTTTCCTGCTCCTCTTAGCATGATAAAGAAGATTCAAAGAGAGTGAGATGCCAGCTCCTTTCATTCAGTCAGTAGATACAATCATTTCTGGGCATTTTTCAATGGCAAAAATCAATGAATATTGTAAATGCACAAACAGTAATTTCTGCGCATTGCAAGGTGCAATTCTGAAATTTTTTGCTTTTTCCTGCTCCTCTTAGCATGATAAAGAAGATTCAAAGAGAGTGAGATGCCAGCTCCTTTCATTCAGTCAGTAGCTTCAAACATTTCTGGTATATGAATAACATGATGTTTTTCAATGGCAAAAATCAATGAATATTGTAAATGCACAAACAGTAATTTCTCCGCATTGAAAGGTGCAATTCTGAAATTTTTTGCTTTTTCCTGCTCCTCTTAGCATGATAAAGAAGATTCAAAGAGAGTGAGATGCCAGATCCTTTCATTCAGTCAGTAGCTTCAAACATTTCTGGTATATGAATAACATGATGTTTTTCAATGGCAAAAATCAATGAATATTGTAAATGCACAAACAGTAATTTCTCCGCATTGCAAGGTGCAATTCTGAAATTTTTTGCTTTTTCATGCTCCTCTTAGCATGATAAAGAAGATTCAAAGAGAGTGAGATGCCAGCTCCTTTCATTCAGTCAGTAGCTTCAATCATTTCTGGACGTTTTTCAATGGCAAAAATCATTGAATATTGTAAATGCACACAGTAATTTCTCCGCATTGCAAGGTGCAATTCTGAAATTTTTTGCTTTTTTCTGCTCCTCTTAGCATGATAAAGAAGATTCAAAGAGAGTGAGATGCCAGCTCCTTTCATTCAGTCAGTACCTTCAAACATTTCTGGTATATGAATAACATGATGTTTTTCAATGGCAAAAATCAATGAATATTGTAAATGCACAAACAGTAATTTCTCCGCATTGCAAGGTGCAATTCTGAAATTTTTTGCTTTTTCCTGCTCCTCTTAGCATGATAAAGAAGATTCAAAGAGAGTGAGATGCCAGCTCCTTTCATTCAGTCAGTAGCTTCAATCATTTCTGGACGTTTTTCAATGGCAAAAATCAATGAATATTGTAAATGCACAAACAGTAATTTCTCCGCATTGCAAGGTGCAATTCTGAAATTTTTTGCTTTTTCCTGCTCCTCTTAGCAAGATAAACAAGATTCAAAGAGAGTGAGATGCCAGCTCCTTTCATTCAGTAAGTAGCTTCAATCATTTCTGGACGTTTTTCAATGGCAAAAATCAATGAATATTGTAAATACACAAACAGTAATTTCTCCGCATTGCAAGGTGCAATTCTGAAATTTTTTGCTTTTTCCTGCTCCTCTTAGCATGATAAAGAAGATTCAAAGAGAGTGAGATGCCAGCTCCTTTCATTCAGTCAGTAGCTTCAATCATTTCTGGACGTTTTTCAATGGCAAAAATCAATGAATATTGTAAATGCACAAACTAATTTCTCCGCATTGCAAGGTGCAATTCTGAAATTTTTTGCTTTTTGCTGCTCCTCTTAGCATGATAAAGAAGATTCAAAGAGAGTGAGATGCCAGCTCCTTTCATTCAGTCAGTAGCTTCAATCATTTCTGGACGTTTTTCAATGGCAAAAATCAATGAATATTGTAAATGCACAAACAGTAATTTCTCCGTATTGCAAGGTGCAATTCTGAAATTTTTTGCTTTTTCCTGCTCCTCTTAGCATGATAAAGAAGATTCAAAGAGAGTGAGATGCCAGCTCCTTTCATTCAGTCAGTAGCTTCAATCATTTCTGGACGTTTTTCAATGGCAAAAATCAATGAATATTGTAAATGCACAAACAGTAATTTCTCCGCATTGCAAGGTGCAATTCTGAAATTTTTTGCTTTTTCCTGCTCCTCTAAGCATGATAAAGAAGATTCAAAGAGAGTGAGATGCCAGCTCCTTTCATTCAGTCAGTAGCTTCAATCATTTCTGGACGTTTTTCAATGGCAAAAATCAATGAATATTGTAAATGCACAAACAGTAATTTCTCCGCATTGCAAGGTGCAATTCTGAAATTTTTTGCTTTTTCCTGCTCCTCTTAGCATGATAAAGAAGATTCAAAGAGAGTGAGATGCCAGCTCCTTTCATTCAGTCAGTAGCTTCAATCATTTCTGGTATATGAATAACATGATGTTTTTCAATGGCAAAAATCAATGAATATTGTAAATGCACAAACAGTAATTTCTCCGCATTGCAAGGTGCAATTCTGAAATTTTTTGCTTTTTCCTGCTCCTCTAAGCATGATAAAGAAGATTCAAAGAGAGTGAGATGCCAGCTCCTTTCATTCAGTCAGTAGCTTCAATCATTTCTGGACGTTTTTCAATGGCAAAAATCAATGAATATTGTAAATGCACAAACAGTAATTTCTCCGCATTGCAAGGTGCAATTCTGAAATTTTTTGCTTTTTCCTGCTCCTCTTAGCATGATAAAGAAGATTCAAAGAGAGTGAGATGCCAGCTCCTTTCATTCAGTCAGTAGCTTCAATCATTTCTGGACGTTTTTCAATGGCAAAAATCAATGAATATTGTAAATGCACAAACAGTAATTTCTCCGCATTGCAAGGTGCAATTCTGAAATTTTTTGCTTTTTTCTGCTCCTCTTAGCATGATAAAGAAGATTCAAAGAGAGTGAGATGCCAGCTCCTTTCATTCAGTCAGTAGCTTCAAACATTTCTGGTATATGAATAACATGATGTTTTTCAATGGCAAAAATCAATGAATATTGTAAATGCACAAACAGTAATTTCTCCGCATTGCAAGGTGCAATTCTGAAATTTTTTGCTTTTTCCTGCTCCTCTTAGCATGATAAAGAAGATTCAAAGAGAGTGAGATGCCAGCTCCTTTCATTCAGTCAGTAGATTCAATCATTTCTGGACGTTTTTCAATGGCAAAAATCAATGAATATTGTAAATGCACAAACAGTAATTTCTCCGCATTGCAAGGTGCAATTCTGAAATTTTTTGCTTTTTCCTGCTCCTCTTAGCAAGATAAACAAGATTCAAAGAGAGTGAGATGCCAGCTCCTGTCATTCAGTCAGTAGCTTCAATCATTTCTGGACGTTTTTCAATGGCAAAAATCAATGAATATTGTAAATGCACAAACAGTAATTTCTCCGCATTGCAAGGTGCAATTCTGAAATTTTTTGCTTTTTCCTGCTCCTCTAAGCATGATAAAGAAGATTCAAAGAGAGTGAGATGCCAGCTCCTTTCATTCAGTCAGTAGCTTCAATCATTTCTGGACGTTTTTCAATGGCAAAAATCAATGAATATTGTAAATGCACAAACAGTAATTTCTCCGCATTGCAAGGTGCAATTCTGAAATTTTTTGCTTTTTCCTGCTCCTCTTAGCATGATAAAGAAGATTCAAAGAGAGTGAGATGCCAGCTCCTTTCATTCAGTCAGTAGCTTCAATCATTTCTGGACGTTTTTCAATGGCAAAAATCAATGAATATTGTAAATGCACAAACAGTAATTTCTCCGCATTGGAAGGTGCAATTCTGAAATTTTTTGCTTTTTTCTGCTCCTCTTAGCATGATAAAGAAGATTCAAAGAGAGTGAGATGCCAGCTCCTTTCATTCAGTCAGTAGCTTCAAACATTTCTGGTATATGAATAACATGATGTTTTTCAATGGCAAAAATCAATGAATATTGTAAATGCACAAACAGTAATTTCTCCGCATTGCAAGGTGCAATTCTGAAATTTTTTGCTTTTTCCTGCTCCTCTTAGCATGATAAAGAAGATTCAAAGAGAGTGAGATGCCAGCTCCTTTCATTCAGTCAGTAGATTCAATCATTTCTGGACGTTTTTCAATGGCAAAAATCAATGAATATTGTAAATGCACAAACAGTAATTTCTCCGCATTGCAAGGTGCAATTCTGAAATTTTTTGCTTTTTCCTGCTCCTCTTAGCAAGATAAACAAGATTCAAAGAGAGTGAGATGCCAGCTCCTGTCATTCAGTCAGTAGCTTCAATCATTTCTGGACGTTTTTCAATGGCAAAAATCAATGAATATTGTAAATGCACAAACAGTAATTTCTCCGCATTGCAAGGTGCAATTCTGAAATTTTTTGCTTTTTCCTGCTCCTCTTAGCATGATAAAGAAGATTCAAAGAGAGTGAGATGCCAGCTCCTTTCATTCAGTCAGTAGCTTCAATCATTTCTGGACGTTTTTCAATGGCAAAAATCAATGAATATTGTAAATGCACAAACAGTAATTTCTCCGCATTGCAAGGTGCAATTCTGAAATTTTTTGCTTTTTCCTGCTCCTCTAAGCATGATAAAGAAGATTCAAAGAGAGTGAGATGCCAGCTCCTTTCATTCAGTCAGTAGCTTCAATCATTTCTGGACGTTTTTCAATGGCAAAAATCAATGAATATTGTAAATGCACAAACAGTAATTTCTCCGCATTGCAAGGTGCAATTCTGAAATTTTTTGCTTTTTCCTGCTCCTCTTAGCATGATAAAGAAGATTCAAAGAGAGTGAGATGCCAGCTCCTTTCATTAAGTCAGTAGCTTCAATCATTTCTGGTATATGAATAACATGATGTTTTTCAATGGCAAAAATCAATGAATATTGTAAATGCACAAACAGTAATTTCTCCGCATTGCAAGGTGCAATTCTGAAATTTTTTGCTTTTTCCTGCTCCTCTAAGCATGATAAAGAAGATTCAAAGAGAGTGAGATGCCAGCTCCTTTCATTCAGTCAGTAGCTTCAATCATTTCTGGACGTTTTTCAATGGCAAAAATCAATGAATATTGTAAATGCACAAACAGTAATTTCTCCGCATTGCAAGGTGCAATTCTGAAATTTTTTGCTTTTTCCTGCTCCTCTTAGCATGATAAAGAAGATTCAAAGAGAGTGAGATGCCAGCTCCTTTCATTCAGTCAGTAGCTTCAATCATTTCTGGACGTTTTTCAATGGCAAAAATCAATGAATATTGTAAATGCACAAACAGTAATTTCTCCGCATTGCAAGGTGCAATTCTGAAATTTTTTGCTTTTTTCTGCTTCTCTTAGCATGATAAAGAAGATTCAAAGAGAGTGAGATGCCAGCTCCTTTCATTCAGTCAGTAGCTTCAAACATTTCTGGTATATGAATAACATGATGTTTTTCAATGGCAAAAATCAATGAATATTGTAAATGCACAAACAGTAATTTCTCCGCATTGCAAGGTGCAATTCTGAAATTTTTTGCTTTTTCCTGCTCCTCTTAGCATGATAAAGAAGATTCAAAGAGAGTGAGATGCCAGCTCCTTTCATTCAGTCAGTAGCTTCAATCATTTCTGGACGTTTTTCAATGGCAAAAATCTATGAATATTGTAAATGCACAAACAGTAATTTCTCCGCATTGCAAGGTGCAATTCTGAAATTTTTTGCTTTTTCCTGCTCCTCTTAGCAAGATAAAGAAGATTCAAAGAGAGTGAGATGCCAGCTCCTTTCATTCAGTCAGTAGCTTCAAACATTTCTGGTATATGAATAACATGATGAATTCAATGGCAAAAATCAATGAATATTGTAAATGCACAAACAGTAATTTCTCCGCATTGAAAGGTGCAATTCTGAAATTTTTTGCTTTTTCCTGCTCCTCTTAGCATGATAAAGAAGATTCAAAGAGAGTGAGATGCCAGCTCCTTTCATTCAGTCAGTAGCTTCAATCATTTCTGGACGTTTTTCAATGGCAAAAACCAATGAATATTGTAAATGCACAAACAGTAATTTCTCCGCATTGCAAGGTGCAATTCTGAAATTTTTTGCTTTTTCCTGCTCCTCTTAGCATGATAAAGAAGATTCAAAGAGAGTGAGATGCCAGCTCCTTTCATTCAGTCAGTAGCTTCAATCATTTCTGGACGTTTTTCAATGGCAAAAATCAATGAATATTGTAAATGCACAAACAGTAATTTCTCCGCATTGCAAGGTGCAATTCTGAAATTTTTTGCTTTTTTCTGCTCCTCTTAGCATGATAAAGAAGATTCAAAGAGAGTGAGATGCCAGCTCCTTTCATTCAGTCAGTAGCTTCAAACATTTCTGGTATATGAATAACGATGTTTTTCAATGGCAAAAATCAATGAATATTGTAAATGCACAAACAGTAATTTCTCCGCATTGCAAGGTGCAATTCTGAAATTTTTTGCTTTTTCCTGCTCCTCTTAGCATGATAAAGAAGATTCAAAGAGAGTGAGATGCCAGCTCCTTTCATTCAGTCAGTAGCTTCAATCATTTCTGGACGTTTTTCAATGGCAAAAATCAATGAATATTGTAAATGCACAAACAGTAATTTCTCCGCATTGCAAGGTGCAATTCTGAAATTTTTTGCTTTTTCCTGCTCCTCTTAGCAAGATAAACAAGATTCAAAGAGAGTGAGATGCCAGCTCCTTTCATTCAGTCAGTAGCTTCAATCATTTCTGGACGTTTTTCAATGGCAAAAATCAATGTATATTGTAAATGCACAAACAGTAATTTCTCCGCATTGCAAGGTGCAATTCTGAAATTTTTTGCTTTTTCCTGCTCCTCTTAGCATGATAAAGAAGATTCAAAGAGAGTGAGATGCCAGCTCCTTTCATTCAGTCAGTAGCTTCAATCATTTCTGGACGTTTTTCAATGGCAAAAATCAATGAATATTGTAAATGCACAAACAGTAATTTCTCCGCATTGCAAGGTGCAATTCTGAAATTTTTTGCTTTTTCCTGCTCCTCTTAGCATGATAAAGAAGATTCAAAGAGAGTGAGATGCCAGCTCCTTTCATTCAGTCAGTAGCTTCAAACATTTCTGGTATATGAATAACATGATGTTTTTCAATGGCAAAAATCAATGAATATTGTAAATGCACAAACAGTAATTTCTCCGCATTGCAAGGTGCAATTCTGAAATTTTTTGCTTTTTCCTGCTCCTCTTAGCATGATAAAGAAAATTCAAAGAGAGTGAGATGCCAGCTCCTTTCATTCAGTCAGTAGCTTCAATCATTTCTGGACGTTTTTCAATGGCAAAAATCAATGAATATTGTAAATGCACAAAGAGTAATTTCTCCGCATTGCAAGGTGCAATTCTGAAATTTTTTGCTTTTTCCTGCTCCTCTTAGCATGATAAAGAAGATTCAAAGAGAGTGAGATGCCAGCTCCTTTCATTCAGTCAGTAGCTTCAATCATTTCTGGGCATTTTTCAATGGCAAAAATCAATGAATATTGTAAATGCACAAACAGTAATTTCTCCGCATTGCAAGGTGCAATTCTGAAATTTTTTGCTTTTTCCTGCTCCTCTTAGCATGATAAAGAAGATTCAAAGAGAGTGAGATGCCAGCTCCTTTCATTCAGTCAGTAGCTTCAAACATTTCTGGTATATGAATAACATGATGTTTTTCAATGGCAAAAATCAATGAATATTGTAAATGCACAAACAGTAATTTCTCCGCATTGAAAGGTGCAATTCTGAAATTTTTTGCTTTTTCCTGCTCCTCTTAGCATGATAAAGAAGATTCAAAGAGAGTGAGATGCCAGCTCCTTTCATTCAGTCAGTAGCTTCAAACATTTCTGGTATATGAATAACATGATGTTTTTCAATGGCAAAAATCAATGAATATTGTAAATGCACAAACAGTAATTTCTCCGCATTGCAAGGTGCAATTCTGAAATTTTTTGCTTTTTCCTGCTCCTCTTAGCATGATAAAGAAGATTCAAAGAGAGTGAGATGCCAGCTCCTTTCATTCAGTCAGTAGCTTCAATCATTTCTGGACGTTTTTCAATGGCAAAAATCAATGAATATTGTAAATGCACAAACAGTAATTTCTCCGCATTGCAAGGTGCAATTCTGAAATTTTTTGCTTTTTTCTGCTCCTCTTAGCATGATAAAGAAGATTCAAAGAGAGTGAGATGCCAGCTCCTTTCATTCAGTCAGTAGCTTCAAACATTTCTGGTATATGAATAACATGATGTTTTTCAATGGCAAAAATCAATGAATATTGTAAATGCACAAACAGTAATTTCTCCGCATTGCAAGGTGCAATTCTGAAATTTTTTGCTTTTTCCTGCTCCTCTTAGCATGATAAAGAAGATTCAAAGAGAGTGAGATGCCAGCTCCTTTCATTCAGTCAGTAGCTTCAATCATTTCTGGACGTTTTTCAATGGCAAAAATCAATGAATATTGTAAATGCACAAACAGTAATTTCTCCGCATTGCAAGGTGCAATTCTGAAATTTTTTGCTTTTTCCTGCTCCTCTTAGCAAGATAAACAAGATTCAAAGAGAGTGAGATGCCAGCTCCTTTCATTCAGTCAGTAGCTTCAATCATTTCTGGACGTTTTTCAATGGCAAAAATCAATGTATATTGTAAATGCACAAACAGTAATTTCTCCGCATTGCAAGGTGCAATTCTGAAATTTTTTGCTTTTTCCTGCTCCTCTTAGCATGATAAAGAAGTTTCAAAGAGAGTGAGATGCCAGCTCCTTTCATTCAGTCAGTAGCTTCAATCATTTCTGGACGTTTTTCAATGGCAAAAATCAATGAATATTGTAAATGCACAAACAGTAATTTCTCCGCATTGCAAGGTGCAATTCTGAAATTTTTTGCTTTTTCCTGCTCCTCTTAGCATGATAAAGAAGATTCAAAGAGAGTGAGATGCCAGCTCCTTTCATTCAGTCAGTAGCTTCAAACATTTCTGGTATATGAATAACATGATGTTTTTCAATGGCAAAAATCAATGAATATTGTAAATGCACAAACAGTAATTTCTCCGCATTGCAAGGTGCAATTCTGAAATTTTTTGCTTTTTCCTGCTCCTCTTAGCATGATAAAGAAGATTCAAAGAGAGTGAGATGCCAGCTCCTTTCATTCAGTCAGTAGCTTCAATCATTTCTGGACGTTTTTCAATGGCAAAAATCAATGAATATTGTAAATGCACAAAGAGTAATTTCTCCGCATTGCAAGGTACAATTCTGAAATTTTTTGCTTTTTCCTGCTCCTCTTAGCATGATAAAGAAGATTCAAAGAGAGTGAGATGCCAGCTCCTTTCATTCAGTCAGTAGCTTCAATCATTTCTGGGCATTTTTCAATGGCAAAAATCAATGAATATTGTAAATGCACAAACAGTAATTTCTCCGCATTGCAAGGTGCAATTCTGAAATTTTTTGCTTTTTCCTGCTCCTCTTAGCATGATAAAGAAGATTCAAAGAGAGTGAGATGCCAGCTCCTTTCATTCAGTCAGTAGCTTCAAACATTTCTGGTATATGAATAACATGATGTTTTTCAATGGCAAAAATCAATGAATATTGTAAATGCACAAACAGTAATTTCTCCGCATTGAAAGGTGCAATTCTGAAATTTTTTGCTTTTTCCTGCTCCTCTTAGCATGATAAAGAAGATTCAAAGAGAGTGAGATGCCAGCTCCTTTCATTCAGTCAGTAGCTTCAAACATTTCTGGTATATGAATAACATGATGTTTTTCAATGGCAAAAATCAATGAATATTGTAAATGCACAAACAGTAATTTCTCCGCATTGCAAGGTGCAATTCTGAAATTTTTTGCTTTTTCCTGCTCCTCTTAGCATGATAAAGAAGATTCAAAGAGAGTGAGATGCCAGCTCCTTTCATTCAGTCAGTAGCTTCAATCATTTCTGGACGTTTTTCAATGGCAAAAATCATTGAATATTGTAAATGCACACAGTAATTTCTCCGCATTGCAAGGTGCAATTCTGAAATTTTTTGCTTTTTTCTGCTCCTCTTAGCATGATAAAGAAGATTCAAAGAGAGTGAGATGCCAGCTCCTTTCATTCAGTCAGTAGCTTCAAACATTTCTGGTATATGAATAACATGATGTTTTTCAATGGCAAAAATCAATGAATATTGTAAATGCACAAACAGTAATTTCTCCGCATTGCAAGGTGCAATTCTGAAATTTTTTGCTTTTTCCTGCTCCTCTTAGCATGATAAAGAAGATTCAAAGAGAGTGAGATGCCAGCTCCTTTCATTCAGTCAGTAGCTTCAATCATTTCTGGACGTTTTTCAATGGCAAAAATCAATGAATATTGTAAATGCACAAACAGTAATTTCTCCGCATTGCAAGGTGCAATTCTGAAATTTTTTGCTTTTTCCTGCTCCTCTTAGCAAGATAAACAAGATTCAAAGAGAGTGAGATGCCAGCTCCTTTCATTCAGTCAGTAGCTTCAATCATTTCTGGACGTTTTTCAATGGCAAAAATCAATGAATATTGTAAATACACAAACAGTAATTTCTCCGCATTGCAAGGTGCAATTCTGAAATTTTTTGCTTTTTCCTGCTCCTCTTAGCATGATAAAGAAGATTCAAAGAGAGTGAGATGCCAGCTCCTTTCATTCAGTCAGTAGCTTCAATCATTTCTGGACGTTTTTCAATGGCAAAAATCAATGAATATTGTAAATGCACAAATTAATTTCTCCGCATTGCAAGGTGCAATTCTGAAATTTTTTGCTTTTTGCTGCTCCTCTTAGCATGATAAAGAAGATTCAAAGAGAGTGAGATGCCAGCTCCTTTCATTCAGTCAGTAGCTTCAATCATTTCTGGACGTTTTTCAATGGCAAAAATCAATGAATATTGTAAATGCACAAACAGTAATTTCTCCGTATTGCAAGGTGCAATTCTGAAATTTTTTGCTTTTTCCTGCTCCTCTTAGCATGATAAAGAAGATTCAAAGAGAGTGAGATGCCAGCTCCTTTCATTCAGTCAGTAGCTTCAATCATTTCTGGACGTTTTTCAATGGCAAAAATCAATGAATATTGTAAATGCACAAACAGTAATTTCTCCGCATTGCAAGGTGCAATTCTGAAATTTTTTGCTTTTTCCTGCTCCTCTAAGCATGATAAAGAAGATTCAAAGAGAGTGAGATGCCAGCTCCTTTCATTCAGTCAGTAGCTTCAATCATTTCTGGACGTTTTTCAATGGCAAAAATCAATGAATATTGTAAATGCACAAACAGTAATTTCTCCGCATTGCAAGGTGCAATTCTGAAATTTTTTGCTTTTTCCTGCTCCTCTTAGCATGATAAAGAAGATTCAAAGAGAGTGAGATGCCAGCTCCTTTCATTCAGTCAGTAGCTTCAATCATTTCTGGACGTTTTTCAATGGCAAAAATCAATGAATATTGTAAATGCACAAACAGTAATTTCTCCGCATTGCAAGGTGCAATTCTGAAATTTTTTGCTTTTTCCTGCTCCTCTTAGCATGATAAAGAAGATTCAAAGAGAGTGAGATGCCAGCTCCTTTCATTCAGTCAGTAGCTTCAATCATTTCTGGACGTTTTTCAATGGCAAAAATCAATGAATATTGTAAATGCACAAACAGTAATTTCTCCGCATTGCAAGGTGCAATTCTGAAATTTTTTGCTTTTTTCTGCTCCTCTTAGCATGATAAAGAAGATTCAAAGAGAGTGAGATGCCAGCATATCTTAACACATGCATTCCTGATCTGACCTTCACAATGCACTCTGATTTCCATTCCATCCATTTTTTGGACACTATCATCACTCTAACTGAGACCGGCTCTTTGGACAGTGACCTATATACCAAACCCACCGATAGAAATAGCCTACTTTTATACTCTAGCTGCCATCCACGGCACATTAAAAGGTCTCTACCCCGGTCTCAACACCATAGAGTCGAACGTATAGTCTCTGATAATGGACTCAGAAGCATCAGACATATGGAAATGAACCAGAAATTTTTACAACGGGGTTATCCAGAACGTCTTCTTAAACAATACAACCCACGTTTCTCCACACAGGAGAAAATTCAGAGGATTGTCTTTGTTAATACATATCATCCCTTTGGAAATGCGATACAACGATGTATATCACGACATTGGTCTCTATTGACCAAATCCTACCCAACTATACCTGAATTTGCCAATCAACCATTGATATGTAATAAACGCCCACGCAACATACGCGACCATCTGGTCAAAGCGGATGTAGGTCCATTAAAAAGCGGACCTATACAACGCACTCTTTTGACACCCCGCCGGGGCACTTTCCCATGCCTGGGGTGTCTCCAATGCTCTAATATCATAAAAGGTGATTCTTTCACACATCCCCTCTCAGGCAAGAGATTTTCCATACAAGGATACTACACATGTGAATCTACATACGTTGTATACCTTATCAAATGCCCTTGCGGTCTCGGGTACGTTGGGGAAACTACCCAGCATATCCGAGATCGCATATCTCAGCACAAATCAACAATCAGATGTAAACGTACCATGCTACCCATACCTGCACATTTTCTGGATAAATCCCATAATATATCCCAATTAAGATATCAAGTGATAGATCATGTACCTCTGGCTCGTAGAGGTGGTAATCGGATCAGAAGGTTGAAAGAGCGCGAATCGTTTTGGATTCACACCCTCCAGACCCTACATCCCAAAGGACTCAACAGGGAATATGAAACATTATTTTGATCGTCAGTATTAATATGCATGAAATATACCAGATACTGAGATCTCTTCCCTATATTGTCGATCTGCTTATACTGTATACGATTTGTCATATTCTAGATTCATTAACGATATTGTTCATCTGTTTTCTCTTTCTCTTCATGTTATAGGTCACCCATTAATCTCACCAGAGTCCCACCTCACTGCACTCCAGGATGCCTGATCAGTATTGGATTTTCACCCCCTCATCCTTTAGGACCGCACTTTCAATGTCCACTTTTTCGTTGTTATCAGTCCCTAGGCACCCTGTGGGTAGGTCCCCTTTTCCTTTAACCACCGTGCACACACCCCTATACCACATTGGTGATTCAGCTCTTCTCCCCTATAACCATACGCTATGTAATAGCGGGGGTTGTGGAACGCATATGCGTTCCACTGCTCCCGGAAGTCACAAGCCATGTGACAGGAAGTCGTAATCCATGCGCGGAGGCTGTGGAACGCATATGCGCTCCACGGCTCCCGGAAGTCACTAGTCACGTGACAGGAAGTCATCATACAGATGACTTGTAGGACCTTAAGGTCCTTAAAACCACCAACCATACGTACTCTACTATATAGAACGCGCCTCCACCGGAACCACCAATGAGAGCACGGCACTGGATATATATAAAATCAGTACTCCATACTCCCCCACACCACGTGCATCCTTATCCACCCTCACCCCAGGCACAGGTAAGATACCGCCAGTAAGCGAATGGGACCATAGGTTTTTTATAGCTATATACTAGTCATTGCTGACCTGTTACGCTTTCTAACAAAGCATTATACCTATTCTTATACTACATAGGATACCTCCAGCTCTCTTATCTCTGAGTGAGACTGCCCTCCCAAACTGGTAATATGAACTTTGTTTTATGCACCATCAGTTCTAGTTATTGTATTGGTAGACTCTTCAGCCTCCCATGAGGTTTATATCCATAAATTTGTAATTTGACCCATGTAAAATGTTTTCTCTTAAAGCATAGCCTCTTCCGTTATTCTTTGAAAAAAATAGACCCAAATTTTGGTGCATACACTATATTTTAATTTTATTATATTTATATTTATGTATTTTTCATTCTCCTGCTGTCTACACATTACCTAATGAAATTCATTGTATATGGATTATTGCATTAATTATTCGTTTGTTTATACCTAGTGATGACCTTGAGAAAGACCGCCCTAAAGGTCGAAACGTTGGTCGGTTATCCTTTATTTTGGGCTCATACCCTGTTTTGTGTAACAAGGGGCATATGTAAATAAAATTTATAATTTTTTCAAGCATAATCATTGGAGTGCCGAAGTTTTCTTGATACAGAGTTCATACCTTGTTTCTTCTGAGCACCCACCACGGAACAGTGAGCGACCCCTCATTCTATTGCTACCTTTCATTCAGTCAGTAGCTTCAGTCATTTCTGGATGTTTTTCAATGGCAAAAATCAATGAATATTGTAAATGCACAAACAGTAATTTCTCCGCATTGCAAGGTGCAATTCTGAAATTTTTTGCTTTTTCCTGCTCCTCTAAGCATGATAAAGAAGATTCAAAGAGAGTGAGATGCCAGCTCCTTTCATTCAGTCAGTAGCTTCAATCATTTCTGGACGTTTTTCAATGGCAAAAATCAATGAATATTGTAAATGCACAAACAGTAATTTCTCCGCATTGCAAGGTGCAATTCTGAAATTTTTTGCTTTTTCCTGCTCCTCTTAGCATGATAAAGAAGATTGAAAGAGAGTGAGATGCCAGCTCCTTTCATTCAGTCAGTAGCTTCAATCATTTCTGGTATATGAATAACATGATGTTTTTCAATGGCAAAAATCAATGAATATTGTAAATGCACAAACAGTAATTTCTCCGCATTGCAAGGTGCAATTCTGAAATTTTTTGCTTTTTCCTGCTCCTCTAAGCATGATAAAGAAGATTCAAAGAGAGTGAGATGCCAGCTCCTTTCATTCAGTCAGTAGCTTCAATCATTTCTGGACGTTTTTCAATGGCAAAAATCAATGAATATTGTAAATGCACAAACAGTAATTTCTCCGCATTGCAAGGTGCAATTCTGAAATTTTTTGCTTTTTCCTGCTCCTCTTAGCATGATAAAGAAGATTCAAAGAGAGTGAGATGCCAGCTCCTTTCATTCAGTCAGTAGCTTCAATCATTTCTGGACGTTTTTCAATGGCAAAAATCAATGAATATTGTAAATGCACAAACAGTAATTTCTCCGCATTGCAAGGTGCAATTCTGAAATTTTTTGCTTTTTTCTGCTCCTCTTAGCATGATAAAGAAGATTCAAAGAGAGTGAGATGCCAGCTCCTTTCATTCAGTCAGTAGCTTCAAACATTTCTGGTATATGAATAACATGATGTTTTTCAATGGCAAAAATCAATGAATATTGTAAATGCACAAACAGTAATTTCTCCGCATTGCAAGGTGCAATTCTGAAATTTTTTGCTTTTTCCTGCTCCTCTTAGCATGATAAAGAAGATTCAAAGAGAGTGAGATGCCAGCTCCTTTCATTCAGTCAGTAGCTTCAATCATTTCTGGACGTTTTTCAATGGCAAAAATCAATGAATATTGTAAATGCACAAACAGTAATTTCTCCGCATTGCAAGGTGCAATTCTGAAATTTTTTGCTTTTTCCTGCTCCTCTTAGCAAGATAAACAAGATTCAAAGAGAGTGAGATGCCAGCTCCTTTCATTCAGTCAGTAGCTTCAATCATTTCTGGACGTTTTTCAATGGCAAAAATCAATGAATATTGTAAATGCACAAACAGTAATTTCTCCGCATTGCAAGGTGCAATTCTGAAATTTTTTGCTTTTTCCTGCTCCTCTTAGCATGATAAAGAAGATTCAAAGAGAGTGAGATGCCAGCTCCTTTCATTCAGTCAGTAGCTTCAATCATTTCTGGACGTTTTTCAATGGCAAAAATCAATGAATATTGTAAATGCACAAACTAATTTCTCCGCATTGCAAGGTGCAATTCTGAAATTTTTTGCTTTTTGCTGCTCCTCTTAGCATGATAAAGAAGATTCAAAGAGAGTGAGATGCCAGCTCCTTTCATTCAGTCAGTAGCTTCAATCATTTCTGGACGTTTTTCAATGGCAAAAATCAATGAATATTGTAAATGCACAAACAGTAATTTCTCCGTATTGCAAGGTGCAATTCTGAAATTTTTTGCTTTTTCCTGCTCCTCTTAGCATGATAAAGAAGATTCAAAGAGAGTGAGATGTCAGCTCCTTTCATTCAGTCAGTAGCTTCAATCATTTCTGGACGTTTTTCAATGGCAAAAATCAATGAATATTGTAAATGCACAAACAGTAATTTCTCCGCATTGCAAGGTGCAATTCTGAAATTTTTTGCTTTTTCCTGCTCCTCTTAGCATGATAAAGAAGATTCAAAGAGAGTGAGATGCCAGCTCCTTTCATTCAGTCAGTAGCTTCAATCATTTCTGGACGTTTTTCAATGGCAAAAATCAATGAATATTGTAAATGCACAAAGAGTAATTTCTCCGCATTGCAAGGTGCAATTCTGAAATTTTTTGCTTTTTCCTGCTCCTCTTAGCATGATAAAGAAGATTCAAAGAGAGTGAGATGCCAGCTCCTTTCATTCAGTCAGTAGCTTCAAACATTTCTGGTATATGAATAACATGATGTTTTTCAATGGCAAAAATCAATGAATATTGTAAATGCACAAACAGTAATTTCTCCGCATTGCAAGGTGCAATTCTGAAATTTTTTGCTTTTTCCTGCTCCTCTAAGCATGATAAAGAAGATTCAAAGAGAGTGAGATGCCAGCTCCTTTCATTCAGTCAGTAGCTTCAATCATTTCTGGACGTTTTTCAATGGCAAAAATCAATGAATATTGTAAATGCACAAACAGTAATTTCTCCGCATTGCAAGGTGCAATTCTGAAATTTTTTGCTTTTTCCTGCTCCTCTTAGCATGATAAAGAAGATTCAAAGAGAGTGAGATGCCAGCTCCTTTCATTCAGTCAGTAGCTTCAATCATTTCTGGACGTTTTTCAATGGCAAAAATCAATGAATATTGTAAATGCACAAACAGTAATTTCTCCGCATTGCAAGGTGCAATTCTGAAATTTTTTGCTTTTTCCTGCACCTCTTAGCATGATAAAGAAGATTCAAAGAGAGTGAGATGCCAGCTCCTTTCATTCAGTCAGTAGCTTCAAACATTTCTGGTATATGAATAACATGATGTTTTTCAATGGCAAAAATCAATGAATATTGTAAATGCACAAACAGTAATTTCTCCACATTGAAAGGTGCAATTCTGAAATTTTTTGCTTTTTCCTGCTCCTCTTAGCATGATAAAGAAGATTCAAAGAGAGTGAGATGCCAGCTCCTTTCATTCAGTCAGTAGCTTCAATCATTTCTGGACGTTTTTCAATGGCAAAAATCAATGAATATTGTAAATGCACAAACAGTAATTTCTCCGCATTGCAAGGTGCAATTCTGAAATTTTTTGCTTTTTCCTGCTCCTCTTAGCAAGATAAACAAGATTCAAAGAGAGTGAGATGCCAGCTCCTTTCATTCAGTCAGTAGCTTCAATCATTTCTGGACGTTTTTCAATGGCAAAAATCAATGAATATTGTAAATGCACAAACAGTAATTTCTCCGCATTGCAAGGTGCAATTCTGAAATTTTTTGCTTTTTCCTGCTCCTCTTAGCATGATAAAGAAGATTCAAAGAGAGTGAGATGCCAGCTCCTTTCATTCAGTCAGTAGCTTCAATCATTTCTGGACGTTTTTCAATGGCAAAAATCAATGAATATTGTAAATGCACAAACTAATTTCTCCGCATTGCAAGGTGCAATTCTGAAATTTTTTGCTTTTTGCTGCTCCTCTTAGCATGATAAAGAAGATTCAAAGAGAGTGAGATGCCAGCTCCTTTCATTCAGTCAGTAGCTTCAATCATTTCTGGACGTTTTTCAATGGCAAAAATCAATGAATATTGTAAATACACAAACAGTAATTTCTCCGTATTGCAAGGTGCAATTCTGAAATTTTTTGCTTTTTCCTGCTCCTCTTAGCATGATAAAGAAGATTCAAAGAGAGTGAGATGCCAGCTCCTTTCATTCAGTCAGTAGCTTCAAACATTTCTGGTATATGAATAACATGATGTTTTTCAATGGCAAAAATCAATGAATATTGTAAATGCACAAACAGTAATTTCTCCGCATTGCAAGGTGCAATTCTGAAATTTTTTGCTTTTTCCTGCTCTTCTTAGCATGATAAAGAAGATTCAAAGAGAGTGAGATGCCAGCTCCTTTCAATCAGTCAGTAGCTTCAATCATTTCTGGTATATGAATAACATGATGTTTTTCAATGGCAAAAATCAATGAATATTGTAAATGCACAAACAGTAATTTCTCCGCATTGCAAGGTGCAATTCTGAAATTTTTTGCTTTTTCCTGCTCCTCTAAGCATGATAAAGAAGATTCAAAGAGAGTGAGATGCCAGCTCCTTTCATTCAGTCAGTAGCTTCAATCATTTCTGGACGTTTTTCAATGGCAAAAATCAATGAATATTGTAAATGCACAAACAGTAATTTCTCCGCATTGCAAGGTGCAATTCTGAAATTTTTTGCTTTTTCCTGCTCCTCTTAGCATGATAAAGAAGATTCAAAGAGAGTGAGATGCCAGCTCCTTTCATTCAGTCAGTAGCTTCAATCATTTCTGGACGTTTTTCAATGGCAAAAATCAATGAATATTGTAAATGCACAAACAGTAATTTCTCCGCATTGCAAGGTGCAATTCTGAAATTTTTTGCTTTTTCCTGCACCTCTTAGCATGATAAAGAAGATTCAAAGAGAGTGAGATGCCAGCTCCTTTCATTCAGTCAGTAGCTTCAAACATTTCTGGTATATGAATAACATGATGTTTTTCAATGGCAAAAATCAATGAATATTGTAAATGCACAAACAGTAATTTCTCCGCATTGAAAGGTGCAATTCTGAAATTTTTTGCTTTTTCCTGCTCCTCTTAGCATGATAAAGAAGATTCAAAGAGAGTGAGATGCCAGCTCCTTTCATTCAGTCAGTAGCTTCAATCATTTCTGGACGTTTTTCAATGGCAAAAATCAATGAATATTGTAAATGCACAAACAGTAATTTCTCCGCATTGAAAGGTGCAATTCTGAAATTTTTTGCTTTTTCCTGCTCCTCTTAGCATGATAAAGAAGATTCAAAGAGAGTGAGATGCCAGCTCCTTTCATTCAGTCAGTAGCTTCAATCATTTCTGGACGTTTTTCAATGGCAAAAATCAATGAATATTGTAAATGCACAAACTAATTTCTCCGCATTGCAAGGAGCAATTCTGAAATTTTTTGCTTTTTGCTGCTCCTCTTAGCATGATAAAGAAGATTCAAAGAGAGTGAGATGCCAGCTCCTTTCATTCAGTCAGTAGCTTCAATCATTTCTGGACGTTTTTCAATGGCAAAAATCAATGAATATTGTAAATGCACAAACAGTAATTTCTCCGCATTGCAAGGTGCAATTCTGAAATTTTTTGCTTTTTCCTGCTCCTCTTAGCATGATAAAGAAGATTCAAAGAGAGTGAGATGCCAGCTCCTTTCATTCAGTCAGTAGCTTCAATCATTTCTGGACGTTTTTCAATGGCAAAAATCAATGAATATTGTAAATGCACAAACAGTAATTTCTCCGCATTGCAAGGTGCAATTCTGAAATTTTTTGCTTTTTCCTGCTCCTCTTAGCATGATAAAGAAGATTCAAAGAGAGTGAGATGCCAGCTCCTTTCATTCAGTCAGTAGCTTCAATCATTTCTGGACGTTTTTCAATGGCAAAAATCAATGAATATTGTAAATGCACAAAGAGTAATTTCTCCGCATTGCAAGGTGCAATTCTGAAATTTTTTGCTTTTTCCTGCTCCTCTTAGCATGATAAAGAAGATTCAAAGAGAGTGAGATGCCAGCTCCTTTCATTCAGTCAGTAGCTTCAAACATTTCTGGTATATGAATAACATGATGTTTTTCAATGGCAAAAATCAATGAATATTGTAAATGCACAAACAGTAATTTCTCCGCATTGCAAGGTGCAATTCTGAAATTTTTTGCTTTTTCTTGCTCTTCTTAGCATGATAAAGAAGATTCAAAGAGAGTGAGATGCCAGCTCCTTTCATTCAGTCAGTAGCTTCAATCATTTCTGGTATATGAATAACATGATGTTTTTCAATGGCAAAAATCAATGAATATTGTAAATGCACAAACAGTAATTTCTCCGCATTGCAAGGTGCAATTCTGAAATTTTTTGCTTTTTCCTGCTCCTCTAAGCATGATAAAGAAGATTCAAAGAGAGTGAGATGCCAGCTCCTTTCATTCAGTCAGTAGCTTCAATCATTTCTGGACGTTTTTCAATGGCAAAAATCAATGAATATTGTAAATGCACAAACAGTAATTTCTCCGCATTGCAAGGTGCAATTCTGAAATTTTTTGCTTTTTCCTGCTCCTCTTAGCATGATAAAGAAGATTGAAAGAGAGTGAGATGCCAGCTCCTTTCATTCAGTCAGTAGCTTCAATCATTTCTGGTATATGAATAACATGATGTTTTTCAATGGCAAAAATCAATGAATATTGTAAATGCACAAACAGTAATTTCTCCGCATTGCAAGGTGCAATTCTGAAATTTTTTGCTTTTTCCTGCTCCTCTAAGCATGATAAAGAAGATTCAAAGAGAGTGAGATGCCAGCTCCTTTCATTCAGTCAGTAGCTTCAATCATTTCTGGACGTTTTTCAATGGCAAAAATCAATGAATATTGTAAATGCACAAACAGTAATTTCTCCGCATTGCAAGGTGCAATTCTGAAATTTTTTGCTTTTTCCTGCTCCTCTTAGCATGATAAAGAAGATTCAAAGAGAGTGAGATGCCAGCTCCTTTCATTCAGTCAGTAGCTTCAATCATTTCTGGACGTTTTTCAATGGCAAAAATCAATGAATATTGTAAATGCACAAACAGTAATTTCTCCGCATTGCAAGGTGCAATTCTGAAATTTTTTGCTTTTTCCTGCTCCTCTTAGCATGATAAAGAAGATTCAAAGAGAGTGAGATGCCAGCTCCTTTCATTCAGTCAGTAGCTTCAATCATTTCTGGACGTTTTTCAATGGCAAAAATCAATGAATATTGTAAATGCACAAACTAATTTCTCCGCATTGCAAGGAGCAATTCTGAAATTTTTTGCTTTTTGCTGCTCCTCTTAGCATGATAAAGAAGATTCAAAGAGAGTGAGATGCCAGCTCCTTTCATTCAGTCAGTAGCTTCAATCATTTCTGGACGTTTTTCAATGGCAAAAATCAATGAATATTGTAAATGCACAAACAGTAATTTCTCCGCATTGCAAGGTGCAATTCTGAAATTTTTTGCTTTTTCCTGCTCCTCTTAGCATGATAAAGAAGATTCAAAGAGAGTGAGATGCCAGCTCCTTTCATTCAGTCAGTAGCTTCAATCATTTCTGGACGTTTTTCAATGGCAAAAATCAATGAATATTGTAAATGCACAAACAGTAATTTCTCCGCATTGCAAGGTGCAATTCTGAAATTTTTTGCTTTTTCCTGCTCCTCTTAGCATGATAAAGAAGATTCAAAGAGAGTGAGATGCCAGCTCCTTTCATTCAGTCAGTAGCTTCAATCATTTCTGGACGTTTTTCAATGGCAAAAATCAATGAATATTGTAAATGCACAAAGAGTAATTTCTCCGCATTGCAAGGTGCAATTCTGAAATTTTTTGCTTTTTCCTGCTCCTCTTAGCATGATAAAGAAGATTCAAAGAGAGTGAGATGCCAGCTCCTTTCATTCAGTCAGTAGCTTCAAACATTTCTGGTATATGAATAACATGATGTTTTTCAATGGCAAAAATCAATGAATATTGTAAATGCACAAACAGTAATTTCTCCGCATTGCAAGGTGCAATTCTGAAATTTTTTGCTTTTTCTTGCTCTTCTTAGCATGATAAAGAAGATTCAAAGAGAGTGAGATGCCAGCTCCTTTCATTCAGTCAGTAGCTTCAATCATTTCTGGTATATGAATAACATGATGTTTTTCAATGGCAAAAATCAATGAATATTGTAAATGCACAAACAGTAATTTCTCCGCATTGCAAGGTGCAATTCTGAAATTTTTTGCTTTTTCCTGCTCCTCTAAGCATGATAAAGAAGATTCAAAGAGAGTGAGATGCCAGCTCCTTTCATTCAGTCAGTAGCTTCAATCATTTCTGGACGTTTTTCAATGGCAAAAATCAATGAATATTGTAAATGCACAAACAGTAATTTCTCCGCATTGCAAGGTGCAATTCTGAAATTTTTTGCTTTTTCCTGCTCCTCTTAGCATGATAAAGAAGATTGAAAGAGAGTGAGATGCCAGCTCCTTTCATTCAGTCAGTAGCTTCAATCATTTCTGGTATATGAATAACATGATGTTTTTCAATGGCAAAAATCAATGAATATTGTAAATGCACAAACAGTAATTTCTCCGCATTGCAAGGTGCAATTCTGAAATTTTTTGCTTTTTCCTGCTCCTCTAAGCATGATAAAGAAGATTCAAAGAGAGTGAGATGCCAGCTCCTTTCATTCAGTCAGTAGCTTCAATCATTTCTGGACGTTTTTCAATGGCAAAAATCAATGAATATTGTAAATGCACAAACAGTAATTTCTCCGCATTGCAAGGTGCAATTCTGAAATTTTTTGCTTTTTCCTGCTCCTCTTAGCATGATAAAGAAGATTCAAAGAGAGTGAGATGCCAGCTCCTTTCATTCAGTCAGTAGCTTCAATCATTTCTGGACGTTTTTCAATGGCAAAAATCAATGAATATTGTAAATGCACAAACAGTAATTTCTCCGCATTGCAAGGTGCAATTCTGAAATTTTTTGCTTTTTTCTGCTCCTCTTAGCATGATAAAGAAGATTCAAAGAGAGTGAGATGCCAGCTCCTTTCATTCAGTCAGTAGCTTCAAACATTTCTGGTATATGAATAACATGATGTTTTTCAATGGCAAAAATCAATGAATATTGTAAATGCACAAACAGTAATTTCTCCGCATTGCAAGGTGCAATTCTGAAATTTTTTGCTTTTTCCTGCTCCTCTTAGCATGATAAAGAAGATTCAAAGAGAGTGAGATGCCAGCTCCTTTCATTCAGTCAGTAGCTTCAATCATTTCTGGACGTTTTTCAATGGCAAAAATCAATGAATATTGTAAATGCACAAACAGTAATTTCTCCGCATTGCAAGGTGCAATTCTGAAATTTTTTGCTTTTTCCTGCTCCTCTTAGCAAGATAAACAAGATTCAAAGAGAGTGAGATGCCAGCTCCTTTCATTCAGTCAGTAGCTTCAATCATTTCTGGACGTTTTTCAATGGCAAAAATCAATGAATATTGTAAATGCACAAACAGTAATTTCTCCGCATTGCAAGGTGCAATTCTGAAATTTTTTGCTTTTTCCTGCTCCTCTTAGCATGATAAAGAAGATTCAAAGAGAGTGAGATGCCAGCTCCTTTCATTCAGTCAGTAGCTTCAATCATTTCTGGACGTTTTTCAATGGCAAAAATCAATGAATATTGTAAATGCACAAACTAATTTCTCCGCATTGCAAGGTGCAATTCTGAAATTTTTTGCTTTTTGCTGCTCCTCTTAGCATGATAAAGAAGATTCAAAGAGAGTGAGATGCCAGCTCCTTTCATTCAGTCAGTAGCTTCAATCATTTCTGGACGTTTTTCAATGGCAAAAATCAATGAATATTGTAAATGCACAAACAGTAATTTCTCCGTATTGCAAGGTGCAATTCTGAAATTTTTTGCTTTTTCCTGCTCCTCTTAGCATGATAAAGAAGATTCAAAGAGAGTGAGATGTCAGCTCCTTTCATTCAGTCAGTAGCTTCAATCATTTCTGGACGTTTTTCAATGGCAAAAATCAATGAATATTGTAAATGCACAAACAGTAATTTCTCCGCATTGCAAGGTGCAATTCTGAAATTTTTTGCTTTTTCCTGCTCCTCTTAGCATGATAAAGAAGATTCAAAGAGAGTGAGATGCCAGCTCCTTTCATTCAGTCAGTAGCTTCAATCATTTCTGGACGTTTTTCAATGGCAAAAATCAATGAATATTGTAAATGCACAAAGAGTAATTTCTCCGCATTGCAAGGTGCAATTCTGAAATTTTTTGCTTTTTCCTGCTCCTCTTAGCATGATAAAGAAGATTCAAAGAGAGTGAGATGCCAGCTCCTTTCATTCAGTCAGTAGCTTCAAACATTTCTGGTATATGAATAACATGATGTTTTTCAATGGCAAAAATCAATGAATATTGTAAATGCACAAACAGTAATTTCTCCGCATTGCAAGGTGCAATTCTGAATTTTTTTGCTTTTTCCTGATCCTCTAAGCATGATAAAGAAGATTCAAAGAGAGTGAGATGCCAGCTCCTTTCATTCAGTCAGTAGCTTCAATCATTTCTGGACGTTTTTCAATGGCAAAAATCAATGAATATTGTAAATGCACAAACAGTAATTTCTCCGCATTGCAAGGTGCAATTCTGAAATTTTTTGCTTTTTCCTGCTCCTCTTAGCATGATAAAGAAGATTCAAAGAGAGTGAGATGCCAGCTCCTTTCATTCAGTCAGTAGCTTCAATCATTTCTGGACGTTTTTCAATGGCAAAAATCAATGAATATTGTAAATGCACAAACAGTAATTTCTCCGCATTGCAAGGTGCAATTCTGAAATTTTTTGCTTTTTCCTGCACCTCTTAGCATGATAAAGAAGATTCAAAGAGAGTGAGATGCCAGCTCCTTTCATTCAGTCAGTAGCTTCAAACATTTCTGGTATATGAATAACATGATGTTTTTCAATGGCAAAAATCAATGAATATTGTAAATGCACAAACAGTAATTTCTCCACATTGAAAGGTGCAATTCTGAAATTTTTTGCTTTTTCCTGCTCCTCTTAGCATGATAAAGAAGATTCAAAGAGAGTGAGATGCCAGCTCCTTTCATTCAGTCAGTAGCTTCAATCATTTCTGGACGTTTTTCAATGGCAAAAATCAATGAATATTGTAAATGCACAAACAGTAATTTCTCCGCATTGCAAGGTGCAATTCTGAAATTTTTTGCTTTTTCCTGCTCCTCTTAGCAAGATAAACAAGATTCAAAGAGAGTGAGATGCCAGCTCCTTTCATTCAGTCAGTAGCTTCAATCATTTCTGGACGTTTTTCAATGGCAAAAATCAATGAATATTGTAAATGCACAAACAGTAATTTCTCCGCATTGCAAGGTGCAATTCTGAAATTTTTTGCTTTTTCCTGCTCCTCTTAGCATGATAAAGAAGATTCAAAGAGAGTGAGATGCCAGCTCCTTTCATTCAGTCAGTAGCTTCAATCATTTCTGGACGTTTTTCAATGGCAAAAATCAATGAATATTGTAAATGCACAAACTAATTTCTCCGCATTGCAAGGTGCAATTCTGAAATTTTTTCCTTTTTGCTGCTCCTCTTAGCATGATAAAGAAGATTCAAAGAGAGTGAGATGCCAGCTCCTTTCATTCAGTCAGTAGCTTCAATCATTTCTGGACGTTTTTCAATGGCAAAAATCAATGAATATTGTAAATACACAAACAGTAATTTCTCCGTATTGCAAGGTGCAATTCTGAAATTTTTTGCTTTTTCCTGCTCCTCTTAGCATGATAAAGAAGATTCAAAGAGAGTGAGATGCCAGCTCCTTTCATTCAGTCAGTAGCTTCAATCATTTCTGGACGTTTTTCAATGGCAAAAATCAATGAATATTGTAAATGCACAAACAGTAATTTCTCCGCATTGCAAGGTGCAATTCTGAAATTTTTTGCTTTTTCCTGCTCCTCTTAGCATGATAAAGAAGATTCAAAGAGAGTGAGATGCCAGCTCCTTTCATTCAGTCAGTAGCTTCAATCATTTCTGGACGTTTTTCAATGGCAAAAATCAATGAATATTGTAAATGCACAAAGAGTAATTTCTCCGCATTGCAAGGTGCAATTCTGAAATTTTTTGCTTTTTCCTGCTCCTCTTAGCATGATAAAGAAGATTCAAAGAGAGTGAGATGCCAGCTCCTTTCATTCAGTCAGTAGCTTCAAACATTTCTGGTATATGAATAACATGATGTTTTTCAATGGCAAAAATCAATGAATATTGTAAATGCACAAACAGTAATTTCTCCGCATTGCAAGGTGCAATTCTGAAATTTTTTGCTTTTTCCTGCTCTTCTTAGCATGATAAAGAAGATTCAAAGAGAGTGAGATGCCAGCTCCTTTCATTCAGTCAGTAGCTTCAATCATTTCTGGTATATGAATAACATGATGTTTTTCAATCGCAAAAATCAATGAATATTGTAAATGCACAAACAGTAATTTCTCCGCATTGCAAGGTGCAATTCTGAAATTTTTTGCTTTTTCCTGCTCCTCTAAGCATGATAAAGAAGATTCAAAGAGAGTGAGATGCCAGCTCCTTTCATTCAGTCAGTAGCTTCAATCATTTCTGGACGTTTTTCAATGGCAAAAATCAATGAATATTGTAAATGCACAAACAGTAATTTCTCCGCATTGCAAGGTGCAATTCTGAAATTTTTTGCTTTTTCCTGCTCCTCTTAGCATGATAAAGAAGATTCAAAGAGAGTGAGATGCCAGCTCCTTTCATTCAGTCAGTAGCTTCAATCATTTCTGGACGTTTTTCAATGGCAAAAATCAATGAATATTGTAAATGCACAAACAGTAATTTCTCCGCATTGCAAGGTGCAATTCTGAAATTTTTTGCTTTTTCCTGCACCTCTTAGCATGATAAAGAAGATTCAAAGAGAGTGAGATGCCAGCTCCTTTCATTCAGTCAGTAGCTTCAAACATTTCTGGTATATGAATAACATGATGTTTTTCAATGGCAAAAATCAATGAATATTGTAAATGCACAAACAGTAATTTCTCCGCATTGAAAGGTGCAATTCTGAAATTTTTTGCTTTTTCCTGCTCCTCTTAGCATGATAAAGAAGATTCAAAGAGAGTGAGATGCCAGCTCCTTTCATTCAGTCAGTAGCTTCAATCATTTCTGGATGTTTTTCAATGGCAAAAACCAATGAATATTGTAAATGCACAAACAGTAATTTCTCCGCATTGCAAGGTGCAATTCTGAAATTTTTTGCTTTTTCCTGCTCCTCTTAGCATGATAAAGAAGATTCAAAGAGAGTGAGATGCCAGCTCCTTTCATTCAGTCAGTAGCTTCAATCATTTCTGGACGTTTTTCAATGGCAAAAATCAATGAATATTGTAAATGCACAAACTAATTTCTCCGCATTGCAAGGAGCAATTCTGAAATTTTTTGCTTTTTGCTGCTCCTCTTAGCATGATAAAGAAGATTCAAAGAGAGTGAGATGCCAGCTCCTTTCATTCAGTCAGTAGCTTCAATCATTTCTGGACGTTTTTCAATGGCAAAAATCAATGAATATTGTAAATGCACAAACAGTAATTTCTCCGCATTGCAAGGTGCAATTCTGAAATTTTTTGCTTTTTCCTGCTCCTCTTAGCATGATAAAGAAGATTCAAAGAGAGTGAGATGCCAGCTCCTTTCATTCAGTCAGTAGCTTCAATCATTTCTGGACGTTTTTCAATGGCAAAAATCAATGAATATTGTAAATGCACAAACAGTAATTTCTCCGCATTGCAAGGTGCAATTCTGAAATTTTTTGCTTTTTCCTGCTCCTCTTAGCATGATAAAGAAGATTCAAAGAGAGTGAGATGCCAGCTCCTTTCATTCAGTCAGTAGCTTCAATCATTTCTGGACGTTTTTCAATGGCAAAAATCAATGAATATTGTAAATGCACAAAGAGTAATTTCTCCGCATTGCAAGGTGCAATTCTGAAATTTTTTGCTTTTTCCTGCTCCTCTTAGCATGATAAAGAAGATTCAAAGAGAGTGAGATGCCAGCTCCTTTCATTCAGTCAGTAGCTTCAAACATTTCTGGTATATGAATAACATGATGTTTTTCAATGGCAAAAATCAATGAATATTGTAAATGCACAAACAGTAATTTCTCCGCATTGCAAGGGGCAATTCTGAAATTTTTTGCTTTTTCTTGCTCTTCTTAGCATGATAAAGAAGATTCAAAGAGAGTGAGATGCCAGCTCCTTTCATTCAGTCAGTAGCTTCAATCATTTCTGGTATATGAATAACATGATGTTTTTCAATGGCAAAAATCAATGAATATTGTAAATGCACAAACAGTAATTTCTCCGCATTGCAAGGTGCAATTCTGAAATTTTTTGCTTTTTCCTGCTCCTCTAAGCATGATAAAGAAGATTCAAAGAGAGTGAGATGCCAGCTCCTTTCATTCAGTCAGTAGCTTCAATCATTTCTGGACATTTTTCAATGGCAAAAATCAATGAATATTGTAAATGCACAAACAGTAATTTTTCCGCATTGCAAGGTGCAATTCTGAAATTTTTTGCTTTTTCCTGCACCTCTTAGCATGATAAAGAAGATTCAAAGAGAGTGAGATGCCAGCTCCTTTCATTCAGTCAGTAGCTTCAAACATTTCTGGTATATGAATAACATGATGTTTTTCAATGGCAAAAATCAATGAATATTGTAAATGCACAAACAGTAATTTCTCCGCATTGAAAGGTGCAATTCTGAAATTTTTTGCTTTTTCCTGCTCCTCTTAGCATGATAAAGAAGATTCAAAGAGAGTGAGATGCCAGCTCCTTTCATTCAGTCAGTAGCTTCAATCATTTCTGGACGTTTTTCAATGGCAAAAACCAATGAATATTGTAAATGCACAAACAGTAATTTCTCCGCATTGCAAGGTGCAATTCTGAAATTTTTTGCTTTTTCCTGCTCCTCTTAGCATGATAAAGAAGATTCAAAGAGAGTGAGATGCCAGCTCCTTTCATTCAGTCAGTAGCTTCAATCATTTCTGGACGTTTTTCAATGGCAAAAATCAATGAATATTGTAAATGCACAAACAGTAATTTCTCCGCATTGCAAGGTGCAATTCTGAAATTTTTTGCTTTTTTCTGCTCCTCTTAGCATGATAAAGATGATTCAAAGAGAGAGAGATGCCAGCTCCTTTCATTCAGTCAGTAGCTTCAAACATTTCTGGTATATGAATAACATGATGTTTTTCAATGGCAAAAATCAATGAATATTGTAAATGCACAAACAGTAATTTCTCCGCATTGCAAGGTGCAATTCTGAAATTTTTTGCTTTTTCCTGCTCCTCTTAGCATGATAAAGAAGATTCAAAGAGAGTGAGATGCCAGCTCCTTTCATTCAGTCAGTAGCTTCAATCATTTCTGGACGTTTTTCAATGGCAAAAATCAATGAATATTGTAAATGCACAAACAGTAATTTCTCCGCATTGCAAGGTGCAATTCTGAAATTTTTTGCTTTTTCCTGCTCCTCTTAGCAAGATAAACAAGATTCAAAGAGAGTGAGATGCCAGCTCCTTTCATTCAGTCAGTAGCTTCAATCATTTCTGGACGTTTTTCAATGGCAAAAATCAATGAATATTGTAAATGCACAAACTAATTTCTCCGCATTGCAAGGTGCAATTCTGAAATTTTTTGCTTTTTCCTGCTCCTCTTAGCATGATAAAGAAGATTCAAAGAGAGTGAGATGCCAGCTCCTTTCATTCAGTCAGTAGCTTCAATCATTTCTGGACGTTTTTCAATGGCAAAAATCAATGAATATTGTAAATGCACAAACAGTAATTTCTCCGTATTGCAAGGTGCAATTCTGAAATTTTTTGCTTTTTCCTGCTCCTCTTAGCATGATAAAGAAGATTCAAAGAGAGTGAGATGCCAGCTCCTTTCATTCAGTCAGTAGCTTCAATCATTTCTGGACGTTTTTCAATGGCAAAAATCAATGAATATTGTAAATGCACAAACTAATTTCTCCGCATTGCAAGGTGCAATTCTGAAATTTTTTGCTTTTTGCTGCTCCTCTTAGCATGATAAAGAAGATTCAAAGAGAGTGAGATGCCAGCTCCTTTCATTCAGTCAGTAGCTTCAATCATTTCTGGACGTTTTTCAATGGCAAAAATCAATGAATATTGTAAATACACAAACAGTAATTTCTCCGTATTGCAAGGTGCAATTCTGAAATTTTTTGCTTTTTCCTGCTCCTCTTAGCATGATAAAGAAGATTCAAAGAGAGTGAGATGCCAGCTCCTTTCATTCAGTCAGTAGCTTCAATCATTTCTGGACGTTTTTCAATGGCAAAAATCAATGAATATTGTAAATGCACAAACAGTAATTTCTCCGCATTGCAAGGTGCAATTCTGAAATTTTTTGCTTTTTCCTGCTCCTCTTAGCATGATAAAGAAGATTCAAAGAGAGTGAGATGCCAGCTCCTTTCATTCAGTCAGTAGCTTCAATCATTTCTGGACGTTTTTCAATGGCAAAAATCAATGAATATTGTAAATGCACAAAGAGTAATTTCTCCGCATTGCAAGGTGCAATTCTGAAATTTTTTGCTTTTTCCTGCTCCTCTTAGCATGATAAAGAAGATTCAAAGAGAGTGAGATGCCAGCTCCTTTCATTCAGTCAGTAGCTTCAAACATTTCTGGTATATGAATAACATGATGTTTTTCAATGGCAAAAATCAATGAATATTGTAAATGCACAAACAGTAATTTCTCCGCATTGCAAGGTGCAATTCTGAAATTTTTTGCTTTTTCCTGCTCTTCTTAGCATGATAAAGAAGATTCAAAGAGAGTGAGATGCCAGCTCCTTTCATTCAGTCAGTAGCTTCAATCATTTCTGGTATATGAATAACATGATGTTTTTCAATGGCAAAAATCAATGAATATTGTAAATGCACAAACAGTAATTTCTCCGCATTGCAAGGTGCAATTCTGAAATTTTTTGCTTTTTCCTGCTCCTCTAAGCATGATAAAGAAGATTCAAAGAGAGTGAGATGCCAGCTCCTTTCATTCAGTCAGTAGCTTCAATCATTTCTGGACGTTTTTCAATGGCAAAAATCAATGAATATTGTAAATGCACAAACAGTAATTTCTCCGCATTGCAAGGTGCAATTCTGAAATTTTTTGCTTTTTCCTGCTCCTCTTAGCATGATAAAGAAGATTCAAAGAGAGTGAGATGCCAGCTCCTTTCATTCAGTCAGTAGCTTCAATCATTTCTGGACGTTTTTCAATGGCAAAAATCAATGAATATTGTAAATGCACAAACAGTAATTTCTCCGCATTGCAAGGTGCAATTCTGAAATTTTTTGCTTTTTCCTGCACCTCTTAGCATGATAAAGAAGATTCAAAGAGAGTGAGATGCCAGCTCCTTTCATTCAGTCAGTAGCTTCAAACATTTCTGGTATATGAATAACATGATGTTTTTCAATGGCAAAAATCAATGAATATTGTAAATGCACAAACAGTAATTTCTCCGCATTGAAAGGTGCAATTCTGAAATTTTTTGCTTTTTCCTGCTCCTCTTAGCATGATAAAGAAGATTCAAAGAGAGTGAGATGCCAGCTCCTTTCATTCAGTCAGTAGCTTCAATCATTTCTGGACGTTTTTCAATGGCAAAAACCAATGAATATTGTAAATGCACAAACAGTAATTTCTCCGCATTGCAAGGTGCAATTCTGAAATTTTTTGCTTTTTCCTGCTCCTCTTAGCATGATAAAGAAGATTCAAAGAGAGTGAGATGCCAGCTCCTTTCATTCAGTCAGTAGCTTCAATCATTTCTGGACGTTTTTCAATGGCAAAAATCAATGAATATTGTAAATGCACAAACTAATTTCTCCGCATTGCAAGGTGCAATTCTGAAATTTTTTGCTTTTTGCTGCTCCTCTTAGCATGATAAAGAAGATTCAAAGAGAGTGAGATGCCAGCTCCTTTCATTCAGTCAGTAGCTTCAATCATTTCTGGACGTTTTTCAATGGCAAAAATCAATGAATATTGTAAATGCACAAACAGTAATTTCTCCGCATTGCAAGGTGCAATTCTGAAATTTTTTGCTTTTTCCTGCTCCTCTTAGCATGATAAAGAAGATTCAAAGAGAGTGAGATGCCAGCTCCTTTCATTCAGTCAGTAGCTTCAATCATTTCTGGACGTTTTTCAATGGCAAAAATCAATGAATATTGTAAATGCACAAACAGTAATTTCTCCGCATTGCAAGGTGCAATTCTGAAATTTTTTGCTTTTTCCTGCTCCTCTTAGCATGATAAAGAAGATTCAAAGAGAGTGAGATGCCAGCTCCTTTCATTCAGTCAGTAGCTTCAATCATTTCTGGACGTTTTTCAATGGCAAAAATCAATGAATATTGTAAATGCACAAAGAGTAATTTCTCCGCATTGCAAGGTGCAATTCTGAAATTTTTTGCTTTTTCCTGCTCCTCTTAGCATGATAAAGAAGATTCAAAGAGAGTGAGATGCCAGCTCCTTTCATTCAGTCAGTAGCTTCAAACATTTCTGGTATATGAATAACATGATGTTTTTCAATGGCAAAAATCAATGAATATTGTAAATGCACAAACAGTAATTTCTCCGCATTGCAAGGTGCAATTCTGAAATTTTTAGCTTTTTCTTGCTCTTCTTAGCATGATAAAGAAGATTCAAAGAGAGTGAGATGCCAGCTCCTTTCATTCAGTCAGTAGCTTCAATCATTTCTGGTATATGAATAACATGATGTTTTTCAATGGCAAAAATCAATGAATATTGTAAATGCACAAACAGTAATTTCTCCGCATTGCAAGGTGCAATTCTGAAATTTTTTGCTTTTTCCTGCTCCTCTAAGCATGATAAAGAAGATTCAAAGAGAGTGAGATGCCAGCTCCTTTCATTCAGTCAGTAGCTTCAATCATTTCTGGACATTTTTCAATGGCAAAAATCAATGAATATTGTAAATGCACAAACAGTAATTTCTCCGCATTGCAAGGTGCAATTCTGAAATTTTTTGCTTTTTCCTGCACCTCTTAGCATGATAAAGAAGATTCAAAGAGAGTGAGATGCCAGCTCCTTTCATTCAGTCAGTAGCTTCAAACATTTCTGGTATATGAATAACATGATGTTTTTCAATGGCAAAAATCAATGAATATTGTAAATGCACAAACAGTAATTTCTCCGCATTGAAAGGTGCAATTCTGAAATTTTTTGCTTTTTCCTGCTCCTCTTAGCATGATAAAGAAGATTCAAAGAGAGTGAGATGCCAGCTCCTTTCATTCAGTCAGTAGCTTCAATCATTTCTGGACGTTTTTCAATGGCAAAAACCAATGAATATTGTAAATGCACAAACAGTAATTTCTCCGCATTGCAAGGTGCAATTCTGAAATTTTTTGCTTTTTCCTGCTCCTCTTAGCATGATAAAGAAGATTCAAAGAGAGTGAGATGCCAGCTCCTTTCATTCAGTCAGTAGCTTCAATCATTTCTGGACGTTTTTCAATGGCAAAAATCAATGAATATTGTAAATGCACAAACAGTAATTTCTCCGCATTGCAAGGTGCAATTCTGAAATTTTTTGCTTTTTTCTGCTCCTCTTAGCATGATAAAGATGATTCAAAGAGAGAGAGATGCCAGCTCCTTTCATTCAGTCAGTAGCTTCAAACATTTCTGGTATATGAATAACATGATGTTTTTCAATGGCAAAAATCAATGAATATTGTAAATGCACAAACAGTAATTTCTCCGCATTGCAAGGTGCAATTCTGAAATTTTTTGCTTTTTCCTGCTCCTCTTAGCATGATAAAGAAGATTCAAAGAGAGTGAGATGCCAGCTCCTTTCATTCAGTCAGTAGCTTCAATCATTTCTGGACGTTTTTCAATGGCAAAAATCAATGAATATTGTAAATGCACAAACAGTAATTTCTCCGCATTGCAAGGTGCAATTCTGAAATTTTTTGCTTTTTCCTGCTCTTCTTAGCATGATAAAGAAGATTCAAAGAGAGTGAGATGCCAGCTCCTTTCATTCAGTCAGTAGCTTCAATCATTTCTGGTATATGAATAACATGATGTTTTTCAATGGCAAAAATCAATGAATATTGTAAATGCACAAACAGTAATTTCTCCGCATTGCAAGGTGCAATTCTGAAATTTTTTGCTTTTTCCTGCTCCTCTAAGCATGATAAAGAAGATTCAAAGAGAGTGAGATGCCAGCTCCTTTCATTCAGTCAGTAGCTTCAATCATTTCTGGACGTTTTTCAATGGCAAAAATCAATGAATATTGTAAATGCACAAACAGTAATTTCTCCGCATTGCAAGGTGCAATTCTGAAATTTTTTGCTTTTTCCTGCTCCTCTTAGCATGATAAAGAAGATTCAAAGAGAGTGAGATGCCAGCTCCTTTCATTCAGTCAGTAGCTTCAATCATTTCTGGACGTTTTTCAATGGCAAAAATCAATGAATATTGTAAATGCACAAACAGTAATTTCTCCACATTGCAAGGTGCAATTCTGAAATTTTTTGCTTTTTCCTGCACCTCTTAGCATGATAAAGAAGATTCAAAGAGAGTGAGATGCCAGCTCCTTTCATTCAGTCAGTAGCTTCAAACATTTCTGGTATATGAATAACATGATGTTTTTCAATGGCAAAAATCAATGAATATTGTAAATGCACAAACAGTAATTTCTCCGCATTGAAAGGTGCAATTCTGAAATTTTTTGCTTTTTCCTGCTCCTCTTAGCATGATAAAGAAGATTCAAAGAGAGTGAGATGCCAGCTCCTTTCATTCAGTCAGTAGCTTCAATCATTTCTGGACGTTTTTCAATGGCAAAAACCAATGAATATTGTAAATGCACAAACAGTAATTTCTCCGCATTGCAAGGTGCAATTCTGAAATTTTTTGCTTTTTCCTGCTCCTCTTAGCATGATAAAGAAGATTCAAAGAGAGTGAGATGCCAGCTCCTTTCATTCAGTCAGTAGCTTCAATCATTTCTGGACGTTTTTCAATGGCAAAAATCAATGAATATTGTAAATGCACAAACTAATTTCTCCGCATTGCAAGGTGCAATTCTGAAATTTTTTGCTTTTTGCTGCTCCTCTTAGCATGATAAAGAAGATTCAAAGAGAGTGAGATGCCAGCTCCTTTCATTCAGTCAGTAGCTTCAATCATTTCTGGACGTTTTTCAATGGCAAAAATCAATGAATATTGTAAATGCACAAACAGTAATTTCTCCGCATTGCAAGGTGCAATTCTGAAATTTTTTGCTTTTTCCTGCTCCTCTTAGCATGATAAAGAAGATTCAAAGAGAGTGAGATGCCAGCTCCTTTCATTCAGTCAGTAGCTTCAATCATTTCTGGACGTTTTTCAATGGCAAAAATCAATGAATATTGTAAATGCACAAACAGTAATTTCTCCGCATTGCAAGGTGCAATTCTGAAATTTTTTGCTTTTTCCTGCTCCTCTTAGCATGATAAAGAAGATTCAAAGAGAGTGAGATGCCAGCTCCTTTCATTCAGTCAGTAGCTTCAATCATTTCTGGACGTTTTTCAATGGCAAAAATCAATGAATATTGTAAATGCACAAAGAGTAATTTCTCCGCATTGCAAGGTGCAATTCTGAAATTTTTTGCTTTTTCCTGCTCCTCTTAGCATGATAAAGAAGATTCAAAGAGAGTGAGATGCCAGCTCCTTTCATTCAGTCAGTAGCTTCAAACATTTCTGGTATATGAATAACATGATGTTTTTCAATGGCAAAAATCAATGAATATTGTAAATGCACAAACAGTAATTTCTCCGCATTGCAAGGTGCAATTCTGAAATTTTTTGCTTTTTCTTGCTCTTCTTAGCATGATAAAGAAGATTCAAAGAGAGTGAGATGCCAGCTCCTTTCATTCAGTCAGTAGCTTCAATCATTTCTGGTATATGAATAACATGATGTTTTTCAATGGCAAAAATCAATGAATATTGTAAATGCACAAACAGTAATTTCTCCGCATTGCAAGGTGCAATTCTGAAATTTTTTGCTTTTTCCTGCTCCTCTAAGCATGATAAAGAAGATTCAAAGAGAGTGAGATGCCAGCTCCTTTCATTCAGTCAGTAGCTTCAATCATTTCTGGACATTTTTCAATGGCAAAAATCAATGAATATTGTAAATGCACAAACAGTAATTTCTCCGCATTGCAAGGTGCAATTCTGAAATTTTTTGCTTTTTCCTGCACCTCTTAGCATGATAAAGAAGATTCAAAGAGAGTGAGATGCCAGCTCCTTTCATTCAGTCAGTAGCTTCAAACATTTCTGGTATATGAATAACATGATGTTTTTCAATGGCAAAAATCAATGAATATTGTAAATGCACAAACAGTAATTTCTCCGCATTGAAAGGTGCAATTCTGAAATTTTTTGCTTTTTCCTGCTCCTCTTAGCATGATAAAGAAGATTCAAAGAGAGTGAGATGCCAGCTCCTTTCATTCAGTCAGTAGCTTCAATCATTTCTGGACGTTTTTCAATGGCAAAAACCAATGAATATTGTAAATGCACAAACAGTAATTTCTCCGCATTGCAAGGTGCAATTCTGAAATTTTTTGCTTTTTCCTGCTCCTCTTAGCATGATAAAGAAGATTCAAAGAGAGTGAGATGCCAGCTCCTTTCATTCAGTCAGTAGCTTCAATCATTTCTGGACGTTTTTCAATGGCAAAAATCAATGAATATTGTAAATGCACAAACAGTAATTTCTCCGCATTGCAAGGTGCAATTCTGAAATTTTTTGCTTTTTTCTGCTCCTCTTAGCATGATAAAGATGATTCAAAGAGAGAGAGATGCCAGCTCCTTTCATTCAGTCAGTAGCTTCAAACATTTCTGGTATATGAATAACATGATGTTTTTCAATGGCAAAAATCAATGAATATTGTAAATGCACAAACAGTAATTTCTCCGCATTGCAAGGTGCAATTCTGAAATTTTTTGCTTTTTCCTGCTCCTCTTAGCATGATAAAGAAGATTCAAAGAGAGTGAGATGCCAGCTCCTTTCATTCAGTCAGTAGCTTCAATCATTTCTGGACGTTTTTCAATGGCAAAAATCAATGAATATTGTAAATGCACAAACAGTAATTTCTCCGCATTGCAAGGTGCAATTCTGAAATTTTTTGCTTTTTCCTGCTCCTCTTAGCAAGATAAACAAGATTCAAAGAGAGTGAGATGCCAGCTCCTTTCATTCAGTCAGTAGCTTCAATCATTTCTGGACGTTTTTCAATGGCAAAAATCAATGGATATTGTAAATGCACAAACTAATTTCTCCGCATTGCAAGGTGCAATTCTGAAATTTTTTGCTTTTTCCTGCTCCTCTTAGCATGATAAAGAAGATTCAAAGAGAGTGAGATGCCAGCTCCTTTCATTCAGTCAGTAGCTTCAATCATTTCTGGACGTTTTTCAATGGCAAAAATCAATGAATATTGTAAATGCACAAACAGTAATTTCTCCGTATTGCAAGGTGCAATTCTGAAATTTTTTGCTTTTTCCTGCTCCTCTTAGCATGATAAAGAAGATTCAAAGAGAGTGAGATGCCAGCTCCTTTCATTCAGTCAGTAGCTTCAATCATTTCTGGACGTTTTTCAATGGCAAAAATCAATGAATATTGTAAATGCAAAAACAGTAATTTCTCCGCATTGCAAGGTGCAATTCTGAAATTTTTTGCTTTTTCCTGCTCCTCTTAGCATGATAAACAAGATTCAAAGAGAGTGAGATGCCAGCTCCTTTCATTCAGTCAGTAGCTTCAATCATTTCTGGACGTTTTTCAATGGCAAAAATCAATGAATATTGTAAATGCACAAACAGTAATTTCTCCGCATTGCAAGGTGCAATTCTGAAATTTTTTGCTTTTTCCTGCTCCTCTTAGCATGATAAAGAAGATTCAAAGAGAGTGAGATGCCAGCTCCTTTCATTCAGTCAGTAGCTTCAAACATTTCTGGTATATGAATAACATGATGTTTTTCAATGGCAAAAATCAATGAATATTGTAAATGCACAAACAGTAATTTCTCCGCATTGCAAGGTGCAATTCTGAAATTTTTTGCTTTTTCCTGCTCTTCTTAGCATGATAAAGAAGATTCAAAGAGAGTGAGATGCCAGCTCCTTTCATTCAGTCAGTAGCTTCAATCATTTCTGGTATATGAATAACATGATGTTTTTCAATGGCAAAAATCAATGAATATTGTAAATGCACAAACAGTAATTTCTCCGCATTGCAAGGTGCAATTCTGAAATTTTTTGCTTTTTCCTGCTCCTCTAAGCATGATAAAGAAGATTCAAAGAGAGTGAGATGCCAGCTCCTTTCATTCAGTCAGTAGCTTCAATCATTTCTGGACGTTTTTCAATGGCAAAAATCAATGAATATTGTAAATGCACAAACAGTAATTTCTCCGCATTGCAAGGTGCAATTCTGAAATTTTTTGCTTTTTCCTGCTCCTCTTAGCATGATAAAGAAGATTCAAAGAGAGTGAGATGCCAGCTCCTTTCATTCAGTCAGTAGCTTCAATCATTTCTGGTAGTTTTTCAATGGCAAAAATCAATGAATATTGTAAATGCACAAACAGTAATTTCTCCGCATTGCAAGGTGCAATTCTGAAATTTTTTGCTTTTTCCTGCACCTCTTAGCATGATAAAGAAGATTCAAAGAGAGTGAGATGCCAGCTCCTTTCATTCAGTCAGTAGCTTCAAACATTTCTGGTATATGAATAACATGATGTTTTTCAATGGCAAAAATCAATGAATATTGTAAATGCACAAACAGTAATTTCTCCGCATTGAAAGGTGCAATTCTGAAATTTTTTGCTTTTTCCTGCTCCTCTTAGCATGATAAAGAAGATTCAAAGAGAGTGAGATGCCAGCTCCTTTCATTCAGTCAGTAGCTTCAATCATTTCTGGACGTTTTTCAATGGCAAAAACCAATGAATATTGTAAATGCACAAACAGTAATTTCTCCGCATTGCAAGGTGCAATTCTGAAATTTTTTGCTTTTTCCTGCTCCTCTTAGCATGATAAAGAAGATTCAAAGAGAGTGAGATGCCAGCTCCTTTCATTCAGTCAGTAGCTTCAATCATTTCTGGACGTTTTTCAATGGCAAAAATCAATGAATATTGTAAATGCACAAACAGTAATTTCTCCGCATTGCAAGGTGCAATTCTGAAATTTTTTGCTTTTTTCTGCTCCTCTTAGCATGATAAAGAAGATTCAAAGAGAGTGAGATGCCAGCTCCTTTCATTCAGTCAGTAGCTTCAAACATTTCTGGTATATGAATAACATGATGTTTTTCAATGGCAAAAATCAATGAATATTGTAAATGCACAAACAGTAATTTCTCCGCATTGCAAGGTGCAATTCTGAAATTTTTTGCTTTTTCCTGCTCCTCTTAGCATGATAAAGAAGATTCAGAGAGTGAGATGCCAGCTCCTTTCATTCAGTCAGTAGCTTCAATCATTTCTGAACGTTTTTCAATGGCAAAAATCAATGTATATTGTAAATGCACAAACAGCAATTTCTCCGCATTGCAAGGTGCAATTCTGAAATTTTTTGCTTTTTCCTGCTCCTCTTAGCATGATAAAGAAGATTCAAAGAGAGTGAGATGCCAGCTCCTTTCATTCAGTCAGTAGCTTCAATCATTTCTGGACGTTTTTCAATGGCAAAAATCAATGAATATTGTAAATGCACAAACAGTAATTTCTCCGCATTGCAAGGTGCAATTCTGAAATTTTTTGCTTTTTCCTGCTCCTCTTAGCATGATAAAGAAGATTCAAAGAGAGTGAGATTCCAGCTCCTTTCATTCAGTCAGTAGCTTCAAACATTTCTGGTATATGAATAACATGATGTTTTTCAATGGCAAAAATCAATGAATATTGTAAATGCACAAACAGTAATTTCTCCGCATTGCAAGGTGCAATTCTGAAATTTTTTGCTTTTTCCTGCTCCTCTTAGCATGATAAAGAAGATTCAAAGAGAGTGAGATGCCAGCTCCTTTCATTCAGTCAGTAGCTTCAATTATTTCTGGGCATTTTTCAATGGCAAAAACCAATGAATATTGTAAATGCACAAACAGTAATTTCTCCGCATTGCAAGGTGCAATTCTGAAATTTTTTGCTTTTTCCTGCTCCTCTTAGCATGATAAAGAAGATTCAAAGAGAGTGAGATGCCAGCTCCTTTCATTCAGTCAGTAGCTTCAAACATTTCTGGTATATGAATAACATGATGTTTTTCAATGGCAAAAATCAATGAATATTGTAAATGCACAAACAGTAATTTCTCCGCATTGCAAGGTGCAATTCTGAAATTTTTTGCTTTTTCCTGCTCCTCTTAGCATGATAAAGAAGATTCAAAGAGAGTGAGATGCCAGCTCCTTTCATTCAGTCAGTAGCTTCAATCATTTCTGGACGTTTTTCAATGGCAAAAATCAATGAATATTGTAAATGCACAAACAGTAATTTCTCCGCATTGCAAGGTGCAATTCTGAAATTTTTTGCTTTTTCCTGCTCCTCTTAGCATGATAAACAAGATTCAAAGAGAGTGAGATGCCAGCTCCTTTCATTCAGTCAGTAGCTTCAAACATTTCTGGTATATGAATAACATGATGTTTTTCAATGGCAAAAATCAATGAATATTGTAAATGCACAAACAGTAATTTCTCCGCATTGCAAGGTGCAATTCTGAAATTTTTTGCTTTTTCCTGCTCCTCTAAGCATGATAAAGAAGATTCAAAGAGAGTGAGATGCCAGCTCCTTTCATTCAGTCAGTAGCTTCAATCATTTCTGGACGTTTTTCAATGGCAAAAATCAATGAATATTGTAAATGCACAAACAGTAATTTCTCCGCATTGCAAGGTGCAATTCTGAAATTTTTTGCTTTTTCCTGCTCCTCTTAGCATGATAAAGAAGATTCAAAGAGAGTGAGATGCCAGCTCCTTTCATTCAGTCAGTAGCTTCAAACATTTCTGGTATATGAATAACATGATGTTTTTCAATGGCAAAAATCAATGAATATTGTAAATGCACAAACAGTAATTTCTCCGCATTGAAAGGTGCAATTCTGAAATTTTTTGCTTTTTCCTGCTCCTCTTAGCATGATAAAGAAGATTCAAAGAGAGTGAGATGCCAGCTCCTTTCATTCAGTCAGTAGCTTCAATCATTTCTGGACGTTTTTCAATGGCAAAAATCAATGAATATTGTAAATGCACAGAGTAATTTCTCCGCATTGCAAGGTGCAATTCTGAAATTTTTTGCTTTTTCCTGCTCCTCTTAGCATGATAAAGAAGATTCAAAGAGAGTGAGATGCCAGCTCCTTTCATTCAGTCAGTAGCTTCAAACATTTCTGGTATATGAATAACATGATGTTTTTCAATGGCAAAAATCAATGAATATTGTAAATGCACAAACAGTAATTTCTCCGCATTGCAAGGTGCAATTCTGAAATTTTTTGCTTTTTCCTGCTCTTCTTAGCATGATAAAGAAGATTCAAAGAGAGTGAGATGCCAGCTCCTTTCATTCAGTCAGTAGCTTCAATCATTTCTGGTATATGAATAACATGATGTTTTTCAATGGCAAAAATCAATGAATATTGTAAATGCACAAACAGTAATTTCTCCGCATTGCAAGGTGCAATTCTGAAATTTTTTGCTTTTTCCTGCTCCTCTAAGCATGATAAAGAAGATTCAAAGAGAGTGAGATGCCAGCTCCTTTCATTCAGTCAGTAGCTTCAATCATTTCTGGACGTTTTTCAATGGCAAAAATCAATGAATATTGTAAATGCACAAACAGTAATTTCTCCGCATTGCAAGGTGCAATTCTGAAATTTTTTGCTTTTTCCTGCTCCTCTTAGCATGATAAAGAAGATTCAAAGAGAGTGAGATGCCAGCTCCTTTCATTCAGTCAGTAGCTTCAATCATTTCTGGACGTTTTTCAATGGCAAAAATCAATGAATATTGTAAATGCACAAACAGTAATTTCTCCGCATCAAGGTGCAATTCTGAAATTTTTTGCTTTTTCCTGCACCTCTTAGCATGATAAAGAAGATTCAAAGAGAGTGAGATGCCAGCTCCTTTCATTCAGTCAGTAGCTTCAAACATTTCTGGTATATGAATAACATGATGTTTTTCAATGGCAAAAATCAATGAATATTGTAAATGCACAAACAGTAATTTCTCCGCATTGAAAGGTGCAATTCTGAAATTTTTTGCTTTTTCCTGCTCCTCTTAGCATGATAAAGAAGATTCAAAGAGAGTGAGATGCCAGCTCCTTTCATTCAGTCAGTAGCTTCAATCATTTCTGGACGTTTTTCAATGGCAAAAACCAATGAATATTGTAAATGCACAAACAGTAATTTCTCCGCATTGCAAGGTGCAATTCTGAAATTTTTTGCTTTTTCCTGCTCCTCTTAGCATGATAAAGAAGATTCAAAGAGAGTGAGATGCCAGCTCCTTTCATTCAGTCAGTAGCTTCAATCATTTCTGGACGTTTTTCAATGGCAAAAATCAATGAATATTGTAAATGCACAAACAGTAATTTCTCCGCATTGCAAGGTGCAATTCTGAAATTTTTTGCTTTTTTCTGCTCCTCTTAGCAGATAAAGAAGATTCAAAGAGAGTGAGATGCCAGCTCCTTTCATTCAGTCAGTAGCTTCAAACATTTCTGGTATATGAATAACATGATGTTTTTCAATGGCAAAAATCAATGAATATTGTAAATGCACAAACAGTAATTTCTCCGCATTGCAAGGTGCAATTCTGAAATTTTTTGCTTTTTCCTGCTCCTCTTAGCATGATAAAGAAGATTCAAAGAGAGTGAGATGCCAGCTCCTTTCATTCAGTCAGTAGCTTCAATCATTTCTGGACGTTTTTCAATGGCAAAAATCTATGAATATTGTAAATGCACAAACAGTAATTTCTCCGCATTGCAAGGTGCAATTCTGAAATTTTTTGCTTTTTCCTGCTCCTCTTAGCAAGATAAACAAGATTCAAAGAGAGTGAGATGCCAGCTCCTTTCATTCAGTCAGTAGCTTCAATCATTTCTGGACGTTTTTCAATGGCAAAAATCAATGAATATTGTAAATGCACAAACAGTAATTTCTCCGCATTGCAAGGTGCAATTCTGAAATTTTTTGCTTTTTCCTGCTCCTCTTAGCATGATAAAGAAGATTCAAAGAGAGTGAGATGCCAGCTCCTTTCATTCAGTCAGTAGCTTCAATCATTTCTGGACGTTTTTCAATGGCAAAAATCAATGAATATTGTAAATGCACAAACTAATTTCTCCGCATTGCAAGGTGCAATTCTGAAATTTTTTGCTTTTTGCTGCTCCTCTTAGCATGATAAAGAAGATTCAAAGAGAGTGAGATGCCAGCTCCTTTCATTCAGTCAGTAGCTTCAAACATTTCTGGTATATGAATAACATGATGTTTTTCAATGGCAAAAATCAATGAATATTGTAAATGCACAAACAGTAATTTCTCCGCATTGCAAGGTGCAATTCTGAAATTTTTTGCTTTTTCCTGCTCCTCTTAGCATGATAAAGAAGATTCAAAGAGAGTGAGATGCCAGCTCCTTTCATTCAGTCAGTAGCTTCAATCATTTCTGGACGTTTTTCAATGGCAAAAATCATTGAATATTGTAAATGCACAAACAGTAATTTCTCCGCATTGCAAGGTGCAATTCTGAAATTTTTTGCTTTTTCCTGCTCCTCTTAGCATGATAAAGAAGATTCAAAGAGAGTGAGATGCCAGCTCCTTTCATTCAGTCAGTAGCTTCAATCATTTCTGGTATATGAATAACATGATGTTTTTCAATGGCAAAAATCAATGAATATTGTAAATGCACAAACAGTAATTTCTCCGCATTGCAAGGTGCAATTCTGAAATTTTTTGCTTTTTCCTGCTCCTCTTAGCATGATAAAGAAGATTCAAAGAGAGTGAGATGCCAGCTCCTTTCATTCAGTCAGTAGCTTCAATCATTTCTGGACGTTTTTCAATGGCAAAAATCAATGAATATTGTAAATGCACAAACAGTAATTTCTCCGCATTGCAAGGTGCAATTCTGAAATTTTTTGCTTTTTCCTGCTCCTCTTAGCATGATAAACAAGATTCAAAGAGAGTGAGATGCCAGCTCCTTTCATTCAGTCAGTAGCTTCAATCATTTCTGGACGTTTTTCAATGGCAAAAATCAATGAATATTGTAAATGCACAAACAGTAATTTCTCCGCATTGCAAGGTGCAATTCTGAAATTTTTTGCTTTTTCCTGCTCCTCTTAGCATGATAAAGAAGATTCAAAGAGAGTGAGATGCCAGCTCCTTTCATTCAGTCAGTAGCTTCAAACATTTCTGGTATATGAATAACATGATGTTTTTCAATGGCAAAAATCAATGAATATTGTAAATGCACAAACAGTAATTTCTCCACATTGCAAGGTGCAATTCTGAAATTTTTTGCTTTTTCCTGCTCCTTTTAGCATGATAAAGAAGATTCAAAGAGAGTGAGATGCCAGCTCCTTTCATTCAGTCAGTAGCTTCAATCATTTCTGGACAATTTTCAATGGCAAAAATCAATGAATATTGTAAATGCACAAACAGTAATTTCTCCGCATTGCAAGGTGCAATTCTGAAATTTTTTGCTTTTTCCTGCTCCTCTTAGCATGATAAAGAAGATTCAAAGAGAGTGAGATGCCAGCTCCTTTCATTCAGTCAGTAGCTTCAATCATTTCTGGACGTTTTTCAATGGCAAAAATCAATGAATATTGTAAATGCACAAACAGTAATTTCTCCGCATTGCAAGGTGCAATTCTGAAATTTTTTGCTTTTTCCTGCTCCTCTTAGCATGATAAAGAAGATTCAAAGAGAGTGAGATGCCAGCTCCTTTCATTCAGTCAGTAGCTTCAATCATTTCTGGACGTTTTTCAATGGCAAAAATCTATGAATATTGTAAATGCACAAACAGTAATTTCTCCGCATTGCAAGGTGCAATTCTGAAATTTTTTGCTTTTTCCTGCTCCTCTTAGCAAGATAAACAAGATTCAAAGAGAGTGAGATGCCAGCTCCTTTCATTCAGTCAGTAGCTTCAATCATTTCTGGACGTTTTTCAATGGCAAAAATCAATGAATATTGTAAATGCACAAACAGTAATTTCTCCGCATTGCAAGGTGCAATTCTGAAATTTTTTGCTTTTTCCTGCTCCTCTTAGCATGATAAAGAAGATTCAAAGAGAGTGAGATGCCAGCTCCTTTCATTCAGTCAGTAGCTTCAAACATTTCTGGTATATGAATAACATGATGTTTTTCAATGGCAAAAATCAATGAATATTGTAAATGCACAAACAGTAATTTCTCCGCATTGCAAGGTGCAATTCTGAAATTTTTTGCTTTTTCCTGCTCCTCTTAGCATGATAAAGAAGATTCAAAGAGAGTGAGATGCCAGCTCCTTTCATTCAGTCAGTAGCTTCAATCATTTCTGGACGTTTTTCAATGGCAAAAATCTATGAATATTGTAAATGCACAAACAGTAATTTCTCCGCATTGCAAGGTGCAATTCTGAAATTTTTTGCTTTTTCCTGCTCCTCTTAGCAAGATAAACAAGATTCAAAGAGAGTGAGATGCCAGCTCCTTTCATTCAGTCAGTAGCTTCAATCATTTCTGGACGTTTTTCAATGGCAAAAATCAATGAATATTGTAAATGCACAAACAGTAATTTCTCCGCATTGCAAGGTGCAATTCTGAAATTTTTTGCTTTTTCCTGCTCCTCTTAGCATGATAAAGAAGATTCAAAGAGAGTGAGATGCCAGCTCCTTTCATTCAGTCAGTAGCTTCAATCATTTCTGGACGTTTTTCAATGGCAAAAATCAATGAATATTGTAAATGCACAAACTAATTTCTCCGCATTGCAAGGTGCAATTCTGAAATTTTTTGCTTTTTGCTGCTCCTCTTAGCATGATAAAGAAGATTCAAAGAGAGTGAGATGCCAGCTCCTTTCATTCAGTCAGTAGCTTCAAACATTTCTGGTATATGAATAACATGATGTTTTTCAATGGCAAAAATCAATGAATATTGTAAATGCACAAACAGTAATTTCTCCGCATTGCAAGGTGCAATTCTGAAATTTTTTGCTTTTTCCTGCTCCTCTTAGCATGATAAAGAAGATTCAAAGAGAGTGAGATGCCAGCTCCTTTCATTCAGTCAGTAGCTTCAATCATTTCTGGACGTTTTTCAATGGCAAAAATCATTGAATATTGTAAATGCACAAACAGTAATTTCTCCGCATTGCAAGGTGCAATTCTGAAATTTTTTGCTTTTTCCTGCTCCTCTTAGCATGATAAAGAAGATTCAAAGAGAGTGAGATGCCAGCTCCTTTCATTCAGTCAGTAGCTTCAATCATTTCTGGTATATGAATAACATGATGTTTTTCAATGGCAAAAATCAATGAATATTGTAAATGCACAAACAGTAATTTCTCCGCATTGCAAGGTGCAATTCTGAAATTTTTTGCTTTTTCCTGCTCCTCTTAGCATGATAAAGAAGATTCAAAGAGAGTGAGATGCCAGCTCCTTTCATTCAGTCAGTAGCTTCAATCATTTCTGGACGTTTTTCAATGGCAAAAATCAATGAATATTGTAAATGCACAAACAGTAATTTCTCCGCATTGCAAGGTGCAATTCTGAAATTTTTTGCTTTTTCCTGCTCCTCTTAGCATGATAAAGAAGATTCAAAGAGAGTGAGATGCCAGCTCCTTTCATTCAGTCAGTAGCTTCAAACATTTCTGGTATATGAATAACATGATGTTTTTCAATGGCAAAAATCAATGAATATTGTAAATGCACAAACAGTAATTTCTCCGCATTGAAAGGTGCAATTCTGAAATTTTTTGCTTTTTCCTGCTCCTCTTAGCATGATAAAGAAGATTCAAAGAGAGTGAGATGCCAGCTCCTTTCATTCAGTCAGTAGCTTCAATCATTTCTGGACGTTTTTCAATGGCAAAAATCAATGAATATTGTAAATGCACAAACAGTAATTTCTCCGCATTGCAAGGTGCAATTCTGAAATTTTTTGCTTTTTCCTGCTCCTCTTAGCATGATAAACAAGATTCAAAGAGAGTGAGATGCCAGCTCCTTTCATTCAGTCTGTAGCTTCAATCATTTCTGGACGTTTTTCAATGGCAAAAATCAATGAATATTGTAAATGCACAAACAGTAATTTCTCCGCATTGCAAGGTGCAATTCTGAAATTTTTTGCTTTTTTCTGCTCCTCTTAGCATGATAAAGAAGATTCAAAGAGAGTGAGATGCCAGCTCCTTTCATTCAGTCAGTAGCTTCAAACATTTCTGGTATATGAATAACATGATGTTTTTCAATGGCAAAAATCAATGAATATTGTAAATGCACAAACAGTAATTTCTCCGCATTGCAAGGTGCAATTCTGAAATTTTTTGCTTTTTCCTGCTCCTCTTAGCATGATAAAGAAGATTCAAAGAGAGTGAGATGCCAGCTCCTTTCATTCAGTCAGTAGCTTCAATCATTTCTGAACGTTTTTCAATGGCAAAAATCAATGTATATTGTAAATGCACAAACAGTAATTTCTCCGCATTGCAAGGTGCAATTCTGAAATTTTTTGCTTTTTCCTGCTCCTCTTAGCATGATAAAGAAGATTCAAAGAGAGTGAGATGCCAGCTCCTTTCATTCAGTCAGTAGCTTCAATCATTTCTGGACGTTTTTCAATGGCAAAAATCAATGAATATTGTAAATGCACAAACAGTAATTTCTCCGCATTGTAAGGTGCAATTCTGAAATTTTTTGCTTTTTCCTGCTCCTCTTAGCATGATAAAGAAGATTCAAAGAGAGTGAGATTCCAGCTCCTTTCATTCAGTCAGTAGCTTCAAACATTTCTGGTATATGAATAACATGATGTTTTTCAATGGCAAAAATCAATGAATATTGTAAATGCACAAACAGTAATTTCTCCGCATTGCAAGGTGCAATTCTGAAATTTTTTGCTTTTTCCTGCTCCTCTTAGCATGATAAAGAAGATTCAAAGAGAGTGAGATGCCAGCTCCTTTCATTCAGTCAGTAGCTTCAATTATTTCTGGGCATTTTTCAATGGCAAAAACCAATGAATATTGTAAATGCACAAACAGTAATTTCTCCGCATTGCAAGGTGCAATTCTGAAATTTTTTGCTTTTTCCTGCTCCTCTTAGCATGATAAAGAAGATTCAAAGAGAGTGAGATGCCAGCTCCTTTCATTCAGTCAGTAGCTTCAAACATTTCTGGTATATGAATAACATGATGTTTTTCAATGGCAAAAATCAATGAATATTGTAAATGCACAAACAGTAATTTCTCCGCATTGAAAGGTTCAATTCTGAAATTTTTTGCTTTTTCCTGCTCCTCTTAGCATGATAAAGAAGATTCAAAGAGAGTGAGATGCCAGCTCCTTTCATTCAGTCAGTAGCTTCAATCATTTCTGGACGTTTTTCAATGGCAAAAATCAATGAATATTGTAAATGCACAAACAGTAATTTCTCCGCATTGCAAGGTGCAATTCTGAAATTTTTTGCTTTTTCCTGCTCCTCTTAGCATGATAAAGAAGATTCAAAGAGAGTGAGATGCCAGCTCCTTTCATTCAGTCAGTAGCTTCAAACATTTCTGGTATATGAATAACATGATGTTTTTCAATGGCAAAAATCAATGAATATTGTAAATGCACAAACAGTAATTTCTCCACATTGCAAGGTGCAATTCTGAAATTTTTTGCTTTTTCCTGCTCCTTTTAGCATGATAAAGAAGATTCAAAGAGAGTGAGATGCCAGCTCCTTTCATTCAGTCAGTAGCTTCAATCATTTCTGGACAATTTTCAATGGCAAAAATCAATGAATATTGTAAATGCACAAACAGTAATTTCTCCGCATTGCAAGGTGCAATTCTGAAATTTTTTGCTTTTTCCTGCTCCTCTTAGCATGATAAAGAAGATTCAAAGAGAGTGAGATGCCAGCTCCTTTCATTCAGTCAGTAGCTTCAATCATTTCTGGACGTTTTTCAATGGCAAAAATCAATGAATATTGTAAATGCACAAACAGTAATTTCTCCGCATTGCAAGGTGCAATTCTGAAATTTTTTGCTTTTTCCTGCTCCTCTTAGCATGATAAAGAAGATTCAAAGAGAGTGAGATGCCAGCTCCTTTCATTCAGTCAGTAGCTTCAATCATTTCTGGACGTTTTTCAATGGCAAAAATCTATGAATATTGTAAATGCACAAACAGTAATTTCTCCGCATTGCAAGGTGCAATTCTGAAATTTTTTGCTTTTTCCTGCTCCTCTTAGCAAGATAAACAAGATTCAAAGAGAGTGAGATGCCAGCTCCTTTCATTCAGTCAGTAGCTTCAATCATTTCTGGACGTTTTTCAATGGCAAAAATCAATGAATATTGTAAATGCACAAACAGTAATTTCTCCGCATTGCAAGGTGCAATTCTGAAATTTTTTGCTTTTTCCTGCTCCTCTTAGCATGATAAAGAAGATTCAAAGAGAGTGAGATGCCAGCTCCTTTCATTCAGTCAGTAGCTTCAAACATTTCTGGTATATGAATAACATGATGTTTTTCAATGGCAAAAATCAATGAATATTGTAAATGCACAAACAGTAATTTCTCCGCATTGCAAGGTGCAATTCTGAAATTTTTTGCTTTTTCCTGCTCCTCTTAGCATGATAAAGAAGATTCAAAGAGAGTGAGATGCCAGCTCCTTTCATTCAGTCAGTAGCTTCAATCATTTCTGGACGTTTTTCAATGGCAAAAATCTATGAATATTGTAAATGCACAAACAGTAATTTCTCCGCATTGCAAGGTGCAATTCTGAAATTTTTTGCTTTTTCCTGCTCCTCTTAGCAAGATAAACAAGATTCAAAGAGAGTGAGATGCCAGCTCCTTTCATTCAGTCAGTAGCTTCAATCATTTCTGGACGTTTTTCAATGGCAAAAATCAATGAATATTGTAAATGCACAAACAGTAATTTCTCCGCATTGCAAGGTGCAATTCTGAAATTTTTTGCTTTTTCCTGCTCCTCTTAGCATGATAAAGAAGATTCAAAGAGAGTGAGATGCCAGCTCCTTTCATTCAGTCAGTAGCTTCAATCATTTCTGGACGTTTTTCAATGGCAAAAATCAATGAATATTGTAAATGCACAAACTAATTTCTCCGCATTGCAAGGTGCAATTCTGAAATTTTTTGCTTTTTGCTGCTCCTCTTAGCATGATAAAGAAGATTCAAAGAGAGTGAGATGCCAGCTCCTTTCATTCAGTCAGTAGCTTCAAACATTTCTGGTATATGAATAACATGATGTTTTTCAATGGCAAAAATCAATGAATATTGTAAATGCACAAACAGTAATTTCTCCGCATTGCAAGGTGCAATTCTGAAATTTTTTGCTTTTTCCTGCTCCTCTTAGCATGATAAAGAAGATTCAAAGAGAGTGAGATGCCAGCTCCTTTCATTCAGTCAGTAGCTTCAATCATTTCTGGACGTTTTTCAATGGCAAAAATCATTGAATATTGTAAATGCACAAACAGTAATTTCTCCGCATTGCAAGGTGCAATTCTGAAATTTTTTGCTTTTTCCTGCTCCTCTTAGCATGATAAAGAAGATTCAAAGAGAGTGAGATGCCAGCTCCTTTCATTCAGTCAGTAGCTTCAATCATTTCTGGTATATGAATAACATGATGTTTTTCAATGGCAAAAATCAATGAATATTGTAAATGCACAAACAGTAATTTCTCCGCATTGCAAGGTGCAATTCTGAAATTTTTTGCTTTTTCCTGCTCCTCTTAGCATGATAAAGAAGATTCAAAGAGAGTGAGATGCCAGCTCCTTTCATTCAGTCAGTAGCTTCAATCATTTCTGGACGTTTTTCAATGGCAAAAATCAATGAATATTGTAAATGCACAAACAGTAATTTCTCCGCATTGCAAGGTGCAATTCTGAAATTTTTTGCTTTTTCCTGCTCCTCTTAGCATGATAAAGAAGATTCAAAGAGAGTGAGATGCCAGCTCCTTTCATTCAGTCAGTAGCTTCAAACATTTCTGGTATATGAATAACATGATGTTTTTCAATGGCAAAAATCAATGAATATTGTAAATGCACAAACAGTAATTTCTCCGCATTGAAAGGTGCAATTCTGAAATTTTTTGCTTTTTCCTGCTCCTCTTAGCATGATAAAGAAGATTCAAAGAGAGTGAGATGCCAGCTCCTTTCATTCAGTCAGTAGCTTCAATCATTTCTGGACGTTTTTCAATGGCAAAAATCAATGAATATTGTAAATGCACAAACAGTAATTTCTCCGCATTGCAAGGTGCAATTCTGAAATTTTTTGCTTTTTCCTGCTCCTCTTAGCATGATAAACAAGATTCAAAGAGAGTGAGATGCCAGCTCCTTTCATTCAGTCTGTAGCTTCAATCATTTCTGGACGTTTTTCAATGGCAAAAATCAATGAATATTGTAAATGCACAAACAGTAATTTCTCCGCATTGCAAGGTGCAATTCTGAAATTTTTTGCTTTTTTCTGCTCCTCTTAGCATGATAAAGAAGATTCAAAGAGAGTGAGATGCCAGCTCCTTTCATTCAGTCAGTAGCTTCAAACATTTCTGGTATATGAATAACATGATGTTTTTCAATGGCAAAAATCAATGAATATTGTAAATGCACAAACAGTAATTTCTCCGCATTGCAAGGTGCAATTCTGAAATTTTTTGCTTTTTCCTGCTCCTCTTAGCATGATAAAGAAGATTCAAAGAGAGTGAGATGCCAGCTCCTTTCATTCAGTCAGTAGCTTCAATCATTTCTGAACGTTTTTCAATGGCAAAAATCAATGTATATTGTAAATGCACAAACAGTAATTTCTCCGCATTGCAAGGTGCAATTCTGAAATTTTTTGCTTTTTCCTGCTCCTCTTAGCATGATAAAGAAGATTCAAAGAGAGTGAGATGCCAGCTCCTTTCATTCAGTCAGTAGCTTCAATCATTTCTGGACGTTTTTCAATGGCAAAAATCAATGAATATTGTAAATGCACAAACAGTAATTTCTCCGCATTGTAAGGTGCAATTCTGAAATTTTTTGCTTTTTCCTGCTCCTCTTAGCATGATAAAGAAGATTCAAAGAGAGTGAGATTCCAGCTCCTTTCATTCAGTCAGTAGCTTCAAACATTTCTGGTATATGAATAACATGATGTTTTTCAATGGCAAAAATCAATGAATATTGTAAATGCACAAACAGTAATTTCTCCGCATTGCAAGGTGCAATTCTGAAATTTTTTGCTTTTTCCTGCTCCTCTTAGCATGATAAAGAAGATTCAAAGAGAGTGAGATGCCAGCTCCTTTCATTCAGTCAGTAGCTTCAATTATTTCTGGGCATTTTTCAATGGCAAAAACCAATGAATATTGTAAATGCACAAACAGTAATTTCTCCGCATTGCAAGGTGCAATTCTGAAATTTTTTGCTTTTTCCTGCTCCTCTTAGCATGATAAAGAAGATTCAAAGAGAGTGAGATGCCAGCTCCTTTCATTCAGTCAGTAGCTTCAAACATTTCTGGTATATGAATAACATGATGTTTTTCAATGGCAAAAATCAATGAATATTGTAAATGCACAAACAGTAATTTCTCCGCATTGAAAGGTTCAATTCTGAAATTTTTTGCTTTTTCCTGCTCCTCTTAGCATGATAAAGAAGATTCAAAGAGAGTGAGATGCCAGCTCCTTTCATTCAGTCAGTAGCTTCAATCATTTCTGGACGTTTTTCAATGGCAAAAATCAATGAATATTGTAAATGCACAAACAGTAATTTCTCCGCATTGCAAGGTGCAATTCTGAAATTTTTTGCTTTTTCCTGCTCCTCTTAGCATGATAAACAAGATTCAAAGAGAGTGAGATGCCAGCTCCTTTCATTGTCAGTAGCTTCAATCATTTCTGGACGTTTTTCAATGGCAAAAATCAATGAATATTGTAAATGCACAAACAGTAATTTCTCCGCATTGCAAGGTGCAATTCTGAAATTTTTTGCTTTTTTCTGCTCCTCTTAGCATGATAAAGAAGATTCAAAGAGAGTGAGATGCCAGCTCCTTTCATTCAGTCAGTAGCTTCAAACATTTCTGGTATATGAATAACATGATGTTTTTCAATGGCAAAAATCAATGAATATTGTAAATGCACAAACAGTAATTTCTCCGCATTGCAAGGTGCAATTCTGAAATTTTTTGCTTTTTCCTGCTCCTCTAAGCATGATAAAGAAGATTCAAAGAGAGTGAGATGCCAGCTCCTTTCATTCAGTCAGTAGCTTCAATCATTTCTGGACGTTTTTCAATGGCAAAAATCAATGAATATTGTAAATGCACAAACAGTAATTTCTCCGCATTGCAAGGTGCAATTCTGAAATTTTTTGCTTTTTCCTGCTCCTCTTAGCATGATAAAGAAGATTCAAAGAGAGTGAGATGCCAGCTCCTTTCATTCAGTCAGTAGCTTCAAACATTTCTGGTATATGAATAACATGATGTTTTTCAATGGCAAAAATCAATGAATATTGTAAATGCACAAACAGTAATTTCTCCGCATTGAAAGGTGCAATTCTGAAATTTTTTGCTTTTTCCTGCTCCTCTTAGCATGATAAAGAAGATTCAAAGAGAGTGAGATGCCAGCTCCTTTCATTCAGTCAGTAGCTTCAATCATTTCTGGACGTTTTTCAATGGCAAAAATCAATGAATATTGTAAATGCACAAAGAGTAATTTCTCCGCATTGCAAGGTGCAATTCTGAAATTTTTTGATTTTTCCTGCTCCTCTTAGCATGATAAAGAAGATTCAAAGAGAGTGAGATGCCAGCTCCTTTCATTCAGTCAGTAGCTTCAAACATTTCTGGTATATGAATAACATGATGTTTTTCAATGGCAAAAATCAATGAATATTGTAAATGCACAAACAGTAATTTCTCCGCATTGCAAGGTGCAATTCTGAAATTTTTTGCTTTTTCCTGCTCTTCTTAGCATGATAAAGAAGATTCAAAGAGAGTGAGATGCCAGCTCCTTTCATTCAGTCAGTAGCTTCAATCATTTCTGGTATATGAATAACATGATGTTTTTCAATGGCAAAAATCAATGAATATTGTAAATGCACAAACAGTAATTTCTCCGCATTGCAAGGTGCAATTCTGAAATTTTTTGCTTTTTCCTGCTCCTCTAAGCATGATAAAGAAGATTCAAAGAGAGTGAGATGCCAGCTCCTTTCATTCAGTCAGTAGCTTCAATCATTTCTGGACGTTTTTCAATGGCAAAAATCAATGAATATTGTAAATGCACAAACAGTAATTTCTCCGCATTGCAAATTGCAATTCTGAAATTTTTTGCTTTTTCCTGCTCCTCTTAGCATGATAAACAAGATTCAAAGAGAGTGAGATGCCAGCTCCTTTCATTGTCAGTAGCTTCAATCATTTCTGGACGTTTTTCAATGGCAAAAATCAATGAATATTGTAAATGCACAAACAGTAATTTCTCCGCATTGCAAGGTGCAATTCTGAAATGTTTTGCTTTTTTCTGCTCCTCTTAGCATGATAAAGAAGATTCAAAGAGAGTGAGATGCCAGCTCCTTTCATTCAGTCAGTAGCTTCAAACATTTCTGGTATATGAATAACATGATGTTTTTCAATGGCAAAAATCAATGAATATTGTAAATGCACAAACAGTAATTTCTCCGCATTGCAAGGTGCAATTCTGAAATTTTTTGCTTTTTCCTGCTCCTCTAAGCATGATAAAGAAGATTCAAAGAGAGTGAGATGCCAGCTCCTTTCATTCAGTCAGTAGCTTCAATCATTTCTGGACGTTTTTCAATGGCAAAAATCAATGAATATTGTAAATGCACAAACAGTAATTTCTCCGCATTGCAAGGTGCAATTCTGAAATTTTTTGCTTTTTCCTGCTCCTCTTAGCATGATAAAGAAGATTCAAAGAGAGTGAGATGCCAGCTCCTTTCATTCAGTCAGTAGCTTCAAACATTTCTGGTATATGAATAACATGATGTTTTTCAATGGCAAAAATCAATGAATATTGTAAATGCACAAACAGTAATTTCTCCGCATTGAAAGGTGCAATTCTGAAATTTTTTGCTTTTTCCTGCTCCTCTTAGCATGATAAAGAAGATTCAAAGAGAGTGAGATGCCAGCTCCTTTCATTCAGTCAGTAGCTTCAATCATTTCTGGACGTTTTTCAATGGCAAAAATCAATGAATATTGTAAATGCACAAAGAGTAATTTCTCCGCATTGCAAGGTGCAATTCTGAAATTTTTTGATTTTTCCTGCTCCTCTTAGCATGATAAAGAAGATTCAAAGAGAGTGAGATGCCAGCTCCTTTCATTCAGTCAGTAGCTTCAAACATTTCTGGTATATGAATAACATGATGTTTTTCAATGGCAAAAATCAATGAATATTGTAAATGCACAAACAGTAATTTCTCCGCATTGCAAGGTGCAATTCTGAAATTTTTTGCTTTTTCCTGCTCCTCTAAGCATGATAAAGAAGATTCAAAGAGAGTGAGATGCCAGCTCCTTTCATTCAGTCAGTAGCTTCAATCATTTCTGGACGTTTTTCAATGGCAAAAATCAATGAATATTGTAAATGCACAAACAGTAATTTCTCCGCATTGCAAATTGCAATTCTGAAATTTTTTGCTTTTTCCTGCTCCTCTTAGCATGATAAAGAAGATTCAAAGAGAGTGAGATGCCAGCTCCTTTCATTCAGTCAGTAGCTTCAAACATTTCTGGTATATGAATAACATGATGTTTTTCAATGGCAAAAATCAATGAATATTGTAAATGCACAAACAGTAATTTCTCCGCATTGAAAGGTGCAATTCTGAAATTTTTTGCTTTTTCCTGCTCCTCTTAGCATGATAAAGAAGATTCAAAGAGAGTGAGATGCCAGCTCCTTTCATTCAGTCAGTAGCTTCAATCATTTCTGGACGTTTTTCAATGGCAAAAATCAATGAATATTGTAAATGCACAAACAGTAATTTCTCCGCATTGCAAGGTGCAATTCTGAAATTTTTTGCTTTTTCCTGCTCCTCTTAGCATGATAAACAAGATTCAAAGAGAGTGAGATGCCAGCTCCTTTCATTGTCAGTAGCTTCAATCATTTCTGGACGTTTTTCAATGGCAAAAATCAATGAATATTGTAAATGCACAAACAGTAATTTCTCCGCATTGCAAGGTGCAATTCTGAAATTTTTTGCTTTTTTCTGCTCCTCTTAGCATGATAAAGAAGATTCAAAGAGAGTGAGATGCCAGCTCCTTTCATTCAGTCAGTAGCTTCAAACATTTCTGGTATATGAATAACATGATGTTTTTCAATGGCAAAAATCAATGAATATTGTAAATGCACAAACAGTAATTTCTCCGCATTGCAAGGTGCAATTCTGAAATTTTTTGCTTTTTCCTGCTCCTCTAAGCATGATAAAGAAGATTCAAAGAGAGTGAGATGCCAGCTCCTTTCATTCAGTCAGTAGCTTCAATCATTTCTGGACGTTTTTCAATGGCAAAAATCAATGAATATTGTAAATGCACAAACAGTAATTTCTCCGCATTGCAAGGTGCAATTCTGAAATTTTTTGCTTTTTCCTGCTCCTCTTAGCATGATAAAGAAGATTCAAAGAGAGTGAGATGCCAGCTCCTTTCATTCAGTCAGTAGCTTCAAACATTTCTGGTATATGAATAACATGATGTTTTTCAATGGCAAAAATCAATGAATATTGTAAATGCACAAACAGTAATTTCTCCGCATTGAAAGGTGCAATTCTGAAATTTTTTGCTTTTTCCTGCTCCTCTTAGCATGATAAAGAAGATTCAAAGAGAGTGAGATGCCAGCTCCTTTCATTCAGTCAGTAGCTTCAATCATTTCTGGACGTTTTTCAATGGCAAAAATCAATGAATATTGTAAATGCACAAAGAGTAATTTCTCCGCATTGCAAGGTGCAATTCTGAAATTTTTTGATTTTTCCTGCTCCTCTTAGCATGATAAAGAAGATTCAAAGAGAGTGAGATGCCAGCTCCTTTCATTCAGTCAGTAGCTTCAAACATTTCTGGTATATGAATAACATGATGTTTTTCAATGGCAAAAATCAATGAATATTGTAAATGCACAAACAGTAATTTCTCCGCATTGCAAGGTGCAATTCTGAAATTTTTTGCTTTTTCCTGCTCTTCTTAGCATGATAAAGAAGATTCAAAGAGAGTGAGATGCCAGCTCCTTTCATTCAGTCAGTAGCTTCAATCATTTCTGGTATATGAATAACATGATGTTTTTCAATGGCAAAAATCAATGAATATTGTAAATGCACAAACAGTAATTTCTCCGCATTGCAAGGTGCAATTCTGAAATTTTTTGCTTTTTCCTGCTCCTCTAAGCATGATAAAGAAGATTCAAAGAGAGTGAGATGCCAGCTCCTTTCATTCAGTCAGTAGCTTCAATCATTTCTGGACGTTTTTCAATGGCAAAAATCAATGAATATTGTAAATGCACAAACAGTAATTTCTCCGCATTGCAAATTGCAATTCTGAAATTTTTTGCTTTTTCCTGCTCCTCTTAGCATGATAAAGAAGATTCAAAGAGAGTGAGATGCCAGCTCCTTTCATTGTCAGTAGCTTCAATCATTTCTGGACGTTTTTCAATGGCAAAAATCAATGAATATTGTAAATGCACAAACAGTAATTTCTCCGCATTGCAAGGTGCAATTCTGAAATTTTTTGCTTTTTTCTGCTCCTCTTAGCATGATAAAGAAGATTCAAAGAGAGTGAGATGCCAGCTCCTTTCATTCAGTCAGTAGCTTCAAACATTTCTGGTATATGAATAACATGATGTTTTTCAATGGCAAAAATCAATGAATATTGTAAATGCACAAACAGTAATTTCTCCGCATTGCAAGGTGCAATTCTGAAATTTTTTGCTTTTTCCTGCTCCTCTAAGCATGATAAAGAAGATTCAAAGAGAGTGAGATGCCAGCTCCTTTCATTCAGTCAGTAGCTTCAATCATTTCTGGACGTTTTTCAATGGCAAAAATCAATGAATATTGTAAATGCACAAACAGTAATTTCTCCGCATTGCAAGGTGCACTTCTGAAATTTTTTGCTTTTTCCTGCTCCTCTTAGCATGATAAAGAAGATTCAAAGAGAGTGAGATGCCAGCTCCTTTCATTCAGTCAGTAGCTTCAAACATTTCTGGTATATGAATAACATGATGTTTTTCAATGGCAAAAATCAATGAATATTGTAAATGCACAAACAGTAATTTCTCCGCATTGAAAGGTGCAATTCTGAAATTTTTTGCTTTTTCCTGCTCCTCTTAGCATGATAAAGAAGATTCAAAGAGAGTGAGATGCCAGCTCCTTTCATTCAGTCAGTAGCTTCAATCATTTCTGGACGTTTTTCAATGGCAAAAATCAATGAATATTGTAAATGCACAAAGAGTAATTTCTCCGCATTGCAAGGTGCAATTCTGAAATTTTTTGATTTTTCCTGCTCCTCTTAGCATGATAAAGAAGATTCAAAGAGAGTGAGATGCCAGCTCCTTTCATTCAGTCAGTAGCTTCAAACATTTCTGGTATATGAATAACATGATGTTTTTCAATGGCAAAAATCAATGAATATTGTAAATGCACAAACAGTAATTTCTCCGCATTGCAAGGTGCAATTCTGAAATTTTTTGCTTTTTCCTGCTCCTCTAAGCATGATAAAGAAGATTCAAAGAGAGTGAGATGCCAGCTCCTTTCATTCAGTCAGTAGCTTCAATCATTTCTGGACGTTTTTCAATGGCAAAAATCAATGAATATTGTAAATGCACAAACAGTAATTTCTCCGCATTGCAAATTGCAATTCTGAAATTTTTTGCTTTTTCCTGCTCCTCTTAGCATGATAAAGAAGATTCAAAGAGAGTGAGATGCCAGCTCCTTTCATTCAGTCAGTAGCTTCAAACATTTCTGGTATATGAATAACATGATGTTTTTCAATGGCAAAAATCAATGAATATTGTAAATGCACAAACAGTAATTTCTCCGCATTGAAAGGTGCAATTCTGAAATTTTTTGCTTTTTCCTGCTCCTCTTAGCATGATAAAGAAGATTCAAAGAGAGTGAGATGCCAGCTCCTTTCATTCAGTCAGTAGCTTCAATCATTTCTGGACGTTTTTCAATGGCAAAAATCAATGAATATTGTAAATGCACAAACAGTAATTTCTCCGCATTGCAAGGTGCAATTCTGAAATTTTTTGCTTTTTCCTGCTCCTCTTAGCATGATAAACAAGATTCAAAGAGAGTGAGATGCCAGCTCCTTTCATTGTCAGTAGCTTCAATCATTTCTGGACGTTTTTCAATGGCAAAAATCAATGAATATTGTAAATGCACAAACAGTAATTTCTCCGCATTGCAAGGTGCAATTCTGAAATTTTTTGCTTTTTTCTGCTCCTCTTAGCATGATAAAGAAGATTCAAAGAGAGTGAGATGCCAGCTCCTTTCATTCAGTCAGTAGCTTCAAACATTTCTGGTATATGAATAACATGATGTTTTTCAATGGCAAAAATCAATGAATATTGTAAATGCACAAACAGTAATTTCTCCGCATTGCAAGGTGCAATTCTGAAATTTTTTGCTTTTTCCTGCTCCTCTAAGCATGATAAAGAAGATTCAAAGAGAGTGAGATGCCAGCTCCTTTCATTCAGTCAGTAGCTTCAATCATTTCTGGACGTTTTTCAATGGCAAAAATCAATGAATATTGTAAATGCACAAACAGTAATTTCTCCGCATTGCAAGGTGCAATTCTGAAATTTTTTGCTTTTTCCTGCTCCTCTTAGCATGATAAAGAAGATTCAAAGAGAGTGAGATGCCAGCTCCTTTCATTCAGTCAGTAGCTTCAAACATTTCTGGTATATGAATAACATGATGTTTTTCAATGGCAAAAATCAATGAATATTGTAAATGCACAAACAGTAATTTCTCCGCATTGAAAGGTGCAATTCTGAAATTTTTTGCTTTTTCCTGCTCCTCTTAGCATGATAAAGAAGATTCAAAGAGAGTGAGATGCCAGCTCCTTTCATTCAGTCAGTAGCTTCAATCATTTCTGGACGTTTTTCAATGGCAAAAATCAATGAATATTGTAAATGCACAAAGAGTAATTTCTCCGCATTGCAAGGTGCAATTCTGAAATTTTTTGATTTTTCCTGCTCCTCTTAGCATGATAAAGAAGATTCAAAGAGAGTGAGATGCCAGCTCCTTTCATTCAGTCAGTAGCTTCAAACATTTCTGGTATATGAATAACATGATGTTTTTCAATGGCAAAAATCAATGAATATTGTAAATGCACAAACAGTAATTTCTCCGCATTGCAAGGTGCAATTCTGAAATTTTTTGCTTTTTCCTGCTCTTCTTAGCATGATAAAGAAGATTCAAAGAGAGTGAGATGCCAGCTCCTTTCATTCAGTCAGTAGCTTCAATCATTTCTGGTATATGAATAACATGATGTTTTTCAATGGCAAAAATCAATGAATATTGTAAATGCACAAACAGTAATTTCTCCGCATTGCAAGGTGCAATTCTGAAATTTTTTGCTTTTTCCTGCTCCTCTAAGCATGATAAAGAAGATTCAAAGAGAGTGAGATGCCAGCTCCTTTCATTCAGTCAGTAGCTTCAATCATTTCTGGACGTTTTTCAATGGCAAAAATCAATGAATATTGTAAATGCACAAACAGTAATTTCTCCGCATTGCAAATTGCAATTCTGAAATTTTTTGCTTTTTCCTGCTCCTCTTAGCATGATAAAGAAGATTCAAAGAGAGTGAGATGCCAGCTCCTTTCATTGTCAGTAGCTTCAATCATTTCTGGACGTTTTTCAATGGCAAAAATCAATGAATATTGTAAATGCACAAACAGTAATTTCTCCGCATTGCAAGGTGCAATTCTGAAATTTTTTGCTTTTTTCTGCTCCTCTTAGCATGATAAAGAAGATTCAAAGAGAGTGAGATGCCAGCTCCTTTCATTCAGTCAGTAGCTTCAAACATTTCTGGTATATGAATAACATGATGTTTTTCAATGGCAAAAATCAATGAATATTGTAAATGCACAAACAGTAATTTCTCCGCATTGCAAGGTGCAATTCTGAAATTTTTTGCTTTTTCCTGCTCCTCTAAGCATGATAAAGAAGATTCAAAGAGAGTGAGATGCCAGCTCCTTTCATTCAGTCAGTAGCTTCAATCATTTCTGGACGTTTTTCAATGGCAAAAATCAATGAATATTGTAAATGCACAAACAGTAATTTCTCCGCATTGCAAGGTGCACTTCTGAAATTTTTTGCTTTTTCCTGCTCCTCTTAGCATGATAAAGAAGATTCAAAGAGAGTGAGATGCCAGCTCCTTTCATTCAGTCAGTAGCTTCAAACATTTCTGGTATATGAATAACATGATGTTTTTCAATGGCAAAAATCAATGAATATTGTAAATGCACAAACAGTAATTTCTCCGCATTGAAAGGTGCAATTCTGAAATTTTTTGCTTTTTCCTGCTCCTCTTAGCATGATAAAGAAGATTCAAAGAGAGTGAGATGCCAGCTCCTTTCATTCAGTCAGTAGCTTCAATCATTTCTGGACGTTTTTCAATGGCAAAAATCAATGAATATTGTAAATGCACAAAGAGTAATTTCTCCGCATTGCAAGGTGCAATTCTGAAATTTTTTGATTTTTCCTGCTCCTCTTAGCATGATAAAGAAGATTCAAAGAGAGTGAGATGCCAGCTCCTTTCATTCAGTCAGTAGCTTCAAACATTTCTGGTATATGAATAACATGATGTTTTTCAATGGCAAAAATCAATGAATATTGTAAATGCACAAACAGTAATTTCTCCGCATTGCAAGGTGCAATTCTGAAATTTTTTGCTTTTTCCTGCTCCTCTAAGCATGATAAAGAAGATTCAAAGAGAGTGAGATGCCAGCTCCTTTCATTCAGTCAGTAGCTTCAATCATTTCTGGACGTTTTTCAATGGCAAAAATCAATGAATATTGTAAATGCACAAACAGTAATTTCTCCGCATTGCAAATTGCAATTCTGAAATTTTTTGCTTTTTCCTGCTCCTCTTAGCATGATAAAGAAGATTCAAAGAGAGTGAGATGCCAGCTCTTTTCATTCAGTCAGTAGCTTCAATCATTTCTGGACGTTTTTCAATGGCAAAAATCAATGAATATTGTAAATGCACAAACAGTAATTTCTCCGCATTGCAAGGTGCAATTCTGAAATTTTTTGCTTTTTCCTGCACCTCTTAGCATGATAAAGAAGATTCAGAGTGAGATGCCAGCTCCTTTCATTCAGTCAGTAGCTTCAAACATTTCTGGTATATGAATAACATGATGTTTTTCAATGGCAAAAATCAATGAATATTGTAAATGCACAAACAGTAATTTCTCCGCATTGAAAGGTGCAATTCTGAAATTTTTTGCTTTTTCCTGCTCCTCTTAGCATGATAAAGAAGATTCAAAGAGAGTGAGATGCCAGCTCCTTTCATTCAGTCAGTAGCTTCAATCATTTCTGGACGTTTTTCAATGGCAAAAACCAATGAATATTGTAAATGCACAAACAGTAATTTCTCCGCATTGCAAGGTGCAATTCTGAAATTTTTTGCTTTTTCCTGCTCCTCTTAGCATGATAAAGAAGATTCAAAGAGAGTGAGATGCCAGCTCCTTTCATTCAGTCAGTAGCTTCAATCATTTCTGGACGTTTTTCAATGGCAAAAATCAATGAATATTGTAAATGCACAAACAGTAATTTCTCCGCATTGCAAGGTGCAATTCTGAAATTTTTTGCTTTTTTCTGCTCCTCTTAGCATGATAAAGAAGATTCAAAGAGAGTGAGATGCCAGCTCCTTTCATTCAGTCAGTAGCTTCAAACATTTCTGGTATATGAATAACATGATGTTTTTCAATGGCAAAAATCAATGAATATTGTAAATGCACAAACAGTAATTTCTCCGCATTGCAAGGTGCAATTCTGAAATTTTTTGCTTTTTCCTGCTCCTCTTAGCATGATAAAGAAGATTCAAAGAGAGTGAGATGCCAGCTCCTTTCATTCAGTCAGTAGCTTCAATCATTTCTGGACGTTTTTCAATGGCAAAAATCTATGAATATTGTAAATGCACAAACAGTAATTTCTCCGCATTGCAAGGTGCAATTCTGAAATTTTTTGCTTTTTCCTGCTTCTCTTAGCAAGATAAACAAGATTCAAAGAGAGTGAGATGCCAGCTCCTTTCATTCAGTCAGTAGCTTCAATCATTTCTGGACGTTTTTCAATGGCAAAAATCAATGAATATTGTAAATGCACAAACAGTAATTTCTCCGCATTGCAAGGTGCAATTCTGAAATTTTTTGCTTTTTCCTGCTCCTCTTAGCATGATAAAGAAGATTCAAAGAGAGTGAGATGCCAGCTCCTTTCATTCAGTCAGTAGCTTTAATCATTTCTGGACGTTTTTCAATGGCAAAAATCAATGAATATTGTAAATGCACAAACTAATTTCTCCTCATTGCAAGGTGCAATTCTGAAATTTTTTGCTTTTTGCTGCTCCTCTTAGCATGATAAAGAAGATTCAAAGAGAGTGAGATGCCAGCTCCTTTCATTCAGTCAGTAGCTTCAATCATTTCTGGACGTTTTTCAATGGCAAAAATCAATGAATATTGTAAATGCACAAACAGTAATTTCTCCGCATTGCAAGGTGCAATTCTGAAATTTTTTGCTTTTTCCTGCTCCTCTTAGCATGATAAAGTAGATTCAAAGAGAGTGAGATTCCAGCTCCTTTCATTCAGTCAGTAGCTTCAAACATTTCTGGTATATGAATAACATGATGTTTTTCAATGGCAAAAATCAATGAATATTGTAAATGCACAAACAGTAATTTCTCCGCATTGCAAGGTGCAATTCTGAAATTTTTTGCTTTTTCCTGCTCCTCTTAGCATGATAAAGAAGATTCAAAGAGAGTGAGATGCCAGCTCCTTTCATTCAGTCAGTAGCTTCAATTATTTCTGGGCATTTTTCAATGGCAAAAACCAATGAATATTGTAAATGCACAAACAGTAATTTCTCCGCATTGCAAGGTGCAATTCTGAAATTTTTTGCTTTTTCCTGCTCCTCTTAGCATGATAAAGAAGATTCAAAGAGAGTGAGATGCCAGCTCCTTTCATTCAGTCAGTAGCTTCAAACATTTCTGGTATATGAATAACATGATGTTTTTCAATGGCAAAAATCAATGAATATTGTAAATGCACAAACACTAATTTCTCCGCATTGAAAGGTGGAATTCTGAAATTTTTTGCTTTTTCCTGCTCCTCTTAGCATGATAAAGAAGATTCAAAGAGAGTGAGATGCCAGCTCCTTTCATTCAGTCAGTAGCTTCAATCATTTCTGGACGTTTTTCAATGGCAAAAATCAATGAATATTGTAAATGCACAAACAGTAATTTCTCCGCATTGCAAGGTGCAATTCTGAAATTTTTTGTTTTTTCCTGCTCCTCTTAGCATGATAAACAAGATTCAAAGAGAGTGAGATGCCAGCTCCTTTCATTGTCAGTAGCTTCAATCATTTCTGGACGTTTTTCAATGGCAAAAATCAATGAATATTGTAAATGCACAAACAGTAATTTCTCCGCATTGCAAGGTGCAATTCTGAAATTTTTTGCTTTTTTCTGCTCCTCTTAGCATGATAAAGAAGATTCAAAGAGAGTGAGATGCCAGCTCCTTTCATTCAGTCAGTAGCTTCAAACATTTCTGGTATATGAATAACATGATGTTTTTCAATGGCAAAAATCAATGAATATTGTAAATGCACAAACAGTAATTTCTCCGCATTGCAAGGTGCAATTCTGAAATTTTTTGCTTTTTCCTGCTCCTCTAAGCATGATAAAGAAGATTCAAAGAGAGTGAGATGCCAGCTCCTTTCATTCAGTCAGTAGCTTCAATCATTTCTGGACGTTTTTCAATGGCAAAAATCAATGAATATTGTAAATGCACAAACAGTAATTTCTCCGCATTGCAAGGTGCAATTCTGAAATTTTTTGCTTTTTCCTGCTCCTCTTAGCATGATAAAGAAGATTCAAAGAGAGTGAGATGCCAGCTCCTTTCATTCAGTCAGTAGCTTCAAACATTTCTGGTATATGAATAACATGATGTTTTTCAATGGCAAAAATCAATGAATATTGTAAATGCACAAACAGTAATTTCTCCGCATTGAAAGGTGCAATTCTGAAATTTTTTGCTTTTTCCTGCTCCTCTTAGCATGATAAAGAAGATTCAAAGAGAGTGAGATGCCAGCTCCTTTCATTCAGTCAGTAGCTTCAATCATTTCTGGACGTTTTTCAATGGCAAAAATCAATGAATATTGTAAATGCACAAACAGTAATTTCTCCGCATTGCAAGGTGCAATTCTGAAATTTTTTGCTTTTTCCTGCTCCTCTTAGCATGATAAACAAGATTCAAAGAGAGTGAGATGCCAGCTCCTTTCATTCAGTCTGTAGCTTCAATCATTTCTGGACGTTTTTCAATGGCAAAAATCAATGAATATTGTAAATGCACAAACAGTAATTTCTCCGCATTGCAAGGTGCAATTCTGAAATTTTTTGCTTTTTTCTGCTCCTCTTAGCATGATAAAGAAGATTCAAAGAGAGTGAGATGCCAGCTCCTTTCATTCAGTCAGTAGCTTCAAACATTTCTGGTATATGAATAACATGATGTTTTTCAATGGCAAAAATCAATGAATATTGTAAATGCACAAACAGTAATTTCTCCGCATTGCAAGGTGCAATTCTGAAATTTTTTGCTTTTTCCTGCTCCTCTTAGCATGATAAAGAAGATTCAAAGAGAGTGAGATGCCAGCTCCTTTCATTCAGTCAGTAGCTTCAATCATTTCTGAACGTTTTTCAATGGCAAAAATCAATGTATATTGTAAATGCACAAACAGTAATTTCTCCGCATTGCAAGGTGCAATTCTGAAATTTTTTGCTTTTTCCTGCTCCTCTTAGCATGATAAAGAAGATTCAAAGAGAGTGAGATGCCAGCTCCTTTCATTCAGTCAGTAGCTTCAATCATTTCTGGACGTTTTTCAATGGCAAAAATCAATGAATATTGTAAATGCACAAACAGTAATTTCTCCGCATTGTAAGGTGCAATTCTGAAATTTTTTGCTTTTTCCTGCTCCTCTTAGCATGATAAAGAAGATTCAAAGAGAGTGAGATTCCAGCTCCTTTCATTCAGTCAGTAGCTTCAAACATTTCTGGTATATGAATAACATGATGTTTTTCAATGGCAAAAATCAATGAATATTGTAAATGCACAAACAGTAATTTCTCCGCATTGCAAGGTGCAATTCTGAAATTTTTTGCTTTTTCCTGCTCCTCTTAGCATGATAAAGAAGATTCAAAGAGAGTGAGATGCCAGCTCCTTTCATTCAGTCAGTAGCTTCAATTATTTCTGGGCATTTTTCAATGGCAAAAACCAATGAATATTGTAAATGCACAAACAGTAATTTCTCCGCATTGCAAGGTGCAATTCTGAAATTTTTTGCTTTTTCCTGCTCCTCTTAGCATGATAAAGAAGATTCAAAGAGAGTGAGATGCCAGCTCCTTTCATTCAGTCAGTAGCTTCAAACATTTCTGGTATATGAATAACATGATGTTTTTCAATGGCAAAAATCAATGAATATTGTAAATGCACAAACAGTAATTTCTCCGCATTGAAAGGTGCAATTCTGAAATTTTTTGCTTTTTCCTGCTCCTCTTAGCATGATAAAGAAGATTCAAAGAGAGTGAGATGCCAGCTCCTTTCATTCAGTCAGTAGCTTCAATCATTTCTGGACGTTTTTCAATGGCAAAAATCAATGAATATTGTAAATGCACAAACAGTAATTTCTCCGCATTGCAAGGTGCAATTCTGAAATTTTTTGCTTTTTCCTGCTCCTCTTAGCATGATAAACAAGATTCAAAGAGAGTGAGATGCCAGCTCCTTTCATTGTCAGTAGCTTCAATCATTTCTGGACGTTTTTCAATGGCAAAAATCAATGAATATTGTAAATGCACAAACAGTAATTTCTCCGCATTGCAAGGTGCAATTCTGAAATTTTTTGCTTTTTTCTGCTCCTCTTAGCATGATAAAGAAGATTCAAAGAGAGTGAGATGCCAGCTCCTTTCATTCAGTCAGTAGCTTCAAACATTTCTGGTATATGAATAACATGATGTTTTTCAATGGCAAAAATCAATGAATATTGTAAATGCACAAACAGTAATTTCTCCGCATTGCAAGGTGCAATTCTGAAATTTTTTGCTTTTTCCTGCTCCTCTAAGCATGATAAAGAAGATTCAAAGAGAGTGAGATGCCAGCTCCTTTCATTCAGTCAGTAGCTTCAATCATTTCTGGACGTTTTTCAATGGCAAAAATCAATGAATATTGTAAATGCACAAACAGTAATTTCTCCGCATTGCAAGGTGCAATTCTGAAATTTTTTGATTTTTCCTGCTCCTCTTAGCATGATAAAGAAGATTCAAAGAGAGTGAGATGCCAGCTCCTTTCATTCAGTCAGTAGCTTCAAACATTTCTGGTATATGAATAACATGATGTTTTTCAATGGCAAAAATCAATGAATATTGTAAATGCACAAACAGTAATTTCTCCGCATTGAAAGGTGCAATTCTGAAATTTTTTGCTTTTTCCTGCTCCTCTTAGCATGATAAAGAAGATTCAAAGAGAGTGAGATGCCAGCTCCTTTCATTCAGTCAGTAGCTTCAATCATTTCTGGACGTTTTTCAATGGCAAAAATCAATGAATATTGTAAATGCACAAAGAGTAATTTCTCCGCATTGCAAGGTGCAATTCTGAAATTTTTTGATTTTTCCTGCTCCTCTTAGCATGATAAAGAAGATTCAAAGAGAGTGAGATGCCAGCTCCTTTCATTCAGTCAGTAGCTTCAAACATTTCTGGTATATGAATAACATGATGTTTTTCAATGGCAAAAATCAATGAATATTGTAAATGCACAAACAGTAATTTCTCCGCATTGCAAGGTGCAATTCTGAAATTTTTTGCTTTTTCCTGCTCTTCTTAGCATGATAAAGAAGATTCAAAGAGAGTGAGATGCCAGCTCCTTTCATTCAGTCAGTAGCTTCAATCATTTCTGGTATATGAATAACATGATGTTTTTCAATGGCAAAAATCAATGAATATTGTAAATGCACAAACAGTAATTTCTCCGCATTGCAAGGTGCAATTCTGAAATTTTTTGCTTTTTCCTGCTCCTCTAAGCATGATAAAGAAGATTCAAAGAGAGTGAGATGCCAGCTCCTTTCATTCAGTCAGTAGCTTCAATCATTTCTGGACGTTTTTCAATGGCAAAAATCAATGAATATTGTAAATGCACAAACAGTAATTTCTCCGCATTGCAAATTGCAATTCTGAAATTTTTTGCTTTTTCCTGCTCCTCTTAGCATGATAAACAAGATTCAAAGAGAGTGAGATGCCAGCTCCTTTCATTGTCAGTAGCTTCAATCATTTCTGGACGTTTTTCAATGGCAAAAATCAATGAATATTGTAAATGCACAAACAGTAATTTCTCCGCATTGCAAGGTGCAATTCTGAAATTTTTTGCTTTTTTCTGCTCCTCTTAGCATGATAAAGAAGATTCAAAGAGAGTGAGATGCCAGCTCCTTTCATTCAGTCAGTAGCTTCAAACATTTCTGGTATATGAATAACATGATGTTTTTCAATGGCAAAAATCAATGAATATTGTAAATGCACAAACAGTAATTTCTCCGCATTGCAAGGTGCAATTCTGAAATTTTTTGCTTTTTCCTGCTCCTCTAAGCATGATAAAGAAGATTCAAAGAGAGTGAGATGCCAGCTCCTTTCATTCAGTCAGTAGCTTCAATCATTTCTGGACGTTTTTCAATGGCAAAAATCAATGAATATTGTAAATGCACAAACAGTAATTTCTCCGCATTGCAAGGTGCAATTCTGAAATTTTTTGCTTTTTCCTGCTCCTCTTAGCATGATAAAGAAGATTCAAAGAGAGTGAGATGCCAGCTCCTTTCATTCAGTCAGTAGCTTCAAACATTTCTGGTATATGAATAACATGATGTTTTTCAATGGCAAAAATCAATGAATATTGTAAATGCACAAACAGTAATTTCTCCGCATTGAAAGGTGCAATTCTGAAATTTTTTGCTTTTTCCTGCTCCTCTTAGCATGATAAAGAAGATTCAAAGAGAGTGAGATGCCAGCTCCTTTCATTCAGTCAGTAGCTTCAATCATTTCTGGACGTTTTTCAATGGCAAAAATCAATGAATATTGTAAATGCACAAAGAGTAATTTCTCCGCATTGCAAGGTGCAATTCTGAAATTTTTTGATTTTTCCTGCTCCTCTTAGCATGATAAAGAAGATTCAAAGAGAGTGAGATGCCAGCTCCTTTCATTCAGTCAGTAGCTTCAAACATTTCTGGTATATGAATAACATGATGTTTTTCAATGGCAAAAATCAATGAATATTGTAAATGCACAAACAGTAATTTCTCCGCATTGCAAGGTGCAATTCTGAAATTTTTTGCTTTTTCCTGCTCCTCTAAGCATGATAAAGAAGATTCAAAGAGAGTGAGATGCCAGCTCCTTTCATTCAGTCAGTAGCTTCAATCATTTCTGGACGTTTTTCAATGGCAAAAATCAATGAATATTGTAAATGCACAAACAGTAATTTCTCCGCATTGCAAATTGCAATTCTGAAATTTTTTGCTTTTTCCTGCTCCTCTTAGCATGATAAAGAAGATTCAAAGAGAGTGAGATGCCAGCTCCTTTCATTCAGTCAGTAGCTTCAAACATTTCTGGTATATGAATAACATGATGTTTTTCAATGGCAAAAATCAATGAATATTGTAAATGCACAAACAGTAATTTCTCCGCATTGAAAGGTGCAATTCTGAAATTTTTTGCTTTTTCCTGCTCCTCTTAGCATGATAAAGAAGATTCAAAGAGAGTGAGATGCCAGCTCCTTTCATTCAGTCAGTAGCTTCAATCATTTCTGGACGTTTTTCAATGGCAAAAATCAATGAATATTGTAAATGCACAAACAGTAATTTCTCCGCATTGCAAGGTGCAATTCTGAAATTTTTTGCTTTTTCCTGCTCCTCTTAGCATGATAAACAAGATTCAAAGAGAGTGAGATGCCAGCTCCTTTCATTGTCAGTAGCTTCAATCATTTCTGGACGTTTTTCAATGGCAAAAATCAATGAATATTGTAAATGCACAAACAGTAATTTCTCCGCATTGCAAGGTGCAATTCTGAAATTTTTTGCTTTTTTCTGCTCCTCTTAGCATGATAAAGAAGATTCAAAGAGAGTGAGATGCCAGCTCCTTTCATTCAGTCAGTAGCTTCAAACATTTCTGGTATATGAATAACATGATGTTTTTCAATGGCAAAAATCAATGAATATTGTAAATGCACAAACAGTAATTTCTCCGCATTGCAAGGTGCAATTCTGAAATTTTTTGCTTTTTCCTGCTCCTCTAAGCATGATAAAGAAGATTCAAAGAGAGTGAGATGCCAGCTCCTTTCATTCAGTCAGTAGCTTCAATCATTTCTGGACGTTTTTCAATGGCAAAAATCAATGAATATTGTAAATGCACAAACAGTAATTTCTCCGCATTGCAAGGTGCAATTCTGAAATTTTTTGCTTTTTCCTGCTCCTCTTAGCATGATAAGGAAGATTCAAAGAGAGTGAGATGCCAGCTCCTTTCATTCAGTCAGTAGCTTCAAACATTTCTGGTATATGAATAACATGATGTTTTTCAATGGCAAAAATCAATGAATATTGTAAATGCACAAACAGTAATTTCTCCGCATTGAAAGGTGCAATTCTGAAATTTTTTGCTTTTTCCTGCTCCTCTTAGCATGATAAAGAAGATTCAAAGAGAGTGAGATGCCAGCTCCTTTCATTCAGTCAGTAGCTTCAATCATTTCTGGACGTTTTTCAATGGCAAAAATCAATGAATATTGTAAATGCACAAAGAGTAATTTCTCCGCATTGCAAGGTGCAATTCTGAAATTTTTTGATTTTTCCTGCTCCTCTTAGCATGATAAAGAAGATTCAAAGAGAGTGAGATGCCAGCTCCTTTCATTCAGTCAGTAGCTTCAAACATTTCTGGTATATGAATAACATGATGTTTTTCAATGGCAAAAATCAATGAATATTGTAAATGCACAAACAGTAATTTCTCCGCATTGCAAGGTGCAATTCTGAAATTTTTTGCTTTTTCCTGCTCTTCTTAGCATGATAAAGAAGATTCAAAGAGAGTGAGATGCCAGCTCCTTTCATTCAGTCAGTAGCTTCAATCATTTCTGGTATATGAATAACATGATGTTTTTCAATGGCAAAAATCAATGAATATTGTAAATGCACAAACAGTAATTTCTCCGCATTGCAAGGTGCAATTCTGAAATTTTTTGCTTTTTCCTGCTCCTCTAAGCATGATAAAGAAGATTCAAAGAGAGTGAGATGCCAGCTCCTTTCATTCAGTCAGTAGCTTCAATCATTTCTGGACGTTTTTCAATGGCAAAAATCAATGAATATTGTAAATGCACAAACAGTAATTTCTCCGCATTGCAAATTGCAATTCTGAAATTTTTTGCTTTTTCCTGCTCCTCTTAGCATGATAAACAAGATTCAAAGAGAGTGAGATGCCAGCTCCTTTCATTGTCAGTAGCTTCAATCATTTCTGGACGTTTTTCAATGGCAAAAATCAATGAATATTGTAAATGCACAAACAGTAATTTCTCCGCATTGCAAGGTGCAATTCTGAAATTTTTTGCTTTTTTCTGCTCCTCTTAGCATGATAAAGAAGATTCAAAGAGAGTGAGATGCCAGCTCCTTTCATTCAGTCAGTAGCTTCAAACATTTCTGGTATATGAATAACATGATGTTTTTCAATGGCAAAAATCAATGAATATTGTAAATGCACAAACAGTAATTTCTCCGCATTGCAAGGTGCAATTCTGAAATTTTTTGCTTTTTCCTGCTCCTCTAAGCATGATAAAGAAGATTCAAAGAGAGTGAGATGCCAGCTCCTTTCATTCAGTCAGTAGCTTCAATCATTTCTGGACGTTTTTCAATGGCAAAAATCAATGAATATTGTAAATGCACAAACAGTAATTTCTCCGCATTGCAAGGTGCAATTCTGAAATTTTTTGCTTTTTCCTGCTCCTCTTAGCATGATAAAGAAGATTCAAAGAGAGTGAGATGCCAGCTCCTTTCATTCAGTCAGTAGCTTCAAACATTTCTGGTATATGAATAACATGATGTTTTTCAATGGCAAAAATCAATGAATATTGTAAATGCACAAACAGTAATTTCTCCGCATTGAAAGGTGCAATTCTGACATTTTTTGCTTTTTCCTGCTCCTCTTAGCATGATAAAGAAGATTCAAAGAGAGTGAGATGCCAGCTCCTTTCATTCAGTCAGTAGCTTCAATCATTTCTGGACGTTTTTCAATGGCAAAAATCAATGAATATTGTAAATGCACAAAGAGTAATTTCTCCGCATTGCAAGGTGCAATTCTGAAATTTTTTGATTTTTCCTGCTCCTCTTAGCATGATAAAGAAGATTCAAAGAGAGTGAGATGCCAGCTCCTTTCATTCAGTCAGTAGCTTCAAACATTTCTGGTATATGAATAACATGATGTTTTTCAATGGCAAAAATCAATGAATATTGTAAATGCACAAACAGTAATTTCTCCGCATTGCAAGGTGCAATTCTGAAATTTTTTGCTTTTTCCTGCTCCTCTAAGCATGATAAAGAAGATTCAAAGAGAGTGAGATGCCAGCTCCTTTCATTCAGTCAGTAGCTTCAATCATTTCTGGACGTTTTTCAATGGCAAAAATCAATGAATATTGTAAATGCACAAACAGTAATTTCTCCGCATTGCAAATTGCAATTCTGAAATTTTTTGCTTTTTCCTGCTCCTCTTAGCATGATAAAGAAGATTCAAAGAGAGTGAGATGCCAGCTCTTTTCATTCAGTCAGTAGCTTCAATCATTTCTGGACGTTTTTCAATGGCAAAAATCAATGAATATTGTAAATGCACAAACAGTAATTTCTCCGCATTGCAAGGTGCAATTCTGAAATTTTTTGCTTTTTCCTGCACCTCTTAGCATGATAAAGAAGATTCAGAGTGAGATGCCAGCTCCTTTCATTCAGTCAGTAGCTTCAAACATTTCTGGTATATGAATAACATGATGTTTTTCAATGGCAAAAATCAATGAATATTGTAAATGCACAAACAGTAATTTCTCCGCATTGAAAGGTGCAATTCTGAAATTTTTTGCTTTTTCCTGCTCCTCTTAGCATGATAAAGAAGATTCAAAGAGAGTGAGATGCCAGCTCCTTTCATTCAGTCAGTAGCTTCAATCATTTCTGGACGTTTTTCAATGGCAAAAACCAATGAATATTGTAAATGCACAAACAGTAATTTCTCCGCATTACAAGGTGCAATTCTGAAATTTTTTGCTTTTTCCTGCTCCTCTTAGCATGATAAAGAAGATTCAAAGAGAGTGAGATGCCAGCTCCTTTCATTCAGTCAGTAGCTTCAATCATTTCTGGACGTTTTTCAATGGCAAAAATCAATGAATATTGTAAATGCACAAACAGTAATTTCTCCGCATTGCAAGGTGCAATTCTGAAATTTTTTGCTTTTTTCTGCTCCTCTTAGCATGATAAAGAAGATTCAAAGAGAGTGAGATGCCAGCTCCTTTCATTCAGTCAGTAGCTTCAAACATTTCTGGTATATGAATAACATGATGTTTTTCAATGGCAAAAATCAATGAATATTGTAAATGCACAAACAGTAATTTCTCCGCATTGCAAGGTGCAATTCTGAAATTTTTTGCTTTTTCCTGCTCCTCTTAGCATGATAAAGAAGATTCAAAGAGAGTGAGATGCCAGCTCCTTTCATTCAGTCAGTAGCTTCAATCATTTCTGGACGTTTTTCAATGGCAAAAATCTATGAATATTGTAAATGCACAAACAGTAATTTCTCCGCATTGCAAGGTGCAATTCTGAAATTTTTTGCTTTTTCCTGCTCCTCTTAGCAAGATAAACAAGATTCAAAGAGAGTGAGATGCCAGCTCCTTTCATTCAGTCAGTAGCTTCAATCATTTCTGGACGTTTTTCAATGGCAAAAATCAATGAATATTGTAAATGCACAAACAGTAATTTCTCCGCATTGCAAGGTGCAATTCTGAAATTTTTTGCTTTTTCCTGCTCCTCTTAGCATGATAAAGAAGATTCAAAGAGAGTGAGATGCCAGCTCCTTTCATTCAGTCAGTAGCTTTAATCATTTCTGGACGTTTTTCAATGGCAAAAATCAATGAATATTGTAAATGCACAAACTAATTTCTCCGCATTGCAAGGTGCAATTCTGAAATTTTTTGCTTTTTGCTGCTCCTCTTAGCATGATAAAGAAGATTCAAAGAGAGTGAGATGCCAGCTCCTTTCATTCAGTCAGTAGCTTCAAACATTTCTGGTATATGAATAACATGATGTTTTTCAATGGCAAAAATCAATGAATATTGTAAATGCACAAACAGTAATTTCTCCGCATTGCAAGGTGCAATTCTGAAATTTTTTGCTTTTTCCTGCTCCTCTTAGCATGATAAAGAAGATTCAAAGAGAGTGAGATGCCAGCTTCTTTCATTCAGTCAGTAGCTTCAATCATTTCTGGACGTTTTTCAATGGCAAAAATCATTGAATATTGTAAATGCACAAACAGTAATTTCTCCGCATTGCAAGGTGCAATTCTGAAATTTTTTGCTTTTTCCTGCTCCTCTTAGCATGATAAAGAAGATTCAAAGAGAGTGAGATGCCAGCTCCTTTCATTCAGTCAGTAGCTTCAATCATTTCTGGTATATGAATAACATGTTTTTCAATGGCAAAAATCAATGAATATTGTAAATGCACAAACAGTAATTTCTCCGCATTGCAAGGTGCAATTCTGAAATTTTTTGCTTTTTCCTGCTCCTCTTAGCATGATAAAGAAGATTCAAAGAGAGTGAGATGCCAGCTCCTTTCATTCAGTCAGTAGCTTCAATCATTTCTGGACGTTTTTCAATGGCAAAAATCAATGAATATTGTAAATGCACAAACAGTAATTTCTCCGCATTGCAAGGTGCAATTCTGAAATTTTTTGCTTTTTCCTGCTCCTCTTAGCATGATAAACAAGATTCAAAGAGAGTGAGATGCCAGCTCCTTTCATTCAGTCAGTAGCTTCAATCATTTCTGGACGTTTTTCAATGGCAAAAATCAATGAATATTGTAAATGCACAAACAGTAATTTCTCCGCATTGCAAGGTGCAATTCTGAAATTTTTTGCTTTTTCCTGCTCCTCTTAGCATGATAAAGAAGATTCAAAGAGAGTGAGATGCCAGCTCCTTTCATTCAGTCAGTAGCTTCAAACATTTCTGGTATATGAATAACATGATGTTTTTCAATGGCAAAAATCAATGAATATTGTAAATGCACAAACAGTAATTTCTCCACATTGCAAGGTGCAATTCTGAAATTTTTTGCTTTTTCCTGCTCCTCTTAGCATGATAAAGAAGATTCAAAGAGAGTGAGATGCCAGCTCCTTTCATTCAGTCAGTAGCTTCAATCATTTCTGGACGTTTTTCAATGGCAAAAATCAATGAATATTGTAAATGCACAAACAGTAATTTCTCCGCATTGCAAGGTGCAATTCTGAAATTTTTTGCTTTTTCCTGCTCCTCTTAGCATGATAAAGAAGATTCAAAGAGAGTGAGATGCCAGCTCCTTTCATTCAGTCAGTAGCTTCAATCATTTCTGGACGTTTTTCAATGGCAAAAATCAATGAATATTGTAAATGCACAAACAGTAATTTCTCCGCATTGCAAGGTGCAATTCTGAAATTTTTTGCTTTTTCCTGCTCCTCTTAGCATGATAAAGAAGATTCAAAGAGAGTGAGATGCCAGCTCCTTTCATTCAGTCAGTAGCTTCAATCATTTCTGGACGTTTTTCAATGGCAAAAATCTATGAATATTGTAAATGCACAAACAGTAATTTCTCCGCATTGCAAGGTGCAATTCTGAAATTTTTTGCTTTTTCCTGCTCCTCTTAGCAAGATAAACAAGATTCAAAGAGAGTGAGATGCCAGCTCCTTTCATTCAGTCAGTAGCTTCAATCATTTCTGGACGTTTTTCAATGGCAAAAATCAATGAATATTGTAAATGCACAAACAGTAATTTCTCCTCATTGCAAGGTGCAATTCTGAAATTTTTTGCTTTTTCCTGCTCCTCTTAGCATGATAAAGAAGATTCAAAGAGAGTGAGATGCCAGCTCCTTTCATTCAGTCAGTAGCTTCAAACATTTCTGGTATATGAATAACATGATGTTTTTCAATGGCAAAAATCAATGAATATTGTAAATGCACAAACAGTAATTTCTCCGCATTGCAAGGTGCAATTCTGAAATTTTTTGCTTTTTCCTGCTCCTCTTAGCATGATAAAGAAGATTCAAAGAGAGTGAGATGCCAGCTCCTTTCATTCAGTCAGTAGCTTCAATCATTTCTGGACGTTTTTCAATGGCAAAAATCTATGAATATTGTAAATGCACAAACAGTAATTTCTCCGCATTGCAAGGTGCAATTCTGAAATTTTTTGCTTTTTCCTGCTCCTCTTAGCAAGATAAACAAGATTCAAAGAGAGTGAGATGCCAGCTCCTTTCATTCAGTCAGTAGCTTCAATCATTTCTGGACGTTTTTCAATGGCAAAAATCAATGAATATTGTAAATGCACAAACAGTAATTTCTCCGCATTGCAAGGTGCAATTCTGAAATTTTTTGCTTTTTCCTGCTCCTCTTAGCATGATAAAGAAGATTCAAAGAGAGTGAGATGCCAGCTCCTTTCATTCAGTCAGTAGCTTCAATCATTTCTGGACGTTTTTCAATGGCAAAAATCAATGAATATTGTAAATGCACAAACTAATTTCTCCGCATTGCAAGGTGCAATTCTGAAATTTTTTGCTTTTTGCTGCTCCTCTTAGCATGATAAAGAAGATTCAAAGAGAGTGAGATGCCAGCTCCTTTCATTCAGTCAGTAGCTTCAAACATTTCTGGTATATGAATAACATGATGTTTTTCAATGGCAAAAATCAATGAATATTGTAAATGCACAAACAGTAATTTCTCCGCATTGCAAGGTGCAATTCTGAAATTTTTTGCTTTTTCCTGCTCCTCTTAGCATGATAAAGAAGATTCAAAGAGAGTGAGATGCCAGCTCCTTTCATTCAGTCAGTAGCTTCAATCATTTCTGGACGTTTTTCAATGGCAAAAATCATTGAATATTGTAAATGCACAAACAGTAATTTCTCCGCATTGCAAGGTGCAATTCTGAAATTTTTTGCTTTTTCCTGCTCCTCTTAGCATGATAAAGAAGATTCAAAGAGAGTGAGATGCCAGCTCCTTTCATTCAGTTAGTAGCTTCAATCATTTCTGGTATATGAATAACATGATGTTTTTCAATGGCAAAAATCAATGAATATTGTAAATGCACAAACAGTAATTTCTCCGCATTGCAAGGTGCAATTCTGAAATTTTTTGCTTTTTCCTGCTCCTCTTAGCATGATAAAGAAGATTCAAAGAGAGTGAGATGCCAGCTCCTTTCATTCAGTCAGTAGCTTCAATCATTTCTGGACGTTTTTCAATGGCAAAAATCAATGAATATTGTAAATGCACAAACAGTAATTTCTCCGCATTGCAAGGTGCAATTCTGAAATTTTTTGCTTTTTCCTGCTCCTCTTAGCATGATAAACAAGATTCAAAGAGAGTGAGATGCCAGCTCCTTTCATTCAGTCAGTAGCTTCAATCATTTCTGGACGTTTTTCAATGGCAAAAATCAATGAATATTGTAAATGCACAAACAGTAATTTCTCCGCATTGCAAGGTGCAATTCTGAAATTTTTTGCTTTTTCCTGCTCCTCTTAGCATGATAAAGAAGATTCAAAGAGAGTGAGATGCCAGCTCCTTTCATTCAGTCAGTAGCTTCAAACATTTCTGGTATATGAATAACATGATGTTTTTCAATGGCAAAAATCAATGAATATTGTAAATGCACAAACAGTAATTTCTCCACATTGCAAGGTGCAATTCTGAAATTTTTTGCTTTTTCCTGCTCCTCTTAGCATGATAAAGAAGATTCAAAGAGAGTGAGATGCCAGCTCCTTTCATTCAGTCAGTAGCTTCAATCATTTCTGGACGTTTTTCAATGGCAATAATCAATGAATATTGTAAATGCACAAACAGTAATTTCTCCGCATTGCAAGGTGCAATTCTGAAATTTTTTGCTTTTTCCTGCTCCTCTTAGCATGATAAAGAAGATTCAAAGAGAGTGAGATGCCAGCTCCTTTCATTCAGTCAGTAGCTTCAATCATTTCTGGACGTTTTTCAATGGCAAAAATCAATGAATATTGTAAATGCACAAACAGTAATTTATCCGCATTGCAAGGTGCAATTCTGAAATTTTTTGCTTTTTCCTGCTCCTCTTAGCATGATAAAGAAGATTCAAAGAGAGTGAGATGCCAGCTCCTTTCATTCAGTCAGTAGCTTCAATCATTTCTGGGCATTTTTCAATGGCAAAAATCAATGAATATTGTAAATGCACAAACAGTAATTTCTCCGCATTGCAAGGTGCAATTCTGAAATTTTTTGCTTTTTCCTGCTCCTCTTAGCATGATAAAGAAGATTCAAAGAGAGTGAGATGCCAGCTCCTTTCATTCAGTCAGTAGCTTCAAACATTTCTGGTATATGAATAACATGATGTTTTTCAATGGCAAAAATCAATGAATATTGTAAATGCACAAACAGTAATTTCTCCGCATTGAAAGGTGCAATTCTGAAATTTTTTGCTTTTTCCTGCTCCTCTTAGCATGATAAAGAAGATTCAAAGAGAGTGAGATGCCAGCTCCTTTCATTCAGTCAGTAGCATCAATCATTTCTGGACGTTTTTCAATGGCAAAAATCAATGAATATTGTAAATGCACAAACAGTAATTTCTCCGCATTGCAAGGTGCAATTCTGAAATTTTTTGCTTTTTCCTGCTCCTCTTAGCATGATAAACAAGATTCAAAGAGAGTGAGATGCCAGCTCCTTTCATTCAGTCAGTAGCTTCAATCATTTCTGGACGTTTTTCAATGGCAAAAATCAATGAATATTGTAAATGCACAAACAGTAATTTCTCCGCATTGCAAGGTGCAATTCTGAAATTTTTTGCTTTTTTCTGCTCCTCTTAGCATGATAAAGAAGATTCAAAGAGAGTGAGAAGCCAGCTCCTTTCATTCAGTCAGTAGCTTCAAACATTTCTGGTATATGAATAACATGATGTTTTTCAATGGCAAAAATCAATGAATATTGTAAATGCACAAACAGTAATTTCTCCGCATTGCAAGGTGCAATTCTGAAATTTTTTGCTTTTTCCTGCTCCTCTTAGCATGATAAAGAAGATTCAAAGAGAGTGAGATGCCAGCTCCTTTCATTCAGTCAGTAGCTTCAATCATTTCTGAACGTTTTTCAATGGCAAAAATCAATGTATATTGTAAATGCACAAACAGTAATTTCTCCGCATTGCAAGGTGCAATTCTGAAATTTTTTGCTTTTTCCTGCTCCTCTTAGCATGATAAAGAAGATTCAAAGAGAGTGAGATGCCAGCTCCTTTCATTCAGTCAGTAGCTTCAATCATTTCTGGACGTTTTTCAATGGCAAAAATCAATGAATATTGTAAATGCACAAACAGTAATTTCTCCGCATTGCAAGGTGCAATTCTGAAATTTTTTGCTTTTTCCTGCTCCTCTTAGCATGATAAAGAAGATTCAAAGAGAGTGAGATTCCAGCTCCTTTCATTCAGTCAGTAGCTTCAAACATTTCTGGTATATGAATAACATGATGTTTTTCAATGGCAAAAATCAATGAATATTGTAAATGCACAAACAGTAATTTCTCCGCATTGCAAGGTGCAATTCTGAAATTTTTTGCTTTTTCCTGCTCCTCTTAGCATGATAAAGAAGATTCAAAGAGAGTGAGATGCCAGCTCCTTTCATTCAGTCAGTAGCTTCAAACATTTCTGGTATATGAATAACATGATGTTTTTCAATGGCAAAAATCAATGAATATTGTAAATGCACAAACAGTAATTTCTCCGCATTGAAAGGTGCAATTCTGAAATTTTTTGCTTTTTCCTGCTCCTCTTAGCATGATAAAGAAGATTCAAAGAGAGTGAGATGCCAGCTCCTTTCATTCAGTCAGTAGCTTCAATCATTTCTGGACGTTTTTCAATGGCAAAAATCAATGAATATTGTAAATGCACAAACTAATTTCTCCGCATTGCAAGGTGCAATTCTGAAATTTTTTGCTTTTTCCTGCTCCTCTTAGCATGATAAACAAGATTCAAAGAGAGTGAGATGCCAGCTCCTTTCATTGTCAGTAGCTTCAATCATTTCTGGACGTTTTTCAATGGCAAAAATCAATGAATATTGTAAATGCACAAACAGTAATTTCTCCGCATTGCAAGGTGCAATTCTGAAATTTTTTGCTTTTTTCTGCTCCTCTTAGCATGATAAAGAAGATTCAAAGAGAGTGAGATGCCAGCTCCTTTCATTCAGTCAGTAGCTTCAATCATTTCTGGACGTTTTTCAATGGCAAAAATCAATGAATATTGTAAATGCACAAACAGTAATTTATCCGCATTGCAAGGTGCAATTCTGAAATTTTTTGCTTTTTCCTGCTCCTCTTAGCATGATAAAGAAGATTCAAAGAGAGTGAGATGCCAGCTCCTTTCATTCAGTCAGTAGCTTCAATCATTTCTGGGCATTTTTCAATGGCAAAAATCAATGAATATTGTAAATGCACAAACAGTAATTTCTCCGCATTGCAAGGTGCAATTCTGAAATTTTTTGCTTTTTCCTGCTCCTCTTAGCATGATAAAGAAGATTCAAAGAGAGTGAGATGCCAGCTCCTTTCATTCAGTCAGTAGCTTCAAACATTTCTGGTATATGAATAACATGATGTTTTTCAATGGCAAAAATCAATGAATATTGTAAATGCACAAACAGTAATTTCTCCGCATTGAAAGGTGCAATTCTGAAATTTTTTGCTTTTTCCTGCTCCTCTTAGCATGATAAAGAAGATTCAAAGAGAGTGAGATGCCAGCTCCTTTCATTCAGTCAGTAGCATCAATCATTTCTGGACGTTTTTCAATGGCAAAAATCAATGAATATTGTAAATGCACAAACAGTAATTTCTCCGCATTGCAAGGTGCAATTCTGAAATTTTTTGCTTTTTCCTGCTCCTCTTAGCATGATAAACAAGATTCAAAGAGAGTGAGATGCCAGCTCCTTTCATTCAGTCAGTAGCTTCAATCATTTCTGGACGTTTTTCAATGGCAAAAATCAATGAATATTGTAAATGCACAAACAGTAATTTCTCCGCATTGCAAGGTGCAATTCTGAAATTTTTTGCTTTTTTCTGCTCCTCTTAGCATGATAAAGAAGATTCAAAGAGAGTGAGAAGCCAGCTCCTTTCATTCAGTCAGTAGCTTCAAACATTTCTGGTATATGAATAACATGATGTTTTTCAATGGCAAAAATCAATGAATATTGTAAATGCACAAACAGTAATTTCTCCGCATTGCAAGGTGCAATTCTGAAATTTTTTGCTTTTTCCTGCTCCTCTTAGCATGATAAAGAAGATTCAAAGAGAGTGAGATGCCAGCTCCTTTCATTCAGTCAGTAGCTTCAATCATTTCTGAACGTTTTTCAATGGCAAAAATCAATGTATATTGTAAATGCACAAACAGTAATTTCTCCGCATTGCAAGGTGCAATTCTGAAATTTTTTGCTTTTTCCTGCTCCTCTTAGCATGATAAAGAAGATTCAAAGAGAGTGAGATGCCAGCTCCTTTCATTCAGTCAGTAGCTTCAATCATTTCTGGACGTTTTTCAATGGCAAAAATCAATGAATATTGTAAATGCACAAACAGTAATTTCTCCGCATTGCAAGGTGCAATTCTGAAATTTTTTGCTTTTTCCTGCTCCTCTTAGCATGATAAAGAAGATTCAAAGAGAGTGAGATTCCAGCTCCTTTCATTCAGTCAGTAGCTTCAAACATTTCTGGTATATGAATAACATGATGTTTTTCAATGGCAAAAATCAATGAATATTGTAAATGCACAAACAGTAATTTCTCCGCATTGCAAGGTGCAATTCTGAAATTTTTTGCTTTTTCCTGCTCCTCTTAGCATGATAAAGAAGATTCAAAGAGAGTGAGATGCCAGCTCCTTTCATTCAGTCAGTAGCTTCAAACATTTCTGGTATATGAATAACATGATGTTTTTCAATGGCAAAAATCAATGAATATTGTAAATGCACAAACAGTAATTTCTCCGCATTGAAAGGTGCAATTCTGAAATTTTTTGCTTTTTCCTGCTCCTCTTAGCATGATAAAGAAGATTCAAAGAGAGTGAGATGCCAGCTCCTTTCATTCAGTCAGTAGCTTCAATCATTTCTGGACGTTTTTCAATGGCAAAAATCAATGAATATTGTAAATGCACAAACAGTAATTTATCCGCATTGCAAGGTGCAATTCTGAAATTTTTTGCTTTTTCCTGCTCCTCTTAGCATGATAAAGAAGATTCAAAGAGAGTGAGATGCCAGCTCCTTTCATTCAGTCAGTAGCTTCAATCATTTCTGGGCATTTTTCAATGGCAAAAATCAATGAATATTGTAAATGCACAAACAGTAATTTCTCCGCATTGCAAGGTGCAATTCTGAAATTTTTTGCTTTTTCCTGCTCCTCTTAGCATGATAAAGAAGATTCAAAGAGAGTGAGATGCCAGCTCCTTTCATTCAGTCAGTAGCTTCAAACATTTCTGGTATATGAATAACATGATGTTTTTCAATGGCAAAAATCAATGAATATTGTAAATGCACAAACAGTAATTTCTCCGCATTGAAAGGTGCAATTCTGAAATTTTTTGCTTTTTCCTGCTCCTCTTAGCATGATAAAGAAGATTCAAAGAGAGTGAGATGCCAGCTCCTTTCATTCAGTCAGTAGCATCAATCATTTCTGGACGTTTTTCAATGGCAAAAATCAATGAATATTGTAAATGCACAAACAGTAATTTCTCCGCATTGCAAGGTGCAATTCTGAAATTTTTTGCTTTTTCCTGCTCCTCTTAGCATGATAAACAAGATTCAAAGAGAGTGAGATGCCAGCTCCTTTCATTCAGTCAGTAGCTTCAATCATTTCTGGACGTTTTTCAATGGCAAAAATCAATGAATATTGTAAATGGACAAACAGTAATTTCTCCGCATTGCAAGGTGCAATTCTGAAATTTTTTGCTTTTTTCTGCTCCTCTTAGCATGATAAAGAAGATTCAAAGAGAGTGAGAAGCCAGCTCCTTTCATTCAGTCAGTAGCTTCAAACATTTCTGGTATATGAATAACATGATGTTTTTCAATGGCAAAAATCAATGAATATTGTAAATGCACAAACAGTAATTTCTCCGCATTGCAAGGTGCAATTCTGAAATTTTTTGCTTTTTCCTGCTCCTCTTAGCATGATAAAGAAGATTCAAAGAGAGTGAGATGCCAGCTCCTTTCATTCAGTCAGTAGCTTCAATCATTTCTGAACGTTTTTCAATGGCAAAAATCAATGTATATTGTAAATGCACAAACAGTAATTTCTCCGCATTGCAAGGTGCAATTCTGAAATTTTTTGCTTTTTCCTGCTCCTCTTAGCATGATAAAGAAGATTCAAAGAGAGTGAGATGCCAGCTCCTTTCATTCAGTCAGTAGCTTCAATCATTTCTGGACGTTTTTCAATGGCAAAAATCAATGAATATTGTAAATGCACAAACAGTAATTTCTCCGCATTGCAAGGTGCAATTCTGAAATTTTTTGCTTTTTCCTGCTCCTCTTAGCATGATAAAGAAGATTCAAAGAGAGTGAGATTCCAGCTCCTTTCATTCAGTCAGTAGCTTCAAACATTTCTGGTATATGAATAACATGATGTTTTTCAATGGCAAAAATCAATGAATATTGTAAATGCACAAACAGTAATTTCTCCGCATTGCAAGGTGCAATTCTGAAATTTTTTGCTTTTTCCTGCTCCTCTTAGCATGATAAAGAAGATTCAAAGAGAGTGAGATGCCAGCTCCTTTCATTCAGTCAGTAGCTTCAAACATTTCTGGTATATGAATAACATGATGTTTTTCAATGGCAAAAATCAATGAATATTGTAAATGCACAAACAGTAATTTCTCCGCATTGAAAGGTGCAATTCTGAAATTTTTTGCTTTTTCCTGCTCCTCTTAGCATGATAAAGAAGATTCAAAGAGAGTGAGATGCCAGCTCCTTTCATTCAGTCAGTAGCTTCAATCATTTCTGGACGTTTTTCAATGGCAAAAATCAATGAATATTGTAAATGCACAAACTAATTTCTCCGCATTGCAAGGTGCAATTCTGAAATTTTTTGCTTTTTCCTGCTCCTCTTAGCATGATAAACAAGATTCAAAGAGAGTGAGATGCCAGCTCCTTTCATTGTCAGTAGCTTCAATCATTTCTGGACGTTTTTCAATGGCAAAAATCAATGAATATTGTAAATGCACAAACAGTAATTTCTCCGCATTGCAAGGTGCAATTCTGAAATTTTTTGCTTTTTTCTGCTCCTCTTAGCATGATAAAGAAGATTCAAAGAGAGTGAGATGCCAGCTCGTTTCATTCAGTCAGTAGCTTCAAACATTTCTGGTATATGAATAACATGATGTTTTTCAATGGCAAAAATCAATGAATATTGTAAATGCACAAACAGTAATTTCTCCGCATTGCAAGGTGCAATTCTGAAATTTTTTGCTTTTTCCTGCTCCTCTAAGCATGATAAAGAAGATTCAAAGAGAGTGAGATGCCAGCTCCTTTCATTCAGTCAGTAGCTTCAATCATTTCTGGACGTTTTTCAATGGCAAAAATCAATGAATATTGTAAATGCACAAACAGTAATTTCTCCGCATTGCAAGGTGCAATTCTGAAATTTTTTGCTTTTTCCTGCTCCTCTTAGCATGATAAAGAAGATTCAAAGAGAGTGAGATGCCAGCTCCTTTCATTCAGTCAGTAGCTTCAAACATTTCTGGTATATGAATAACATGATGTTTTTCAATGGCAAAAATCAATGAATATTGTAAATGCACAAACAGTAATTTCTCCGCATTGAAAGGTGCAATTCTGAAATTTTTTGCTTTTTCCTGCTCCTCTTAGCATGATAAAGAAGATTCAAAGAGAGTGAGATGCCAGCTCCTTTCATTCAGTCAGTAGCTTCAATCATTTCTGGACGTTTTTCAATGGCAAAAATCAATGAATATTGTAAATGCACAAACAGTAATTTCTCCGCATTGCAAGGTGCAATTCTGAAATTTTTTGCTTTTTCCTGCTCCTCTTAGCATGATAAAGAAGATTCAAAGAGAGTGAGATGCCAGCTCCTTTCATTCAGTCAGTAGCTTCAATCATTTCTGGACGTTTTTCAATGGCAAAAATCAATGAATATTGTAAATGCACAAACAGTAATTTCTCCGCATTGCAAGGTGCAATTCTGAAATTTTTTGCTTTTTTCTGCTCCTCTTAGCATGATAAAGAAGATTCAAAGAGAGTGAGATGCCAGCTCCTTTCATTCAGTCAGTAGCTTCAAACATTTCTGGTATATGAATAACATGATGTTTTTCAATGGCAAAAATCAATGAATATTGTAAATGCACAAACAGTAATTTCTCCGCATTGCAAGGTGCAATTCTGAAATTTTTTGCTTTTTCCTGCTCCTCTTAGCATGATAAACAAGATTCAAAGAGAGTGAGATGCCAGCTCCTTTCATTGTCAGTAGCTTCAATCATTTCTGGACGTTTTTCAATGGCAAAAATCAATGAATATTGTAAATGCACAAACAGTAATTTCTCCGCATTGCAAGGTGCAATTCTGAAATTTTTTGCTTTTTTCTGCTCCTCTTAGCATGATAAAGAAGATTCAAAGAGAGTGAGATGCCAGCTCGTTTCATTCAGTCAGTAGCTTCAAACATTTCTGGTATATGAATAACATGATGTTTTTCAATGGCAAAAATCAATGAATATTGTAAATGCACAAACAGTAATTTCTCCGCATTGCAAGGTGCAATTCTGAAATTTTTTGCTTTTTCCTGCTCCTCTAAGCATGATAAAGAAGATTCAAAGAGAGTGAGATGCCAGCTCCTTTCATTCAGTCAGTAGCTTCAATCATTTCTGGACGTTTTTCAATGGCAAAAATCAATGAATATTGTAAATGCACAAACAGTAATTTCTCCGCATTGCAAGGTGCAATTCTGAAATTTTTTGCTTTTTCCTGCTCCTCTTAGCATGATAAAGAAGATTCAAAGAGAGTGAGATGCCAGCTCCTTTCATTCAGTCAGTAGCTTCAAACATTTCTGGTATATGAATAACATGATGTTTTTCAATGGCAAAAATCAATGAATATTGTAAATGCACAAACAGTAATTTCTCCGCATTGAAAGGTGCAATTCTGAAATTTTTTGCTTTTTCCTGCTCCTCTTAGCATGATAAAGAAGATTCAAAGAGAGTGAGATGCCAGCTCCTTTCATTCAGTCAGTAGCTTCAATCATTTCTGGACGTTTTTCAATGGCAAAAATCAATGAATATTGTAAATGCACAAACAGTAATTTCTCCGCATTGCAAGGTGCAATTCTGAAATTTTTTGCTTTTTCCTGCTCCTCTTAGCATGATAAAGAAGATTCAAAGAGAGTGAGATGCCAGCTCCTTTCATTCAGTCAGTAGCTTCAATCATTTCTGGACGTTTTTCAATGGCAAAAATCAATGAATATTGTAAATGCACAAACAGTAATTTCTCCGCATTGCAAGGTGCAATTCTGAAATTTTTTGCTTTTTTCTGCTCCTCTTAGCATGATAAAGAAGATTCAAAGAGAGTGAGATGCCAGCTCCTTTCATTCAGTCAGTAGCTTCAAACATTTCTGGTATATGAATAACATGATGTTTTTCAATGGCAAAAATCAATGAATATTGTAAATGCACAAACAGTAATTTCTCCGCATTGCAAGGTGCAATTCTGAAATTTTTTGCTTTTTCCTGCTCCTCTTAGCATGATAAAGAAGATTCAAAGAGAGTGAGATGCCAGCTCCTTTCATTCAGTCAGTAGCTTCAATCATTTCTGGACGTTTTTCAATGGCAAAAATCAATGAATATTGTAAATGCACAAACAGTAATTTCTCCGCATTGCAAGGTGCAATTCTGAAATTTTTTGCTTTTTCCTGCTCCTCTTAGCAAGATAAACAAGATTCAAAGAGAGTGAGATGCCAGCTCCTTTCATTCAGTCAGTAGCTTCAATCATTTCTGGACGTTTTTCAATGGCAAAAATCAATGAATATTGTAAATGCACAAACAGTAATTTCTCCGCATTGCAAGGTGCAATTCTGAAATTTTTTGCTTTTTCCTGCTCCTCTTAGCATGATAAAGAAGATTCAAAGAGAGTGAGATGCCAGCTCCTTTCATTCAGTCAGTAGCTTCAATCATTTCTGGACGTTTTTCAATGGCAAAAATCAATGAATATTGTAAATGCACAAACTAATTTCTCCGCATTGCAAGGTGCAATTCTGAAATTTTTTGCTTTTTGCTGCTCCTCTTAGCATGATAAAGAAGATTCAAAGAGAGTGAGATGCCAGCTCCTTTCATTCAGTCAGTAGCTTCAATCATTTCTGGACGTTTTTCAATGGCAAAAATCAATGAATATTGTAAATGCACAAACAGTAATTTCTCCGTATTGCAAGGTGCAATTCTGAAATTTTTTGCTTTTTCCTGCTCCTCTTAGCATGATAAAGAAGATTCAAAGAGAGTGAGATGCCAGCTCCTTTCATTCAGTCAGTAGCTTCAATCATTTCTGGACGTTTTTCAATGGCAAAAATCAATGAATATTGTAAATGCACAAACAGTAATTTCTCCGCATTGCAAGGTGCAATTCTGAAATTTTTTGCTTTTTCCTGCTCCTCTTAGCATGATAAAGAAGATTCAAAGAGAGTGAGATGCCAGCTCCTTTCATTCAGTCAGTAGCTTCAATCATTTCTGGACGTTTTTCAATGGCAAAAATCAATGAATATTGTAAATGCACAAAGAGTAATTTCTCCGCATTGCAAGGTGCAATTCTGAAATTTTTTGCTTTTTCCTGCTCCTCTTAGCATGATAAAGAAGATTCAAAGAGAGTGAGATGCCAGCTCCTTTCATTCAGTCAGTAGCTTCAAACATTTCTGGTATATGAATAACATGATGTTTTTCAATGGCAAAAATCAATGAATATTGTAAATGCACAAACAGTAATTTCTCCGCATTGCAAGGTGCAATTCTGAAATTTTTTGCTTTTTCCTGCTCTTCTTAGCATGATAAAGAAGATTCAAAGAGAGTGAGATGCCAGCTCCTTTCATTCAGTCAGTAGCTTCAATCATTTCTGGTATATGAATAACATGATGTTTTTCAATGGCAAAAATCAATGAATATTGTAAATGCACAAACAGTAATTTCTCCGCATTGCAAGGTGCAATTCTGAAATTTTTTGCTTTTTCCTGCTTCTCTAAGCATGATAAAGAAGATTCAAAGAGAGTGAGATGCCAGCTCCTTTCATTCAGTCAGTAGCTTCAATCATTTCTGGACGTTTTTCAATGGCAAAAATCAATGAATATTGTAAATGCACAAACAGTAATTTCTCCGCATTGCAAGGTGCAATTCTGAAATTTTTTGCTTTTTCCTGCTCCTCTTAGCATGATAAAGAAGATTCAAAGAGAGTGAGATGCCAGCTCCTTTCATTCAGTCAGTAGCTTCAATCATTTCTGGACGTTTTTCAATGGCAAAAATCAATGAATATTGTAAATGCACAAACAGTAATTTCTCCGCATTGCAAGGTGCAATTCTGAAATTTTTTGCTTTTTCCTGCACCTCTTAGCATGATAAAGAAGATTCAAAGAGAGTGAGATGCCAGCTCCTTTCATTCAGTCAGTAGCTTCAAACATTTCTGGTATATGAATAACATGATGTTTTTCAATGGCAAAAATCAATGAATATTGTAAATGCACAAACAGTAATTTCTCCGCATTGAAAGGTGCAATTCTGAAATTTTTTGCTTTTTCCTGCTCCTCTTAGCATGATAAAGAAGATTCAAAGAGAGTGAGATGCCAGCTCCTTTCATTCAGTCAGTAGCTTCAATCATTTCTGGACGTTTTTCAATGGCAAAAACCAATGAATATTGTAAATGCACAAACAGTAATTTCTCCGCATTGCAAGGTGCAATTCTGAAATTTTTTGCTTTTTCCTGCTCCTCTTAGCATGATAAAGAAGATTCAAAGAGAGTGAGATGCCAGCTCCTTTCATTCAGTCAGTAGCTTCAATCATTTCTGGACGTTTTTCAATGGCAAAAATCAATGAATATTGTAAATGCACAAACAGTAATTTCTCCGCATTGCAAGGTGCAATTCTGAAATTTTTTGCTTTTTTCTGCTCCTCTTAGCATGATAAAGAAGATTCAAAGAGAGTGAGATGCCAGCTCCTTTCATTCAGTCAGTAGCTTCAAACATTTCTGGTATATGAATAACATGATGTTTTTCAATGGCAAAAATCAATGAATATTGTAAATGCACAAACAGTAATTTCTCCGCATTGCAAGGTGCAATTCTGAAATTTTTTGCTTTTTCCTGCTCCTCTTAGCATGATAAAGAAGATTCAAAGAGAGTGAGATGCCAGCTCCTTTCATTCAGTCAGTAGCTTCAATCATTTCTGGACGTTTTTCAATGGCAAAAATCAATGAATATTGTAAATGCACAAACTAATTTCTCCGCATTGCAAGGTGCAATTCTGAAATTTTTTGCTTTTTGCTGCTCCTCTTAGCATGATAAAGAAGATTCAAAGAGAGTGAGATGCCAGCTCCTTTCATTCAGTCAGTAGCTTCAATCATTTCTGGACGTTTTTCAATGGCAAAAATCAATGAATATTGTAAATGCACAAACAGTAATTTCTCCGTATTGCAAGGTGCAATTCTGAAATTTTTTGCTTTTTCCTGCTCCTCTTAGCATGATAAAGAAGATTCAAAGAGAGTGAGATGCCAGCTCCTTTCATTCAGTCAGTAGCTTTAATCATTTCTGGACGTTTTTCAATGGCAAAAATCAATGAATATTGTAAATGCACAAACAGTAATTTCTCCGCATTGCAAGGTGCAATTCTGAAATTTTTTGCTTTTTCCTGCTCCTCTTAGCATGATAAAGAAGATTCAAAGAGAGTGAGATGCCAGCTCCTTTCATTCAGTCAGTAGCTTCAATCATTTCTGGACGTTTTTCAATGGCAAAAATCAATGAATATTGTAAATGCACAAAGAGTAATTTCTCCGCATTGCAAGGTGCAATTCTGAAATTTTTTGCTTTTTCCTGCTCCTCTTAGCATGATAAAGAAGATTCAAAGAGAGTGAAATGCCAGCTCCTTTCATTCAGTCAGTAGCTTCAAACATTTCTGGTATATGAATAACATGATGTTTTTCAATGGCAAAAATCAATGAATATTGTAAATGTACAAACAGTAATTTCTCCGCATTGCAAGGTGCAATTCTGAAATTTTTTGCTTTTTCCTGCTCTTCTTAACATGATAAAGAAGATTCAAAGAGAGTGAGATGCCAGCTCCTTTCATTCAGTCAGTAGCTTCAATCATTTCTGGTATATGAATAACATGATGTTTTTCAATGGCAAAAATCATTGAATATTGTAAATGCACAAACAGTAATTTCTCCGCATTGCAAGGTGCAATTCTGAAATTTTTTGCTTTTTCCTGCTCCTCTTAGCATGATAAAGAAGATTCAAAGAGAGTGAGATGCCAGCTCCTTTCATTCAGTCAGTAGCTTCAATCATTTCTGGTATATGAATAACATGATGTTTTTCAATGGCAAAAATCAATGAACATTGTAAATGCACAAACAGTAATTTCTCCGCATTGCAAGGTGCAATTCTGAAATTTTTTGCTTTTTCCTGCTCCTCTAAGCATGATAAAGAAGATTCAAAGAGAGTGAGATGCCAGCTCCTTTCATTCAGTCAGTAGCTTCAATCATTTCTGGACGTTTTTCAATGGCAAAAATCAATGAATATTGTAAATGCACAAACAGTAATTTCTCCGCATTGCAAGGTGCAATTCTGAAATTTTTTGCTTTTTCCTGCTCCTCTTAGCATGATAAACAAGATTCAAAGAGAGTGAGATGCCAGCTCCTTTCATTCAGTCAGTAGCTTCAATCATTTCTGGACGTTTTTCAATGGCAAAAATCAATGAATATTGTAAATGCACAAACAGTAATTTCTCCGCATTGGAAGGTGCAATTCTGAAATTTTTTGCTTTTTTCTGCTCCTCTTAGCATGATAAAGAAGATTCAAAGAGAGTAAGATGCCAGCTCCTTTCATTCAGTCAGTAGCTTCAATCATTTCTGGACGTTTTTCAATGGCAAAAATCATTGAATATTGTAAATGCACAAACAGTAATTTCTCCGCATTGCAAGGTGCAATTCTGAAATTTTTTGCTTTTTCCTGCTCCTCTTAGCATGATAAAGAAGATTCAAAGAGAGTGAGATGCCAGCTCCTTTCATTCAGTCAGTAGCTTCAATCATTTCTGGTATATGAATAACATGATGTTTTTCAATGGCAAAAATCAATGAACATTGTAAATGCACAAACAGTAATTTCTCCGCATTGCAAGGTGCAATTCTGAAATTTTTTGCTTTTTCCTGCTCCTCTAAGCATGATAAAGAAGATTCAAAGAGAGTGAGATGCCAGCTCCTTTCATTCAGTCAGTAGCTTCAATCATTTCTGGACGTTTTTCAATGGCAAAAATCAATGAATATTGTAAATGCACAAACAGTAATTTCTCCGCATTGCAAGGTGCAATTCTGAAATTTTTTGCTTTTTCCTGCTCCTCTTAGCATGATAAACAAGATTCAAAGAGAGTGAGATGCCAGCTCGTTTCATTCAGTCAGTAGCTTCAATCATTTCTGGTATATGAATAACATGATGTTTTTCAATGGCAAAAATCAATGAATATTGTAAATGCACAAACAGTAATTTCTCCGCATTGCAAGGTGCAATTCTGAAATTTTTTGCTTTTTCCTGCTCCTCTAAGCATGATAAAGAAGATTCAAGGAGAGTGAGATGCCAGCTCCTTTCATTCAGTCAGTAGCTTCAATCATTTCTGGACGTTTTTCAATGGCAAAAATCAATGAATATTGTAAATGCACAAACAGTAATTTCTCCGCATTGCAAGGTGCAATTCTGAAATTTTTTGCTTTTTCCTGCTCCTCTTAGCATGATAAAGAAGATTCAAAGAGAGTGAGATGCCAGCTCCTTTCATTCAGTCAGTAGCTTCAATCATTTCTGGACGTTTTTCAATGGCAAAAATCAATGAATATTGTAAATGCACAAACAGTAATTTCTCCGCATTGCAAGGTGCAATTCTGAAATTTTTTGCTTTTTCCTGCTCCTCTTAGCATGATAAAGAAGATTCAAAGAGAGTGAGATGCCAGCTCCTTTCATTCAGTCAGTAGCTTCAAACATTTCTGGTATATGAATAACATGATGTTTTTCAATGGCAAAAATCACTGAATATTGTAAATGCACAAACAGTAATTTCTCCGCATTGCAAGGTGCAATTCTGAAAATTTTTGCTTTTTCCTGCTCCTCTTAGCATGATAAAGAAGATTCAAAGAGAGTGAGATGCCAGCTCCTTTCATTCAGTCAGTAGCTTCAATCATTTCTGGACGTTTTTCAATGGAAAAAATCAATGAATATTGTAAATGCACAAACAGTAATTTCTACGCATTGCAAGGTGCAATTCTGAAATTTTTTGCTTTTTCCTGCTCCTCTTAGCATGATAAAGAAGATTCAAAGAGAGTGAGATGCCAGCTCCTTTCATTCAGTCAGTAGCTTCAAACATTTCTGGTATATGAATAACATGATGTTTTTCAATGGCAAAAATCAATGAATATTGTAAATGCACAAACAGTAATTTCTCCGCATTGCAAGGTGCAATTCTGAAATTTTTTGCTTTTTCCTGCTCCTCTTAGCATGATAAAGAAGATTCAAAGAGAGTGAGATGCCAGCTCCTTTCATTCAGTAAGTAGCTTCAATCATTTCTGGACGTTTTTCAATGGCAAAAATCAATGAATATTGTAAATGCACAAACAGTAATTTCTCCGCATTGCAAGGTGCAATTCTGAAATTTTTTGCTTTTTCCTGCTCCTCTTAGCATGATAAACAAGATTCAAAGAGAGTGAGATGCCAGCTCCTTTCATTCAGTCAGTAGCTTCAATCATTTCTGGACGTTTTTCAATGGCAAAAATCAATGAATATTGTAAATGCACAAACAGTAATTTCTCCGCATTGCAAGGTGCAATTCTGAAATTTTTTGCTTTTTCCTGCTCCTCTTAGCATGATAAAGAAGATTCAAAGAGAGTGAGATGCAAGCTCCTTTCATTCAGTCAGTAGCTTCAAACATTTCTGGTAGATGAATAACATGATATTTTTCAATGGCAAAAATCAATGAATATTGTAAATGCACAAACAGTAATTTCTCCGCATTGAAAGGTGCAAGTCTGAAATTTTTTGCTTTTTCCTGCTCCTCTTAGCATGATAAAGAAGATTCAAAGAGAGTGAGATGCCAGCTCCTTTCATTCAGTCAGTAGCTTCAAACATTTCTGGTATATGAATAACATGATGTTTTTCAATGGCAAAAATCAATGAATATTGTAAATGCACAAACAGTAATTTCTCCGCATTGCAAGGTGCAATTCTGAAATTTTTTGCTTTTTCCTGCTCCTCTTAGCATGATAAACAAGATTCAAAGAGAGTGAGATGCCAGCTCCTTTCATTCAGTCAGTAGCTTCAAACATTTCTGGTATATGAATAACATGATGTTTTTCAATGGCAAAAATCAATGAATATTGTAAATACACAAACTAATTTCTCCGCATTGCAAGGTGCAATTCTGAAATTTTTTGCTTTTTCCTGCTCCTCTTAGCATGATAAAGAAGATTCAAAGAGAGTGAGATGCCAGCTCCTTTCATTCAGTCAGTAGCTTCAAACATTTCTGGTATATGAATAACATGATGTTTTTCAATGGCAAAAATCAATGAATATTGTAAATGCACAAACAGTAATTTCTCCGCATTGCAAGGTGCAATTCTGAAATTTTTTGCTTTTTCCTGCTCCTCTTAGCATGATAAACAAGATTCAAACAGAGTGAGATGCCAGCTCCTTTCATTCAGTCAGTAGCTTCAATCATTTCTGGACGTTTTTCAATGGCAAAAATCATTGAATATTGTAAATGCACAAACAGTAATTTCTCCGCATTGCAAGGTGCAATTCTGAAATTTTTTGCTTTTTCCTGCTCCTCTTAGCATGATAAAGAAGATTCAAAGAGAGTGAGATGCCAGCTCCTTTCATTCAGTCAGTAGCTTCAATCATTTCTGGTATATGAATAACATGATGTTTTTCAATGGCAAAAATCAATGAACATTGTAAATGCACAAACAGTAATTTCTCCGCATTGCAAGGTGCAATTCTGAAATTTTTTGCTTTTTCCTGCTCCTCTAAGCATGATAAAGAAGATTCAAAGAGAGTGAGATGCCAGCTCCTTTCATTCAGTCAGTAGCTTCAATCATTTCTGGACGTTTTTCAATGGCAAAAATCAATGAATATTGTAAATGCACAAACAGTAATTTCTCCGCATTGCAAGGTGCAATTCTGAAATTTTTTGCTTTTTCCTGCTCCTCTTAGCATGATAAACAAGATTCAAAGAGAGTGAGATGCCAGCTCGTTTCATTCAGTCAGTAGCTTCAATCATTTCTGGACGTTTTTCAATGGCAAAAATCAATGAATATTGTAAATGCACAAACAGTAATTTCTCCGCATTGCAAGGTGCAATTCTGAAATTTTTTGCTTTTTTCTGCTCCTCTTAGCATGATAAAGAAGATTCAAAGAGAGTGAGATGCCAGCTCCTTTCATTCAGTCAGTAGCTTCAAACATTTCTGGTATATGAATAACATGATGTTTTTCAATGGCAAAAATCAATGAATATTGTAAATGCACAAACAGTAATTTCTCCGCATTGCAAGGTGCAATTCTGAAATTTTTTGCTTTTTCCTGCTCCTCTTAGCATGATAAAGAAGATTCAAAGAGAGTGAGATGCCAGCTCCTTTCATTCAGTCAGTAGCTTCAATCATTTCTGGACGTTTTTCAATGGCAAAAATCATTGAATATTGTAAATGCACAAACAGTAATTTCTCCGCATTGCAAGGTGCAATTCTGAAATTTTTTGCTTTTTCCTGCTCCTCTTAGCATGATAAACAAGATTCAAAGAGAGTGAGATGCCAGCTCCTTTCATTCAGTCAGTAGCTTCAATCATTTCTGGTATATGAATAACATGATGTTTTTCAATGGCAAAAATCAATGAACATTGTAAATGCACAAACAGTAATTTCTCCGCATTGCAAGGTGCAATTCTGAAATTTTTTGCTTTTTCCTGCTCCACTAAGCATGATAAAGAAGATTCAAAGAGAGTGAGATGCCAGCTCCTTTCATTCAGTCAGTAGCTTCAATCATTTCTGGACGTTTTTCAATGGCAAAAATCAATGAATATTGTAAATGCACAAACAGTAATTTCTCCGCATTGCAAGGTGCAATTCTGAAATTTTTTGCTTTTTCCTGCTCCTCTTAGCATGATAAACAAGATTCAAAGAGAGTGAGATGCCAGCTCGTTTCATTCAGTCAGTAGCTTCAATCATTTCTGGACGTTTTTCAATGGCAAAAATCAATGAATATTGTAAATGCACAAACAGTAATTTCTCCGCATTGCAAGGTGCAATTCTGAAATTTTTTGCTTTTTTCTGCTCCTCTTAGCATGATAAAGAAGATTCAAAGAGAGTGAGATGCCAGCTCCTTTCATTCAGTCAGTAGCTTCAAACATTTCTGGTATATGAATAACATGATGTTTTTCAATGGCAAAAATCAATGAATATTGTAAATGCACAAACAGTAATTTCTCCGCATTGCAAGGTGCAATTCTGAAATTTTTTGCTTTTTCCTGCTCCTCTTAGCATGATAAAGAAGATTCAAAGAGAGTGAGATGCCAGCTCCTTTCATTCAGTCAGTAGCTTCAATCATTTCTGGACGTTTTTCAATGGCAAAAATCAATGAATATTGTAAATGCACAAACAGTAATTTCTCCTCATTGCAAGGTGCAATTCTGAAATTTTTTGCTTTTTCCTGCTCCTCTTAGCAAGATAAACAAGATTCAAAGAGAGTGAGATGCCAGCTCCTTTCATTCAGTCAGTAGCTTCAATCATTTCTGGACGTTTTTCAATGGCAAAAATCAATGAATATTGTAAATGCACAAACAGTAATTTCTCCGCATTGCAAGGTGCAATTCTGAAATTTTTTGCTTTTTCCTGCTCCTCTTAGCATGATAAAGAAGATTCAAAGAGAGTGAGATGCCAGCTCCTTTCATTCAGTCTAGCTTCAATCATTTCTGGACGTTTTTCAATGGCAAAAATCAATGAATATTGTAAATGCACAAACAGTAATTTCTCCGCATTGCAAGGTGCAATTCTGAAATTTTTTGCTTTTTCCTGCTCCTCTTAGCATGATAAAGAAGATTCAAAGAGAGTGAGATGCCAGCTCCTTTCATTCAGTCAGTAGCTTCAATCATTTCTGGACGTTTTTCAATGGCAAAAATCAATGAATATTGTAAATGCACAAACAGTAATTTCTCCGCATTGCAAGGTGCAATTCTGAAATTTTTTGCTTTTTCCTGCTCCTCTTAGCATGATAAAGAAGATTCAAAGAGAGTGAGATGCCAGCTCCTTTCATTCAGTCAGTAGCTTCAAACATTTCTGGTATATGAATAACATGTTTTTCAATGGCAAAAATCAATGAATATTGTAAATGCACAAACAGTAATTTCTCCGCATTGCAAGGTGCAATTCTGAAATTTTTTGCTTTTTCCTGCTCCTCTTAGCATGATAAAGAAGATTCAAAGAGAGTGAGATGCCAGCTCCTTTCATTCAGTCAGTAGCTTCAATCATTTCTGGACGTTTTTCAATGGCAAAAATCATTGAATATTGTAAATGCACAAACAGTAATTTCTCCGCATTGCAAGGTGCAATTCTGAAATTTTTTGCTTTTTCCTGCTCCTCTTAGCATGATAAAGAAGATTCAAAGAGAGTGAGATGCCAGCTCCTTTCATTCAGTCAGTAGCTTCAATCATTTCTGGTATATGAATAACATGATGTTTTTCAATGGCAAAAATCAATGAATATTGTAAATGCACAAACAGTAATTTCTCCGCATTGCAAGGTGCAATTCTGAAATTTTTTGCTTTTTCCTGCTCCTCTAAGCATGATAAAGAAGATTCAAGGAGAGTGAGATGCCAGCTCCTTTCATTCAGTCAGTAGCTTCAATCATTTCTGGACGTTTTTCAATGGCAAAAATCAATGAATATTGTAAATGCACAAACAGTAATTTCTCCGCATTGCAAGGTGCAATTCTGAAATTTTTTGCTTTTTCCTGCTCCTCTTAGCATGATAAAGAAGATTCAAAGAGAGTGAGATGCCAGCTCCTTTCATTCAGTCAGTAGCTTCAAACATTTCTGGTAGATGAATAACATGATATTTTTCAATGGCAAAAATCAATGAATATTGTAAATGCACAAACAGTAATTTCTCCGCATTGAAAGGTGCAATTCTGAAATTTTTTGCTTTTTCCTGCTCCTCTTAACATGATAAAGAAGATTCAAAGAGAGTGAGATGCCAGCTCCTTTCATTCAGTCAGTAGCTTCAAACATTTCTGGTATATGAATAACATGATGTTTTTCAATGGCAAAAATCAATGAATATTGTAAATGCACAAACAGTAATTTCTCCGCATTGCAAGGTGCAATTCTGAAATTTTTTGCTTTTTCCTGCTCCTCTTAGCATGATAAAGAAGATTCAAAGAGAGTGAGATGCCAGCTCCTTTCATTCAGTCAGTAGCTTCAAACATTTCTGGTATATGAATAACATGATGTTTTTCAATGGCAAAAATCAATGAATATTGTAAATGCACAAACTAATTTCTCCGCATTGCAAGGTGCAATTCTGAAATTTTTTGCTTTTTCCTGCTCCTCTTAGCATGATAAAGAAGATTCAAAGAGAGTGAGATGCCAGCTCCTTTCATTCAGTCAGTAGCTTCAAACATTTCTGGTATATGAATAACATGATGTTTTTCAATGGCAAAAATCAATGAATATTGTAAATGCACAAACAGTAATTTCTCCGCATTGCAAGGTGCAATTCTGAAATTTTTTGCTTTTTCCTGCTCCTCTTAGCATGATAAACAAGATTCAAACAGAGTGAGATGCCAGCTCCTTTCATTCAGTCAGTAGCTTCAATCATTTCTGGACGTTTTTCAATGGCAAAAATCATTGAATATTGTAAATGCACAAACAGTAATTTCTCCGCATTGCAAGGTGCAATTCTGAAATTTTTTGCTTTTTCCTGCTCCTCTTAGCATGATAAAGAAGATTCAAAGAGAGTGAGATGCCAGCTCCTTTCATTCAGTCAGTAGCTTCAATCATTTCTGGTATATGAATAACATGATGTTTTTCAATGGCAAAAATCAATGAACATTGTAAATGCACAAACAGTAATTTCTCCGCATTGCAAGGTGCAATTCTGAAATTTTTTGCTTTTTCCTGCTCCTCTTAGCATGATAAACAAGATTCAAAGAGAGTGAGATGCCAGCTCGTTTCATTCAGTCAGTAGCTTCAATCATTTCTGGACGTTTTTCAATGGCAAAAATCAATGAATATTGTAAATGCACAAACAGTAATTTCTCCGCATTGCAAGGTGCAATTCTGAAATTTTTTGCTTTTTTCTGCTCCTCTTAGCATGATAAAGAAGATTCAAAGAGAGTGAGATGCCAGCTCCTTTCATTCAGTCAGTAGCTTCAAACATTTCTGGTATATGAATAACATGATGTTTTTCAATGGCAAAAATCAATGAATATTGTAAATGCACAAACAGTAATTTCTCCGCATTGCAAGGTGCAATTCTGAAATTTTTTGCTTTTTCCTGCTCCTCTTAGCATGATAAAGAAGATTCAAAGAGAGTGAGATGCCAGCTCCTTTCATTCAGTCAGTAGCTTCAATCATTTCTGGACGTTTTTCAATGGCAAAAATCATTGAATATTGTAAATGCACAAACAGTAATTTCTCCGCATTGCAAGGTGCAATTCTGAAATTTTTTGCTTTTTCCTGCTCCTCTTAGCATGATAAAGAAGATTCAAAGAGAGTGAGATGCCAGCTCCTTTCATTCAGTCAGTAGCTTCAATCATTTCTGGTATATGAATAACATGATGTTTTTCAATGGCAAAAATCAATGAACATTGTAAATGCACAAACAGTAATTTCTCCGCATTGCAAGGTGCAATTCTGAAATTTTTTGCTTTTTCCTGCTCCTCTAAGCATGATAAAGAAGATTCAAAGAGAGTGAGATGCCAGCTCCTTTCATTCAGTCAGTAGCTTCAATCATTTCTGGACGTTTTTCAAAGGCAAAAATCAATGAATATTGTAAATGCACAAACAGTAATTTCTCCGCATTGCAAGGTGCAATTCTGAAATTTTTTGCTTTTTCCTGCTCCTCTTAGCATGATAAACAAGATTCAAAGAGAGTGAGATGCCAGCTCGTTTCATTGTCAGTAGCTTCAATCATTTCTGGACGTTTTTCAATGGCAAAAATCAATGAATATTGTAAATGCACAAACAGTAATTTCTCCGCATTGCAAGGTGCAATTCTGAAATTTTTTGCTTTTTTCTGCTCCTCTTAGCATGATAAAGAAGATTCAAAGAGAGTGAGATGCCAGCTCCTTTCATTCAGTCAGTAGCTTCAAACTTTTCTGGTATATGAATAACATGATGTTTTTCAATGGCAAAAATCAATGAATATTGTAAATGCACAAACAGTAATTTCTCCGCATTGCAAGGTGCAATTCTGAAATTTTTTGCTTTTTCCTGCTCCTCTTAGCATGATAAAGAAGATTCAAAGAGAGTGAGATGCCAGCTCCTTTCATTCAGTCAGTAGCTTCAATCATTTCTGGACGTTTTTCAATGGCAAAAATCAATGAATATTGTAAATGCACAAACAGTAATTTCTCCGCATTGCAAGGTGCAATTCTGAAATTTTTTGCTTTTTCCTGCTCCTCTTAGCAAGATAAACAAGATTCAAAGAGAGTGAGATGCCAGCTCCTTTCATTCAGTCAGTAGCTTCAATCATTTCTGGACGTTTTTCAATGGCAAAAATCAATGAATATTGTAAATGCACAAACAGTAATTTCTCCGCATTGCAAGGTGCAATTCTGAAATTTTTTGCTTTTTCCTGCTCCTCTTAGCATGATAAAGAAGATTCAAAGAGAGTGAGATGCCAGCTCCTTTCATTCAGTCTAGCTTCAATCATTTCTGGACGTTTTTCAATGGCAAAAATCAATGAATATTGTAAATGCACAAACAGTAATTTCTCCGCATTGCAAGGTGCAATTCTGAAATTTTTTGCTTCTTCCTGCTCCTCTTAGCATGATAAAGAAGATTCAAAGAGAGTGAGATGCCAGCTCCTTTCATTCAGTCAGTAGCTTCAATCATTTCTGGACGTTTTTCAATGGCAAAAATCAATGAATATTGTAAATGCACAAACAGTAATTTCTCCGCATTGCAAGGTGCAATTCTGAAATTTTTTGCTTTTTCCTGCTCCTCTTAGCATGATAAAGAAGATTCAAAGAGAGTGAGATGCCAGCTCCTTTCATTCAGTCAGTAGCTTCAATCATTTCTGGTATATGAATAACATGATGTTTTTCAATGGCAAAAATCAATGAACATTGTAAATGCACAAACAGTAATTTCTCCGCATTGCAAGGTGCAATTCTGAAATTTTTTGCTTTTTCCTGCTCCTCTTAGCATGATAAACAAGATTCAAAGAGAGTGAGATGCCAGCTCATTTCATTCAGTCAGTAGCTTCAATCATTTCTGGACGTTTTTCAATGGCAAAAATCAATGAATATTGTAAATGCACAAACAGTAATTTCTCCGCATTGCAAGGTGCAATTCTGAAATTTTTTGCTTTTTTCTGCTCCTCTTAGCATGATAAAGAAGATTCAAAGAGAGTGAGATGCCAGCTCCTTTCATTCAGTCAGTAGCTTCAAACATTTCTGGTATATGAATAACATGATGTTTTTCAATGGCAAAAATCAATGAATATTGTAAATGCACAAACAGTAATTTCTCCGCATTGCAAGGTGCAATTCTGAAATTTTTTGCTTTTTCCTGCTCCTCTTAGCATGATAAAGAAGATTCAAAGAGAGTGAGATGCCAGCTCCTTTCATTCAGTCAGTAGCTTCAATCATTTCTGGACGTTTTTCAATGGCAAAAATCAATGAATATTGTAAATGCACAAACAGTAATTTCTCCGCATTGCAAGGTGCAATTCTGAAATTTTTTGCTTTTTCCTGCTCCTCTTAGCAAGATAAACAAGATTCAAAGAGAGTGAGATGCCAGCTCCTTTCATTCAGTCAGTAGCTTCAATCATTTCTGGACGTTTTTCAATGGCAAAAATCAATGAATATTGTAAATGCACAAACAGTAATTTCTCTGCATTGCAAGGTGCAATTCTGAAATTTTTTGCTTTTTCCTGCTCCTCTTAGCATGATAAAGAAGATTCAAAGAGAGTGAGATGCCAGCTCCTTTCATTCAGTCAGTAGCTTCAATCATTTCTGGACGTTTTTCAATGGCAAAAATCAATGAATATTGTAAATGCACAAACAGTAATTTCTCCGCATTGCAAGGTGCAATTCTGAAATTTTTTGCTTTTTCCTGCTCCTCTTAGCATGATAAAGAAGATTCAAAGAGAGTGAAATGCCAGCTCCTTTCATTCAGTCAGTAGCTTCAATCATTTCTGGACGTTTTTCAATGGCAAAAATCAATGAATATTGTAAATGCACAAACAGTAATTTCTCCGCATTGCAAGGTGCAATTCTGAAATTTTTTGCTTTTTCCTGCTCCTCTTAGCATGATAAAGAAGATTCAAAGAGAGTGAGATGCCAGCTCCTTTTATTCAGTCAGTAGCTTCAATCATTTCTGGACGTTTTTCAATGGCAAAAATCAATGAATATTGTAAATGCACAAACAGTAATTTCTCCGCATTGCAAGGTGCAATTCTGAAATTTTTTGCTTTTTCCTGCTCCTCTTAGCATGATAAACAAGATTCAAAGAGAATGAGATGCCAGCTCCTTTCATTCAGTCAGTAGCTTCAATCATTTCTGGACGTTTTTCAATGGCAAAAATCAATGAATATTGTAAATGCACAAACAGTAATTTCTCCGCATTGCAAGGTGCAATTCTGAAATTTTTTGCTTTTTCCTGCTCCTCTTAGCATGATAAAGAAGATTCAAAGAGAGTGAGATGCCAGCTCCTTTCATTCAGTCAGTAGCTTCAAACATTTCTGGTATATGAATAACATGTTTTTCAATGGCAAAAATCAATGAATATTGTAAATGCACAAACAGTAATTTCTCCGCATTGCAAGGTGCAATTCTGAAATTTTTTGCTTTTTCCTGCTCCTCTTAGCATGATAAAGAAGATTCAAAGAGAGTGAGATGCCAGCTCCTTTCATTCAGTCAGTAGCTTCAATCATTTCTGGACGTTTTTCAATGGCAAAAATCATTGAATATTGTAAATGCACAAACAGTAATTTCTCCGCATTGCAATGTGCAATTCTGAAATTTTTTGCTTTTTCCTGCTCCTCTTAGCATGATAAAGAAGATTCAAAGAGAGTGAGATGCCAGCTCATTTCATTCAGTCAGTAGCTTCAATCATTTCTGGTATATGAATAACATGATGTTTTTCAATGGCAAAAATCAATGAATATTGTAAATGCACAAACAGTAATTTCTCCGCATTGCAAGGTGCAATTCTGAAATTTTTTGCTTTTTCCTGCTCCTCTAAGCATGATAAAGAAGATTCAAGGAGAGTGAGATGCCAGCTCCTTTCATTCAGTCAGTAGCTTCAATCATTTCTGGACGTTTTTCAATGGCAAAAATCAATGAATATTGTAAATGCACAAACAGTAATTTCTCCGCATTGCAAGGTGCAATTCTGAAATTTTTTGCTTTTTCCTGCTCCTCTTAGCATGATAAACAAGATTCAAAGAGAGTGAGATGCCAGCTCCTTTCATTCAGTCAGTAGCTTCAATCATTTCTGGACGTTTTTCAATGGCAAAAATCAATGAATATTGTAAATGCACAAACAGTAATTTCTCCGCATTGCAAGGTGCAATTCTGAAATTTTTTGCTTTTTCCTGCTCCTCTTAGCATGATAAAGAAGATTCAAAGAGAGTGAGATGCCAGCTCCTTTCATTCAGTCAGTAGCTTCAAACATTTCTGGTATATGAATAACATGATGTTTTTCAATGGCAAAAATCACTGAATATTGTAAATGCACAAACAGTAATTTCTCCGCATTGCAAGGTGCAATTCTGAAATTTTTTGCTTTTTCCTGCTCCTCTTAGCATGATAAAGAAGATTCAAAGAGAGTGAGATGCCAGCTCCTTTCATTCAGTCAGTAGCTTCAAACATTTCTGGTATATGAATAACATGATGTTTTTCAATGGCAAAAATCAATGAATATTGTAAATGCACAAACAGTAATTTCTCCGCATTGCAAGGTGCAATTCTGAAATTTTTTGCTTTTTCCTGCTCCTCTTAGCATGATAAAGAAGATTCAAAGAGAGTGAGATGCCAGCTCCTTTCATTCAGTAAGTAGCTTCAATCATTTCTGGACGTTTTTCAATGGCAAAAATCAATGAATATTGTAAATGCACAAACAGTAATTTCTCCGCATTGCAAGGTGCAATTCTGAAATTTTTTGCTTTTTCCTGCTCCTCTTAGCATGATAAACAAGATTCAAAGAGAGTGAGATGCCAGCTCCTTTCATTCAGTCAGTAGCTTCAATCATTTCTGGACGTTTTTCAATGGCAAAAATCAATGAATATTGTAAATGCACAAACAGTAATTTCTCCGCATTGCAAGGTGCAATTCTGAAATTTTTTGCTTTTTCCTGCTCCTCTTAGCATGATAAAGAAGATTCAAAGAGAGTGAGATGCCAGCTCCTTTCATTCAGTCAGTAGCTTCAAACATTTCTGGTAGATGAATAACATGATATTTTTCAATGGCAAAAATCAATGAATATTGTAAATGCACAAACAGTAATTTCTCCGCATTGAAAGGTGCAATTCTGAAATTTTTTGCTTTTTCCTGCTCCTCTTAGCATGATAAAGAAGATTCAAAGAGAGTGAGATGCCAGCTCCTTTCATTCAGTCAGTAGCTTCAAACATTTCTGGTATATGAATAACATGATGTTTTTCAATGGCAAAAATCAATGAATATTGTAAATGCACAAACAGTAATTTCTCCGCATTGCAAGGTGCAATTCTGAAATTTTTTGCTTTTTCCTGCTCCTCTTACCATGATAAAGAAGATTCAAAGAGAGTGAGATGCCAGCTCCTTTCATTCAGTCAGTAGCTTCAAACATTTCTGGTATATGAATAACATCATGTTTTTCAATGGCAAAAATCAATGAATATTGTAAATGCACAAACTAATTTCTCCGCATTGCAAGGTGCAATTCTGAAATTTTTTGCTTTTTCCTGCTCCTCTTAGCATGATAAAGAAGATTCAAAGAGAGTGAGATGCCAGCTCCTTTCATTCAGTCAGTAGCTTCAAACATTTCTGGTATATGAATAACATGATGTTTTTCAATGGCAAAAATCAATGAATATTGTAAATGCACAAACAGTAATTTCTCCGCATTGCAAGGTGCAATTCTGAAATTTTTTGCTTTTTCCTGCTCCACTTAGCATGATAAACAAGATTCAAACAGAGTGAGATGCCAGCTCCTTTCATTCAGTCAGTAGCTTCAATCATTTCTGGACGTTTTTCAATGGCAAAAATCATTGAATATTGTAAATGCACAAACAGTAATTTCTCCGCATTGCAAGGTGCAATTCTGAAATTTTTTGCTTTTTCCTGCTCCTCTTAGCATGATAAAGAAGATTCAAAGAGAGTGAGATGCCAGCTCCTTTCATTCAGTCAGTAGCTTCAAACATTTCTGGTATATGAATAACATGATGTTTTTCAATGGCAAAAATCAATGAATATTGTAAATGCACAAACAGTAATTTCTCCGCATTGCAAGGTGCAATTCTGAAATTTTTTGCTTTTTCCTGCTCCTCTTAGCATGATAAAGAAGATTCAAAGAGAGTGAGATGCCAGCTCCTTTCATTCAGTCAGTAGCTTCAATCATTTCTGGACGTTTTTCAATGGCAAAAATCATTGAATATTGTAAATGCACAAACAGTAATTTCTCCGCATTGCAAGGTGCAATTCTGAAATTTTTTGCTTTTTCCTGCTCCTCTTAGCATGATAAAGAAGATTCAAAGAGAGTGAGATGCCAGCTCATTTCATTCAGTCAGTAGCTTCAATCATTTCTGGTATATGAATAACATGATGTTTTTCAATGGCAAAAATCAATGAATATTGTAAATGCACAAACAGTAATTTCTCCGCATTGCAAGGTGCAATTCTGAAATTTTTTGCTTTTTCCTGCTCCTCTAAGCATGATAAAGAAGATTCAAGGAGAGTGAGATGCCAGCTCCTTTCATTCAGTCAGTAGCTTCAATCATTTCTGGACGTTTTTCAATGGCAAAAATCAATGAATATTGTAAATGCACAAACAGTAATTTCTCCGCATTGCAAGGTGCAATTCTGAAATTTTTTGCTTTTTCCTGCTCCTCTTAGCATGATAAACAAGATTCAAAGAGAGTGAGATGCCAGCTCCTTTCATTCAGTCAGTAGCTTCAAACATTTCTGGTATATGAATAACATGATGTTTTTCAATGGCAAAAATCACTGAATATTGTAAATGCACAAACAGTAATTTCTCCGCATTGCAAGGTGCAATTCTGAAATTTTTTTCTTTTTCCTGCTCCTCTTAGCATGATAAAGAAGATTCAAAGAGAGTGAGATGCCAGCTCCTTTCATTCAGTCAGTAGCTTCAAACATTTCTGGTATATGAATAACATGATGTTTTTCAATGGCAAAAATCAATGAATATTGTAAATGCACAAACAGTAATTTCTCCGCATTGCAAGGTGCAATTCTGAAATTTTTTGCTTTTTCCTGCTCCTCTTAGCATGATAAAGAAGATTCAAAGAGAGTGAGATGCCAGCTCCTTTCATTCAGTAAGTAGCTTCAATCATTTCTGGACGTTTTTCAATGGCAAAAATCAATGAATATTGTAAATGCACAAACAGTAATTTCTCCGCATTGCAAGGTGCAATTCTGAAATTTTTTGCTTTTTCCTGCTCCTCTTAGCATGATAAACAAGATTCAAAGAGAGTGAGATGCCAGCTCCTTTCATTCAGTCAGTAGCTTCAATCATTTCTGGACGTTTTTCAATGGCAAAAATCAATGAATATTGTAAATGCACAAACAGTAATTTCTCCGCATTGCAAGGTGCAATTCTGAAATTTTTTGCTTTTTCCTGCTCCTCTTAGCATGATAAAGAAGATTCAAAGAGAGTGAGATGCCAGCTCCTTTCATTCAGTCAGTAGCTTCAAACATTTCTGGTAGATGAATAACATGATATTTTTCAATGGCAAAAATCAATGAATATTGTAAATGCACAAACAGTAATTTCTCCGCATTGAAAGGTGCAATTCTGAAATTTTTTGCTTTTTCCTGCTCCTCTTAGCATGATAAAGAAGATTCAAAGAGAGTGAGATGCCAGCTCCTTTCATTCAGTCAGTAGCTTCAAACATTTCTGGTATATGAATAACATGATGTTTTTCAATGGCAAAAATCAATGAATATTGTAAATGCACAAACAGTAATTTCTCCGCATTGCAAGGTGCAATTCTGAAATTTTTTGCTTTTTCCTGCTCCTCTTAGCATGATAAAGAAGATTCAAAGAGAGTGAGATGCCAGCTCCTTTCATTCAGTCAGTAGCTTCAAACATTTCTGGTATATGAATAACATCATGTTTTTCAATGGCAAAAATCAATGAATATTGTAAATGCACAAACTAATTTCTCCGCATTGCAAGGTGCAATTCTGAAATTTTTTGCTTTTTCCTGCTCCTCTTAGCATGATAAAGAAGATTCAAAGAGAGTGAGATGCCAGCTCCTTTCATTCAGTCAGTAGCTTCAAACATTTCTGGTATATGAATAACATGATGTTTTTCAATGGCAAAAATCAATGAATATTGTAAATGCACAAACAGTAATTTCTCCGCATTGCAAGGTGCAATTCTGAAATTTTTTGCTTTTTCCTGCTCCACTTAGCATGATAAACAAGATTCAAACAGAGTGAGATGCCAGCTCCTTTCATTCAGTCAGTAGCTTCAATCATTTCTGGACGTTTTTCAATGGCAAAAATCATTGAATATTGTAAATGCACAAACAGTAATTTCTCCGCATTGCAAGGTGCAATTCTGAAATTTTTTGCTTTTTCCTGCTCCTCTTAGCATGATAAAGAAGATTCAAAGAGAGTGAGATGCCAGCTCCTTTCATTCAGTCAGTAGCTTCAAACATTTCTGGTATATGAATAACATGATGTTTTTCAATGGCAAAAATCAATGAATATTGTAAATGCACAAACAGTAATTTCTCCGCATTGCAAGGTGCAATTCTGAAATTTTTTGCTTTTTCCTGCTCCTCTAAGCATGATAAAGAAGATTCAAAGAGAGTGAGATGCCAGCTCCTTTCATTCAGTCAGTAGCTTCAATCATTTCTGGACGTTTTTCAATGGCAAAAATCAATGAATATTGTAAATGCACAAACAGTAATTTCTCCGCATTGCAAGGTGCAATTCTGAAATTTTTTGCTTTTTCCTGCTCCTCTTAGCATGATAAAGAAGATTCAAAGAGAGTGAGATGCCAGCTCCTTTCATTCAGTCAGTAGCTTCAATCATTTCTGGACGTTTTTCAATGGCAAAAATCAATGAATATTGTAAATGCACAAACAGTAATTTCTCCGCATTGCAAGGTGCAATTCTGAAATTTTTTGCTTTTTCCTGCTCCTCTTAGCATGATAAAGAAGATTCAAAGAGAGTGAGATGCCAGCTCCTTTCATTCAGTCAGTAGCTTCAAACATTTCTGGTATATGAATAACATGTTTTTCAATGGCAAAAATCAATGAATATTGTAAATGCACAAACAGTAATTTCTCCGCATTGCAAGGTGCAATTCTGAAATTTTTTGCTTTTTCCTGCTCCTCTTAGCATGATAAAGAAGATTCAAAGAGAGTGAGATGCCAGCTCCTTTCATTCAGTCAGTAGCTTCAATCATTTCTGGACGTTTTTCAATGGCAAAAATCATTGAATATTGTAAATGCACAAACAGTAATTTCTCCGCATTGCAAGGTGCAATTCTGAAATTTTTTGCTTTTTCCTGCTCCTCTTAGCATGATAAAGAAGATTCAAAGAGAGTGAGATGCCAGCTCATTTCATTCAGTCAGTAGCTTCAATCATTTCTGGTATATGAATAACATGATGTTTTTCAATGGCAAAAATCAATGAATATTGTAAATGCACAAACAGTAATTTCTCCGCATTGCAAGGTGCAATTCTGAAATTTTTTGCTTTTTCCTGCTCCTCTAAGCATGATAAAGAAGATTCAAGGAGAGTGAGATGCCAGCTCCTTTCATTCAGTCAGTAGCTTCAATCATTTCTGGACGTTTTTCAATGGCAAAAATCAATGAATATTGTAAATGCACAAACAGTAATTTCTCCGCATTGCAAGGTGCAATTCTGAAATTTTTTGCTTTTTGCTGCTCCTCTTAGCATGATAAACAAGATTCAAAGAGAGTGAGATGCCAGCTCCTTTCATTCAGTCAGTAGCTTCAATCATTTCTGGACGTTTTTCAATGGCAAAAATCAATGAATATTGTAAATGCACAAACAGTAATTTCTCCGCATTGCAAGGTGCAATTCTGAAATTTTTTGCTTTTTCCTGCTCCTCTTAGCATGATAAAGAAGATTCAAAGAGAGTGAGATGCCAGCTCCTTTCATTCAGTCAGTAGCTTCAAACATTTCTGGTATATGAATAACATGATGTTTTTCAATGGCAAAAATCACTGAATATTGTAAATGCACAAACAGTAATTTCTCCGCATTGCAAGGTGCAATTCTGAAATTTTTTGCTTTTTCCTGCTCCTCTTAGCATGATAAAGAAGATTCAAAGAGAGTGAGATGCCAGCTCCTTTCATTCAGTCAGTAGCTTCAATCATTTCTGGACGTTTTTCAATGGCAAAAATCAATGAATATTGTAAATGCACAAACAGTAATTTCTCCGCATTGCAAGGTGCAATTCTGAAATTTTTTGCTTTTTCCTGCTCCTCTTAGCATGATAAAGAAGATTCAAAGAGAGTGAGATGCCAGCTCCTTTCATTCAGTCAGTAGCTTCAAACATTTCTGGTATATGAATAACATGATGTTTTTCAATGGCAAAAATCAATGAATATTGTAAATGCACAAACAGTAATTTCTCCGCATTGCAAGGTGCAATTCTGAAATTTTTTGCTTTTTCCTGCTCCTCTTAGCATGATAAAGAAGATTCAAAGAGAGTGAGATGCCAGCTCCTTTCATTCAGTAAGTAGCTTCAATCATTTCTGGATGTTTTTCAATGGCAAAAATCAATGAATATTGTAAATGCACAAACAGTAATTTCTCCGCATTGCAAGGTGCAATTCTGAAATTTTTTGCTTTTTCCTGCTCCTCTTAGCATGATAAACAAGATTCAAAGAGAGTGAGATGCCAGCTCCTTTCATTCAGTCAGTAGCTTCAATCATTTCTGGACGTTTTTCAATGGCAAAAATCAATGAATATTGTAAATGCACAAACAGTAATTTCTCCGCATTGCAAGGTGCATTTCTGAAATTTTTTGCTTTTTCCTGCTCCTCTTAGCATGATAAAGAAGATTCAAAGAGAGTGAGATGCCAGCTCCTTTCATTCAGTCAGTAGCTTCAAACATTTCTGGTAGATGAATAACATGATATTTTTCAATGGCAAAAATCAATGAATATTGTAAATGCACAAACAGTAATTTCTCCGCATTGCAAGGTGCAATTCTGAAATTTTTTGCTTTTTCCTGCTCCTCTTAGCATGATAAAGAAGATTCAAAGAGAGTGAGATGCCAGCTCCTTTCATTCAGTCAGTAGCTTCAAACATTTCTGGTATATGAATAACATGATGTTTTTCAATGGCAAAAATCAATGAATATTGTAAATGCACAAACAGTAATTTCTCCGCATTGCAAGGTGCAATTCTGAAATTTTTTGCTTTTTCCTGCTCCTCTTAGCATGATAAAGAAGATTCAAAGAGAGTGAGATGCCAGCTCCTTTCATTCAGTCAGTAGCTTCAAACATTTCTGGTATATGAATAACATGATGTTTTTCAATGGCAAAAATCAATGAATATTGTAAATGCACAAACTAATTTCTCCGCATTGCAAGGTGCAATTCTGAAATTTTTTGCTTTTTCCTGCTCCTCTTAGCATGATAAAGAAGATTCAAAGAGAGTGAGATGCCAGCTCCTTTCATTCAGTCAGTAGCTTCAAACATTTCTGGTATATGAATAACATGATGTTTTTCAATGGCAAAAATCAATGAATATTGTAAATGCACAAACAGTAATTTCTCCGCATTGCAAGGTGCAATTCTGAAATTTTTTGCTTTTTCCTGCTCCTCTTAGCATGATAAACAAGATTCAAACAGAGTGAGATGCCAGCTCCTTTCATTCAGTCAGTAGCTTCAATCATTTCTGGACGTTTTTCAATGGCAAAAATCATTGAATATTGTAAATGCACAAACAGTAATTTCTCCGCATTGCAAGGTGCAATTCTGAAATTTTTTGCTTTTTCCTGCTCCTCTTAGCATGATAAAGAAGATTCAAAGAGAGTGAGATGCCAGCTCCTTTCATTCAGTCAGTAGCTTCAATCATTTCTGGACGTTTTTCAATGGCAAAAATCAATGAATATTGTAAATGCACAAACAGTAATTTCTCCGCATTGCAAGGTGCAATTCTGAAATTTTTTGCTTTTTCCTGCTCCTCTTAGCATGATAAACAAGATTCAAAGAGAGTGAGATGCCAGCTCGTTTCATTCAGTCAGTAGCTTCAATCATTTCTGGACGTTTTTCAATGGCAAAAATCAATGAATATTGTAAATGCACAAACAGTAATTTCTCCGCATTGCAAGGTGCAATTCTGAAATTTTTTGCTTTTTTCTGCTCCTCTTAGCATGATAAAGAAGATTCAAAGAGAGTGAGATGCCAGCTCCTTTCATTCAGTCAGTAGCTTCAAACATTTCTGGTATATGAATAACATGATGTTTTTCAATGGCAAAAATCAATGAATATTGTAAATGCGCAAACAGTAATTTCTCCGCATTGCAAGGTGCAATTCTGAAATTTTTTGCTTTTTCCTGCTCCTCTTAGCATGATAAAGAAGATTCAAAGAGAGTGAGATGCCAGCTCCTTTCATTCAGTCAGTAGCTTCAATCATTTCTGGACGTTTTTCAATGGCAAAAATCATTGAATATTGTAAATGCACAAACAGTAATTTCTCCGCATTGCAAGGTGCAATTCTGAAATTTTTTGCTTTTTCCTGCTCCTCTTAGCATGATAAAGAAGATTCAAAGACAGTGAGATGCCAGCTCCTTTCATTCAGTCAGTAGCTTCAATCATTTCTGGTATATGAATAACATGATGTTTTTCAATGGCAAAAATCAATGAACATTGTAAATGCACAAACAGTAATTTCTCCGCATTGCAAGGTGCAATTCTGAAATTTTTTGCTTTTTCCTGCTCCTCTAAGCATGATAAAGAAGATTCAAAGAGAGTGAGATGCCAGCTCCTTTCATTCAGTCAGTAGCTTCAATCATTTCTGGACGTTTTTCAATGGCAAAAATCAATGAATATTGTAAATGCACAAACAGTAATTTCTCCGCATTGCAAGGTGCAATTCTGAAATTTTTTGCTTTTTCCTGCTCCTCTTAGCATGATAAACAAGATTCAAAGAGAGTGAGATGCCAGCTCGTTTCATTCAGTCAGTAGCTTCAATCATTTCTGGACGTTTTTCAATGGCAAAAATCAATGAATATTGTAAATGCACAAACAGTAATTTCTCCGCATTGCAAGGTGCAATTCTGAAATTTTTTGCTTTTTTCTGCTCCTCTTAGCATGATAAAGAAGATTCAAAGAGAGTGAGATGTCAGCTCCTTTCATTCAGTCAGTAGCTTCAAACATTTCTGGTATATGAATAACATGATGTTTTTCAATGGCAAAAATCAATGAATATTGTAAATGCACAAACAGTAATTTCTCCGCATTGCAAGGTGCAATTCTGAAATTTTTTGCTTTTTCCTGCTCCTCTTAGCATGATAAAGAAGATTCAAAGAGAGTGAGATGCCAGCTCCTTTCATTCAGTCAGTAGCTTCAATCATTTCTGGACGTTTTTCAATGGCAAAAATCAATGAATATTGTAAATGCACAAACAGTAATTTCTCCGCATTGCAAGGTGCAATTCTGAAATTTTTTGCTTTTTCCTGCTCCTCTTAGCAAGATAAACAAGATTCAAAGAGAGTGAGATGCCAGCTCCTTTCATTCAGTCAGTAGCTTCAATCATTTCTGGACGTTTTTCAATGGCAAAAATCAATGAATATTGTAAATGCACAAACAGTAATTTCTCCGCATTGCAAGGTGCAATTCTGAAATTTTTTGCTTTTTCCTGCTCCTCTTAGCATGATAAAGAAGATTCAAAGAGAGTGAGATGCCAGCTCCTTTCATTCAGTCTAGCTTCAATCATTTCTGGACGTTTTTCAATGGCAAAAATCAATGAATATTGTAAATGCACAAACAGTAATTTCTCCGCATTGCAAGGTGCAATTCTGAAATTCTTTGCTTTTTCCTGCTCCTCTTAGCATGATAAAGAAGATTCAAAGAGAGTGAGATGCCAGCTCCTTTCATTCAGTCAGTAGCTTCAATCATTTCTGGACGTTTTTCAATGGCAAAAATCAATGAATATTGTAAATGCACAAACAGTAATTTCTCCGCATTGCAAGGTGCAATTCTGAAATTTTTTGCTTTTTCCTGCTCCTCTTAGCATGATAAAGAAGATTCAAAGAGAGTGAGATGCCAGCTCCTTTCATTCAGTCAGTAGCTTCAAACATTTCTGGTATATGAATAACATGTTTTTCAATGGCAAAAATCAATGAATATTGTAAATGCACAAACAGTAATTTCTCCGCATTGCAAGGTGCAATTCTGAAATTTTTTGCTTTTTCCTGCTCCTCTTAGCATGATAAAGAAGATTCAAAGAGAGTGAGATGCCAGCTCCTTTCATTCAGTCAGTAGCTTCAATCATTTCTGGACGTTTTTCAATGGCAAAAATCATTGAATATTGTAAATGCACAAACAGTAATTTCTCCGCATTGCAAGGTGCAATTCTGAAATTTTTTGCTTTTTCCTGCTCCTCTTAGCATGATAAAGAAGATTCAAAGAGAGTGAGATGCCAGCTCCTTTCATTCAGTCAGTAGCTTCAATCATTTCTGGTATATGAATAACATGATGTTTTTCAATGGCAAAAATCAATGAACATTGTAAATGCACAAACAGTAATTTCTCCGCATTGCAAGGTGCAATTCTGAAATTTTTTGCTTTTTCCTGCTCCTCTAAGCATGATAAAGAAGATTCAAAGAGAGTGAGATGCCAGCTCCTTTCATTCAGTCAGTAGCTTCAATCATTTCTGGACGTTTTTCAATGGCAAAAATCAATGAATATTGTAAAAGCACAAACAGTAATTTCTCCGCATTTCAAGGTGCAATTCTGAAATTTTTTGCTTTTTCCTGCTCCTCTTAGCATGATAAACAAGATTCAAAGAGAGTGAGATGCCAGCTCGTTTCATTCAGTCAGTAGCTTCAATCATTTCTGGACGTTTTTCAATGGCAAAAATCAATGAATATTGTAAATGCACAAACAGTAATTTCTCCGCATTGCAAGGTGCAATTCTGAAATTTTTTGCTTTTTTCTGCTCCTCTTAGCATGATAAAGAAGATTCAAAGAGAGTGAGATGCCAGCTCCTTTCATTCAGTCAGTAGCTTCAAACATTTCTGGTATATGAATAACATGATGTTTTTCAATGGTAAAAATCAATGAATATTGTAAATGCACAAACAGTAATTTCTCCGCATTGCAAGGTGCAATTCTGAAATTTTTTGCTTTTTCCTGCTCCTCTTAGCATGATAAAGAAGATTCAAAGAGAGTTAGATGCCAGCTCCTTTCATTCAGTCAGTAGCTTCAATCATTTCTGGACGTTTTTCAATGGCAAAAATCAATGAATATTGTAAATGCACAAACAGTAATTTCTCCGCATTGCAAGGTGCAATTCTGAAATTTTTTGCTTTTTCCTGCTCCTCTTAGCAAGATAAACAAGATTCAAAGAGAGTGAGATGCCAGCTCCTTTCATTCAGTCAGTAGCTTCAATCATTTCTGGACGTTTTTCAATGGCAAAAATCAATGAATATTGTAAATGCACAAACAGTAATTTCTCCGCATTGCAAGGTGCAATTCTGAAATTTTTTGCTTTTTCCTGCTCCTCTTAGCATGATAAAGAAGATTCAAAGAGAGTGAGATGCCAGCTCCTTTCATTCAGTCTAGCTTCAATCATTTCTGGACGTTTTTCAATGGCAAAAGTCAATGAATATTGTAAATGCACAAACAGTAATTTCTCCGCATTGCAAGGTGCAATTCTGAAATTTTTTGCTTTTTCCTGCTCCTCTTAGCATGATAAAGAAGATTCAAAGAGAGTGAGATGCCAGCTCCTTTCATTCAGTCAGTAGCTTCAATCATTTCTGGACGTTTTTCAATGGCAAAAATCAATGAATATTGTAAATGCACAAACAGTAATTTCTCCGCATTGCAAGGTGCAATTCTGAAATTTTTTGCTTTTTCCTGCTCCTCTTAGCATGATAAAGAAGATTCAAAGAGAGTGAGATGCCAGCTCCTTTCATTCAGTCAGTAGCTTCAAACATTTCTGGTATATGAATAACATGTTTTTCAATGGCAAAAATCAATGAATATTGTAAATGCACAAACAGTAATTTCTCCGCATTGCAAGGTGCAATTCTGAAATTTTTTGCTTTTTCCTGCTCCTCTTAGCATGATAAAGAAGATTCAAAGAGAGTGAGATGCCAGCTCCTTTCATTCAGTCAGTAGCTTCAATCATTTCTGGACGTTTTTCAATGGCAAAAATCAATGAATATTGTAAATGCACAAACAGTAATTTCTCCGCATTGCAAGGTGCAATTCTGAAATTTTTTGCTTTTTCCTGCTCCTCTTAGCATGATAAAGAAGATTCAAAGAGAGTGAGATGCCAGCTTCTTTCATTCAGTAAGTAGCTTCAATCATTTCTGGTATATGAATAACATGATGTTTTTCAATGGCAAAAATCAATGAATATTGTAAATGCACAAACAGTAATTTCTCCGCATTGCAAGGTGCAATTCTGAAATTTTTTGCTTTTTCCTGCTCCTCTTAGCATGATAAAGAAGATTCAAAGAGAGAGATGCCAGCTCCTTTCATTCAGTCAGTAGCTTCAAACATTTCTGGTATATGAATAACATGATGTTTTTCAATGGCAAAAATCAATGAATATTGTAAATGCACAAACAGTAATTTCTCCGCATTGCAAGGTGCAATTCTGAAATTTTTTGCTTTTTCCTGCTCCTCTTAGCATGATAAATAAGATTCAAAGAGAGTGAGATGCCAGCTCCTTTCATTCAGTCAGTAGCTTCAATCATTTCTGGACGTTTTTCAATGGCAAAAATCAATGAATATTGTAAATGCACAAACAGTAATTTCTCCGCATTGCAAGGTGCAATTCTGAAATTTTTTGCTTTTTCCTGCTCCTCTTAGCAAGATAAACAAGATTCAAAGAGAGTGAGATGCCAGCTCCTTTCATTCAGTCAGTAGCTTCAATCATTTCTGGACGTTTTTCAATGGCAAAAATCAATGAATATTGTAAATGCACAAACAGTAATTTCTCCGCATTGCAACGTGCAATTCTGAAATTTTTTGCTTTTTCCTTCTCCTCTTAGCATGATAAAGAAGATTCAAAGAGAGTGAGATGCCAGCTCCTTTCATTCAGTCAGTAGCTTCAATCATTTCTGGACGTTTTTCAATGGCAAAAATCAATGAATATTGTAAATGCACAAACAGTAATTTCTCCACATTGCAAGGTGCAATTCTGAAATTTTTTGCTTTTTCCTGCTCCTCTTAGCATGATAAAGAAGATTCAAAGAGAGTGAGATGCCAGCTCCTTTCATTCAGTCAGTAGCTTCAAACATTTCTGGTATATGAATAACATGATGTTTTTCAATGGCAAAAATCAATGAATATTGTAAATGCACAAACAGTAATTTCTCCGCATTGCAAGGTGCAATTCTGAAATTTTTTGCTTTTTCCTGCTCCTCTTAGCATGATAAAGAAGATTCAAAGAGAGTGAGATGCCAGCTCCTTTCATTCAGTCAGTAGCTTCAATCATTTCTGGACGTTTTTCAATGGCAAAAATCAATGAATATTGTAAATGCACAAACAGTAATTTCTCCGCATTGCAAGGTGCAATTCTGAAATTTTTTGCTTTTTCCTGCTCCTCTTAGCATGATAAAGAAGATTCAAAGAGAGTGAGATGCCAGCTCCTTTCATTCAGTAAGTAGCTTCAATCATTTCTGGACGTTTTTCAATGGCAAAAATCAATGAATATTGTAAATGCACAAAAAGTAATTTCTCCGCATTGCAAGGTGCAATTCTGAAATTTTTTGCTTTTTCCTGCTCCTCTTAGCATGATAAACAAGATTCAAAGAGAGTGAGATGCCAGCTCCTTTCATTCAGTCAGTAGCTTCAAACATTTCTGGTATATGAATAACATATTTTTCAATGGCAAAAATCAAGGAATATTGCAAATGCACAAACAGTAATTTCTCCGCATTGAAAGGTGCAATTCTGAAATTTTTTGCTTTTTCCTGCTCCTCTTAGCATGATAAAGAAGATTCAAAGAGAGTGAGATGCCAGCTCCTTTCATTCAGTCAGTAGCTTCAATCATTTCTGGACGTTTTTCAATGGCAAAAATCAATGAATATTGTAAATGCACAAACAGTAATTTCTCCACATTGCAAGGTGCAATTCTGAAATTTTTTGCTTTTTCCTGCTCCTCTTAGCATGATAAAGAAGATTCAAAGAGAGTGAGATGCCAGCTCCTTTCATTCAGTCAGTAGCTTCAAACATTTCTGGTATATGAATAACATGATGTTTTTCAATGGCAAAAATCAATGAATATTGTAAATGCACAAACAGTAATTTCTCCGCATTGCAAGGTGCAATTCTGAAATTTTTTGCTTTTTCCTGCTCCTCTTAGCATGATAAAGAAGATTCAAAGAGAGTGAGATGCCAGCTCCTTTCATTCAGTCAGTAGCTTCAATCATTTCTGGACGTTTTTCAATGGCAAAAATCAATGAATATTGTAAATGCACAAACAGTAATTTCTCCGCATTGCAAGGTGCAATTCTGAAATTTTTTGCTTTTTCCTGCTCCTCTTAGCATGATAAAGAAGATTCAAAGAGAGTGAGATGCCAGCTCCTTTCATTCAGTCAGTAGCTTCAAACATTTCTGGTATATGAATAACATGATGTTTTTCAATGGCAAAAATCAATGAATATTGTAAATGCACAAACAGTAATTTCTCCGCATTGCAAGGTGCAATTCTGAAATTTTTTGCTTTTTCCTGCTCCTCTTAGCATGATAAAGAAGATTCAAAGAGAGTGAGATGCCAGCTCCTTTCATTCAGTAAGTAGCTTCAATCATTTCTGGACGTTTTTCAATGGCAAAAATCAATGAATATTGTAAATGCACAAACAGTAATTTCTCCGCATTGCAAGGTGCAATTCTGAAATTTTTTGCTTTTTCCTGCTCCTCTTAGCATGATAAACAAGATTCAAAGAGAGTGAGATGCCAGCTCCTTTCATTCAGTCAGTAGCTTCAATCATTTCTGGACGTTTTTCAATGGCAAAAATCAATGAATATTGTAAATGCACAAACAGTAATTTCTCCGCATTGCAAGGTGCAATTCTGAAATTTTTTGCTTTTTCCTGCTCCTCTTAGCATGATAAAGAAGATTCAAAGAGAGTGAGATGCCAGCTCCTTTTATTCAGTCAGTAGCTTCAAACATTTCTGGTATATGAATAACATATTTTTCAATGGCAAAAATCAATGAATATTGTAAATGCACAAACAGTAATTTCTCCGCATTGAAAGGTGCAATTCTGAAATTTTTTGCTTTTTCCTGCTCCTCTTAGCATGATAAAGAAGATTCAAAGAGAGTGAGATGCCAGCTCCTTTCATTCAGTCAGTAGCTTCAATCATTTCTGGACGTTTTTCAATGGCAAAAATCAATGAATATTGTAAATGCACAAACAGTAATTTCTCCGCATTGCAAGGTGCAATTCTGAAATTTTTTGCTTTTTCCTGCTCCTCTTAGCATGATAAACAAGATTCAAACAGAGTGAGATGCCAGCTCCTTTCATTCAGTCAGTAGCTTCAATCATTTCTGGACGTTTTTCAATGGCAAAAATCAATGAATATTGTAAATGCACAAACAGTAATTTCTCCGCATTGCAAGGTGCAATTCTGAAATTTTTTGCTTTTTTCTGCTACTCTTAGCATGATAAAGAAGATTCAAAGAGAGTGAGATGCCAGCTCCTTTCATTCAGTCAGTAGCTTCAAACATTTCTGGTATATGAATAACATGATGTTTTTCAATGGCAAAAATCAATGAATATTGTAAATGCACAAACAGTAATTTCTCCGCATTGCAAGGTGCAATTCTGAAATTTTTTGCTTTTTCCTGCTCCTCTTAGCATGATAAAGAAGATTCAAAGAGAGTGAGATGCCAGCTCCTTTCATTCAGTCAGTAGCTTCAAACATTTCTGGTATATGAATAACATGATGTTTTTCAATGGCAAAAATCAATGAATATTGTAAATGCACAAACAGTAATTTCTCCGCATTGCAAGGTGCAATTCTGAAATTTTTTGCTTTTTCCTGCTCCTCTTAGCATGATAAAGAAGATTCAAAGAGAGTGAGATGCCAGCTCCTTTCATTCAGTAAGTAGCTTCAATCATTTCTGGACGTTTTTCAATGGCAAAAATCAATGAATATTGTAAATGCACAAACAGTAATTTCTCCGCATTGCAAGGTGCAATTCTGAAATTTTTTGCTTTTTCCTGCTCCTCTTAGCATGATAAACAAGATTCAAAGAGAGTGAGATGCCAGCTCCTTTCATTCAGTCAGTAGCTTCAATCATTTCTGGACATTTTTCAATGGCAAAAATCAATGAATATTGTAAATGCACAAACAGTAATTTCTCCGCATTGCAAGGTGCAATTCTGAAATTTTTTGCTTTTTCCTGCTCCTCTTAGCATGATAAAGAAGATTCAAAGAGAGTGAGATGCCAGCTCCTTTCATTCAGTCAGTAGCTTCAAACATTTCTGGTATATGAATAACATATTTTTCAATGGCAAAAATCAATGAATATTGTAAATGCACAAACAGTAATTTCTCCGCATTGAAAGGTGCAATTCTGAAATTTTTTGCTTTTTCCTGCTCCTCTTAGCATGATAAAGAAGATTCAAAGAGAGTGAGATGCCAGCTCCTTTCATTCAGTCAGTAGCTTCAATCATTTCTGGACGTTTTTCAATGGCAAAAATCAATGAATATTGTAAATGCACAAACAGTAATTTCTCCACATTGCAAGGTGCAATTCTGAAATTTTTTGCTTTTTCCTGCTCCTCTTAGCATGATAAAGAAGATTCAAAGAGAGTGAGATGCCAGCTCCTTTCATTCAGTCAGTAGCTTCAAACATTTCTGGTATATGAATAACATGATGTTTTTCAATGGCAAAAATCAATGAATATTGTAAATGCACAAACAGTAATTTCTCCGCATTGCAAGGTGCAATTCTGAAATTTTTTGCTTTTTCCTGCTCCTCTTAGCATGATAAAGAAGATTCAAAGAGAGTGAGATGCCAGCTCCTTTCATTCAGTCAGTAGCTTCAATCATTTCTGGACGTTTTTCAATGGCAAAAATCAATGAATATTGTAAATGCACAAACAGTAATTTCTCCGCATTGCAAGGTGCAATTCTGAAATTTTTTGCTTTTTCCTGCTCCTCTTAGCATGATAAAGAAGATTCAAAGAGAGTGAGATGCCAGCTCCTTTCATTCAGTCAGTAGCTTCAAACATTTCTGGTATATGAATAACATGATGTTTTTCAATGGCAAAAATCAATGAATATTGTAAATGCACAAACAGTAATTTCTCCGCATTGCAAGGTGCAATTCTGACATTTTTTGCTTTTTCCTGCTCCTCTTAGCATGATAAAGAAGATTCAAAGAGAGTGAGATGCCAGCTCCTTTCATTCAGTAAGTAGCTTCAATCATTTCTGGACGTTTTTCAATGGCAAAAATCAATGAATATTGTAAATGCACAAACAGTAATTTCTCCGCATTGCAAGGTGCAATTCTGAAATTTTTTGCTTTTTCCTGCTCCTCTTAGCATGATAAACAAGATTCAAAGAGAGTGAGATGCCAGCTCCTTTCATTCAGTCAGTAGCTTCAATCATTTCTGGACGTTTTTCAATGGCAAAAATCAATGAATATTGTAAATGCACAAACAGTAATTTCTCCGCATTGCAAGGTGCAATTCTGAAATTTTTTGCTTTTTCCTGCTCCTCTTAGCATGATAAAGAAGATTCAAAGAGAGTGAGATACCAGCTCCTTTTATTCAGTCAGTAGCTTCAAACATTTCTGGTATATGAATAACATATTTTTCAATGGCAAAAATCAATGAATATTGTAAATGCACAAACAGTAATTTCTCCGCATTGAAAGGTGCAATTCTGAAATTTTTTGCTTTTTCCTGCTCCTCTTAGCATGATAAAGAAGATTCAAAGAGAGTGAGATGCCAGCTCCTTTCATTCAGTCAGTAGCTTCAATCATTTCTGGACGTTTTTCAATGGCAAAAATCAATGAATATTGTAAATGCACAAACAGTAATTTCTCCGCATTGCAAGGTGCAATTCTGAAATTTTTTGCTTTTTCCTGCTCCTCTTAGCATGATAAACAAGATTCAAACAGAGTGAGATGCCAGCTCCTTTCATTCAGTCAGTAGCTTCAATCATTTCTGGACGTTTTTCAATGGCAAAAATCAATGAATATTGTAAATGCACAAACAGTAATTTCTCCGCATTGCAAGGTGCAATTCTGAAATTTTTTGCTTTTTTCTGCTACTCTTAGCATGATAAAGAAGATTCAAAGAGAGTGAGATGCCAGCTCCTTTCATTCAGTCAGTAGCTTCAAACATTTCTGGTATATGAATAACATGATGTTTTTCAATGGCAAAAATCAATGAATATTGTAAATGCACAAACAGTAATTTCTTCGCATTGCAAGGTGCAATTCTGAAATTTTTTGCTTTTTCCTGCTCCTCTTAGCATGATAAAGAAGATTCAAAGAGAGTGAGATGCCAGCTCCTTTCATTCAGTCAGTAGCTTCAAACATTTTTGGTATATGAATAACATGATGTTTTTCAATGGCAAAAATCAATGAATATTGTAAATGCACAAACAGTAATTTCTCCGCATTGCAAGGTGCAATTCTGAAATTTTTTGCTTTTTCCTGCTCCTCTTAGCATGATAAAGAAGATTCAAAGAGAGTGAGATGCCAGCTCCTTTCATTCAGTAAGTAGCTTCAATCATTTCTGGACGTTTTTCAATGGCAAAAATCAATGAATATTGTAAATGCACAAACAGTAATTTCTCCGCATTGCAAGGTGCAATTCTGAAATTTTTTGCTTTTTCCTGCTCCTCTTAGCAAGATAAACAAGATTCAAAGAGAGTGAGATGCCAGCTCCTTTCATTCAGTCAGTAGCTCCAAACATTTCTGGTATATGAATAACATGATATTTTTCAATGGCAAAAATCAATGAATATTGTAAATGCACAAACAGTAATTTCTCCGCATTGAAAGGTGCAATTCTGAAATTTTTTGCTTTTTCCTGCTCCTCTTAGCATGATAAAGAAGATTCAAAGAGAGTGAGATGCCAGCTCCTTTCATTCAGTCAGTAGCTTCAATCATTTCTGGACGTTTTTCAATGGCAAAAATCAATGAATATTGTAAATGCACAAACAGTAATTTCTCCGCATTGCAAGGTGCAATTCTGAAATTTTTTGCTTTTTCCTGCTCCTCTTAGCATGATAAACAAGATTCAAACAGAGTGAGATGCCAGCTCCTTTCATTCAGTCAGTAGCTTCAATCATTTCTGGACGTTTTTCAATGGCAAAAATCAATGAATATTGTAAATGCACAAACAGTAATTTCTCCGCATTGCAAGGTGCAATTCTGAAATTTTTTGCTTTTTTCTACTAATCTTAGCATGATAAAGAAGATTCAAAGAGAGTGAGATGCCAGCTCCTTTCATTCAGTCAGTAGCTTCAAACATTTCTGGTATATGAATAACATAATGTTTTTCAATGGCAAAAATCAATGAATATTGTAAATGCACAAACAGTAATTTCTCCGCATTGCAAGGTGCAATTCTGAAATTTTTTGCTTTTTCCTGCTCCTCTTAGCATGATAAAGAAGATTCAAAGAGAGTGAGATGCCAGCTCCTTTCATTCAGTCAGTAGCTTCAAACATTTCTGGTATATGAATAACATGATGTTTTTCAATGGCAAAAATCAATGAATATTGTAAATGCACAAACAGTAATTTCTCCGCATTGCAAGGTGCAATTCTGAAATTTTTTGCTTTTTCCTGCTCCTCTTAGCATGATAAAGAAGATTCAAAGAGAGTGAGATGCCAGCTCCTTTCATTCAGTCAGTAGCTTCAATCATTTCTGGACGTTTTTCAATGGCAAAAATCAATGAATATTGTAAATGTACAAACAGTAATTTCTCCGCATTGCAAGGTGCAATTCTGAAATTTTTTGCTTTTTCCTGCTCCTCTTAGCAAGATAAACAAGATTCAAAGAGAGTGAGATGCCAGCTCCTTTCATTCAGTCAGTAGCTTCAATCATTTCTGGACGTTTTTCAATGGCAAAAATCAATGAATATTGTAAATGCACAAACAGTAATTTCTCCGCATTGCAAGGTGCAATTCTGAAATTTTTTGCTTTTTCCTGCTCCTCTTAGCATGATAAAGAAGATTCAAAGAGAGTGAGATGCCAGCTCCTTTCATTCAGTCAGTAGCTTCAATCATTTCTGGACGTTTTTCAATGGCAAAAATCAATGAATATTGTAAATGCACAAACAGTAATTTCTCCGCATTGCAAGGTGCAATTCTGAAATTTTTTGCTTTTTCCTGCTCCTCTTAGCATGATAAAGAAGATTCAAAGAGAGTGAGATGCCAGCTCCTTTCATTCAGTCAGTAGCTCCAAACATTTCTGGTATATGAATAACATGATATTTTTCAATGGCAAAAATCAATGAATATTGTAAATGCACAAACAGTAATTTCTCCGCATTGAAAGGTGCAATTCTGAAATTTTTTGCTTTTTCCTGCTCCTCTTAGCATGATAAAGAAGATTCAAAGAGAGTGAGATGCCAGCTCCTTTCATTCAGTCAGTAGCTTCAATCATTTCTGGACTTTTTTCAATGGCAAAAATCAATGAATATTGTAAATGCACAAACAGTAATTTCTCCGCATTGCAAGGTGCAATTCTGAAATTTTTTGCTTTTTCCTGCTCCTCTTAGCATGATAAACAAGATTCAAACAGAGTGAGATGCCAGCTCCTTTCATTCAGTCAGTAGCTTCAATCATTTCTGGACGTTTTTCAATGGCAAAAATCAATGAATATTGTAAATGCACAAACAGTAATTTCTCCGCATTGCAAGGTGCAATTCTGAAATTTTTTGCTTTTTTCTACTAATCTTAGCATGATAAAGAAGATTCAAAGAGAGTGAGATGCCAGCTCCTTTCATTCAGTCAGTAGCTTCAAACATTTCTGGTATATGAATAACATGATGTTTTTCAATGGCAAAAATCAATGAATATTGTAAATGCACAAACAGTAATTTCTCCGCATTGCAAGGTGCAATTCTGAATTTTTTTGCTTTTTCCTGCTCCTCTTAGCATGATAAAGAAGATTCAAAGAGAGTGAGATGCCAGCTCCTTTCATTCAGTCAGTAGCTTCAAACATTTCTGGTATATGAATAACATGATGTTTTTCAATGGCAAAAATCAATGAATATTGTAAATGCACAAACAGTAATTTCTCCGCATTGCAAGGTGCAATTCTGAAATTTTTTGCTTTTTCCTGCTCCTCTTAGCATGATAAAGAAGATTCAAAGAGAGTGAGATGCCAGCTCCTTTCATTCAGTCAGTAGCTTCAATCATTTCTGGACGTTTTTCAATGGCAAAAATCAATGAATATTGTAAATGCACAAACAGTAATTTCTCCGCATTGCAAGGTGCAATTCTGAAATTTTTTGCTTTTTCCTGCTCCTCTTAGCATGATAAAGAAGATTCAAAGAGAGTGAGATGCCAGCTCCTTTCATTCAGTCAGTAGCTTCAAACATTTCTGGTATATGAATAACATGATGTTTTTCAATGGCAAAAATCAATGAATATTGTAAATGCACAAACAGTAATTTCTCCGCATTGCAAGGTGCAATTCTGAAATTTTTTGCTTTTTCCTGCTCCTCTTAGCATGATAAAGAAGATTCAAAGAGAGTGAGATGCCAGCTCCTTTCATTCAGTCAGTAGCTTCAATCATTTCTGGACGTTTTTCAATGGCAAAAATCAATGAATATTGTAAATGCACAAACAGTAATTTCTCCGCATTGCAAGGTGCAATTCTGAAATTTTTTGCTTTTTCCTGCTCCTCTTAGCATGATAAAGAAGATTCAAAGAGAGTGAGATGCCAGCTCCTTTCATTCAGTCAGTAGCTTCAAACATTTCTGGTATATGAATAACATGATGTTTTTCAAGGGCAAAAATCAATGAATATTGTAAATGCACAAACAGTAATTTCTCCGCATTGCAAGGTGCAATTCTGAAATTTTTTGCTTTTTCCTGCTCCTCTTAGCATGATAAAGAAGATTCAAAGAGAGTGAGATGCCAGCTCCTTTCATTCAGTAAGTAGCTTCAATCATTTCTGGACGTTTTTCAATGGCAAAAATCAATGAATATTGTAAATGCACAAACAGTAATTTCTCCGCATTGCAAGGTGCAATTCTGAAATTTTTTGCTTTTTCCTGCTCCTCTTAGCATGATAAACAAGATTCAAAGAGAGTGAGATGCCAGCTCCTTTCATTCAGTCAGTAGCTTCAATCATTTCTGGACGTTTTTCAATGGCAAAAATCAATGAATATTGTAAATGCACAAACAGTAATTTCTCCGCATTGCAAGGTGCAATTCTGAAATTTTTTGCTTTTTCCTGCTCCTCTTAGCATGATAAAGAAGATTCAAAGAGAGTGAGATGCCAGCTCCTTTCATTCAGTCAGTAGCTTCAAACATTTCTGGTATATGAATAACATGATATTTTTCAATGGCAAAAATCAATGAATATTGTAAATGCACAAACAGTAATTTCTCCGCATTGAAAGGTGCAATTCTGAAATTTTTTGCTTTTTCCTGCTCCTCTTAGCATGATAAAGAAGATTCAAAGAGAGTGAGATGCCAGCTCCTTTCATTCAGTCAGTAGCTTCAATCATTTCTGGACGTTTTTCAATGGCAAAAATCAATGAATATTGTAAATGCACAAACAGTAATTTCTCCGCATTGCAAGGTGCAATTCTGAAATTTTTTGCTTTTTCCTGCTCCTCTTAGCATGATAAACAAGATTCAAACAGAGTGAGATGCCAGCTACTTTCATTCAGTCAGTAGCTTCAATCATTTCTGGACGTTTTTCAATGGCAATAATCAATGAATATTGTAAATGCACAAACAGTAATTTCTCCGCATTGCAAGGTGCAATTCTGAAATTTTTTGCTTTTTTCTGCTACTCTTAGCATGATAAAGAAGATTCAAAGAGAGTGAGATGCCAGCTCCTTTCATTCAGTCAGTAGCTTCAAACATTTCTGGTATATGAATAACATGATGTTTTTCAATGGCAAAAATCAATGAATATTGTAAATGAACAAACTAATTTCTCCGCATTGCAAGGTGCAATTCTGAAATTTTTTGCTTTTTCCTGCTCCTCTTAGCATGATAAAGAAGAGTCAAAGAGAGTGAGATGCCAGCTCCTTTCATTCAGTCAGTAGCTTCAAACATTTCTGGTATATGAATAACATGATGTTTTTCAATGGCAAAAATCAATGAATATTGTAAATGCACAAACAGTAATTTCTCCGCATTGCAAGGTGCAATTCTGAAATTTTTTGCTTTTTCCTGCTCCTCTTAGCATGATAAAGAAGATTCAAAGAGAGTGAGATGCCAGCTCCTTTCATTCAGTAAGTAGCTTCAATCATTTCTGGACGTTTTTCAATGGCAAAAATCAATGAATATTGTAAATGCACAAACAGTAATTTCTCCGCATTGCAAGGTGCAATTCTGAAATTTTTTGCTTTTTCCTGCTCCTCTTAGCAAGATAAACAAGATTCAAAGAGAGTGAGATGCCAGCTCCTTTCATTCAGTCAGTAGCTCCAAACATTTCTGGTATATGAATAACATGATATTTTTCAATGGCAAAAATCAATGAATATTGTAAATGCACAAACAGTAATTTCTCCGCATTGAAAGGTGCAATTCTGAAATTTTTTGCTTTTTCCTGCTCCTCTTAGCATGATAAAGAAGATTCAAAGAGAGTGAGATGCCAGCTCCTTTCATTCAGTCAGTAGCTTCAATCATTTCTGGACGTTTTTCAATGGCAAAAATCAATGAATATTGTAAATGCACAAACAGTAATTTCTCCGCATTGCAAGGTGCAATTCTGAAATTTTTTGCTTTTTCCTGCTCCTCTTAGCAAGATAAACAAGATTCAAAGAGAGTGAGATGCCAGCTCCTTTCATTCAGTCAGTAGCTTCAATCATTTCTGGACGTTTTTCAATGGCAAAAATCAATGAATATTGTAAATGCACAAACAGTAATTTCTCCGCATTGCAAGGTGCAATTCTGAAATTTTTTGCTTTTTCCTGCTCCTCTTAGCATGATAAAGAAGATTCAAAGAGAGTGAGATGCCAGCTCCTTTCATTCAGTCAGTAGCTTCAATCATTTCTGGACGTTTTTCAATGGCAAAAATCAATGAATATTGTAAATCCACAAACAGTAATTTCTCCGCATTGCAAGGTGCAATTCTGAAATTTTTTGCTTTTTCCTGCTCCTCTTAGCATGATAAAGAAGATTCAAAGAGAGTGAGATGCCAGCTCCTTTCATTCAGTCAGTAGCTCCAAACATTTCTGGTATATGAATAACATGATATTTTTCAATGGCAAAAATCAATGAATATTGTGAATGCACAAACAGTAATTTCTCCGCATTGAAAGGTGCAATTCAGAAATTTTTTGCTTTTTCCTGCTCCTCTTAGCATGATAAAGAAGATTCAAAGAGAGTGAGATGCCAGCTCCTTTCATTCAGTCAGTAGCTTCAATCATTTCTGGACGTTTTTCAATGGCAAAAATCAATGAATATTGTAAATGCACAAACAGTAATTTCTCCGCATTGCAAGGTGCAATTCTGAAATTTTTTGCTTTTTCCTGCTCCTCTTAGCATGATAAACAAGATTCAAACAGAGTGAGATGCCAGCTCCTTTCATTCAGTCAGTAGCTTCAATCATTTCTGGACGTTTTTCAATGGCAAAAATCAATGAATATTGTAAATGCACAAACAGTAATTTCTCCGCATTGCAAGGTGCAATTCTGAAATTTTTTGCTTTTTTCTACTAATCTTAGCATGATAAAGAAGATTCAAAGAGAGTGAGATGCCAGCTCCTTTCATTCAGTCAGTAGCTTCAAACATTTCTGGTATATGAATAACATGATGTTTTTCAATGGCAAAAATCAATGAATATTGTAAATGCACAAACAGTAATTTCTCCGCATTGCAAGGTGCAATTCTGAAATTTTTTGCTTTTTCCTGCTCCTCTTAGCATGATAAAGAAGATTCAAAGAGAGTGAGATGCCAGCTCCTTTCATTCAGTCAGTAGCTTCAAACATTTCTGGTATATGAATAACATGATGTTTTTCAATGGCAAAAATCAATGAATATTGTAAATGCACAAACAGTAATTTCTCCGCATTGCAAGGTGCAATTCTGAAATTTTTTGCTTTTTCCTGCTCCTCTTAGCATGATAAAGAAGATTCAAAGAGAGTGAGATGCCAGCTCCTTTCATTCAGTCAGTAGCTTCAATCATTTCTGGACGTTTTTCAATGGCAAAAATCAATGAATATTGTAAATGTACAAACAGTAATTTCTCCGCATTGCAAGGTGCAATTCTGAAATTTTTTGCTTTTTCCTGCTCCTCTTAGCAAGATAAACAAGATTCAAAGAGAGTGAGATGCCAGCTCCTTTCATTCAGTCAGTAGCTTCAATCATTTCTGGACGTTTTTCAATGGCAAAAATCAATGAATATTGTAAATGCACAAACAGTAATTTCTCCGCATTGCAAGGTGCAATTCTGAAATTTTTTGCTTTTTCCTTCTCCTCTTAGCATGATAAAGAAGATTCAAAGAGAGTGAGATGCCAGCTCCTTTCATTCAGTCAGTAGCTTCAATCATTTCTGGACGTTTTTCAATGGCAAAAATCAATGAATATTGTAAATGCACAAACAGTAATTTCTCCGCATTGCAAGGTGCAATTCTGAAATTTTTTGCTTTTTCCTGCTCCTCTTAGCATGATAAAGAAGATTCAAAGAGAGTGAGATGCCAGCTCCTTTCATTCAGTCAGTAGCTTCAAACATTTCTGGTATATGAATAACATGATGTTTTTCAATGGCAAAAATCAATGAATATTGTAAATGCACAAACAGTAATTTCTCCGCATTGCAAGGTGCAATTCTGAAATTTTTTGCTTTTTCCTGCTCCTCTTAGCATGATAAAGAAGATTCAAAGAGAGTGAGATGCCAGCTCCTTTCATTCAGTCAGTAGCTTCAATCATTTCTGGACGTTTTTCAATGGCAAAAATCAATGAATATTGTAAATGCACAAACAGTAATTTCTCCGCATTGCAAGGTGCAATTCTGAAATTTTTTGCTTTTTCCTGCTCCTCTTAGCATGATAAACAAGATTCAAAGAGAGTGAGATGCCAGCTCCTTTCATTCAGTCAGTAGCTTCAATCATTTCTGGACGTTTTTCAATGGCAAAAATCAATGAATATTGTAAATGCACAAACAGTAATTTCTCCGCATTGCAAGGTGCAATTCTGAAATTTTTTGCTTTTTCCTGCTCCTCTTAGCATGATAAAGAAGATTCAAAGAGAGTGAGATGCCAGCTCCTTTCATTCAGTCAGTAGCTTCAAACATTTCTGGTATATGAATAACATGATATTTTTCAATGGCAAAAATCAATGAATATTGTAAATGCACAAACAGTAATTTCTCCGCATTGAAAGGTGCAATTCTGAAATTTTTTGCTTTTTCCTGCTCCTCTTAGCATGATAAAGAAGATTCAAAGAGAGTGAGATGCCAGCTCCTTTCATTCAGTCAGTAGCTTCAATCATTTCTGGACGTTTTTCAATGGCAAAAATCAATGAATATTGTAAATGCACAAACAGTAATTTCTCCGCATTGCAAGGTGCAATTCTGAAATTTTTTGCTTTTTCCTGCTCCTCTTAGCATGATAAACAAGATTCAAACAGAGTGAGATGCCAGCTCCTTTCATTCAGTCAGTAGCTTCAATCATTTCTGGACGTTTTTCAATGGCAAAAATCAATGAATATTGTAAATGCACAAACAGTAATTTCTCCGCATTGCAAGGTGCAATTCTGAAATTTTTTGCTTTTTTCTACTAATCTTAGCATGATAAAGAAGATTCAAAGAGAGTGAGATGCCAGCTCCTTTCATTCAGTCAGTAGCTTCAAACATTTCTGGTATATGAATAACATGATGTTTTTCAATGGCAAAAATCAATGAATATTGTAAATGCACAAACAGTAATTTCTCCGCATTGCAAGGTGTAATTCTGAAATTTTTTGCTTTTTCCTGCTCCTCTTAGCATGATAAAGAAGATTCAAAGAGAGTGAGATGCCAGCTCCTTTCATTCAGTCAGTAGCTTCAAACATTTCTGGTATATGAATAACATGATGTTTTTCAATGGCAAAAATCAATGAATATTGTAAATGCACAAACAGTAATTTCTCCGCATTGCAAGGTGCAATTCTGAAATTTTTTGCTTTTTCCTGCTCCTCTTAGCATGATAAAGAAGATTCAAAGAGAGTGAGATGCCAGCTCCTTTCATTCAGTCAGTAGCTTCAATCATTTCTGGACGTTTTTCAATGGCAAAAATCAATGAATATTGTAAATGTACAAACAGTAATTTCTCCGCATTGCAAGGTGCAATTCTGAAATTTTTTGCTTTTTCCTGCTCCTCTTAGCAAGATAAACAAGATTCAAAGAGAGTGAGATGCCAGCTCCTTTCATTCAGTCAGTAGCTTCAATCATTTCTGGACGTTTTTCAATGGCAAAAATCAATGAATATTGTAAATGCACAAACAGTAATTTCTCCGCATTGCAAGGTGCAATTCTGAAATTTTTTGCTTTTTCCTTCTCCTCTTAGCATGATAAAGAAGATTCAAAGAGAGTGAGATGCCAGCTCCTTTCATTCAGTCAGTAGCTTCAATCATTTCTGGACGTTTTTCAATGGCAAAAATCAATGAATATTGTAAATGCACAAACAGTAATTTCTCCGCATTGCAAGGTGCAATTCTGAAATTTTTTGCTTTTTCCTGCTCCTCTTAGCATGATAAAGAAGATTCAAAGAGAGTGAGATGCCAGCTCCTTTCATTCAGTCAGTAGCTTCAAACATTTCTGGTATATGAATAACATGATGTTTTTCAATGGCAAAAATCAATGAATATTGTAAATGCACAAACAGTAATTTCTCCGCATTGCAAGGTGCAATTCTGAAATTTTTTGCTTTTTCCTGCTCCTCTTAGCATGATAAAGAAGATTCAAAGAGAGTGAGATGCCAGCTCCTTTCATTCAGTCAGTAGCTTCAATCATTTCTGGACGTTTTTCAATGGCAAAAATCAATGAATATTGTAAATGCACAAACAGTAATTTCTCCGCATTGCAAGGTGCAATTCTGAAATTTTTTGCTTTTTCCTGCTCCTCTTAGCATGATAAACAAGATTCAAAGAGAGTGAGATGCCAGCTCCTTTCATTCAGTCAGTAGCTTCAATCATTTCTGGACGTTTTTCAATGGCAAAAATCAATGAATATTGTAAATGCACAAACAGTAATTTCTCCGCATTGCAAGGTGCAATTCTGAAATTTTTTGCTTTTTCCTGCTCCTCTTAGCATGATAAAGAAGATTCAAAGAGAGTGAGATGCCAGCTCCTTTCATTCAGTCAGTAGCTTCAAACATTTCTGGTATATGAATAACATGATATTTTTCAATGGCAAAAATCAATGAATATTGTAAATGCACAAACAGTAATTTCTCCGCATTGAAAGGTGCAATTCTGAAATTTTTTGCTTTTTCCTGCTCCTCTTAGCATGATAGAGAAGATTCAAAGAGAGTGAGATGCCAGCTCCTTTCATTCAGTCAGTAGCTTCAATCATTTCTGGACGTTTTTCAATGGCAAAAATCAATGAATATTGTAAATGCACAAACAGTAATTTCTCCGCATTGCAAGGTGCAATTCTGAAATTTTTTGCTTTTTCCTGCTCCTCTTAGCATGATAAACAAGATTCAAACAGAGTGAGATGCCAGCTACTTTCATTCAGTCAGTAGCTTCAATCATTTCTGGACGTTTTTCAATGGCAATAATCAATGAATATTGTAAATGCACAAACAGTAATTTCTCCGCATTGCAAGGTGCAATTCTGAAATTTTTTGCTTTTTTCTGCTACTCTTAGCATGATAAAGAAGATTCAAAGAGAGTGAGATGCCAGCTCCTTTCATTCAGTCAGTAGCTTCAAACATTTCTGGTATATGAATAACATGATGTTTTTCAATGGCAAAAATCAATGAATATTGTAAATGAACAAACAGTAATTTCTCCGCATTGCAAGGTGCAATTCTGAAATTTTTTGCTTTTTCCTGCTCCTCTTAGCATGATAAAGAAGATTCAAAGAGAGTGAGATGCCAGCTCCTTTCATTCAGTCAGTAGCTTCAAACATTTCTGGTATATGAATAACATGATGTTTTTCAATGGCAAAAATCAATGAATATTGTAAATGCACAAACAGTAATTTCTCCGCATTGCAAGGTGCAATTCTGAAATTTTTTGCTTTTTCCTGCTCCTCTTAGCATGATAAAGAAGATTCAAAGAGAGTGAGATGCCAGCTCCTTTCATTCAGTAGGTAGCTTCAATCATTTCTGGACGTTTTTCAATGGCAAAAATCAATGAATATTGTAAATGCACAAACAGTAATTTCTCCGCATTGCAAGGTGCAATTCTGAAATTTTTTGCTTTTTCCTGCTCCTCTTAGCAAGATAAACAAGATTCAAAGAGAGTGAGATGCCAGCTCCTTTCATTCAGTCAGTAGCTCCAAACATTTCTGGTATATGAATAACATGATATTTTTCAATGGCAAAAATCAATGAATATTGTAAATGCACAAACAGTAATTTCTCCGCATTGAAAGGTGCAATTCTGAAATTTTTTGCTTTTTCCTGCTCCTCTTAGCATGATAAAGAAGATTCAAAGAGAGTGAGATGCCAGCTCCTTTCATTCAGTCAGTAGCTTCAATCATTTCTGGACGTTTTTCAATGGCAAAAATCAATGAATATTGTAAATGCACAAACAGTAATTTCTCCGCATTGCAAGGTGCAATTCTGAAATTTTTTGCTTTTTCCTGCTCCTCTTAGCATGATAAACAAGATTCAAACAGAGTGAGATGCCAGCTCCTTTCATTCAGTCAGTAGCTTCAATCATTTCTGGACGTTTTTCAATGGCAAAAATCAATGAATATTGTAAATGCACAAACAGTAATTTCTCCGCATTGCAAGGTGCAATTCTGAAATTTTTTGCTTTTTACTACTAATCTTAGCATGATAAAGATTCAAAGAGAGTGAGATGCCAGCTCCTTTCATTCAGTCAGTAGCTTCAAACATTTCTGGTATATGAATAACATGATGTTTTTCAATGGCAAAAATCAATGAATATTGTAAATGCACAAACAGTAATTTCTCCGCATTGCATGGTCCAATTCTGAAATTTTTTGCTTTTTCCTGCTCCTCTTAGCATGATAAAGAAGATTCAAAGAGAGTGAGATGCCAGCTCCTTTCATTCAGTCAGTAGCTTCAAACATTTCTGGTATATGAATAACATGATGTTTTTCAATGGCAAAAATCAATGAATATTGTAAATGCACAAACAGTAATTTCTCCGCATTGCAAGGTGCAATTCTGAAATTTTTTGCTTTTTCCTGCTCCTCTTAGCATGATAAAGAAGATTCAAAGAGAGTGAGATGCCAGCTCCTTTCATTCAGTCAGTAGCTTCAAACATTTCTGGTATATGAATAACATGATGTTTTTCAATGGCAAAAATCAATGAATATTGTAAATGCACAAACAGTAATTTCTCCGCATTGCAAGGTGCAATTCTGAAATTTTTTGCTTTTTCCTGCTCCTCTTAGCATGATAAACAAGATTCAAACAGAGTGAGATGCCAGCTCCTTTCATTCAGTCAGTAGCTTCAATCATTTCTGGACGTTTTTCAATGGCAAAAATCAATGAATATTGTAAATGTACAAACAGTAATTTCTCCGCATTGCAAGGTGCAATTCTGAAATTTTTTGCTTTTTCCTGCTCCTCTTAGCAAGATAAACAAGATTCAAAGAGAGTGAGATGCCAGCTCCTTTCATTCAGTCAGTAGCTTCAATCATTTCTGGACGTTTTTCAATGGCAAAAATCAATGAATATTGTAAATGCACAAACAGTAATTTCTCCGCATTGCAAGGTGCAATTCTGAAATTTTTTGCTTTTTCCTGCTCCTCTTAGCATGATAAAGAAGATTCAAAGAGAGTGAGATGCCAGCTCCTTTCATTCAGTCAGTAGCTTCAATCATTTCTGGACGTTTTTCAATGGCAAAAATCAATGAATATTGTAAATGCACAAACAGTAATTTCTCCGCATTGCAAGGTGCAATTCTGAAATTTTCTGCTTTTTCCTGCTCCTCTTAGCATGATAAGATTCAAAGAGAGTGAGATGCCAGCTCCTTTCATTCAGTCAGTAGCTTCAAACATTTCTGGTATATGAATAACATGATGTTTTTCAATGGCAAAAATCAATGAATATTGTAAATGCACAAACAGTAATTTCTCCGCATTGCAAGGTGCAATTCTGAAATTTTTTGCTTTTTCCTGCTCCTCTTAGCATGATAAAGAAGATTCAAAGAGAGTGAGATGCCAGCTCCTTTCATTCAGTCAGTAGCTTCAATCATTTCTGGACGTTTTTCAATGGCAAAAATCAATGAATATTGTAAATGCACAAACAGTAATTTCTCCGCATTGCAAGGTGCAATTCTGAAATTTTTTGCTTTTTCCTGCTCCTCTTAGCATGATAAAGAAGATTCAAAGAGAGTGAGATGCCAGCTCCTTTCATTCAGTCAGTAGCTTCAAACATTTCTGGTATATGAATAACATGATGTTTTTCAATGGCAAAAATCAATGAATATTGTAAATGCACAAACAGTAATTTCTCCGCATTGCAAGGTGCAATTCTGAAATTTTTTACTTTTTCCTGCTCCTCTTAGCATGATAAAGAAGATTCAAAGAGAGTGAGATGCCAGCTCCTTTCATTCAGTAAGTAGCTTCAATCATTTCTGGACGTTTTTCAATGGCAAAAATCAATGAATATTGTAAATGCACAAACAGTAATTTCTCCGCATTGCAAGGTGCAATTCTGAAATTTTTTGCTTTTTCCTGCTCCTCTTAGCATGATAAACAAGATTCAAACAGAGTGAGATGCCAGCTACTTTCATTCAGTCAGTAGCTTCAATCATTTCTGGACGTTTTTCAATGGCAATAATCAATGAATATTGTAAATGCACAAACAGTAATTTCTCCGCATTGCAAGGTGCAATTCTGAAATTTTTTGCTTTTTTCTGCTACTCTTAGCATGATAAAGAAGATTCAAAGAGAGTGAGATGCCAGCTCCTTTCATTCAGTCAGTAGCTTCAAACATTTCTGGTATATGAATAACATGATGTTTTTCAATGGCAAAAATCAATGAATATTGTAAATGAACAAACAGTAATTTCTCCGCATTGCAAGGTGCAATTCTGAAATTTTTTGCTTTTTCCTGCTCCTCTTAGCATGATAAAGAAGATTCAAAGAGAGTGAGATGCCAGCTCCTTTCATTCAGCCAGTAGCTTCAAACATTTCTGGTATATGAATAACATGATGTTTTTCAATGGCAAAAATCAATGAATATTGTAAATGCACAAACAGTAATTTCTCAGCATTGCAAGGTGCAATTCTGAAATTTTTTGCTTTTTCCTGCTCCTCTTAGCATGATAAAGAAGATTCAAAGAGAGTGAGATGCCAGCTCCTTTCATTCAGTAAGTAGCTTCAATCATTTCTGGACGTTTTTCAATGGCAAAAATCAATGAATATTGTAAATGCACAAACAGTAATTTCTCCGCATTGCAAGGTGCAATTCTGAAATTTTTTGCTTTTTCCTGCACCTCTTAGCAAGATAAACAAGATTCAAAGAGAGTGAGATGCCAGCTCCTTTCATTCAGTCAGTAGCTCCAAACATTTCTGGTATATGAATAACATGATATTTTTCAATGGCAAAAATCAATGAATATTGTAAATGCACAAACAGTAATTTCTCCGCATTGAAAGGTGCAATTCTGAAATTTTTTGCTTTTTCCTGCTCCTCTTAGCATGATAAAGAAGATTCAAAGAGAGTGAGATGCCAGCTCCTTTCATTCAGTCAGTAGCTTCAATCATTTCTGGACGTTTTTCAATGGCAAAAATCAATGAATATTGTAAATGCACAAACAGTAATTTCTCCGCATTGCAAGGTGCAATTCTGAAATTTTTTGCTTTTTCCTGCTCCTCTTAGCATGATAAGCAAGATTCAAACAGAGTGAGATGCCAGCTCCTTTCATTCAGTCAGTAGCTTCAATCATTTCTGGACGTTTTTCAATGGCAAAAATCAATGAATATTGTAAATGCACAAACAGTAATTTCTCCGCATTGCAAGGTGCAATTCTGAAATTTTTTGCTTTTTACTACTAATCTTAGCATGATAAAGATTCAAAGAGAGTGAGATGCCAGCTCCTTTCATTCAGTCAGTAGCTTCAAACATTTCTGGTATATGAATAACATGATGTTTTTCAATGGCAAAAATCAATGAATATTGTAAATGCACAAACAGTAATTTCTCCGCATTGCAAGGTCCAATTCTGAAATTTTTTGCTTTTTCCTGCTCCTCTTAGCATGATAAAGAAGATTCAAAGAGAGTGAGATGCCAGCTCCTTTCATTCAGTCAGTAGCTTCAAACATTTCTGGTATATGAATAACATGATGTTTTTCAATGGCAAAAATCAATGAATATTGTAAATGCACAAACAGTAATTTCTCCGCATTGCAAGGTGCAATTCTGAAATTTTTTGCTTTTTCCTGCTCCTCTTAGCATGATAAAGAAGATTCAAAGAGAGTGAGATGCCAGCTCCTTTCATTCAGTCAGTAGCTTCAATCATTTCTGGACGTTTTTCAATGGCAAAAATCAATGAATATTGTAAATGTACAAACAGTAATTTCTCCGCATTGCAAGGTGCAATTCTGAAATTTTTTGCTTTTTCCTGCTCCTCTTAGCAAGATAAACAAGATTCAAAGAGAGTGAGATGCCAGCTCCTTTCATTCAGTCAGTAGCTTCAATCATTTCTGGACGTTTTTCAATGGCAAAAATCAATGAATATTGTAAATGCACAAACAGTAATTTCTCCGCATTGCAAGGTGCAATTCTGAAATTTTTTGCTTTTTCCTGCTCCTCTTAGCATGATAAAGAAGATTCAAAGAGAGTGAGATGCCAGCTCCTTTCATTCAGTCAGTAGCTTCAATCATTTCTGGACGTTTTTCAATGGCAAAAATCAATGAATATTGTAAATGCACAAACAGTAATTTCTCCGCATTGCAAGGTGCAATTCTGAAATTTTTTGCTTTTTCCTGCTCCTCTTAGCATGATAAGATTCAAAGAGAGTGAGATGCCAGCTCCTTTCATTCAGTCAGTAGCTCCAAACATTTCTGGTATATGAATAACATGATATTTTTCAATGGCAAAAATCAATGAATATTGTAAATGCACAAACAGTAATTTCTCCGCATTGAAAGGTGCAATTCTGAAATTTTTTGCTTTTTCCTGCTCCTCTTAGCATGATAAAGAAGATTCAAAGAGAGTGAGATGCCAGCTCCTTTCATTCAGTCAGTAGCTTCAATCATTTCTGGACGTTTTTCAATGGCAAAAATCAATGAATATTGTAAATGCACAAACAGTAATTTCTCCGCATTGCAAGGTGCAATTCTGAAATTTTTTGCTTTTTCCTGCTCCTCTTAGCATGATAAACAAGATTCAAACAGAGTGAGATGCCAGCTCCTTTCATTCAGTCAGTAGCTTCAATCATTTCTGGACGTTTTTCAATGGCAAAAATCAATGAATATTGTAAATGCACAAACAGTAATTTCTCCGCATTGCAAGGTGCAATTCTGAAATTTTTTGCTTTTTTCTACTAATCTTAGCATGATAAAGAAGATTCAAAGAGAGTGAGATGCCAGCTCCTTTCATTCAGTCAGTAGCTTCAAACATTTCTGGTATATGAATAACATGATGTTTTTCAATGGCAAAAATCAATGAATATTGTAAATGCACAAACAGTAATTTCTCCGCATTGCAAGGTGCAATTCTGAAATTTTTTGCTTTTTCCTGCTCCTCTTAGCATGATAAAGAAGATTCAAAGAGAGTGAGATGCCAGCTCCTTTCATTCAGTCAGTAGCTTCAAACATTTCTGGTATATGAATAACATGATGTTTTTCAATGGCAAAAATCAATGAATATTGTAAATGCACAAACAGTAATTTCTCCGCATTGCAAGGTGCAATTCTGAAATTTTTTGCTTTTTCCTGCTCCTCTTAGCATGATAAAGAAGATTCAAAGAGAGTGAGATGCCAGCTCCTTTCATTCAGTCAGTAGCTTCAATCATTTCTGGACGTTTTTCAATGGCAAAAATCAATGAATATTGTAAATGTACAAACAGTAATTTCTCCGCATTGCAAGGTGCAATTCTGAAATTTTTTGCTTTTTCCTGCTCCTCTTAGCAAGATAAACAAGATTCAAAGAGAGTGAGATGCCAGCTCCTTTCATTCAGTCAGTAGCTTCAATCATTTCTGGACGTTTTTCAATGGCAAAAATCAATGAATATTGTAAATGCACAAACAGTAATTTCTCCGCATTGCAAGGTGCAATTCTGAAATTTTTTGCTTTTTCCTTCTCCTCTTAGCATGATAAAGAAGATTCAAAGAGAGTGAGATGCCAGCTCCTTTCATTCAGTCAGTAGCTTCAATCATTTCTGGACGTTTTTCAATGGCAAAAATCAATGAATATTGTAAATGCACAAACAGTAATTTCTCCGCATTGCAAGGTGCAATTCTGAAATTTTTTGCTTTTTCCTGCTCCTCTTAGCATGATAAAGAAGATTCAAAGAGAGTGAGATGCCAGCTCCTTTCATTCAGTCAGTAGCTTCAAACATTTCTGGTATATGAATAACATGATGTTTTTCAATGGCAAAAATCAATGAATATTGTAAATGCACAAACAGTAATTTCTCCGCATTGCAAGGTGCAATTCTGAAATTTTTTGCTTTTTCCTGCTCCTCTTAGCATGATAAAGAAGATTCAAAGAGAGTGAGATGCCAGCTCCTTTCATTCAGTCAGTAGCTTCAATCATTTCTGGACATTTTTCAATGGCAAAAATCAATGAATATTGTAAATGCACAAACAGTAATTTCTCCGCATTGCAAGGTGCAATTCTGAAATTTTTTGCTTTTTCCTGCTCCTCTTAGCATGATAAAGAAGATTCAAAGAGAGTGACATGCCAGCTCCTTTCATTCAGTCAGTAGCTTCAAACATTTCTGGTATATGAATAACATGATGTTTTTCAATGGCAAAAATCAATGAATATTGTAAATGCACAAACAGTAATTTCTCCGCATTGCAAGGTGCAATTCTGAAATTTTTTGCTTTTTCCTGCTCCTCTTAGCATGATAAAGAAGATTCAAAGAGAGTGAGATGCCAGCTCCTTTCATTCAGTAAGTAGCTTCAATCATTTCTGGACGTTTTTCAATGGCAAAAATCAATGAATATTGTAAATGCACAAACAGTAATTTCTCCGCATTGCAAGGTGCAATTCTGAAATTTTTTGCTTTTTCCTGCTCCTCTTAGCATGATAAACAAGATTCAAAGAGAGTGAGATGCCAGCTCCTTTCATTCAGTCAGTAGCTTCAATCATTTCTGGACGTTTTTCAATGGCAAAAATCAATGAATATTGTAAATGCACAAACAGTAATTTCTCCGCATTGCAAGGTGCAATTCTGAAATTTTTTGCTTTTTCCTGCTCCTCTTAGCATGATAAAGAAGATTCAAAGAGAGTGAGATGCCAGCTCCTTTCATTCAGTCAGTAGCTTCAAACATTTCTGGTATATGAATAACATGATATTTTTCAATGGCAAAAATCAATGAATATTGTAAATGCACAAACAGTAATTTCTCCGCATTGAAAGGTGCAATTCTGAAATTTTTTGCTTTTTCCTGCTCCTCTTAGCATGATAAAGAAGATTCAAAGAGAGTGAGATGCCAGCTCCTTTCATTCAGTCAGTAGCTTCAATCATTTCTGGACGTTTTTCAATGGCAAAAATCAATGAATATTGTAAATGCACAAACAGTAATTTCTCCGCATTGCAAGGTGCAATTCTGAAATTTTTTGCTTTTTCCTGCTCCTCTTAGCATGATAAACAAGATTCAAACAGAGTGAGATGCCAGCTCCTTTCATTCAGTCAGTAGCTTCAATCATTTCTGGACGTTTTTCAATGGAAAAATCAATGAATATTGTAAATGCACAAACAGTAATTTCTCCGCATTGCAAGGTGCAATTCTGAAATTTTTTGCTTTTTACTACTAATCTTAGCATGATAAAGATTCAAAGAGAGTGAGATGCCAGCTCCTTTCATTCAGTCAGTAGCTTCAAACATTTCTGGTATATGAATAACATGATGTTTTTCAATGGCAAAAATCAATGAATATTGTAAATGCACAAACAGTAATTTCTCCGCATTGCAAGGTCCAATTCTGAAATTTTTTGCTTTTTCCTGCTCCTCTTAGCATGATAAAGAAGATTCAAAGAGAGTGAGATGCCAGCTCCTTTCATTCAGTCAGTAGCTTCAAACATTTCTGGTATATGAATAACATGATGTTTTTCAATGGCAAAAATCAATGAATATTGTAAATGCACAAACAGTAATTTCTCCGCATTGCAAGGTGCAATTCTGAAATTTTTTGCTTTTTCCTGCTCCTCTTAGCATGATAAAGAAGATTCAAAGAGAGTGAGATGCCAGCTCCTTTCATTCAGTCAGTAGCTTCAATCATTTCTGGACGTTTTTCAATGGCAAAAATCAATGAATATTGTAAATGTACAAACAGTAATTTCTCCGCATTGCAAGGTGCAATTCTGAAATTTTTTGCTTTTTCCTGCTCCTCTTAGCAAGATAAACAAGATTCAAAGAGAGTGAGATGCCAGCTCCTTTCATTCAGTCAGTAGCTTCAATCATTTCTGGACGTTTTTCAATGGCAAAAATCAATGAATATTGTAAATGCACAAACAGTAATTTCTCCGCATTGCAAGGTGCAATTCTGAAATTTTTTGCTTTTTCCTGCTCCTCTTAGCATGATAAAGAAGATTCAAAGAGAGTGAGATGCCAGCTCCTTTCATTCAGTCAGTAGCTTCAATCATTTCTGGACGTTTTTCAATGGCAAAAATCAATGAATATTGTAAATGCACAAACAGTAATTTCTCCGCATTGCAAGGTGCAATTCTGAAATTTTTTGCTTTTTCCTGCTCCTCTTAGCATGATAAACAAGATTCAAACAGAGTGAGATGCCAGCTCCTTTCATTCAGTCAGTAGCTTCAATCATTTCTGGACGTTTTTCAATGGCAAAAATCAATGAATATTGTAAATGCACAAACAGTAATTTCTCCGCATTGCAAGGTGCAATTCTGAAATTTTTTGCTTTTTTCTACTAATCTTAGCATGATAAAGAAGATTCAAAGAGAGTGAGATGCCAGCTCCTTTCATTCAGTCAGTAGCTTCAAACATTTCTGGTATATGAATAACATGATGTTTTTCAATGGCAAAAATCAATGAATATTGTAAATGCACAAACAGTAATTTCTCCGCATTGCAAGGTGCAATTCTGAAATTTTTTGCTTTTTCCTGCTCCTCTTAGCATGATAAAGAAGATTCAAAGAGAGTGAGATGCCAGCTCCTTTCATTCAGTCAGTAGCTTCAAACATTTCTGGTATATGAATAACATGATGTTTTTCAATGGCAAAAATCAATGAATATTGTAAATGCACAAACAGTAATTTCTCCGCATTGCAAGGTGCAATTCTGAAATTTTTTGCTTTTTCCTGCTCCTCTTAGCATGATAAGATTCAAAGAGAGTGAGATGCCAGCTCCTTTCATTCAGTCAGTAGCTCCAAACATTTCTGGTATATGAATAACATGATATTTTTCAATGGCAAAAATCAATGAATATTGTAAATGCACAAACAGTAATTTCTCCGCATTGAAAGGTGCAATTCTGAAATTTTTTGCTTTTTCCTGCTCCTCTTAGCATGATAAAGAAGATTCAAAGAGAGTGAGATGCCAGCTCCTTTCATTCAGTCAGTAGCTTCAATCATTTCTGGACGTTTTTCAATGGCAAAAATCAATGAATATTGTAAATGCACAAACAGTAATTTCTCCGCATTGCAAGGTGCAATTCTGAAATTTTTTGCTTTTTCCTGCTCCTCTTAGCATGATAAACAAGATTCAAACAGAGTGAGATGCCAGCTCCTTTCATTCAGTCAGTAGCTTCAATCATTTCTGGACGTTTTTCAATGGCAAAAATCAATGAATATTGTAAATGCACAAACAGTAATTTCTCCGCATTGCAAGGTGCAATTCTGAAATTTTTTGCTTTTTTCTACTAATCTTAGCATGATAAAGAAGATTCAAAGAGAGTGAGATGCCAGCTCCTTTCATTCAGTCAGTAGCTTCAAACATTTCTGGTATATGAATAACATGATGTTTTTCAATGGCAAAAATCAATGAATATTGTAAATGCACAAACAGTAATTTCTCCGCATTGCAAGGTGCAATTCTGAAATTTTTTGCTTTTTCCTGCTCCTCTTAGCATGATAAAGAAGATTCAAAGAGAGTGAGATGCCAGCTCCTTTCATTCAGTCAGTAGCTTCAAACATTTCTGGTATATGAATAACATGATGTTTTTCAATGGCAAAAATCAATGAATATTGTAAATGCACAAACAGTAATTTCTCCGCATTGCAAGGTGCAATTCTGAAATTTTTTGCTTTTTCCTGCTCCTCTTAGCATGATAAAGAAGATTCAAAGAGAGTGAGATGCCAGCTCCTTTCATTCAGTCAGTAGCTTCAATCATTTCTGGACGTTTTTCAATGGCAAAAATCAATGAATATTGTAAATGTACAAACAGTAATTTCTCCGCATTGCAATGTGCAATTCTGAAATTTTTTGCTTTTTCCTGCTCCTCTTAGCAAGATAAACAAGATTCAAAGAGAGTGAGATGCCAGCTCCTTTCATTCAGTCAGTAGCTTCAATCATTTCTGGACGTTTTTCAATGGCAAAAATCAATGAATATTGTAAATGCACAAACAGTAATTTCTCCGCATTGCAAGGTGCAATTCTGAAATTTTTTGCTTTTTCCTTCTCCTCTTAGCATGATAAAGAAGATTCAAAGAGAGTGAGATGCCAGCTCCTTTCATTCAGTCAGTAGCTTCAATCATTTCTGGACGTTTTTCAATGGCAAAAATCAATGAATATTGTAAATGCACAAACAGTAATTTCTCCGCATTGCAAGGTGCAATTCTGAAATTTTTTGCTTTTTCCTGCTCCTCTTAGCATGATAAAGAAGATTCAAAGAGAGTGAGATGCCAGCTCCTTTCATTCAGTCAGTAGCTTCAAACATTTCTGGTATATGAATAACATGATGTTTTTCAATGGCAAAAATCAATGAATATTGTAAATGCACAAACAGTAATTTCTCCGCATTGCAAGGTGCAATTCTGAAATTTTTTGCTTTTTCCTGCTCCTCTTAGCATGATAAAGAAGATTCAAAGAGAGTGAGATGCCAGCTCCTTTCATTCAGTCAGTAGCTTCAATCATTTCTGGACATTTTTCAATGGCAAAAATCAATGAATATTGTAAATGCACAAACAGTAATTTCTCCGCATTGCAAGGTGCAATTCTGAAATTTTTTGCTTTTTCCTGCTCCTCTTAGCATGATAAAGAAGATTCAAAGAGAGTGACATGCCAGCTCCTTTCATTCAGTCAGTAGCTTCAAACATTTCTGGTATATGAATAACATGATGTTTTTCAATGGCAAAAATCAATGAATATTGTAAATGCACAAACAGTAATTTCTCCGCATTGCAAGGTGCAATTCTGAAATTTTTTGCTTTTTCCTGCTCCTCTTAGCATGATAAAGAAGATTCAAAGAGAGTGAGATGCCAGCTCCTTTCATTCAGTAAGTAGCTTCAATCATTTCTGGACGTTTTTCAATGGCAAAAATCAATGAATATTGTAAATGCACAAACAGTAATTTCTCCGCATTGCAAGGTGCAATTCTGAAATTTTTTGCTTTTTCCTGCTCCTCTTAGCATGATAAACAAGATTCAAAGAGAGTGAGATGCCAGCTCCTTTCATTCAGTCAGTAGCTTCAATCATTTCTGGACGTTTTTCAATGGCAAAAATCAATGAATATTGTAAATGCACAAACAGTAATTTCTCCGCATTGCAAGGTGCAATTCTGAAATTTTTTGCTTTTTCCTGCTCCTCTTAGCATGATAAAGAAGATTCAAAGAGAGTGAGATGCCAGCTCCTTTCATTCAGTCAGTAGCTTCAAACATTTCTGGTATATGAATAACATGATATTTTTCAATGGCAAAAATCAATGAATATTGTAAATGCACAAACAGTAATTTCTCCGCATTGAAAGGTGCAATTCTGAAATTTTTTGCTTTTTCCTGCTCCTCTTAGCATGATAAAGAAGATTCAAAGAGAGTGAGATGCCAGCTCCTTTCATTCAGTCAGTAGCTTCAATCATTTCTGGACGTTTTTCAATGGCAAAAATCAATGAATATTGTAAATGCACAAACAGTAATTTCTCCGCATTGCAAGGTGCAATTCTGAAATTTTTTGCTTTTTCCTGCTCCTCTTAGCATGATAAACAAGATTCAAACAGAGTGAGATGCCAGCTACTTTCATTCAGTCAGTAGCTTCAATCATTTCTGGATGTTTTTCAATGGCAATAATCAATGAATATTGTAAATGCACAAACAGTAATTTCTCAGCATTGCAAGGTGCAATTCTGAAATTTTTTGCTTTTTCCTGCTCCTCTTAGCATGATAAAGAAGATTCAAAGAGAGTGAGATGCCAGCTCCTTTCATTCAGTAAGTAGCTTCAATCATTTCTGGACGTTTTTCAATGGCAAAAATCAATGAATATTGTAAATGCACAAACAGTAATTTCTCCGCATTGCAAGGTGCAATTCTGAAATTTTTTGCTTTTTCCTGCTCCTCTTAGCAAGATAAACAAGATTCAAAGAGAGTGAGATGCCAGCTCCTTTCATTCAGTCAGTAGCTCCAAACATTTCTGGTATATGAATAACATGATATTTTTCAATGGCAAAAATCAATGAATATTGTAAATGCACAAACAGTAATTTCTCCGCATTGAAAGGTGCAATTCTGAAATTTTTTGCTTTTTCCTGCTCCTCTTAGCATGATAAAGAAGATTCAATGAGAGTGAGATGCCAGCTCCTTTCATTCAGTCAGTAGCTTCAATCATTTCTGGACGTTTTTCAATGGCAAAAATCAATGAATATTGTAAATGCACAAACAGTAATTTCTCCGCATTGCAAGGTGCAATTCTGAAATTTTTTGCTTTTTCCTGCTCCTCTTAGCATGATAAACAAGATTCAAACAGAGTGAGATGCCAGCTCCTTTCATTCAGTCAGTAGCTTCAATCATTTCTGGACGTTTTTCAATGGCAAAAATCAATGAATATTGTAAATGCACAAACAGTAATTTCTCCGCATTGCAAGGTGCAATTCTGAAATTTTTTGCTTTTTTCTACTAATCTTAGCATGATAAAGAAGATTCAAAGAGAGTGAGATGCCAGCTCCTTTCATTCAGTCAGTAGCTTCAAACATTTCTGGTATATGAATAACATGATGTTTTTCAATGGCAAAAATCAATGAATATTGTAAATGCACAAACAGTAATTTCTCCGCATTGCAAGGTGCAATTCTGAAATTTTTGCTTTTTCCTGCTCCTCTTAGCATGATAAAGAAGATTCAAAGAGAGTGAGATGCCAGCTCCTTTCATTCAGTAAGTAGCTTCAATCATTTCTGGACGTTTTTGAATGGCAAAAATCAATGAATATTGTAAATGCACAAACAGTAATTTCTCCGCATTGCAAGGTGCAATTCTGAAATTTTTTGCTTTTTCCTGCTCCTCTTAGCATGATAAACAAGATTCAAAGAGAGTGAGATGCCAGCTCCTTTCATTCAGTCAGTAGCTTCAATCATTTCTGGACGTTTTTCAATGGCAAAAATCAATGAATATTGTAAATGCACAAACAGTAATTTCTCCGCATTGCAAGGTGCAATTCTGAAATTTTTTGCTTTTTCCTGCTCCTCTTAGCATGATAAAGAAGATTCAAAGAGAGTGAGATGCCAGCTCCTTTCATTCAGTCAGTAGCTTCAAACATTTCTGGTATATGAATAACATATTTTTCAATGGCAAAAATCAATGAATATTGTAAATGCACAAACAGTAATTTCTCCCCATTGAAAGGTGCAATTCTGAAATTTTTTGCTTTTTCCTGCTCCTCTTAGCATGATAAAGAAGATTCAAAGAGAGTGAGATGCCAGCTCCTTTCATTCAGTCAGTAGCTTCAATCATTTCTGGACGTTTTTCAATGGCAAAAATCAATGAATATTGTAAATGCACAAACAGTAATTTCTCCACATTGCAAGGTGCAATTCTGAAATTTTTTGCTTTTTCCTGCTCCTCTTAGCATGATAAAGAAGATTCAAAGAGAGTGAGATGCCAGCTCCTTTCATTCAGTCAGTAGCTTCAAACATTTCTGGTATATGAATAACATGATGTTTTTCAATGGCAAAAATCAATGAATATTGTAAATGCACAAACAGTAATTTCTCCGCATTGCAAGGTGCAATTCTGAAATTTTTTGCTTTTTCCTGCTCCTCTTAGCATGATAAAGAAGATTCAAAGAGAGTGAGATGCCAGCTCCTTTCATTCAGTCAGTAGCTTCAATCATTTCTGGACGTTTTTCAATGGCAAAAATCAATGAATATTGTAAATGCACAAACAGTAATTTCTCCGCATTGCAAGGTGCAATTCTGAAATTTTTTGCTTTTTCCTGCTCCTCTTAGCATGATAAAGAAGATTCAAAGAGAGTGAGATGCCAGCTCCTTTCATTCAGTCAGTAGCTTCAAACATTTCTGGTATATGAATAACATGATGTTTTTCAATGGCAAAAATCAATGAATATTGTAAATGCACAAACAGTAATTTCTCCGCATTGCAAGGTGCAATTCTGAAATTTTTTGCTTTTTCCTGCTCCTCTTAGCATGATAAAGAAGATTCAAAGAGAGTGAGATGCCAGCTCCTTTCATTCAGTAAGTAGCTTCAATCATTTCTGGACGTTTTTCAATGGCAAAAATCAATGAATATTGTAAATGCACAAACAGTAATTTCTCCGCATTGCAAGGTGCAATTCTGAAATTTTTTGCTTTTTCCTGCTCCTCTTAGCATGATAAACAAGATTCAAAGAGAGTGAGATGCCAGCTCCTTTCATTCAGTCAGTAGCTTCAATCATTTCTGGACGTTTTTCAATGGCAAAAATCAATGAATATTGTAAATGCACAAACAGTAATTTCTCCGCATTGCAAGGTGCAATTCTGAAATTTTTTGCTTTTTCCTGCTCCTCTTAGCATGATAAAGAAGATTCAAAGAGAGTGAGATGCCAGCTCCTTTTATTCAGTCAGTAGCTTCAAACATTTCTGGTATATGAATAACATATTTTTCAATGGCAAAAATCAATGAATATTGTAAATGCACAAACAGTAATTTCTCCGCATTGAAAGGTGCAATTCTGAAATTTTTTGCTTTTTCCTGCTCCTCTTAGCATGATAAAGAAGATTCAAAGAGAGTGAGATGCCAGCTCCTTTCATTCAGTCAGTAGCTTCAATCATTTCTGGACGTTTTTCAATGGCAAAAATCAATGAATATTGTAAATGCACAAACAGTAATTTCTCCGCATTGCAAGGTGCAATTCTGAAATTTTTTGCTTTTTCCTGCTCCTCTTAGCATGATAAAGAAGATTCAAAGAGAGTGAGATGCCAGCTCCTTTCATTCAGTCAGTAGCTTCAATCATTTCTGGACGTTTTTCAATGGCAAAAATCAATGAATATTGTAAATGCACAAACAGTAATTTCTCCGCATTGCAAGGTGCAATTCTGAAATTTTTTGCTTTTTTCTGCTACTCTTAGCATGATAAAGAAGATTCAAAGAGAGTGAGATGCCAGCTCCTTTCATTCAGTCAGTAGCTTCAAACATTTCTGGTATATGAATAACATGATGTTTTTCAATGGCAAAAATCAATGAATATTGTAAATGCACAAACAGTAATTTCTCCGCATTGCAAGGTGCAATTCTGAAATTTTTTGCTTTTTCCTGCTCCTCTTAGCATGATAAAGAAGATTCAAAGAGAGTGAGATGCCAGCTCCTTTCATTCAGTCAGTAGCTTCAAACATTTCTGGTATATGAATAACATGATGTTTTTCAATGGCAAAAATCAATGAATATTGTAAATGCACAAACAGTAATTTCTCCGCATTGCAAGGTGCAATTCTGAAATTTTTTGCTTTTTCCTGCTCCTCTTAGCATGATAAAGAAGATTCAAAGAGAGTGAGATGCCAGCTCCTTTCATTCAGTAAGTAGCTTCAATCATTTCTGGACGTTTTTCAATTGCAAAAATCAATGAATATTGTAAATGCACAAACAGTAATTTCTCCGCATTGCAAGGTGCAATTCTGAAATTTTTTGCTTTTTCCTGCTCCTCTTAGCAAGATAAACAAGATTCAAAGAGAGTGAGATGCCAGCTCCTTTCATTCAGTCAGTAGCTCCAAACATTTCTGGTATATGAATAACATGATATTTTTCAATGGCAAAAATCAATGAATATTGTAAATGCACAAACAGTAATTTCTCCGCATTGAAAGGTGCAATTCTGAAATTTTTTGCTTTTTCCTGCTCCTCTTAGCATGATAAAGAAGATTCAAAGAGAGTGAGATGCCAGCTCCTTTCATTCAGTCAGTAGCTTCAATCATTTCTGGACGTTTTTCAATGGCAAAAATCAATGAATATTGTAAATGCACAAACAGTAATTTCTCCGCATTGCAAGGTGCAATTCTGAAATTTTTTGCTTTTTCCTGCTCCTCTTAGCATGATAAACAAGATTCAAACAGAGTGAGATGCCAGCTCCTTTCATTCAGTCAGTAGCTTCAATCATTTCTGGACGTTTTTCAATGGCAAAAATCAATGAATATTGTAAATGCACAAACAGTAATTTCTCCGCATTGCAAGGTGCAATTCTGAAATTTTTTGCTTTTTTCTACTAATCTTAGCATGATAAAGAAGATTCAAAGAGAGTGAGATGCCAGCTCCTTTCATTCAGTCAGTAGCTTCAAACATTTCTGGTATATGAATAACATGATGTTTTTCAATGGCAAAAATCAATGAATATTGTAAATGCACAAACAGTAATTTCTCCGCATTGCAAGGTGCAATTCTGAAATTTTTTGCTTTTTCCTGCTCCTCTTAGCATGATAAAGAAGATTCAAAGAGAGTGAGATGCCAGCTCCTTTCATTCAGTCAGTAGCTTCAAACATTTCTGGTATATGAATAACATGATGTTTTTCAATGGCAAAAATCAATGAATATTGTAAATGCACAAACAGTAATTTCTCCGCATTGCAAGGTGCAATTCTGAAATTTTTTGCTTTTTCCTGCTCCTCTTAGCATGATAAAGAAGATTCAAAGAGAGTGAGATGCCAGCTCCTTTCATTCAGTCAGTAGCTTCAATCATTTCTGGACGTTTTTCAATGGCAAAAATCAATGAATATTGTAAATGTACAAACAGTAATTTCTCCGCATTGCAAGGTGCAATTCTGAAATTTTTTGCTTTTTCCTGCTCCTCTTAGCAAGATAAACAAGATTCAAAGAGAGTGAGATGCCAGCTCATTTCATTCAGTCAGTAGCTTCAATCATTTCTGGACGTTTTTCAATGGCAAAAATCAATGAATATTGTAAATGCACAAACAGTAATTTCTCCGCATTGCAAGGTGCAATTCTGAAATTTTTTGCTTTTTCCTGCTCCTCTTAGCATGATAAAGAAGATTCAAAGAGAGTGAGATGCCAGCTCCTTTCATTCAGTCAGTAGCTTCAATCATTTCTGGACGTTTTTCAATGGCAAAAATCAATGAATATTGTAAATGCACAAACAGTAATTTCTCCGCATTGCAAGGTGCAATTCTGAAATTTTTTGCTTTTTCCTGCTCCTCTTAGCATGATAAAGAAGATTCAAAGAGAGTGAGATGCCAGCTCCTTTCATTCAGTCAGTAGCTCCAAACATTTCTGGTATATGAATAACATGATATTTTTCAATGGCAAAAATCAATGAATATTGTAAATGCACAAACAGTAATTTCTCCGCATTGAAAGGTGCAATTCTGAAATTTTTTGCTTTTTCCTGCTCCTCTTAGCATGATAAAGAAGATTCAAAGAGAGTGAGATGCCAGCTCCTTTCATTCAGTCAGTAGCTTCAATCATTTCTGGACGTTTTTCAATGGCAAAAATCAATGAATATTGTAAATGCACAAACAGTAATTTCTCCGCATTGCAAGGTGCAATTCTGAAATTTTTTGCTTTTTCCTGCTCCTCTTAGCATGATAAACAAGATTCAAACAGAGTGAGATGCCAGCTCCTTTCATTCAGTCAGTAGCTTCAATCATTTCTGGTCGTTTTTCAATGGCAAAAATCAATGAATATTGTAAATGCACAAACAGTAATTTCTCCGCATTGCAAGGTGCAATTCTGAAATTTTTTGCTTTTTTCTACTAATTTTAGCATGATAAAGAAGATTCAAAGAGAGTGAGATGCCAGCTCCTTTCATTCAGTCAGTAGCTTCAAACATTTCTGGTATATGAATAACATGATGTTTTTCAATGGCAAAAATCAATGAATATTGTAAATGCACAAACAGTAATTTCTCCGCATTGCAAGGTGCAATTCTGAAATTTTTTGCTTTTTCCTGCTCCTCTTAGCATGATAAAGAAGATTCAAAGAGAGTGAGATGCCAGCTCCTTTCATTCAGTCAGTAGCTTCAAACATTTCTGGTATATGAATAACATGATGTTTTTCAATGGCAAAAATCAATGAATATTGTAAATGCACAAACAGTAATTTCTCCGCATTGAAAGGTGCAATTCTGAAATTTTTTGCTTTTTCCTGCTCCTCTTAGCATGATAAAGAAGATTCAAAGAGAGTGAGATGCCAGCTCCTTTCATTCAGTCAGTAGCTTCAATCATTTCTGGACGTTTTTCAATGGCAAAAATCAATGAATATTGTAAATGCACAAACAGTAATTTCTCCGCATTGCAAGGTGCAATTCTGAAATTTTTTGCTTTTTCCTGCTCCTCTTAGCATGATAAAGAAGATTCAAAGAGAGTGAGATGCCAGCTCCTTTCATTCAGTCAGTAGCTTCAATCATTTCTGGACGTTTTTCAATGGCAAAAATCAATGAATATTGTAAATGCACAAACAGTAATTTCTCCGCATTGCAAGGTGCAATTCTGAAATTTTTTGCTTTTTTCTGCTACTCTTAGCATGATAAAGAAGATTCAAAGAGAGTGAGATGCCAGCTCCTTTCATTCAGTCAGTAGCTTCAAACATTTCTGGTATATGAATAACATGATGTTTTTCAATGGCAAAAATCAATGAATATTGTAAATGCACAAACAGTAATTTCTCCGCATTGCAAGGTGCAATTCTGAAATTTTTTGCTTTTTCCTGCTCCTCTTAGCATGATAAAGAAGATTCAAAGAGAGTGAGATGCCAGCTCCTTTCATTCAGTCAGTAGCTTCAAACATTTCTGGTATATGAATAACATGATGTTTTTCAATGGCAAAAATCAATGAATATTGTAAATGCACAAACAGTAATTTCTCCGCATTGCAAGGTGCAATTCTGAAATTTTTTGCTTTTTCCTGCTCCTCTTAGCATGATAAAGAAGATTCAAAGAGAGTGAGATGCCAGCTCCTTTCATTCAGTAAGTAGCTTCAATCATTTCTGGACGTTTTTCAATTGCAAAAATCAATGAATATTGTAAATGCACAAACAGTAATTTCTCCGCATTGCAAGGTGCAATTCTGAAATTTTTTGCTTTTTCCTGCTCCTCTTAGCAAGATAAACAAGATTCAAAGAGAGTGAGATGCCAGCTCCTTTCATTCAGTCAGTAGCTCCAAACATTTCTGGTATATGAATAACATGATATTTTTCAATGGCAAAAATCAATGAATATTGTAAATGCACAAACAGTAATTTCTCCGCATTGAAAGGTGCAATTCTGAAATTTTTTGCTTTTTCCTGCTCCTCTTAGCATGATAAAGAAGATTCAAAGAGAGTGAGATGCCAGCTCCTTTCATTCAGTCAGTAGCTTCAATCATTTCTGGACGTTTTTCAATGGCAAAAATCAATGAATATTGTAAATGCACAAACAGTAATTTCTCCGCATTGCAAGGTGCAATTCTGAAATTTTTTGCTTTTTCCTGCTCCTCTTAGCATGATAAACAAGATTCAAACAGAGTGAGATGCCAGCTCCTTTCATTCAGTCAGTAGCTTCAATCATTTCTGGACGTTTTTCAATGGCAAAAATCAATGAATATTGTAAATGCACAAACAGTAATTTCTCCGCATTGCAAGGTGCAATTCTGAAATTTTTTGCTTTTTTCTACTAATCTTAGCATGATAAAGAAGATTCAAAGAGAGTGAGATGCCAGCTCCTTTCATTCAGTCAGTAGCTTCAAACATTTCTGGTATATGAATAACATGATGTTTTTCAATGGCAAAAATCAATGAATATTGTAAATGCACAAACAGTAATTTCTCCGCATTGCAAGGTGCAATTCTGAAATTTTTTGCTTTTTCCTGCTCCTCTTAGCATGATAAAGAAGATTCAAAGAGAGTGAGATGCCAGCTCCTTTCATTCAGTCAGTAGCTTCAAACATTTCTGGTATATGAATAACATGATGTTTTTCAATGGCAAAAATCAATGAATATTGTAAATGCACAAACAGTAATTTCTCCGCATTGCAAGGTGCAATTCTGAAATTTTTTGCTTTTTCCTGCTCCTCTTAGCATGATAAAGAAGATTCAAAGAGAGTGAGATGCCAGCTCCTTTCATTCAGTCAGTAGCTTCAATCATTTCTGGACGTTTTTCAATGGCAAAAATCAATGAATATTGTAAATGTACAAACAGTAATTTCTCCGCATTGCAAGGTGCAATTCTGAAATTTTTTGCTTTTTCCTGCTCCTCTTAGCAAGATAAACAAGATTCAAAGAGAGTGAGATGCCAGCTCATTTCATTCAGTCAGTAGCTTCAATCATTTCTGGACGTTTTTCAATGGCAAAAATCAATGAATATTGTAAATGCACAAACAGTAATTTCTCCGCATTGCAAGGTGCAATTCTGAAATTTTTTGCTTTTTCCTGCTCCTCTTAGCATGATAAAGAAGATTCAAAGAGAGTGAGATGCCAGCTCCTTTCATTCAGTCAGTAGCTTCAATCATTTCTGGACGTTTTTCAATGGCAAAAATCAATGAATATTGTAAATGCACAAACAGTAATTTCTCCGCATTGCAAGGTGCAATTCTGAAATTTTTTGCTTTTTCCTGCTCCTCTTAGCATGATAAAGAAGATTCAAAGAGAGTGAGATGCCAGCTCCTTTCATTCAGTCAGTAGCTCCAAACATTTCTGGTATATGAATAACATGATATTTTTCAATGGCAAAAATCAATGAATATTGTAAATGCACAAACAGTAATTTCTCCGCATTGAAAGGTGCAATTCTGAAATTTTTTGCTTTTTCCTGCTCCTCTTAGCATGATAAAGAAGATTCAAAGAGAGTGAGATGCCAGCTCCTTTCATTCAGTCAGTAGCTTCAATCATTTCTGGACGTTTTTCAATGGCAAAAATCAATGAATATTGTAAATGCACAAACAGTAATTTCTCCGCATTGCAAGGTGCAATTCTGAAATTTTTTGCTTTTTCCTGCTCCTCTTAGCATGATAAACAAGATTCAAACAGAGTGAGATGCCAGCTCCTTTCATTCAGTCAGTAGCTTCAATCATTTCTGGTCGTTTTTCAATGGCAAAAATCAATGAAAATTGTAAATGCACAAACAGTAATTTCTCCGCATTGCAAGGTGCAATTCTGAAATTTTTTGCTTTTTTCTACTAATTTTAGCATGATAAAGAAGATTCAAAGAGAGTGAGATGCCAGCTCCTTTCATTCAGTCAGTAGCTTCAAACATTTCTGGTATATGAATAACATGATGTTTTTCAATGGCAAAAATCAATGAATATTGTAAATGCACAAACAGTAATTTCTCCGCATTGCAAGGTGCAATTCTGAAATTTTTTGCTTTTTCCTGCTCCTCTTAGCATGATAAAGAAGATTCAAAGAGAGTGAGATGCCAGCTCCTTTCATTCAGTCAGTAGCTTCAAACATTTCTGGTATATGAATAACATGATGTTTTTCAATGGCAAAAATCAATGAATATTGTAAATGCACAAACAGTAATTTCTCCGCATTGCAAGGTGCAATTCTGAAATTTTTTGCTTTTTCCTGCTCCTCTTAGCATGATAAAGAAGATTCAAAGAGAGTGAGATGCCAGCTCCTTTCATTCAGTCAGTAGCTTCAATCATTTCTGGACGTTTTTCAATGGCAAAAATCAATGAATATTGTAAATGTACAAACAGTAATTTCTCCGCATTGCAAGGTGCAATTCTGAAATTTTTTGCTTTTTCCTGCTCCTCTTAGCAAGATAAACAAGATTCAAAGAGAGTGAGATGCCAGCTCCTTTCATTCAGTCAGTAGCTCCAAACATTTCTGGTATATGAATAACATGATATTTTTCAATGGCAAAAATCAATGAATATTGTAAATGCACAAACAGTAATTTCTCCGCATTGAAAGGTGCAATTCTGAAATTTTTTGCTTTTTCCTGCTCCTCTTAGCATGATAAAGAAGATTCAAAGAGAGTGAGATGCCAGCTCCTTTCATTCAGTCAGTAGCTTCAATCATTTCTGGACGTTTTTCAATGGCAAAAATCAATGAATATTGTAAATGCACAAACAGTAATTTCTCCGCATTGCAAGGTGCAATTCTGAAATTTTTTGCTTTTTCCTGCTCCTCTTAGCATGATAAACAAGATTCAAACAGAGTGAGATGCCAGCTCCTTTCATTCAGTCAGTAGCTTCAATCATTTCTGGACGTTTTTCAATGGCAAAAATCAATGAATATTGTAAATGCACAAACAGTAATTTCTCCGCATTGCAAGGTGCAATTCTGAAATTTTTTGCTTTTTTCTACTAATCTTAGCATGATAAAGAAGATTCAAAGAGAGTGAGATGCCAGCTCCTTTCATTCAGTCAGTAGCTTCAAACATTTCTGGTATATGAATAACATGATGTTTTTCAATGGCAAAAATCAATGAATATTGTAAATGCACAAACAGTAATTTCTCCGCATTGCAAGGTGCAATTCTGAAATTTTTTGCTTTTTCCTGCTCCTCTTAGCATGATAAAGAAGATTCAAAGAGAGTGAGATGCCAGCTCCTTTCATTCAGTCAGTAGCTTCAAACATTTCTGGTATATGAATAACATGATGTTTTTCAATGGCAAAAATCAATGAATATTGTAAATGCACAAACAGTAATTTCTCCGCATTGCAAGGTGCAATTCTGAAATTTTTTGCTTTTTCCTGCTCCTCTTAGCATGATAAAGAAGATTCAAAGAGAGTGAGATGCCAGCTCCTTTCATTCAGTCAGTAGCTTCAATCATTTCTGGACGTTTTTCAATGGCAAAAATCAATGAATATTGTAAATGTACAAACAGTAATTTCTCCGCATTGCAAGGTGCAATTCTGAAATTTTTTGCTTTTTCCTGCTCCTCTTAGCAAGATAAACAAGATTCAAAGAGAGTGAGATGCCAGCTCATTTCATTCAGTCAGTAGCTTCAATCATTTCTGGACGTTTTTCAATGGCAAAAATCAATGAATATTGTAAATGCACAAACAGTAATTTCTCCGCATTGCAAGGTGCAATTCTGAAATTTTTTGCTTTTTCCTGCTCCTCTTAGCATGATAAAGAAGATTCAAAGAGAGTGAGATGCCAGCTCCTTTCATTCAGTCAGTAGCTTCAATCATTTCTGGACGTTTTTCAATGGCAAAAATCAATGAATATTGTAAATGCACAAACAGTAATTTCTCCGCATTGCAAGGTGCAATTCTGAAATTTTTTGCTTTTTCCTGCTCCTCTTAGCATGATAAAGAAGATTCAAAGAGAGTGAGATGCCAGCTCCTTTCATTCAGTCAGTAGCTCCAAACATTTCTGGTATATGAATAACATGATATTTTTCAATGGCAAAAATCAATGAATATTGTAAATGCACAAACAGTAATTTCTCCGCATTGAAAGGTGCAATTCTGAAATTTTTTGCTTTTTCCTGCTCCTCTTAGCATGATAAAGAAGATTCAAAGAGAGTGAGATGCCAGCTCCTTTCATTCAGTCAGTAGCTTCAATCATTTCTGGACGTTTTTCAATGGCAAAAATCAATGAATATTGTAAATGCACAAACAGTAATTTCTCCGCATTGCAAGGTGCAATTCTGAAATTTTTTGCTTTTTCCTGCTCCTCTTAGCATGATAAACAAGATTCAAACAGAGTGAGATGCCAGCTCCTTTCATTCAGTCAGTAGCTTCAATCATTTCTGGTCGTTTTTCAATGGCAAAAATCAATGAATATTGTAAATGCACAAACAGTAATTTCTCCGCATTGCAAGGTGCAATTCTGAAATTTTTTGCTTTTTTCTACTAATTTTAGCATGATAAAGAAGATTCAAAGAGAGTGAGATGCCAGCTCCTTTCATTCAGTCAGTAGCTTCAAACATTTCTGGTATATGAATAACATGATGTTTTTCAATGGCAAAAATCAATGAATATTGTAAATGCACAAACAGTAATTTCTCCGCATTGCAAGGTGCAATTCTGAAATTTTTTGCTTTTTCCTGCTCCTCTTAGCATGATAAAGAAGATTCAAAGAGAGTGAGATGCCAGCTCCTTTCATTCAGTCAGTAGCTTCAAACATTTCTGGTATATGAATAACATGATGTTTTTCAATGGCAAAAATCAATGAATATTGTAAATGCACAAACAGTAATTTCTCCGCATTGCAAGGTGCAATTCTGAAATTTTTTGCTTTTTCCTGCTCCTCTTAGCATGATAAAGAAGATTCAAAGAGAGTGAGATGCCAGCTCCTTTCATTCAGTCAGTAGCTTCAATCATTTCTGGACGTTTTTCAATGGCAAAAATCAATGAATATTGTAAATGTACAAACAGTAATTTCTCCGCATTGCAAGGTGCAATTCTGAAATTTTTTGCTTTTTCCTGCTCCTCTTAGCAAGATAAACAAGATTCAAAGAGAGTGAGATGCCAGCTCCTTTCATTCAGTCAGTAGCTTCAATCATTTCTGGACGTTTTTCAATGGCAAAAATCAATGAATATTGTAAATGCACAAACAGTAATTTCTCCGCATTGCAAGGTGCAATTCTGAAATTTTTTGCTTTTTCCTTCTCCTCTTAGCATGATAAAGAAGATTCAAAGAGAGTGAGATGCCAGCTCCTTTCATTCAGTCAGTAGCTTCAATCATTTCTGGACGTTTTTCAATGGCAAAAATCAATGAATATTGTAAATGCACAAACAGTAATTTCTCCGCATTGCAAGGTGCAATTCTGAAATTTTTTGCTTTTTCCTGCTCCTCTTAGCATGATAAAGAAGATTCAAAGAGAGTGAGATGCCAGCTCCTTTCATTCAGTCAGTAGCTTCAAACATTTCTGGTATATGAATAACATGATGTTTTTCAATGGCAAAAATCAATGAATATTGTAAATGCACAAACAGTAATTTCTCCGCATTGCAAGGTGCAATTCTGAAATTTTTTGCTTTTTCCTGCTCCTCTTAGCATGATAAAGAAGATTCAAAGAGAGTGAGATGCCAGCTCCTTTCATTCAGTCAGTAGCTTCAATCATTTCTGGACGTTTTTCAATGGCAAAAATCAATGAATATTGTAAATGCACAAACAGTAATTTCTCCGCATTGCAAGGTGCAATTCTGAAATTTTTTGCTTTTTCCTGCTCCTCTTAGCATGATAAAGAAGATTCAAAGAGAGTGAGATGCCAGCTCCTTTCATTCAGTCAGTAGCTTCAAACATTTCTGGTATATGAATAACATGATGTTTTTCAATGGCAAAAATCAATGAATATTGTAAATGCACAAACAGTAATTTCTCCGCATTGCAAGGTGCAATTCTGAAATTTTTTGCTTTTTCCTGCTCCTCTTAGCATGATAAAGAAGATTCAAAGAGAGTGAGATGCCAGCTCCTTTCATTCAGTAAGTAGCTTCAATCATTTCTGGACGTTTTTCAATGGCAAAAATCAATGAATATTGTAAATGCACAAACAGTAATTTCATCCGCATTGCAAGGTGCAATTCTGAAATTTTTTGCTTTTTCCTGCTCCTCTTAGCATGATAAACAAGATTCAAAGAGAGTGAGATGCCAGCTCCTTTCATTCAGTCAGTAGCTTCAATCATTTCTGGACGTTTTTCAATGGCAAAAATCAATGAATATTGTAAATGCACAAACAGTAATTTCTCCGCATTGCAAGGTGCAATTCTGAAATTTTTTGCTTTTTCCTGCTCCTCTTAGCATGATAAAGAAGATTCAAAGAGAGTGAGATGCCAGCTCCTTTCATTCAGTCAGTAGCTTCAAACATTTCTGGTATATGAATAACATGATATTTTTCAATGGCAAAAATCAATGAATATTGTAAATGCACAAACAGTAATTTCTCCGCATTGAAAGGTGCAATTCTGAAATTTTTTGCTTTTTCCTGCTCCTCTTAGCATGATAAAGAAGATTCAAAGAGAGTGAGATGCCAGCTCCTTTCATTCAGTCAGTAGCTTCAATCATTTCTGGACGTTTTTCAATGGCAAAAATCAATGAATATTGTAAATGCACAAACAGTAATTTCTCCGCATTGCAAGGTGCAATTCTGAAATTTTTTGCTTTTTCCTGCTCCTCTTAGCATGATAAACAAGATTCAAACAGAGTGAGATGCCAGCTACTTTCATTCAGTCAGTAGCTTCAATCATTTCTGGACGTTTTTCAATGGCAATAATCAATGAATATTGTAAATGCACAAACAGTAATTTCTCCGCATTGCAAGGTGCAATTCTGAAATTTTTTGCTTTTTTCTGCTACTCTTAGCATGATAAAGAAGATTCAAAGAGAGTGAGATGCCAGCTCCTTTCATTCAGTCAGTAGCTTCAAACATTTCTGGTATATGAATAACATGATGTTTTTCAATGGCAAAAATCAATGAATATTGTAAATGAACAAACTAATTTCTCCGCATTGCAAGGTGCAATTCTGAAATTTTTTGCTTTTTCCTGCTCCTCTTAGCATGATAAAGAAGATTCAAAGAGAGTGAGATGCCAGCTCCTTTCATTCAGTCAGTAGCTTCAAACATTTCTGGTATATGAATAACATGATGTTTTTCAATGGCAAAAATCAATGAATATTGTAAATGCACAAACAATAATTTCTCCGCATTGCAAGGTGCAATTCTGAAATTTTTTGCTTTTTCCTGCTCCTCTTAGCATGATAAAGAAGATTCAAAGAGAGTGAGATGCCAGCTCCTTTCATTCAGTAAGTAGCTTCAATCATTTCTGGACGTTTTTCAATGGCAAAAATCAATGAATATTGTAAATGCACAAACAGTAATTTCTCCGCATTGCAAGGTGCAATTCTGAAATTTTTTGCTTTTTCCTGCTCCTCTTAGCAAGATAAACAAGATTCAAAGAGAGTGAGATGCCAGCTCCTTTCATTCAGTCAGTAGCTCCAAACATTTCTGGTATATGAATAACATGATATTTTTCAATGGCAAAAATCAATGAATATTGTAAATGCACAAACAGTAATTTCTCCGCATTGAAAGGTGCAATTCTGAAATTTTTTGCTTTTTCCTGCTCCTCTTAGCATGATAAAGAAGATTCAAAGAGAGTGAGATGCCAGCTCCTTTCATTCAGTCAGTAGCTTCAATCATTTCTGGACGTTTTTCAATGGCAAAAATCAATGAATATTGTAAATGCACAAACAGTAATTTCTCCGCATTGCAAGGTGCAATTCTGAAATTTTTTGCTTTTTCCTGCTCCTCTTAGCATGATAAAGAAGATTCAAAGAGAGTGAGATGCCAGCTCCTTTCATTCAGTCAGTAGCTTCAATCATTTCTGGACGTTTTTCAATGGCAAAAATCAATGAATATTGTAAATGCACAAACAGTAATTTCTCCGCATTGCAAGGTGCAATTCTGAAATTTTTTGCTTTTTCCTGCTCCTCTTAGCATGATAAAGAAGATTCAAAGAGAGTGAGATGCCAGCTCCTTTCATTCAGTCAGTAGCTCCAAACATTTCTGGTATATGAATAACATGATATTTTTCAATGGCAAAAATCAATGAATATTGTAAATGCACAAACAGTAATTTCTCCGCATTGAAAGGTGCAATTCTGAAATTTTTTGCTTTTTCCTGCTCCTCTTAGCATGATAAAGAAGATTCAAAGAGAGTGAGATGCCAGCTCCTTTCATTCAGTCAGTAGCTTCAATCATTTCTGGACGTTTTTCAATGGCAAAAATCAATGAATATTGTAAATGCACAAACAGTAATTTCTCCGCATTGCAAGGTGCAATTCTGAAATTTTTTGCTTTTTCCTGCTCCTCTTAGCATGATAAACAAGATTCAAACAGAGTGAGATGCCAGCTCCTTTCATTCAGTCAGTAGCTTCAATCATTTCTGGACGTTTTTCAATGGCAAAAATCAATGAATATTGTAAATGCACAAACAGTAATTTCTCCGCATTGCAAGGTGCAATTCTGAAATTTTTTGCTTTTTTCTACTAATCTTAGCATGATAAAGAAGATTCAAAGAGAGTGAGATGCCAGCTCCTTTCATTCAGTCAGTAGCTTCAAACATTTCTGGTATATGAATAACATGATGTTTTTCAATGGCAAAAATCAATGAATATTGTAAATGCACAAACAGTAATTTCTCCGCATTGCAAGGTGCAATTCTGAAATTTTTTGCTTTTTCCTGCTCCTCTTAGCATGATAAAGAAGATTCAAAGAGAGTGAGATGCCAGCTCCTTTCATTCAGTCAGTAGCTTCAAACATTTCTGGTATATGAATAACATGATGTTTTTCAATGGCAAAAATCAATGAATATTGTAAATGCACAAACAATAATTTCTCCGCATTGCAAGGTGCAATTCTGAAATTTTTTGCTTTTTCCTGCTCCTCTTAGCATGATAAAGAAGATTCAAAGAGAGTGAGATGCCAGCTCCTTTCATTCAGTAAGTAGCTTCAATCATTTCTGGACGTTTTTCAATGGCAAAAATCAATGAATATTGTAAATGCACAAACAGTAATTTCTCCGCATTGCAAGGTGCAATTCTGAAATTTTTTGCTTTTTCCTGCTCCTCTTAGCAAGATAAACAAGATTCAAAGAGAGTGAGATGCCAGCTCCTTTCATTCAGTCAGTAGCTCCAAACATTTCTGGTATATGAATAACATGATATTTTTCAATGGCAAAAATCAATGAATATTGTAAATGCACAAACAGTAATTTCTCCGCATTGAAAGGTGCAATTCTGAAATTTTTTGCTTTTTCCTGCTCCTCTTAGCATGATAAAGAAGATTCAAAGAGAGTGAGATGCCAGCTCCTTTCATTCAGTCAGTAGCTTCAATCATTTCTGGACGTTTTTCAATGGCAAAAATCAATGAATATTGTAAATGCACAAACAGTAATTTCTCCGCATTGCAAGGTGCAATTCTGAAATTTTTTGCTTTTTCCTGCTCCTCTTAGCATGATAAAGAAGATTCAAAGAGAGTGAGATGCCAGCTCCTTTCATTCAGTCAGTAGCTTCAATCATTTCTGGACGTTTTTCAATGGCAAAAATCAATGAATATTGTAAATGCACAAACAGTAATTTCTCCGCATTGCAAGGTGCAATTCTGAAATTTTTTGCTTTTTCCTGCTCCTCTTAGCATGATAAAGAAGATTCAAAGAGAGTGAGATGCCAGCTCCTTTCATTCAGTCAGTAGCTCCAAACATTTCTGGTATATGAATAACATGATATTTTTCAATGGCAAAAATCAATGAATATTGTAAATGCACAAACAGTAATTTCTCCGCATTGAAAGGTGCAATTCTGAAATTTTTTGCTTTTTCCTGCTCCTCTTAGCATGATAAAGAAGATTCAAAGAGAGTGAGATGCCAGCTCCTTTCATTCAGTCAGTAGCTTCAATCATTTCTGGACGTTTTTCAATGGCAAAAATCAATGAATATTGTAAATGCACAAACAGTAATTTCTCCGCATTGCAAGGTGCAATTCTGAAATTTTTTGCTTTTTCCTGCTCCTCTTAGCATGATAAACAAGATTCAAACAGAGTGAGATGCCAGCTCCTTTCATTCAGTCAGTAGCTTCAATCATTTCTGGACGTTTTTCAATGGCAAAAATCAATGAATATTGTAAATGCACAAACAGTAATTTCTCCGCATTGCAAGGTGCAATTCTGAAATTTTTTGCTTTTTTCTACTAATCTTAGCATGATAAAGAAGATTCAAAGAGAGTGAGATGCCAGCTCCTTTCATTCAGTCAGTAGCTTCAAACATTTCTGGTATATGAATAACATGATGTTTTTCAATGGCAAAAATCAATGAATATTGTAAATGCACAAACAGTAATTTCTCCGCATTGCAAGGTGCAATTCTGAAATTTTTTGCTTTTTCCTGCTCCTCTTAGCATGATAAAGAAGATTCAAAGAGAGTGAGATGCCAGCTCCTTTCATTCAGTCAGTAGCTTCAAACATTTCTGGTATATGAATAACATGATGTTTTTCAATGGCAAAAATCAATGAATATTGTAAATGCACAAACAGTAATTTCTCCGCATTGCAAGGTGCAATTCTGAAATTTTTTGCTTTTTCCTGCTCCTCTTAGCATGATAAAGAAGATTCAAAGAGAGTGAGATGCCAGCTCCTTTCATTCAGTCAGTAGCTTCAATCATTTCTGGACGTTTTTCAATGGCAAAAATCAATGAATATTGTAAATGTACAAACATTAATTTCTCCGCATTGCAAGGTGCAATTCTGAAATTTTTTGCTTTTTCCTGCTCCTCTTAGCAAGATAAACAAGATTCAAAGAGAGTGAGATGCCAGCTCCTTTCATTCAGTCAGTAGCTTCAATCATTTCTGGACGTTTTTCAATGGCAAAAATAAATGAATATTGTAAATGCACAAACAGTAATTTCTCCGCATTGCAAGGTGCAATTCTGAAATTTTTTGCTTTTTCCTGCTCCTCTTAGCATGATAAAGAAGATTCAAAGAGAGTGAGATGCCAGCTCCTTTCATTCAGTCAGTAGCTTCAAACATTTCTGGTATATGAATAACATGATATTTTTCAATGGCAAAAATCAATGAATATTGTAAATGCACAAACAGTAATTTCTCCGCATTGAAAGGTGCAATTCTGAAATTTTTTGCTTTTTCCTGCTCCTCTTAGCATGATAAAGAAGATTCAAAGAGAGTGAGATGCCAGCTCCTTTCATTCAGTCAGTAGCTTCAATCATTTCTGGACGTTTTTCAATGGCAAAAATCAATGAATATTGTAAATGCACAAACAGCAATTTCTCCGCATTGCAAGGTGCAATTCTGAAATTTTTTGCTTTTTCCTGCTCCTCTTAGCATGATAAACAAGATTCAAACAGAGTGAGATGCCAGCTACTTTCATTCAGTCAGTAGCTTCAATCATTTCTGGACGTTTTTCAATGGCAATAATCAATGAATATTGTAAATGCACAAACAGTAATTTCTCCGCATTGCAAGGTGCAATTCTGAAATTTTTTGCTTTTTTCTGCTACTCTTAGCATGATAAAGAAGATTCAAAGAGAGTGAGATGCCAGCTCCTTTCATTCAGTCAGTAGCTTCAAACATTTCTGGTATATGAATAACATGATGTTTTTCAATGGCAAAAATCAATGAATATTGTAAATGAACAAACTAATTTCTCCGCATTGCAAGGTGCAATTCTGAAATTTTTTGCTTTTTCCTGCTCCTCTTAGCATGATAAAGAAGATTCAAAGAGAGTGAGATGCCAGCTCCTTTCATTCAGTCAGTAGCTTCAAACATTTCTGGTATATGAATAACATGATGTTTTTCAATGGCAAAAATCAATGAATATTGTAAATGCACAAACAGTAATTTCTCCGCATTGCAAGGTGCAATTCTGAAATTTTTTGCTTTTTCCTGCTCCTCTTAGCATGATAAAGAAGATTCAAAGAGAGTGAGATGCCAGCTCCTTTCATTCAGTAAGTAGCTTCAATCATTTCTGGACGTTTTTCAATGGCAAAAATCAATGAATATTGTAAATGCACAAACAGTAATTTCTCCGCATTGCAAGGTGCAATTCTGAAATTTTTTGCTTTTTCCTGCTCCTCTTAGCAAGATAAACAAGATTCAAAGAGAGTGAGATGCCAGCTCCTTTCATTCAGTCAGTAGCTCCAAACAATTCTGGTATATGAATAACATGATATTTTTCAATGGCAAAAATCAATGAATATTGTAAATGCACAAACAGTAATTTCTCCGCATTGAAAGGTGCAATTCTGAAATTTTTTGCTTTTTCCTGCTCTTCTTAGCATGATAAACAAGATTCAAAGAGAGTGAGATGCCAGCTCCTTTCATTCAGTCAGTAGCTTCAATCATTTCTGGACGTTTTTCAATGGCAAAAATCAATGAATATTGTAAATGCACAAACAGTAATTTCTCCGCATTGCAAGGTGCAATTCTGAAATTTTTTGCTTTTTCCTGCTCCTCTTAGCATGATAAAGAAGATTCAAAGAGAGTGAGATGCCAGCTCCTTTCATTCAGTCAGTAGCTTCAAACATTTCTGGTATATGAATAACATGATATTTTTCAATGGCAAAAATCAATGAATATTGTAAATGCACAAACAGTAATTTCTCCGCATTGAAAGGTGCAATTCTGAAATTTTTTGCTTTTTCCTGCTCCTCTTAGCATGATAAAGAAGATTCAAAGAGAGTGAGATGCCAGCTCCTTTCATTCAGTCAGTAGCTTCAATCATTTCTGGACGTTTTTCAATGGCAAAAATCAATGAATATTGTAAATGCACAAACAGTAATTTCTCCGCATTGAAAGGTGCAATTCTGAAATTTTTTGCTTTTTCCTGCTCCTCTTAGCATGATAAACAAGATTCAAAGAGAGTGAGATGCCAGCTCCTTTCATTCAGTCAGTAGCTTCAATCATTTCTGGACGTTTTTCAATGGCAAAAATCAATGAATATTGTAAATGCACAAACAGTAATTTCTCCGCATTGCAAGGTGCAATTCTGAAATTTTTTGCTTTTTCCTGCTCCTCTTAGCATGATAAAGAAGATTCAAAGAGAGTGAGATGCCAGCTCCTTTCATTCAGTCAGTAGCTTCAAACATTTCTGGTATATGAATAACATGATATTTTTCAATGGCAAAAATCAATGAATATTGTAAATGCACAAACAGTAATTTCTCCGCATTGAAAGGTGCAATTCTGAAATTTTTTGCTTTTTCCTGCTCCTCTTAGCATGATAAAGAAGATTCAAAGAGAGTGAGATGCCAGCTCCTTTCATTCAGTCAGTAGCTTCAATCATTTCTGGACGTTTTTCAATGGCAAAAATCAATGAATATTGTAAATGCACAAACAGTAATTTCTCCGCATTGCAAGGTGCAATTCTGAAATTTTTTGCTTTTTCCTGCTCCTCTTAGCATGATAAACAAGATTCAAACAGAGTGAGATGCCAGCTCCTTTCATTCAGTCAGTAGCTTCAATCATTTCTGGACGTTTTTCAATGGCAAAAATCAATGAATATTGTAAATGCACAAACAGTAATTTCTCCGCATTGCAAGGTGCAATTCTGAAATTTTTTGCTTTTTTCTGCTCCTCTTAGCATGATAAAGAAGATTCAAAGAGAGTGAGATGCCAGCTCCTTTCATTCAGTCAGTAGCTTCAAACATTTCTGGTATATGAATAACATGATGTTTTTCAATGGCAAAAATCAATGAATATTGTAAATGCACAAACAGTAATTTCTCCGCATTGCAAGGTGCAATTCTGAAATTTTTTGCTTTTTCCTGCTCCTCTTAGCATGATAAAGAAGATTCAAAGAGAGTGAGATGCCAGCTCCTTTCATTCAGTCAGTAGCTTCAATCATTTCTGGACGTTTTTCAATGGCAAAAATCAATGAATATTGTAAATGCACAAACAGTAATTTCTCCGCATTGCAAGGTGCAATTCTGAAATTTTTTGCTTTTTCCTGCTCCTCTTAGCAAGATAAACAAGATTCAAAGAGAGTGAGATGCCAGCTCCTTTCATTCAGTCAGTAGCTTCAATCATTTCTGGACGTTTTTCAATGGCAAAAATCAATGAATATTGTAAATGCACAAACAGTAATTTCTCCGCATTGCAAGGTGCAATTCTGAAATTTTTTGCTTTTTCCTGCTCCTCTTAGCATGATAAAGAAGATTCAAAGAGAGTGAGATGCCAGCTCCTTTCATTCAGTCAGTAGCTTCAATCATTTCTGGACGTTTTTCAATGGCAAAAATCAATGAATATTGTAAATGCACAAACAGTAATTTCTCCGCATTGCAAGGTGCAATTCTGAAATTTTTTGCTTTTTCCTGCTCCTCTTAGCATGATAAAGAAGATTCAAAGAGAGTGAGATGCCAGCTCCTTTCATTCAGTCAGTAGCTTCAATCATTTCTGGACGTTTTTCAATGGCAAAAATCAATGAATATTGTAAATGCACAAACAGTAATTTCTCCGCATTGCAAGGTGCAATTCTGAAATTTTTTGCTTTTTCCTGCTCCTCTTAGCATGATAAAGAAGATTCAAAGAGAGTGAGATGCCAGCTCCTTTCATTCAGTCAGTAGCTTCAATCATTTCTGGACGTTTTTCAATGGCAAAAATCAATGAATATTGTAAATGCACAAACAGTAATTTCTCCGCATTGCAAGGTGCAATTCTGAAATTTTTTGCTTTTTCCTGCTCCTCTTAGCATGATAAAGAAGATTCAAAGAGAGTGAGATGCCAGCTCCTTTCATTCAGTCAGTAGCTTCAAACATTTCTGGTATATGAATAACATGATGTTTTTCAATGGCAAAAATCAATGAATATTGTAAATGCACAAACAGTAATTTCTCCGCATTGCAAGGTGCAATTTTGAAATTTTTTGCCTTTTCCTGCTCCTCTTAGCATGATAAAGAAGATTCAAAGAGAGTGAGATGCCAGCTCCTTTCATTCAGTCAGTAGCTTCAATCATTTCTGGACGTTTTTCAATGGCAAAAATCAATGAATATTGTAAATGCACAAACAGTAATTTCTCCGCATTGCAAGGTGCAATTCTGAAATTTTTTGCTTTTTTCTGCTCCTCTTAGCATGATAAAGAAGATTCAAAGAGAGTGAGATGCCAGCTCCTTTCATTCAGTCAGTAGCTTCAAACATTTCTGGTATATGAATAACATGATGTTTTTCAATGGCAAAAATCAATGAATATTGTAAATGCACAAACAGTAATTTCTCCGCATTGCAAGGTGCAATTCTGAAATTTTTTGCTTTTTCCTGCTCCTCTTAGCATGATAAACAAGATTCAAAGAGAGTGAGATGCCAGCTCCTTTCATTCAGTCAGTAGCTTCAATCATTTCTGGACGTTTTTCAATGGCAAAAATCAATGAATATTGTAAATGCACAAACAGTAATTTCTCCGCATTGCAAGGTGCAATTCTGAAATTTTTTGCTTTTTCCTGCTCCTCTTAGCATGATAAAGAAGATTCAAAGAGAGTGAGATGCCAGCTCCTTTCATTCAGTCAGTAGCTTCAAACATTTCTGGTATATGAATAACATGATATTTTTCAATGGCAAAAATCAATGAATATTGTAAATGCACAAACAGTAATTTCTCCGCATTGAAAGGTGCAATTCTGAAATTTTTTGCTTTTTCCTGCTCCTCTTAGCATGATAAAGAAGATTCAAAGAGAGTGAGATGCCAGCTCCTTTCATTCAGTCAGTAGCTTCAATCATTTCTGGACGTTTTTCAATGGCAAAAATCAATGAATATTGTAAATGCACAAACAGTAATTTCTCCGCATTGCAAGGTGCAATTCTGAAATTTTTTGCTTTTTCCTGCTCCTCTTAGCATGATAAACAAGATTCAAACAGAGTGAGATGCCAGCTCCTTTCATTCAGTCAGTAGCTTCAATCATTTCTGGACGTTTTTCAATGGCAAAAATCAATGAATATTGTAAATGCACAAACAGTAATTTCTCCGCATTGCAAGGTGCAATTCTGAAATTTTTTGCTTTTTTCTGCTCCTCTTAGCATGATAAAGAAGATTCAAAGAGAGTGAGATGCCAGCTCCTTTCATTCAGTCAGTAGCTTCAAACATTTCTGGTATATGAATAACATGATGTTTTTCAATGGCAAAAATCAATGAATATTGTAAATGCACAAACAGTAATTTCTCCGCATTGCAAGGTGCAATTCTGAAATTTTTTGCTTTTTCCTGCTCCTCTTAGCATGATAAAGAAGATTCAAAGAGAGTGAGATGCCAGCTCCTTTCATTCAGTCAGTAGCTTCAATCATTTCTGGACGTTTTTCAATGGCAAAAATCAATGAATATTGTAAATGCACAAACAGTAATTTCTCCGCATTGCAAGGTGCAATTCTGAAATTTTTTGCTTTTTCCTGCTCCTCTTAGCAAGATAAACAAGATTCAAAGAGAGTGAGATGCCAGCTCCTTTCATTCAGTCAGTAGCTTCAATCATTTCTGGACGTTTTTCAATGGCAAAAATCAATGAATATTGTAAATGCACAAACAGTAATTTCTCCGCATTGCAAGGTGCAATTCTGAAATTTTTTGCTTTTTCCTGCTCCTCTTAGCATGATAAAGAAGATTCAAAGAGAGTGAGATGCCAGCTCCTTTCATTCAGTCAGTAGCTTCAATCATTTCTGGACGTTTTTCAATGGCAAAAATCAATGAATATTGTAAATGCACAAACAGTAATTTCTCCGCATTGCAAGGTGCAATTCTGAAATTTTTTGCTTTTTCCTGCTCCTCTTAGCATGATAAAGAAGATTCAAAGAGAGTGAGATGCCAGCTCCTTTCATTCAGTCAGTAGCTTCAATCATTTCTGGACGTTTTTCAATGGCAAAAATCAATGAATATTGTAAATGCACAAACAGTAATTTCTCCGCATTGCAAGGTGCAATTCTGAAATTTTTTGCTTTTTCCTGCTCCTCTTAGCATGATAAAGAAGATTCAAAGAGAGTGAGATGCCAGCTCCTTTCATTCAGTCAGTAGCTTCAAACATTTCTGGTATATGAATAACATGATGTTTTTCAATGGCAAAAATCAATGAATATTGTAAATGCACAAACAGTAATTTCTCCGCATTGCAAGGTGCAATTTTGAAATTTTTTGCCTTTTCCTGCTCCTCTTAGCATGATAAAGAAGATTCAAAGAGAGTGAGATGCCAGCTCCTTTCATTCAGTCAGTAGCTTCAATCATTTCTGGACGTTTTTCAATGGCAAAAATCAATGAATATTGTAAATGCACAAACAGTAATTTCTCCGCATTGCAAGGTGCAATTCTGAAATTTTTTGCTTTTTTCTGCTCCTCTTAGCATGATAAAGAAGATTCAAAGAGAGTGAGATGCCAGCTCCTTTCATTCAGTCAGTAGCTTCAAACATTTCTGGTATATGAATAACATGATGTTTTTCAATGGCAAAAATCAATGAATATTGTAAATGCACAAACAGTAATTTCTCCGCATTGCAAGGTGCAATTCTGAAATTTTTTGCTTTTTCCTGCTCCTCTTAGCATGATAAAGAAGATTCAAAGAGAGTGAGATGCCAGCTCCTTTCATTCAGTCAGTAGCTTCAATCATTTCTGGACGTTTTTCAATGGCAAAAATCAATGAATATTGTAAATGCACAAACAGTAATTTCTCCGCATTGCAAGGTGCAATTCTGAAATTTTTTGCTTTTTCCTGCTCCTCTTAGCATGATAAAGAAGATTCAAAGAGAGTGAGATGCCAGCTCCTTTCATTCAGTCAGTAGCTTCAAACATTTCTGGTATATGAATAACATGATGTTTTTCAATGGCAAAAATCACTGAATATTGTAAATGCACAAACAGTAATTTCTCCGCATTGCAAGGTGCAATTCTGAAATTTTTTGCTTTTTCCTGCTCCTCTTAGCATGATAAAGAAGATTCAAAGAGAGTGAGATGCCAGCTCCTTTCATTCAGTCAGTAGCTTCAATCATTTCTGGACGTTTTTCAATGGCAAAAATCAATGAATATTGTAAATGCACAAACAGTAATTTCTCCGCATTGCAAGGTGCAATTCTGAAATTTTTTGCTTTTTCCTGCTCCTCTTAGCATGATAAAGAAGATTCAAAGAGAGTGAGATGCCAGCTCCTTTCATTCAGTCAGTAGCTTCAAACATTTCTGGTATATGAATAACATGATGTTTTTCAATGGCAAAAATCAATGAATATTGTAAATGCACAAACAGTAATTTCTCCGCATTGCAAGGTGCAATTCTGAAATTTTTTGCTTTTTCCTGCTCCTCTTAGCATGATAAAGAAGATTCAAAGAGAGTGAGATGCCAGCTCCTTTAATTCAGTAAGTAGCTTCAATCATTTCTGGACGTTTTTCAATGGCAAAAATCAATGAATATTGTAAATGCACAAACAGTAATTTCTCCGCATTGCAAGGTGCAATTCTGAAATTTTTTGCTTTTTCCTGCTCCTCTTAGCATGATAAACAAGATTCAAAGAGAGTGAGATGCCAGCTCCTTTCATTCAGTCAGTAGCTTCAATCATTTCTGGACGTTTTTCAATGGCAAAAATCAATGAATATTGTAAATGCACAAACAGTAATTTCTCCGCATTGCAAGGTGCAATTCTGAAATTTTTTGCTTTTTCCTGCTCCTCTTAGCATGATAAAGAAGATTCAAAGAGAGTGAGATGCCAGCTCCTTTCATTCAGTCAGTAGCTTCAAACATTTCTGGTATATGAATAACATGATATTTTTCAATGGCAAAAATCAATGAATATTGTAAATGCACAAACAGTAATTTCTCCGCATTGCAAGGTGCAATTCTGAAATTTTTTGCTTTTTCCTGCTCCTCTTAGCATGATAAACAAGATTCAAACAGAGTGAGATGCCAGCTCCTTTCATTCAGTCAGTAGCTTCAATCATTTCTGGACGTTTTTCAATGGCAAAAATCAATGAATATTGTAAATGCACAAACAGTAATTTCTCCGCATTGCAAGGTGCAATTCTGAAATTTTTTGCTTTTTTCTGCTCCTCTTAGCATGATAAAGAAGATTCAAGGAGAGTGAGATGCCAGCTCCTTTCATTCAGTCAGTAGCTTCAAACATTTCTGGTATATGAATAACATGATGTTTTTCAATGGCAAAAATCAATGAATATTGTAAATGCACAAACAGTAATTTCTCCGCATTGCAAGGTGCAATTCTGAAATTTTTTGCTTTTTTCTACTAATCTTAGCATGATAAAGAAGATTCAAAGAGAGTGAGATGCCAGCTCCTTTCATTCAGTCAGTAGCTTCAAACATTTCTGGTATATGAATAACATGATGTTTTTCAATGGCAAAAATCAATGAATATTGTAAATGCACAAACAGTAATTTCTCCGCATTGCAAGGTGCAATTCTGAAATTTTTTGCTTTTTCCTGCTCCTCTTAGCATGATAAAGAAGATTCAAAGAGAGTGAGATGCCAGCTCCTTTCATTCAGTCAGTAGCTTCAAACATTTCTGGTATATGAATAACATGATGTTTTTCAATGGCAAAAATCAATGAATATTGTAAATGCACAAACAGTAATTTCTCCGCATTGCAAGGTGCAATTCTGAAATTTTTTGCTTTTTCCTGCTCCTCTTAGCATGATAAAGAAGATTCAAAGAGAGTGAGATGCCAGCTCCTTTCATTCAGTCAGTAGCTTCAAACATTTCTGGTATATGAATAACATGATATTTTTCAATGGCAAAAATCAATGAATATTGTAAATGCACAAACAGTAATTTCTCCGCATTGAAAGGTGCAATTCTGAAATTTTTTGCTTTTTCCTGCTCCTCTTAGCATGATAAAGAAGATTCAAAGAGAGTGAGATGCCAGCTCCTTTCATTCAGTCAGTAGCTTCAATCATTTCTGGACGTTTTTCAATGGCAAAAATCAATGAATATTGTAAATGCACAAACAGTAATTTCTCCGCATTGCAAGGTGCAATTCTGAAATTTTTTGCTTTTTCCTGCTCCTCTTAGCATGATAAACAAGATTCAAACAGAGTGAGATGCCAGCTCCTTTCATTCAGTCAGTAGCTTCAATCATTTCTGGACGTTTTTCAATGGCAAAAATCAATGAATATTGTAAATGCACAAACAGTAATTTCTCCGCATTGCAAGGTGCAATTCTGAAATTTTTTGCTTTTTTCTGCTCCTCTTAGCATGATAAAGAAGATTCAAAGAGAGTGAGATGCCAGCTCCTTTCATTCAGTCAGTAGCTTCAAACATTTCTGGTATATGAATAACATGATGTTTTTCAATGGCAAAAATCAATGAATATTGTAAATGCACAAACAGTAATTTCTCCGCATTGCAAGGTGCAATTCTGAAATTTTTTGCTTTTTCCTGCTCCTCTTAGCATGATAAAGAAGATTCAAAGAGAGTGAGATGCCAGCTCCTTTCATTCAGTCAGTAGCTTCAATCATTTCTGGACGTTTTTCAATGGCAAAAATCAATGAATATTGTAAATGCACAAACAGTAATTTCTCCGCATTGCAAGGTGCAATTCTGAAATTTTTTGCTTTTTCCTGCTCCTCTTAGCAAGATAAACAAGATTCAAAGAGAGTGAGATGCCAGCTCCTTTCATTCAGTCAGTAGCTTCAATCATTTCTGGACGTTTTTCAATGGCAAAAATCAATGAATATTGTAAATGCACAAACAGTAATTTCTCCGCATTGCAAGGTGCAATTCTGAAATTTTTTGCTTTTTCCTGCTCCTCTTAGCATGATAAAGAAGATTCAAAGAGAGTGAGATGCCAGCTCCTTTCATTCAGTCAGTAGCTTCAATCATTTCTGGACGTTTTTCAATGGCAAAAATCAATGAATATTGTAAATGCACAAACAGTAATTTCTCCGCATTGCAAGGTGCAATTCTGAAATTTTTTGCTTTTTCCTGCTCCTCTTAGCATGATAAAGAAGATTCAAAGAGAGTGAGATGCCAGCTCCTTTCATTCAGTCAGTAGCTTCAATCATTTCTGGACGTTTTTCAATGGCAAAAATCAATGAATATTGTAAATGCACAAACAGTAATTTCTCCGCATTGCAAGGTGCAATTCTGAAATTTTTTGCTTTTTCCTGCTCCTCTTAGCATGATAAAGAAGATTCAAAGAGAGTGAGATGCCAGCTCCTTTCATTCAGTCAGTAGCTTCAAACATTTCTGGTATATGAATAACATGATGTTTTTCAATGGCAAAAATCAATGAATATTGTAAATGCACAAACAGTAATTTCTCCGCATTGCAAGGTGCAATTTTGAAATTTTTTGCCTTTTCCTGCTCCTCTTAGCATGATAAAGAAGATTCAAAGAGAGTGAGATGCCAGCTCCTTTCATTCAGTCAGTAGCTTCAATCATTTCTGGACGTTTTTCAATGGCAAAAATCAATGAATATTGTAAATGCACAAACAGTAATTTCTCCGCATTGCAAGGTGCAATTCTGAAATTTTTTGCTTTTTTCTGCTCCTCTTAGCATGATAAAGAAGATTCAAAGAGAGTGAGATGCCAGCTCCTTTCATTCAGTCAGTAGCTTCAAACATTTCTGGTATATGAATAACATGATGTTTTTCAATGGCAAAAATCAATGAATATTGTAAATGCACAAACAGTAATTTCTCCGCATTGCAAGGTGCAATTCTGAAATTTTTTGCTTTTTCCTGCTCCTCTTAGCATGATAAAGAAGATTCAAAGAGAGTGAGATGCCAGCTCCTTTCATTCAGTCAGTAGCTTCAATCATTTCTGGACGTTTTTCAATGGCAAAAATCAATGAATATTGTAAATGCACAAACAGTAATTTCTCCGCATTGCAAGGTGCAATTCTGAAATTTTTTGCTTTTTCCTGCTCCTCTTAGCATGATAAAGAAGATTCAAAGAGAGTGAGATGCCAGCTCCTTTCATTCAGTCAGTAGCTTCAAACATTTCTGGTATATGAATAACATGATGTTTTTCAATGGCAAAAATCAATGAATATTGTAAATGCACAAACAGTAATTTCTCCGCATTGCAAGGTGCAATTCTGAAATTTTTTGCTTTTTCCTGCTCCTCTGAGCATGATAAAGAAGATTCAAGGAGAGTGAGATGCCAGCTCCTTTCATTCAGTCAGTAGCTTCAATCATTTCTGGACGTTTTTCAATGGCAAAAATCAATGAATATTGTAAATGCACAAACAGTAATTTCTCCGCATTGCAAGGTGCAATTCTGAAATTTTTTGCTTTTTCCTGCTCCTCTTAGCATGATAAACAAGATTCAAAGAGAGTGAGATGCCAGCTCCTTTCATTCAGTCAGTAGCTTCAATCATTTCTGGACGTTTTTCAATGGCAAAAATCAATGAATATTGTAAATGCACAAACAGTAATTTCTCCGCATTGCAAGGTGCAATTCTGAAATTTTTTGCTTTTTCCTGCTCCTCTTAGCATGATAAAGAAGATTCAAAGAGAGTGAGATGCCAGCTCCTTTCATTCAGTCAGTAGCTTCAAACATTTCTGGTATATGAATAACATGATGTTTTTCAATGGCAAAAATCAATGAATATTGTAAATGCACAAACAGTAATTTCTCCGCATTGCAAGGTGCAATTCTGAAATTTTTTGCTTTTTCCTGCTCCTCTTAGCATGATAAAGAAGATTCAAAGAGAGTGAGATGCCAGCTCCTTTAATTCAGTAAGTAGCTTCAATCATTTCTGGACGTTTTTCAATGGCAAAAATCAATGAATATTGTAAATGCACAAACAGTAATTTCTCCGCATTGCAAGGTGCAATTCTGAAATTTTTTGCTTTTTCCTGCTCCTCTTAGCATGATAAACAAGATTCAAAGAGAGTGAGATGCCAGCTCCTTTCATTCAGTCAGTAGCTTCAATCATTTCTGGACGTTTTTCAATGGCAAAAATCAATGAATATTGTAAATGCACAAACAGTAATTTCTCCGCATTGCAAGGTGCAATTCTGAAATTTTTTGCTTTTTCCTGCTCCTCTTAGCATGATAAAGAAGATTCAAAGAGAGTGAGATGCCAGCTCCTTTCATTCAGTCAGTAGCTTCAAACATTTCTGGTATATGAATAACATGATATTTTTCAATGGCAAAAATCAATGAATATTGTAAATGCACAAACAGTAATTTCTCCGCATTGCAAGGTGCAATTCTGAAATTTTTTGCTTTTTCCTGCTCCTCTTAGCATGATAAACAAGATTCAAACAGAGTGAGATGCCAGCTCCTTTCATTCAGTCAGTAGCTTCAATCATTTCTGGACGTTTTTCAATGGCAAAAATCAATGAATATTGTAAATGCACAAACAGTAATTTCTCCGCATTGCAAGGTGCAATTCTGAAATTTTTTGCTTTTTTCTGCTCCTCTTAGCATGATAAAGAAGATTCAAGGAGAGTGAGATGCCAGCTCCTTTCATTCAGTCAGTAGCTTCAAACATTTCTGGTATATGAATAACATGATGTTTTTCAATGGCAAAAATCAATGAATATTGTAAATGCACAAACAGTAATTTCTCCGCATTGCAAGGTGCAATTCTGAAATTTTTTGCTTTTTTCTACTAATCTTAGCATGATAAAGAAGATTCAAAGAGAGTGAGATGCCAGCTCCTTTCATTCAGTCAGTAGCTTCAAACATTTCTGGTATATGAATAACATGATGTTTTTCAATGGCAAAAATCAATGAATATTGTAAATGCACAAACAGTAATTTCTCCGCATTGCAAGGTGCAATTCTGAAATTTTTTGCTTTTTCCTGCTCCTCTTAGCATGATAAAGAAGATTCAAAGAGAGTGAGATGCCAGCTCCTTTCATTCAGTCAGTAGCTTCAAACATTTCTGGTATATGAATAACATGATGTTTTTCAATGGCAAAAATCAATGAATATTGTAAATGCACAAACAGTAATTTCTCCGCATTGCAAGGTGCAATTCTGAAATTTTTTGCTTTTTCCTGCTCCTCTTAGCATGATAAAGAAGATTCAAAGAGAGTGAGATGCCAGCTCCTTTCATTCAGTCAGTAGCTTCAATCATTTCTGGACGTTTTTCAATGGCAAAAATCAATGAATATTGTAAATGTACAAACAGTAATTTCTCCGCATTGCAAGGTGCAATTCTGAAATTTTTTGCTTTTTCCTGCTCCTCTTAGCAAGATAAACAAGATTCAAAGAGAGTGAGATGCCAGCTCATTTCATTCAGTCAGTAGCTTCAATCATTTCTGGACGTTTTTCAATGGCAAAAATCAATGAATATTGTAAATGCACAAACAGTAATTTCTCCGCATTGCAAGGTGCAATTCTGAAATTTTTTGCTTTTTCCTGCTCCTCTTAGCATGATAAAGAAGATTCAAAGAGAGTGAGATGCCAGCTCCTTTCATTCAGTCAGTAGCTTCAATCATTTCTGGACGTTTTTCAATGGCAAAAATCAATGAATATTGTAAATGCACAAACAGTAATTTCTCCGCATTGCAAGGTGCAATTCTGAAATTTTTTGCTTTTTCCTGCTCCTCTTAGCATGATAAAGAAGATTCAAAGAGAGTGAGATGCCAGCTCCTTTCATTCAGTCAGTAGCTCCAAACATTTCTGGTATATGAATAACATGATATTTTTCAATGGCAAAAATCAATGAATATTGTAAATGCACAAACAGTAATTTCTCCGCATTGAAAGGTGCAATTCTGAAATTTTTTTGCTTTTTCCTGCTCCTCTTAGCATGATAAAGAAGATTCAAAGAGAGTGAGATGCCAGCTCCTTTCATTCAGTCAGTAGCTTCAATCATTTCTGGACGTTTTTCAATGGCAAAAATCAATGAATATTGTAAATGCACAAACAGTAATTTCTCCGCATTGCAAGGTGCAATTCTGAAATTTTTTGCTTTTTCCTGCTCCTCTTAGCATGATAAACAAGATTCAAACAGAGTGAGATGCCAGCTCCTTTCATTCAGTCAGTAGCTTCAATCATTTCTGGTCGTTTTTCAATGGCAAAAATCAATGAATATTGTAAATGCACAAACAGTAATTTCTCCGCATTGCAAGGTGCAATTCTGAAATTTTTTGCTTTTTTCTACTAATCTTAGCATGATAAAGAAGATTCAAAGAGAGTGAGATGCCAGCTCCTTTCATTCAGTCAGTAGCTTCAAACATTTCTGGTATATGAATAACATGATGTTTTTCAATGGCAAAAATCAATGAATATTGTAAATGCACAAACAGTAATTTCTCCGCATTGCAAGGTGCAATTCTGAAATTTTTTGCTTTTTCCTGCTCCTCTTAGCATGATAAAGAAGATTCAAAGAGAGTGAGATGCCAGCTCCTTTCATTCAGTCAGTAGCTTCAAACATTTCTGGTATATGAATAACATGATGTTTTTCAATGGCAAAAATCAATGAATATTGTAAATGCACAAACAGTAATTTCTCCGCATTGCAAGGTGCAATTCTGAAATTTTTTGCTTTTTCCTGCTCCTCTTAGCATGATAAAGAAGATTCAAAGAGAGTGAGATGCCAGCTCCTTTCATTCAGTCAGTAGCTTCAATCATTTCTGGACGTTTTTCAATGGCAAAAATCAATGAATATTGTAAATGTACAAACAGTAATTTCTCCGCATTGCAAGGTGCAATTCTGAAATTTTTTGCTTTTTCCTGCTCCTCTTAGCAAGATAAACAAGATTCAAAGAGAGTGAGATGCCAGCTCCTTTCATTCAGTCAGTAGCTTCAATCATTTCTGGACATTTTTCAATGGCAAAAATCAATGAATATTGTAAATGCACAAACAGTAATTTCTCCGCATTGCAAGGTGCAATTCTGAAATTTTTTGCTTTTTCCTTCTCCTCTTAGCATGATAAAGAAGATTCAAAGAGAGTGAGATGCCAGCTCCTTTCATTCAGTCAGTAGCTTCAATCATTTCTGGACGTTTTTCAATGGCAAAAATCAATGAATATTGTAAATGCACAAACAGTAATTTCTCCGCATTGCAAGGTGCAATTCTGAAATTTTTTGCTTTTTCCTGCTCCTCTTAGCATGATAAAGAAGATTCAAAGAGAGTGAGATGCCAGCTCCTTTCATTCAGTCAGTAGCTTCAAACATTTCTGGTATATGAATAACATGATGTTTTTCAATGGCAAAAATCAATGAATATTGTAAATGCACAAACAGTAATTTCTCCGCATTGCAAGGTGCAATTCTGAAATTTTTTGCTTTTTCCTGCTCCTCTTAGCATGATAAAGAAGATTCAAAGAGAGTGAGATGCCAGCTCCTTTCATTCAGTCAGTAGCTTCAATCATTTCTGGACGTTTTTCAATGGCAAAAATCAATGAATATTGTAAATGCACAAACAGTAATTTCTCCGCATTGCAAGGTGCAATTCTGAAATTTTTTGCTTTTTCCTGCTCCTCTTAGCATGATAAAGAAGATTCAAAGAGAGTGAGATGCCAGCTCCTTTCATTCAGTCAGTAGCTTCAAACATTTCTGGTATATGAATAACATGATGTTTTTCAATGGCAAAAATCAATGAATATTGTAAATGCACAAACAGTAATTTCTCCGCATTGCAAGGTGCAATTCTGAAATTTTTTGCTTTTTCCTGCTCCTCTTAGCATGATAAAGAAGATTCAAAGAGAGTGAGATGCCAGCTCCTTTCATTCAGTAAGTAGCTTCAATCATTTCTGGACGTTTTTCAATGGCAAAAATCAATGAATATTGTAAATGCACAAACAGTAATTTCATCCGCATTGCAAGGTGCAATTCTGAAATTTTTTGCTTTTTCCTGCTCCTCTTAGCATGATAAACAAGATTCAAAGAGAGTGAGATGCCAGCTCCTTTCATTCAGTCAGTAGCTTCAATCATTTCTGGACGTTTTTCAATGGCAAAAATCAATGAATATTGTAAATGCACAAACAGTAATTTCTCCGCATTGCAAGGTGCAATTCTGAAATTTTTTGCTTTTTCCTGCTCCTCTTAGCATGATAAAGAAGATTCAAAGAGAGTGAGATGCCAGCTCCTTTCATTCAGTCAGTAGCTTCAAACATTTCTGGTATATGAATAACATGATATTTTTCAATGGCAAAAATCAATGAATATTGTAAATGCACAAACAGTAATTTCTCCGCATTGAAAGGTGCAATTCTGAAATTTTTTGCTTTTTCCTGCTCCTCTTAGCATGATAAAGAAGATTCAAAGAGAGTGAGATGCCAGCTCCTTTCATTCAGTCAGTAGCTTCAATCATTTCTGGACGTTTTTCAATGGCAAAAATCAATGAATATTGTAAATGCACAAACAGTAATTTCTCCGCATTGCAAGGTGCAATTCTGAAATTTTTTGCTTTTTCCTGCTCCTCTTAGCATGATAAACAAGATTCAAACAGAGTGAGATGCCAGCTACTTTCATTCAGTCAGTAGCTTCAATCATTTCTGGACGTTTTTCAATGGCAATAATCAATGAATATTGTAAATGCACAAACAGTAATTTCTCCGCATTGCAAGGTGCAATTCTGAAATTTTTTGCTTTTTTCTGCTACTCTTAGCATGATAAAGAAGATTCAAAGAGAGTGAGATGCCAGCTCCTTTCATTCAGTCAGTAGCTTCAAACATTTCTGGTATATGAATAACATGATGTTTTTCAATGGCAAAAATCAATGAATATTGTAAATGAACAAACTAATTTCTCCGCATTGCAAGGTGCAATTCTGAAATTTTTTGCTTTTTCCTGCTCCTCTTAGCATGATAAAGAAGATTCAAAGAGAGTGAGATGCCAGCTCCTTTCATTCAGTCAGTAGCTTCAAACATTTCTGGTATATGAATAACATGATGTTTTTCAATGGCAAAAATCAATGAATATTGTAAATGCACAAACAATAATTTCTCCGCATTGCAAGGTGCAATTCTGAAATTTTTTGCTTTTTCCTGCTCCTCTTAGCATGATAAAGAAGATTCAAAGAGAGTGAGATGCCAGCTCCTTTCATTCAGTAAGTAGCTTCAATCATTTCTGGACGTTTTTCAATGGCAAAAATCAATGAATATTGTAAATGCACAAACAGTAATTTCTCCGCATTGCAAGGTGCAATTCTGAAATTTTTTGCTTTTTCCTGCTCCTCTTAGCAAGATAAACAAGATTCAAAGAGAGTGAGATGCCAGCTCCTTTCATTCAGTCAGTAGCTCCAAACATTTCTGGTATATGAATAACATGATATTTTTCAATGGCAAAAATCAATGAATATTGTAAATGCACAAACAGTAATTTCTCCGCATTGAAAGGTGCAATTCTGAAATTTTTTGCTTTTTCCTGCTCCTCTTAGCATGATAAAGAAGATTCAAAGAGAGTGAGATGCCAGCTCCTTTCATTCAGTCAGTAGCTTCAATCATTTCTGGACGTTTTTCAATGGCAAAAATCAATGAATATTGTAAATGCACAAACAGTAATTTCTCCGCATTGCAAGGTGCAATTCTGAAATTTTTTGCTTTTTCCTGCTCCTCTTAGCATGATAAAGAAGATTCAAAGAGAGTGAGATGCCAGCTCCTTTCATTCAGTCAGTAGCTTCAATCATTTCTGGACGTTTTTCAATGGCAAAAATCAATGAATATTGTAAATGCACAAACAGTAATTTCTCCGCATTGCAAGGTGCAATTCTGAAATTTTTTGCTTTTTCCTGCTCCTCTTAGCATGATAAAGAAGATTCAAAGAGAGTGAGATGCCAGCTCCTTTCATTCAGTCAGTAGCTCCAAACATTTCTGGTATATGAATAACATGATATTTTTCAATGGCAAAAATCAATGAATATTGTAAATGCACAAACAGTAATTTCTCCGCATTGAAAGGTGCAATTCTGAAATTTTTTGCTTTTTCCTGCTCCTCTTAGCATGATAAAGAAGATTCAAAGAGAGTGAGATGCCAGCTCCTTTCATTCAGTCAGTAGCTTCAATCATTTCTGGACGTTTTTCAATGGCAAAAATCAATGAATATTGTAAATGCACAAACAGTAATTTCTCCGCATTGCAAGGTGCAATTCTGAAATTTTTTGCTTTTTCCTGCTCCTCTTAGCATGATAAACAAGATTCAAACAGAGTGAGATGCCAGCTCCTTTCATTCAGTCAGTAGCTTCAATCATTTCTGGACGTTTTTCAATGGCAAAAATCAATGAATATTGTAAATGCACAAACAGTAATTTCTCCGCATTGCAAGGTGCAATTCTGAAATTTTTTGCTTTTTTCTACTAATCTTAGCATGATAAAGAAGATTCAAAGAGAGTGAGATGCCAGCTCCTTTCATTCAGTCAGTAGCTTCAAACATTTCTGGTATATGAATAACATGATGTTTTTCAATGGCAAAAATCAATGAATATTGTAAATGCACAAACAGTAATTTCTCCGCATTGCAAGGTGCAATTCTGAAATTTTTTGCTTTTTCCTGCTCCTCTTAGCATGATAAAGAAGATTCAAAGAGAGTGAGATGCCAGCTCCTTTCATTCAGTCAGTAGCTTCAAACATTTCTGGTATATGAATAACATGATGTTTTTCAATGGCAAAAATCAATGAATATTGTAAATGCACAAACAGTAATTTCTCCGCATTGCAAGGTGCAATTCTGAAATTTTTTGCTTTTTCCTGCTCCTCTTAGCATGATAAAGAAGATTCAAAGAGAGTGAGATGCCAGCTCCTTTCATTCAGTCAGTAGCTTCAATCATTTCTGGACGTTTTTCAATGGCAAAAATCAATGAATATTGTAAATGTACAAACATTAATTTCTCCGCATTGCAAGGTGCAATTCTGAAATTTTTTGCTTTTTCCTGCTCCTCTTAGCAAGATAAACAAGATTCAAAGAGAGTGAGATGCCAGCTCCTTTCATTCAGTCAGTAGCTTCAATCATTTCTGGACGTTTTTCAATGGCAAAAATAAATGAATATTGTAAATGCACAAACAGTAATTTCTCCGCATTGCAAGGTGCAATTCTGAAATTTTTTGCTTTTTCCTGCTCCTCTTAGCATGATAAAGAAGATTCAAAGAGAGTGAGATGCCAGCTCCTTTCATTCAGTCAGTAGCTTCAAACATTTCTGGTATATGAATAACATGATATTTTTCAATGGCAAAAATCAATGAATATTGTAAATGCACAAACAGTAATTTCTCCGCATTGAAAGGTGCAATTCTGAAATTTTTTGCTTTTTCCTGCTCCTCTTAGCATGATAAAGAAGATTCAAAGAGAGTGAGATGCCAGCTCCTTTCATTCAGTCAGTAGCTTCAATCATTTCTGGACGTTTTTCAATGGCAAAAATCAATGAATATTGTAAATGCACAAACAGCAATTTCTCCGCATTGCAAGGTGCAATTCTGAAATTTTTTGCTTTTTCCTGCTCCTCTTAGCATGATAAACAAGATTCAAACAGAGTGAGATGCCAGCTACTTTCATTCAGTCAGTAGCTTCAATCATTTCTGGACGTTTTTCAATGGCAATAATCAATGAATATTGTAAATGCACAAACAGTAATTTCTCCGCATTGCAAGGTGCAATTCTGAAATTTTTTGCTTTTTTCTGCTACTCTTAGCATGATAAAGAAGATTCAAAGAGAGTGAGATGCCAGCTCCTTTCATTCAGTCAGTAGCTTCAAACATTTCTGGTATATGAATAACATGATGTTTTTCAATGGCAAAAATCAATGAATATTGTAAATGAACAAACTAATTTCTCCGCATTGCAAGGTGCAATTCTGAAATTTTTTGCTTTTTCCTGCTCCTCTTAGCATGATAAAGAAGATTCAAAGAGAGTGAGATGCCAGCTCCTTTCATTCAGTCAGTAGCTTCAAACATTTCTGGTATATGAATAACATGATGTTTTTCAATGGCAAAAATCAATGAATATTGTAAATGCACAAACAGTAATTTCTCCGCATTGCAAGGTGCAATTCTGAAATTTTTTGCTTTTTCCTGCTCCTCTTAGCATGATAAAGAAGATTCAAAGAGAGTGAGATGCCAGCTCCTTTCATTCAGTAAGTAGCTTCAATCATTTCTGGACGTTTTTCAATGGCAAAAATCAATGAATATTGTAAATGCACAAACAGTAATTTCTCCGCATTGCAAGGTGCAATTCTGAAATTTTTTGCTTTTTCCTGCTCCTCTTAGCAAGATAAACAAGATTCAAAGAGAGTGAGATGCCAGCTCCTTTCATTCAGTCAGTAGCTCCAAACAATTCTGGTATATGAATAACATGATATTTTTCAATGGCAAAAATCAATGAATATTGTAAATGCACAAACAGTAATTTCTCCGCATTGAAAGGTGCAATTCTGAAATTTTTTGCTTTTTCCTGCTCCTCTTAGCATGATAAACAAGATTCAAAGAGAGTGAGATGCCAGCTCCTTTCATTCAGTCAGTAGCTTCAATCATTTCTGGACGTTTTTCAATGGCAAAAATCAATGAATATTGTAAATGCACAAACAGTAATTTCTCCGCATTGCAAGGTGCAATTCTGAAATTTTTTGCTTTTTCCTGCTCCTCTTAGCATGATAAAGAAGATTCAAAGAGAGTGAGATGCCAGCTCCTTTCATTCAGTCAGTAGCTTCAAACATTTCTGGTATATGAATAACATGATATTTTTCAATGGCAAAAATCAATGAATATTGTAAATGCACAAACAGTAATTTCTCCGCATTGAAAGGTGCAATTCTGAAATTTTTTGCTTTTTCCTGCTCCTCTTAGCATGATAAAGAAGATTCAAAGAGAGTGAGATGCCAGCTCCTTTCATTCAGTCAGTAGCTTCAATCATTTCTGGACGTTTTTCAATGGCAAAAATCAATGAATATTGTAAATGCACAAACAGTAATTTCTCCGCATTGAAAGGTGCAATTCTGAAATTTTTTGCTTTTTCCTGCTCCTCTTAGCATGATAAACAAGATTCAAAGAGAGTGAGATGCCAGCTCCTTTCATTCAGTCAGTAGCTTCAATCATTTCTGGACGTTTTTCAATGGCAAAAATCAATGAATATTGTAAATGCACAAACAGTAATTTCTCCGCATTGCAAGGTGCAATTCTGAAATTTTTTGCTTTTTCCTGCTCCTCTTAGCATGATAAAGAAGATTCAAAGAGAGTGAGATGCCAGCTCCTTTCATTCAGTCAGTAGCTTCAAACATTTCTGGTATATGAATAACATGATATTTTTCAATGGCAAAAATCAATGAATATTGTAAATGCACAAACAGTAATTTCTCCGCATTGAAAGGTGCAATTCTGAAATTTTTTGCTTTTTCCTGCTCCTCTTAGCATGATAAAGAAGATTCAAAGAGAGTGAGATGCCAGCTCCTTTCATTCAGTCAGTAGCTTCAATCATTTCTGGACGTTTTTCAATGGCAAAAATCAATGAATATTGTAAATGCACAAACAGTAATTTCTCCGCATTGCAAGGTGCAATTCTGAAATTTTTTGCTTTTTCCTGCTCCTCTTAGCATGATAAACAAGATTCAAACAGAGTGAGATGCCAGCTCCTTTCATTCAGTCAGTAGCTTCAATCATTTCTGGACGTTTTTCAATGGCAAAAATCAATGAATATTGTAAATGCACAAACAGTAATTTCTCCGCATTGCAAGGTGCAATTCTGAAATTTTTTGCTTTTTTCTGCTCCTCTTAGCATGATAAAGAAGATTCAAAGAGAGTGAGATGCCAGCTCCTTTCATTCAGTCAGTAGCTTCAAACATTTCTGGTATATGAATAACATGATGTTTTTCAATGGCAAAAATCAATGAATATTGTAAATGCACAAACAGTAATTTCTCCGCATTGCAAGGTGCAATTCTGAAATTTTTTGCTTTTTCCTGCTCCTCTTAGCATGATAAAGAAGATTCAAAGAGAGTGAGATGCCAGCTCCTTTCATTCAGTCAGTAGCTTCAATCATTTCTGGACGTTTTTCAATGGCAAAAATCAATGAATATTGTAAATGCACAAACAGTAATTTCTCCGCATTGCAAGGTGCAATTCTGAAATTTTTTGCTTTTTCCTGCTCCTCTTAGCAAGATAAACAAGATTCAAAGAGAGTGAGATGCCAGCTCCTTTCATTCAGTCAGTAGCTTCAATCATTTCTGGACGTTTTTCAATGGCAAAAATCAATGAATATTGTAAATGCACAAACAGTAATTTCTCCGCATTGCAAGGTGCAATTCTGAAATTTTTTGCTTTTTCCTGCTCCTCTTAGCATGATAAAGAAGATTCAAAGAGAGTGAGATGCCAGCTCCTTTCATTCAGTCAGTAGCTTCAATCATTTCTGGACGTTTTTCAATGGCAAAAATCAATGAATATTGTAAATGCACAAACAGTAATTTCTCCGCATTGCAAGGTGCAATTCTGAAATTTTTTGCTTTTTCCTGCTCCTCTTAGCATGATAAAGAAGATTCAAAGAGAGTGAGATGCCAGCTCCTTTCATTCAGTCAGTAGCTTCAATCATTTCTGGACGTTTTTCAATGGCAAAAATCAATGAATATTGTAAATGCACAAACAGTAATTTCTCCGCATTGCAAGGTGCAATTCTGAAATTTTTTGCTTTTTCCTGCTCCTCTTAGCATGATAAAGAAGATTCAAAGAGAGTGAGATGCCAGCTCCTTTCATTCAGTCAGTAGCTTCAATCATTTCTGGACGTTTTTCAATGGCAAAAATCAATGAATATTGTAAATGCACAAACAGTAATTTCTCCGCATTGCAAGGTGCAATTCTGAAATTTTTTGCTTTTTCCTGCTCCTCTTAGCATGATAAAGAAGATTCAAAGAGAGTGAGATGCCAGCTCCTTTCATTCAGTCAGTAGCTTCAAACATTTCTGGTATATGAATAACATGATGTTTTTCAATGGCAAAAATCAATGAATATTGTAAATGCACAAACAGTAATTTCTCCGCATTGCAAGGTGCAATTTTGAAATTTTTTGCCTTTTCCTGCTCCTCTTAGCATGATAAAGAAGATTCAAAGAGAGTGAGATGCCAGCTCCTTTCATTCAGTCAGTAGCTTCAATCATTTCTGGACGTTTTTCAATGGCAAAAATCAATGAATATTGTAAATGCACAAACAGTAATTTCTCCGCATTGCAAGGTGCAATTCTGAAATTTTTTGCTTTTTTCTGCTCCTCTTAGCATGATAAAGAAGATTCAAAGAGAGTGAGATGCCAGCTCCTTTCATTCAGTCAGTAGCTTCAAACATTTCTGGTATATGAATAACATGATGTTTTTCAATGGCAAAAATCAATGAATATTGTAAATGCACAAACAGTAATTTCTCCGCATTGCAAGGTGCAATTCTGAAATTTTTTGCTTTTTCCTGCTCCTCTTAGCATGATAAACAAGATTCAAAGAGAGTGAGATGCCAGCTCCTTTCATTCAGTCAGTAGCTTCAATCATTTCTGGACGTTTTTCAATGGCAAAAATCAATGAATATTGTAAATGCACAAACAGTAATTTCTCCGCATTGCAAGGTGCAATTCTGAAATTTTTTGCTTTTTCCTGCTCCTCTTAGCATGATAAAGAAGATTCAAAGAGAGTGAGATGCCAGCTCCTTTCATTCAGTCAGTAGCTTCAAACATTTCTGGTATATGAATAACATGATATTTTTCAATGGCAAAAATCAATGAATATTGTAAATGCACAAACAGTAATTTCTCCGCATTGAAAGGTGCAATTCTGAAATTTTTTGCTTTTTCCTGCTCCTCTTAGCATGATAAAGAAGATTCAAAGAGAGTGAGATGCCAGCTCCTTTCATTCAGTCAGTAGCTTCAATCATTTCTGGACGTTTTTCAATGGCAAAAATCAATGAATATTGTAAATGCACAAACAGTAATTTCTCCGCATTGCAAGGTGCAATTCTGAAATTTTTTGCTTTTTCCTGCTCCTCTTAGCATGATAAACAAGATTCAAACAGAGTGAGATGCCAGCTCCTTTCATTCAGTCAGTAGCTTCAATCATTTCTGGACGTTTTTCAATGGCAAAAATCAATGAATATTGTAAATGCACAAACAGTAATTTCTCCGCATTGCAAGGTGCAATTCTGAAATTTTTTGCTTTTTTCTGCTCCTCTTAGCATGATAAAGAAGATTCAAAGAGAGTGAGATGCCAGCTCCTTTCATTCAGTCAGTAGCTTCAAACATTTCTGGTATATGAATAACATGATGTTTTTCAATGGCAAAAATCAATGAATATTGTAAATGCACAAACAGTAATTTCTCCGCATTGCAAGGTGCAATTCTGAAATTTTTTGCTTTTTCCTGCTCCTCTTAGCATGATAAAGAAGATTCAAAGAGAGTGAGATGCCAGCTCCTTTCATTCAGTCAGTAGCTTCAATCATTTCTGGACGTTTTTCAATGGCAAAAATCAATGAATATTGTAAATGCACAAACAGTAATTTCTCCGCATTGCAAGGTGCAATTCTGAAATTTTTTGCTTTTTCCTGCTCCTCTTAGCAAGATAAACAAGATTCAAAGAGAGTGAGATGCCAGCTCCTTTCATTCAGTCAGTAGCTTCAATCATTTCTGGACGTTTTTCAATGGCAAAAATCAATGAATATTGTAAATGCACAAACAGTAATTTCTCCGCATTGCAAGGTGCAATTCTGAAATTTTTTGCTTTTTCCTGCTCCTCTTAGCATGATAAAGAAGATTCAAAGAGAGTGAGATGCCAGCTCCTTTCATTCAGTCAGTAGCTTCAATCATTTCTGGACGTTTTTCAATGGCAAAAATCAATGAATATTGTAAATGCACAAACAGTAATTTCTCCGCATTGCAAGGTGCAATTCTGAAATTTTTTGCTTTTTCCTGCTCCTCTTAGCATGATAAAGAAGATTCAAAGAGAGTGAGATGCCAGCTCCTTTCATTCAGTCAGTAGCTTCAATCATTTCTGGACGTTTTTCAATGGCAAAAATCAATGAATATTGTAAATGCACAAACAGTAATTTCTCCGCATTGCAAGGTGCAATTCTGAAATTTTTTGCTTTTTCCTGCTCCTCTTAGCATGATAAAGAAGATTCAAAGAGAGTGAGATGCCAGCTCCTTTCATTCAGTCAGTAGCTTCAAACATTTCTGGTATATGAATAACATGATGTTTTTCAATGGCAAAAATCAATGAATATTGTAAATGCACAAACAGTAATTTCTCCGCATTGCAAGGTGCAATTTTGAAATTTTTTGCCTTTTCCTGCTCCTCTTAGCATGATAAAGAAGATTCAAAGAGAGTGAGATGCCAGCTCCTTTCATTCAGTCAGTAGCTTCAATCATTTCTGGACGTTTTTCAATGGCAAAAATCAATGAATATTGTAAATGCACAAACAGTAATTTCTCCGCATTGCAAGGTGCAATTCTGAAATTTTTTGCTTTTTTCTGCTCCTCTTAGCATGATAAAGAAGATTCAAAGAGAGTGAGATGCCAGCTCCTTTCATTCAGTCAGTAGCTTCAAACATTTCTGGTATATGAATAACATGATGTTTTTCAATGGCAAAAATCAATGAATATTGTAAATGCACAAACAGTAATTTCTCCGCATTGCAAGGTGCAATTCTGAAATTTTTTGCTTTTTCCTGCTCCTCTTAGCATGATAAAGAAGATTCAAAGAGAGTGAGATGCCAGCTCCTTTCATTCAGTCAGTAGCTTCAATCATTTCTGGACGTTTTTCAATGGCAAAAATCAATGAATATTGTAAATGCACAAACAGTAATTTCTCCGCATTGCAAGGTGCAATTCTGAAATTTTTTGCTTTTTCCTGCTCCTCTTAGCATGATAAAGAAGATTCAAAGAGAGTGAGATGCCAGCTCCTTTCATTCAGTCAGTAGCTTCAAACATTTCTGGTATATGAATAACATGATGTTTTTCAATGGCAAAAATCAATGAATATTGTAAATGCACAAACAGTAATTTCTCCGCATTGCAAGGTGCAATTCTGAAATTTTTTGCTTTTTCCTGCTCCTCTGAGCATGATAAAGAAGATTCAAGGAGAGTGAGATGCCAGCTCCTTTCATTCAGTCAGTAGCTTCAATCATTTCTGGACGTTTTTCAATGGCAAAAATCAATGAATATTGTAAATGCACAAACAGTAATTTCTCCGCATTGCAAGGTGCAATTCTGAAATTTTTTGCTTTTTCCTGCTCCTCTTAGCATGATAAACAAGATTCAAAGAGAGTGAGATGCCAGCTCCTTTCATTCAGTCAGTAGCTTCAATCATTTCTGGACGTTTTTCAATGGCAAAAATCAATGAATATTGTAAATGCACAAACAGTAATTTCTCCGCATTGCAAGGTGCAATTCTGAAATTTTTTGCTTTTTCCTGCTCCTCTTAGCATGATAAAGAAGATTCAAAGAGAGTGAGATGCCAGCTCCTTTCATTCAGTCAGTAGCTTCAAACATTTCTGGTATATGAATAACATGATGTTTTTCAATGGCAAAAATCACTGAATATTGTAAATGCACAAACAGTAATTTCTCCGCATTGCAAGGTGCAATTCTGAAATTTTTTGCTTTTTCCTGCTCCTCTTAGCATGATAAAGAAGATTCAAAGAGAGTGAGATGCCAGCTCCTTTCTTTCAGTCAGTAGCTTCAATCATTTCTGGACGTTTTTCAATGGCAAAAATCAATGAATATTGTAAATGCACAAACAGTAATTTCTCCGCATTGCAAGGTGCAATTCTGAAATTTTTTGCTTTTTCCTGCTCCTCTTAGCATGATAAAGAAGATTCAAAGAGAGTGAGATGCCAGCTCCTTTCATTCAGTCAGTAGCTTCAAACATTTCTGGTATATGAATAACATGATGTTTTTCAATGGCAAAAATCAATGAATATTGTAAATGCACAAACAGTAATTTCTCCGCATTGCAAGGTGCAATTCTGAAATTTTTTGCTTTTTCCTGCTCCTCTTAGCATGATAAAGAAGATTCAAAGAGAGTGAGATGCCAGCTCCTTTCATTCAGTAAGTAGCTTCAATCATTTCTGGACGTTTTTCAATGGCAAAAATCAATGAATATTGTAAATGCACAAACAGTAATTTCTCCGCATTGCAAGGTGCAATTCTGAAATTTTTTGCTTTTTCCTGCTCCTCTTAGCATGATAAACAAGATTCAAAGAGAGTGAGATGCCAGCTCCTTTCATTCAGTCAGTAGCTTCAATCATTTCTGGACGTTTTTCAATGGCAAAAATCAATGAATATTGTAAATGCACAAACAGTAATTTCTCCGCATTGCAAGGTGCAATTCTGAAATTTTTTGCTTTTTCCTGCTCCTCTTAGCATGATAAAGAAGATTCAAAGAGAGTGAGATGCCAGCTCCTTTCATTCAGTCAGTAGCTTCAAACATTTCTGGTATATGAATAACATGATATTTTTCAATGGCAAAAATCAATGAATATTGTAAATGCACAAACAGTAATTTCTCCGCATTGCAAGGTGCAATTCTGAAATTTTTTGCTTTTTCCTGCTCCTCTTAGCATGATAAACAAGATTCAAACAGAGTGAGATGCCAGCTCCTTTCATTCAGTCAGTAGCTTCAATCATTTCTGGACGTTTTTCAATGGCAAAAATCAATGAATATTGTAAATGCACAAACAGTAATTTCTCCGCATTGCAAGGTGCAATTCTGAAATTTTTTGCTTTTTTCTGCTCCTCTTAGCATGATAAAGAAGATTCAAGGAGAGTGAGATGCCAGCTCCTTTCATTCAGTCAGTAGCTTCAAACATTTCTGGTATATGAATAACATGATGTTTTTCAATGGCAAAAATCAATGAATATTGTAAATGCACAAACAGTAATTTCTCCGCATTGCAAGGTGCAATTCTGAAATTTTTTGCTTTTTCCTGCTCCTCTTAGCATGATAAAGAAGATTCAAAGAGAGTGAGATGCCAGCTCCTTTCATTCAGTCAGTAGCTTCAATCATTTCTGGACGTTTTTCAATGGCAAAAATCAATGAATATTGTAAATGCACAAACAGTAATTTCTCCGCATTGCAAGGTGCAATTCTGAAATTTTTTGCTTTTTCCTGCTCCTCTTAGCAAGATAAACAAGATTCAAAGAGAGTGAGATGCCAGCTCCTTTCATTCAGTCAGTAGCTTCAATCATTTCTGGACGTTTTTCAATGGCAAAAATCAATGAATATTGTAAATGCACAAACAGTAATTTCTCCGCATTGCAAGGTGCAATTCTGAAATTTTTTGCTTTTTCCTGCTCCTCTTAGCATGATAAAGAAGATTCAAAGAGAGTGAGATGCCAGCTCCTTTCATTCAGTCAGTAGCTTCAATCATTTCTGGACGTTTTTCAATGGCAAAAATCAATGAATATTGTAAATGCACAAACAGTAATTTCTCCGCATTGCAAGATGCAATTCTGAAATTTTTTGCTTTTTCCTGCTCCTCTTAGCATGATAAAGAAGATTCAAAGAGAGTGAGATGCCAGCTCCTTTCATTCAGTCAGTAGCTTCAATCATTTCTGGACGTTTTTCAATGGCAAAAATCAATGAATATTGTAAATGCACAAACAGTAATTTCTCCGCATTGCAAGGTGCAATTCTGAAATTTTTTGCTTTTTCCTGCTCCTCTTAGCATGATAAAGAAGATTCAAAGAGAGTGAGATGCCAGCTCCTTTCATTCAGTCAGTAGCTTCAAACATTTCTGGTATATGAATAACATGATGTTTTTCAATGGCAAAAATCAATGAATATTGTAAATGCACAAACAGTAATTTCTCCGCATTGCAAGGTGCAATTTTGAAATTTTTTGCCTTTTCCTGCTCCTCTTAGCATGATAAAGAAGATTCAAAGAGAGTGAGATGCCAGCTCCTTTCATTCAGTCAGTAGCTTCAATCATTTCTGGACGTTTTTCAATGGCAAAAATCAATGAATATTGTAAATGCACAAACAGTAATTTCTCCGCATTGCAAGGTGCAATTCTGAAATTTTTTGCTTTTTTCTGCTCCTCTTAGCATGATAAAGAAGATTCAAAGAGAGTGAGATGCCAGCTCCTTTCATTCAGTCAGTAGCTTCAAACATTTCTGGTATATGAATAACATGATGTTTTTCAATGGCAAAAATCAATGAATATTGTAAATGCACAAACAGTAATTTCTCCGCATTGCAAGGTGCAATTCTGAAATTTTTTGCTTTTTCCTGCTCCTCTTAGCATGATAAAGAAGATTCAAAGAGAGTGAGATGCCAGCTCCTTTCATTCAGTCAGTAGCTTCAATCATTTCTGGACGTTTTTCAATGGCAAAAATCAATGAATATTGTAAATGCACAAACAGTAATTTCTCCGCATTGCAAGGTGCAATTCTGAAATTTTTTGCTTTTTCCTGCTCCTCTTAGCAAGATAAACAAGATTCACAGAGAGTGAGATGCCAGCTCCTTTCATTCAGTCAGTAGCTTCAATCATTTCTAGACGTTTTTCAATGGCAAAAATCAATGAATATTGTAAATGCACAAACAGTAATTTCTCCGCATTGCAAGGTGCAATTCTGAAATTTTTTGCTTTTTCCTGCTCCTCTTAGCATGATAAAGAAGATTCAAAGAGAGTGAGATGCCAGCTCCTTTCATTCAGTCAGTAGCTTCAATCATTTCTGGACGTTTTTCAATGGCAAAAATCAATGAATATTGTAAATGCACAAACAGTAATTTCTCCGCATTGCAAGGTGCAATTCTGAAATTTTTTGCTTTTTCCTGCTCCTCTTAGCATGATAAAGAAGATTCAAAGAGAGTGAGATGCCAGCTCCTTTCATTCAGTCAGTAGCTTCAATCATTTCTGGACGTTTTTCAATGGCAAAAATCAATGAATATTGTAAATGCACAAACAGTAATTTCTCCGCATTGCAAGGTGCAATTCTGAAATTTTTTGCTTTTTCCTGCTCCTCTTAGCATGATAAAGAAGATTCAAAGAGAGTGAGATGCCAGCTCCTTTCATTCAGTCAGTAGCTTCAAACATTTCTGGTATATGAATAACATGATATTTTTCAATGGCAAAAATCAATGAATATTGTAAATGCACAAACAGTAATTTCTCCGCATTGAAAGGTGCAATTCTGAAATTTTTTGCTTTTTCCTGCTCCTCTTAGCATGATAAAGAAGATTCAAAGAGAGTGAGATGCCAGCTCCTTTCAGTCAGTAGCTTCAATCATTTCTGGACGTTTTTCAATGGCAAAAATCAATGAATATTGTAAATGCACAAACAGTAATTTCTCCGCATTGCAAGGTGCAATTCTGAAATTTTTTGCTTTTTCCTGCTCCTCTTAGCATGATAAACAAGATTCAAACAGAGTGAGATGCCAGCTCCTTTCATTCAGTCAGTAGCTTCAATCATTTCTGGACGTTTTTCAATGGCAAAAATCAATGAATATTGTAAATGCACAAACAGTAATTTCTCCGCATTGCAAGGTGCAATTCTGAAATTTTTTGCTTTTTTCTGCTCCTCTTAGCATGATAAAGAAGATTCAAAGAGAGTGAGATGCCAGCTCCTTTCATTCAGTCAGTAGCTTCAAACATTTCTGGTATATGAATAACATGATGTTTTTCAATGGCAAAAATCAATGAATATTGTAAATGCACAAACAGTAATTTCTCCGCATTGCAAGGTGCAATTCTGAAATTTTTTGCTTTTTCCTGCTCCTCTTAGCATGATAAAGAAGATTCAAAGAGAGTGAGATGCCAGCTCCTTTCATTCAGTCAGTAGCTTCAATCATTTCTGGACGTTTTTCAATGGCAAAAATCAATGAATATTGTAAATGCACAAACAGTAATTTCTCCGCATTGCAAGGTGCAATTCTGAAATTTTTTGCTTTTTCCTGCTCCTCTTAGCATGATAAAGAAGATTCAAAGAGAGTGAGATGCCAGCTCCTTTCATTCAGTCAGTAGCTTCAATCATTTCTGGACTTTTTTCAATGGCAAAAATCAATGAATATTGTAAATGCACAAACAGTAATTTCTCCGCATTGCAAGGTGCAATTCTGAAATTTTTTGCTTTTTCCTGCTCCTCTTAGCATGATAAAGAAGATTCAAAGAGAGTGAGATGCCAGCTCCTTTCATTCAGTCAGTAGCTTCAAACATTTCTGGTATATGAATAACATGATGTTTTTCAATGGCAAAAATCAATGAATATTGTAAATGCACAAACAGTAATTTCTCCGCATTGCAAGGTGCAATTTTGAAATTTTTTGCTTTTTCCTGCTCCTCTTAGCATGATAAAGAAGATTCAAAGAGAGTGAGATGCCAGCTCCTTTCATTCAGTCAGTAGCTTCAATCATTTCTGGACGTTTTTCAATGGCAAAAATCAATGAATATTGTAAATGCACAAACAGTAATTTCTCCGCATTGCAAGGTGCAATTCTGAAATTTTTTGCTTTTTTCTGCTCCTCTTAGCATGATAAAGAAGAATCAAAGAGAGTGAGATGCCAGCTCCTTTCACTCAGTCAGTAGCTTCAAACATTTCTGGTATATGAATAACATGATGTTTTTCAATGGCAAAAATCAATGAATATTGTAAATGCACAAACAGTAATTTCTCCGCATTGCAAGGTGCAATTCTGAAATTTTTTGCTTTTTCCTGCTCCTCTTAGCATGATAAAGAAGATTCAAAGAGAGTGAGATGCCAGCTCCTTTCATTCAGTCAGTAGCTTCAATCATTTCTGGACGTTTTTCAATGGCAAAAATCAATGAATATTGTAAATGCACAAACAGTAATTTCTCTGCATTGCAAGGTGCAATTCTGAAATTTTTTGCTTTTTCCTGCTCCTCTTAGCAAGATAAACAAGATTCAAAGAGAGTGAGATGCCAGCTCCTTTCATTCAGTCAGTAGCTTCAATCATTTCTGGACGTTTTTCAATGGCAAAAATCAATGAATATTGTAAATGCACAAACAGTAATTTCTCCGCATTGCAAGGTGCAATTCTGAAATTTTTTGCTTTTTCCTGCTCCTCTTAGCATGATAAAGAAGATTCAAAGAGAGTGAGATGCCAGCTCCTTTCATTCAGTCAGTAGCTTCAATCATTTCTGGACGTTTTTCAATGGCAAAAATCAATGAATATTGTAAATGCACAAACAGTAATTTCTCCGCATTGCAAGGTGCAATTCTGAAATTTTTTGCTTTTTCCTGCTCCTCTTAGCATGATAAAGAAGATTCAAAGAGAGTGAGATGCCAGCTCCTTTCATTCAGTCAGTAGCTTCAAACATTTCTGGTATATGAATAACATGATGTTTTTCAATGGCAAAAATCAATGAATATTGTAAATGCACAAACAGTAATTTCTCCGCATTGCAAGGTGCAATTTTGAAATTTTTTGCTTTTTCCTGCTCCTCTTAGCATGATAAAGAAGATTCAAAGAGAGTGAGATGCCAGCTCCTTTCATTCAGTCAGTAGCTTCAATCATTTCTGGACGTTTTTCAATGGCAAAAATCAATGAATATTGTAAATGCACAAACAGTAATTTCTCCGCATTGCAAGGTGCAATTCTGAAATTTTTTGCTTTTTCCTGCTCCTCTTAGCATGATAAAGAAGATTCAAAGAGAGTGAGATGCCAGCTCCTTTCATTCAGTCAGTAGCTTCAATCATTTCTGGACGTTTTTCAATGGCAAAAATCAATGAATATTGTAAATGCACAAACAGTAATTTCTCCGCATTGCAAGGTGCAATTCTGAAATTTCTTGCTTTTTCCTGCTCCTCTTAGCAAGATAAACAAGATTCAAAGAGAGTGAGATGCCAGCTCCTTTCATTCAGTCAGTAGCTTCAATAATTTCTGGACGTTTTTCAATGGCAAAAATCAATGAATATTGTAAATGCACAAACAGTAATTTCTCCGCATTGCAAGGTGCAATTCTGAAATTTTTTGCTTTTTTCTGCTCCTCTTAGCATGATAAAGAAGATTCAAAGAGAGTGAGATGCCAGCTCCTTTCATTCAGTCAGTAGCTTCAAACATTTCTGGTATATGAATAACATGATGTTTTTCAATGGCAAAAATCAATGAATATTGTAAATGCACAAACAGTAATTTCTCCGCATTGCAAGGTGCAATTCTGAAATTTTTTGCTTTTTCCTGCTCCTCTTAGCATGATAAAGAAGATTCAAAGAGAGTGAGATGCCAGCTCCTTTCATTCAGTCAGTAGCTTCAATCATTTCTGGACGTTTTTCAATGGCAAAAATCAATGAATATTGTAAATGCACAAACAGTAATTTCTCCGCATTGCAAGGTGCAATTCTGAAATTTTTTGCTTTTTCCTGCTCCTCTTAGCATGATAAAGAAGATTCAAAGAGAGTGAGATGCCAGCTCCTTTCATTCAGTCAGTAGCTTCAATCATTTCTGGACGTTTTTCAATGGCAAAAATCAATGAATATTGTAAATGCACAAACAGTAATTTCTCCGCATTGCAAGGTGCAATTCTGAAATTTTTTGCTTTTTCCTGCTCCTCTTAGCATGATAAAGAAGATTCAAAGAGAGTGAGATGCCAGCTCCTTTCATTCAGTCAGTAGCTTCAAACATTTCTGGTATATGAATAACATGATGTTTTTCAATGGCAAAAATCAATGAATATTGTAAATGCACAAACAGTAATTTCTCCGCATTGCAAGGTGCAATTTTGAAATTTTTTGCTTTTTCCTGCTCCTCTTAGCATGATAAAGAAGATTCAAAGAGAGTGAGATGCCAGCTCCTTTCATTCAGTCAGTAGCTTCAATCATTTCTGGACGTTTTTCAATGGCAAAAATCAATGAATATTGTAAATGCACAAACAGTAATTTCTCCGCATTGCAAGGTGCAATTCTGAAATTTTTTGCTTTTTTCTGCTCCTCTTAGCATGATAAAGAAGATTCAAAGAGAGTGAGATGCCAGCTCCTTTCACTCAGTCAGTAGCTTCAAACATTTCTGGTATATGAATAACATGATGTTTTTCAATGGCAAAAATCAATGAATATTGTAAATGCACAAACAGTAATTTCTCCGCATTGCAAGGTGCAATTTTGAAATTTTTTGCTTTTTCCTGCTCCTCTTAGCATGATAAAGAAGATTCAAAGAGAGTGAGATGCCAGCTCCTTTCATTCAGTCAGTAGCTTCAATCATTTCTGGACGTTTTTCAATGGCAAAAATCAATGAATATTGTAAATGCACAAACAGTAATTTCTCCGCATTGCAAGGTGCAATTCTGAAATTTTTTGCTTTTTCCTGCTCCTCTTAGCATGATAAAGAAGATTCAAAGAGAGTGAGATGCCAGCTCCTTTCATTCAGTCAGTAGCTTCAATCATTTCTGGACGTTTTTCAATGGCAAAAATCAATGAATATTGTAAATGCACAAACAGTAATTTCTCCGCATTGCAAGGTGCAATTCTGAAATTTCTTGCTTTTTCCTGCTCCTCTTAGCAAGATAAACAAGATTCAAAGAGAGTGAGATGCCAGCTCCTTTCATTCAGTCAGTAGCTTCAATAATTTCTGGACGTTTTTCAATGGCAAAAATCAATGAATATTGTAAATGCACAAACAGTAATTTCTCCGCATTGCAAGGTGCAATTCTGAAATTTTTTGCTTTTTCCTGCTCCTCTTAGCATGATAAAGAAGATTCAAAGAGAGTGAGATGCCAGCTCCTTTCATTCAGTCAGTAGCTTCAATCATTTCTGGACGTTTTTCAATGGCAAAAATCAATGAATATTGTAAATGCACAAACAGTAATTTCTCCGCATTGCAAGGTGCAATTCTGAAATTTTTTGCTTTTTCCTGCTCCTCTTAGCATGATAAAGAAGATTCAAAGAGAGTGAGATGCCAGCTCCTTTCATTCAGTCAGTAGCTTCAATCATTTCTGGACGTTTTTCAATGGCAAAAATCAATGAATATTGTAAATGCACAAACAGTAATTTCTCCGCATTGCAAGGTGCAATTCTGAAATTTTTTGCTTTTTCCTGCTCCTCTTAGCATGATAAAGAAGATTCAAAGAGAGTGAGATGCCAGCTCCTTTCATTCAGTCAGTAGCTTCAAACATTTCTGGTATATGAATAACATGATGTTTTTCAATGGCAAAAATCAATGAATATTGTAAATGCACAAACAGTAATTTCTCCGCATTGCAAGGTGCAATTCTGAAATTTTTTGCTTTTTCCTGCTCCTCTTAGCATGATAAAGAAGATTCAAAGAGAGTGAGATGCCAGCTCCTTTCATTCAGTAAGTAGCTTCAATCATTTCTGGACGTTTTTCAATGGCAAAAATCAATGAATATTGTAAATGCACAAACAGTAATTTCTCCGCATTGCAAGGTGCAATTCTGAAATTTTTTGCTTTTTCCTGCTCCTCTTAGCATGATAAACAAGATTCAAAGAGAGTGAGATGCCAGCTCCTTTCATTCAGTCAGTAGCTTCAATCATTTCTGGACGTTTTTCAATGGCAAAAATCAATGAATATTGTAAATGCACAAACAGTAATTTCTCCGCATTGCAAGGTGCAATTCTGAAATTTTTTGCTTTTTCCTGCTCCTCTTAGCATGATAAAGAAGATTCAAAGAGAGTGAGATGCCAGCTCCTTTCATTCAGTCAGTAGCTTCAATCATTTCTGGACGTTTTTCAATGGCAAAAATCAATGAATATTGTAAATGCACAAACAGTAATTTCTCCGCATTGCAAGGTGCAATTCTGAAATTTTTTCCTTTTTCCTGCTCCTATTAGCATGATAAAGAAGATTCAAAGAGAGTGAGATGCCAGCTCCTTTCATTCAGTCAGTAGCTTCAATCATTTCTGGACGTTTTTCAATGGCAAAAATCAATGAATATTGTAAATGCACAAACAGTAATTTCTCCGCATTGCAAGGTGCAATTCTGAAATTTTTTGCTTTTTCCTGCTCCTCTTAGCATGATAAAGAAGATTCAAAGAGAGTGAGATGCCAGCTCCTTTCATTCAGTCAGTAGCTTCAAACATTTCTGGTATATGAATAACATGATGTTTTTCAATGGCAAAAATCAATGAATATTGTAAATGCACAAACAGTAATTTCTCCGCATTGCAAGGTGCAATTTTGAAATTTTTTGCCTTTTCCTGCTCCTCTTAGCATGATAAAGAAGATTCAAAGAGAGTGAGATGCCAGCTCCTTTCATTCAGTCAGTAGCTTCAATCATTTCTGGACGTTTTTCAATGGCAAAAATCAATGAATATTGTAAATGCACAAACAGTAATTTCTCCGCATTGCAAGGTGCAATTCTGAAATTTTTTGCTTTTTTCTGCTCCTCTTAGCATGATAAAGAAGATTCAAAGAGAGTGAGATGCCAGCTCCTTTCATTCAGTCAGTAGCTTCAAACATTTCTGGTATATGAATAACATGATGTTTTTCAATGGCAAAAATCAATGAATATTGTAAATGCACAAACAGTAATTTCTCCGCATTGCAAGGTGCAATTCTGAAATTTTTTGCTTTTTCCTGCTCCTCTTAGCATGATAAAGAAGATTCAAAGAGAGTGAGATGCCAGCTCCTTTCATTCAGTCAGTAGCTTCAATCATTTCTGGACGTTTTTCAATGGCAAAAATCAATGAATATTGTAAATGCACAAACAGTAATTTCTCCGCATTGCAAGGTGCAATTCTGAAATTTTTTGCTTTTTCCTGCTCCTCTTAGCATGATAAAGAAGATTCAAAGAGAGTGAGATGCCAGCTCCTTTCATTCAGTCAGTAGCTTCAAACATTTCTGGTATATGAATAACATGATGTTTTTCAATGGCAAAAATCAATGAATATTGTAAATGCACAAACAGTAATTTCTCCGCATTGCAAGGTGCAATTCTGAAATTTTTTGCTTTTTCCTGCTCCTCTGAGCATGATAAAGAAGATTCAAGGAGAGTGAGATGCCAGCTCCTTTCATTCAGTCAGTAGCTTCAATCATTTCTGGACGTTTTTCAATGGCAAAAATCAATGAATATTGTAAATGCACAAACAGTAATTTCTCCGCATTGCAAGGTGCAATTCTGAAATTTTTTGCTTTTTCCTGCTCCTCTTAGCATGATAAACAAGATTCAAAGAGAGTGAGATGCCAGCTCCTTTCATTCAGTCAGTAGCTTCAATCATTTCTGGACGTTTTTCAATGGCAAAAATCAATGAATATTGTAAATGCACAAACAGTAATTTCTCCGCATTGCAAGGTGCAATTCTGAAATTTTTTGCTTTTTCCTGCTCCTCTTAGCATGATAAAGAAGATTCAAAGAGAGTGAGATGCCAGCTCCTTTCATTCAGTCAGTAGCTTCAAACATTTCTGGTATATGAATAACATGATGTTTTTCAATTGCAAAAATCACTGAATATTGTAAATGCACAAACAGTAATTTCTCCGCATTGCAAGGTGCAATTCTGAAATTTTTTGCTTTTTCCTGCTCCTCTTAGCATGATAAAGAAGATTCAAAGAGAGTGAGATGCCAGCTCCTTTCATTCAGTCAGTAGCTTCAATCATTTCTGGACGTTTTTCAATGGCAAAAATCAATGAATATTGTAAATGCACAAACAGTAATTTCTCCGCATTGCAAGGTGCAATTCTGAAATTTTTTGCTTTTTCCTGCTCCTCTTAGCATGATAAAGAAGATTCAAAGAGAGTGAGATGCCAGCTCCTTTCATTCAGTCAGTAGCTTCAAACATTTCTGGTATATGAATAACATGATGTTTTTCAATGGCAAAAATCAATGAATATTGTAAATGCACAAACAGTAATTTCTCCGCATTGCAAGGTGCAATTCTGAAATTTTTTGCTTTTTCCTGCTCCTCTTAGCATGATAAAGAAGATTCAAAGAGAGTGAGATGCCAGCTCCTTTCATTCAGTAAGTAGCTTCAATCATTTCTGGACGTTTTTCAATGGCAAAAATCAATGAATATTGTAAATGCACAAACAGTAATTTCTCCGCATTGCAAGGTGCAATTCTGAAATTTTTTGCTTTTTCCTGCTCCTCTTAGCATGATAAACAAGATTCAAAGAGAGTGAGATGCCAGCTCCTTTCATTCAGTCAGTAGCTTCAATCATTTCTGGACGTTTTTCAATGGCAAAAATCAATGAATATTGTAAATGCACAAACAGTAATTTCTCCGCATTGCAAGGTGCAATTCTGAAATTTTTTGCTTTTTCCTGCTCCTCTTAGCATGATAAAGAAGATTCAAAGAGAGTGAGATGCCAGCTCCTTTCATTCAGTCAGTAGCTTCAAACATTTCTGGTATATGAATAACATGATATTTTTCAATGGCAAAAATCAATGAATATTGTAAATGCACAAACAGTAATTTCTCCGCATTGAAAGGTGCAATTCTGAAATTTTTTGCTTTTTCCTGCTCCTCTTAGCATGATAAAGAAGATTCAAAGAGAGTGAGATGCCAGCTCCTTTCATTCAGTCAGTAGCTTCAATCATTTCTGGACGTTTTTCAATGGCAAAAATCAATGAATATTGTAAATGCACAAACAGTAATTTCTCCGCATTGCAAGGTGCAATTCTGAAATTTTTTGCTTTTTCCTGCTCCTCTTAGCATGATAAACAAGATTCAAACAGAGTGAGATGCCAGCTCCTTTCATTCAGTCAGTAGCTTCAATCATTTCTGGACGTTTTTCAATGGCAAAAATCAATGAATATTGTAAATGCACAAACAGTAATTTCTCCGCATTGCAAGGTACAATTCTGAAATTTTTTGCTTTTTTCTGCTCCTCTTAGCATGATAAAGAAGATTCAAAGAGAGTGAGATGCCAGCTCCTTTCATTCAGTCAGAAGCTTCAAACATTTCTGGTATATGAATAACATGATGTTTTTCAATGGCAAAAATCAATGAATATTGTAAATGCACAAACAGTAATTTCTCCGCATTGCAATGTGCAATTCTGAAATTTTTTGCTTTTTCCTGCTCCTCTTAGCATGATAAAGAAGATTCAAAGAGAGTGAGATGCCAGCTCCTTTCATTCAGTCAGTAGCTTCAATCATTTCTGGACGTTTTTCAATGGCAAAAATCAATGAATATTGTAAATGCACAAACAGTAATTTCTCCGCATTGCAAGGTGCAATTCTGAAATTTTTTGCTTTTTCCTGCTCCTCTTAGCAAGATAAACAAGATTCAAAGAGAGTGAGATGCCAGCTCCTTTCATTCAGTCAGTAGCTTCAATCATTTCTGGACGTTTTTCATTGGCAAAAATCAATGAATATTGTAAATGCACAAACAGTAATTTCTCCGCATTGCAAGGTGCAATTCTGAAATTTTTTGCTTTTTCCTGCTCCTCTTAGCATGATAAAGAAGATTCAAAGAGAGTGAGATGCCAGCTCCTTTCATTCAGTCAGTAGCTTCAATCATTTCTGGACGTTTTTCAATGGCAAAAATCAATGAATATTGTAAATGCACAAACAGTAATTTCTCCGCATTGCAAGATGCAATTCTGAAATTTTTTGCTTTTTCCTGCTCCTCTTAGCATGATAAAGAAGATTCAAAGAGAGTGAGATGCCAGCTCCTTTCATTCAGTCAGTAGCTTCAATCATTTCTGGACGTTTTTCAATGGCAAAAATCAATGAATATTGTAAATGCACAAACAGTAATTTCTCCGCATTGCAAGGTGCAATTCTGAAATTTTTTGCTTTTTCCTGCTCCTCTTAGCATGATAAAGAAGATTCAAAGAGAGTGAGATGCCAGCTCCTTTCATTCAGTCAGTAGCTTCAAACATTTCTGGTATATGAATAACATGATGTTTTTCAATGGCAAAAATCAATGAATATTGTAAATGCACAAACAGTAATTTCTCCGCATTGCAACGTGCAATTTTGAAATTTTTTGCCTTTTCCTGCTCCTCTTAGCATGATAAAGAAGATTCAAAGAGAGTGAGATGCCAGCTCCTTTCATTCAGTCAGTAGCTTCAATCATTTCTGGACGTTTTTCAATGGCAAAAATCAATGAATATTGTAAATGCACAAACAGTAATTTCTCCGCATTGCAAGGTGCAATTCTGAAATTTTTTGCTTTTTTCTGCTCCTCTTAGCATGATAAAGAAGATTCAAAGAGAGTGAGATGCCAGCTCCTTTCATTCAGTCAGTAGCTTCAAACATTTCTGGTATATGAATAACATGATGTTTTTCAATGGCAAAAATCAATGAATATTGTAAATGCACAAACAGTAATTTCTCCGCATTGCAAGGTGCAATTCTGAAATTTTTTGCTTTTTTCTGCTCCTCTTAGCATGATAAAGAAGATTCAAAGAGAGTGAGATGCCAGCTCCTTTCATTCAGTCAGTAGCTTCAAACATTTCTGGTATATGAATAACATGATGTTTTTCAATGGCAAAAATCAATGAATATTGTAAATGCACAAACAGTAATTTCTCCGCATTGCAAGGTGCAATTCTGAAATTTTTTGCTTTTTCCTGCTCCTCTTAGCATGATAAAGAAGATTCAAAGAGAGTGAGATGCCAGCTCCTTTCATTCAGTAAGTAGCTTCAATCATTTCTGGACGTTTTTCAATGGCAAAAATCAATGAATATTGTAAATGCACAAACAGTAATTTCTCCGCATTGCAAGGTGCAATTCTGAAATTTTTTGCTTTTTCCTGCTCCTCTTAGCATGATAAACAAGATTCAAAGAGAGTGAGATGCCAGCTCCTTTCATTCAGTCAGTAGCTTCAATCATTTCTGGACGTTTTTCAATGGCAAAAATCAATGAATATTGTAAATGCACAAACAGTAATTTCTCCGCATTGCAAGGTGCAATTCTGAAATTTTTTGCTTTTTCCTGCTCCTCTTAGCATGATAAAGAAGATTCAAAGAGAGTGAGATGCCAGCTCCTTTCATTCAGTCAGTAGCTTCAAACATTTCTGGTATATGAATAACATGATATTTTTCAATGGCAAAAATCAATGAATATTGTAAATGCACAAACAGTAATTTCTCCGCATTGAAAGGTGCAATTCTGAAATTTTTTGCTTTTTCCTGCTCCTCTTAGCATGATAAAGAAGATTCAAAGAGAGTGAGATGCCAGCTCCTTTCATTCAGTCAGTAGCTTCAATCATTTCTGGACGTTTTTCAATGGCAAAAATCAATGAATATTGTAAATGCACAAACAGTAATTTCTCCGCATTGCAAGGTGCAATTCTGAAATTTTTTGCTTTTTCCTGCTCCTCTTAGCATGATAAACAAGATTCAAACAGAGTGAGATGCCAGCTCCTTTCATTCAGTCAGTAGCTTCAATCATTTCTGGACGTTTTTCAATGGCAAAAATCAATGAATATTGTAAATGCACAAACAGTAATTTCTCCGCATTGCAAGGTGCAATTCTGAAATTTTTTGCTTTTTTCTGCTCCTCTTAGCATGATAAAGAAGATTCAAAGAGAGTGAGATGCCAGCTCCTTTCATTCAGTCAGTAGCTTCAAACATTTCTGGTATATGAATAACATGATGTTTTTCAATGGCAAAAATCAATGAATATTGTAAATGCACAAACAGTAATTTCTCCGCATTGCAATGTGCAATTCTGAAATTTTTTGCTTTTTCCTGCTCCTCTTAGCATGATAAAGAAGATTCAAAGAGAGTGAGATGCCAGCTCCTTTCATTCAGTCAGTAGCTTCAATCATTTCTGGACGTTTTTCAATGGCAAAAATCAATGAATATTGTAAATGCACAAACAGTAATTTCTCCGCATTGCAAGGTGCAATTCTGAAATTTTTTGCTTTTTCCTGCTCCTCTTAGCAAGATAAACAAGATTCAAAGAGAGTGAGATGCCAGCTCCTTTCATTCAGTCAGTAGCTTCAATCATTTCTGGACGTTTTTCATTGGCAAAAATCAATGAATATTGTAAATGCACAAACAGTAATTTCTCCGCATTGCAAGGTGCAATTCTGAAATTTTTTGCTTTTTCCTGCTCCTCTTAGCATGATAAAGAAGATTCAAAGAGAGTGAGATGCCAGCTCCTTTCATTCAGTCAGTAGCTTCAATCATTTCTGGACGTTTTTCAATGGCAAAAATCAATGAATATTGTAAATGCACAAACAGTAATTTCTCCGCATTGCAAGATGCAATTCTGAAATTTTTTGCTTTTTCCTGCTCCTCTTAGCATGATAAAGAAGATTCAAAGAGAGTGAGATGCCAGCTCCTTTCATTCAGTCAGTAGCTTCAATCATTTCTGGACGTTTTTCAATGGCAAAAATCAATGAATATTGTAAATGCACAAACAGTAATTTCTCCGCATTGCAAGGTGCAATTCTGAAATTTTTTGCTTTTTCCTGCTCCTCTTAGCATGATAAAGAAGATTCAAAGAGAGTGAGATGCCAGCTCCTTTCATTCAGTCAGTAGCTTCAAACATTTCTGGTATATGAATAACATGATGTTTTTCAATGGCAAAAATCAATGAATATTGTAAATGCACAAACAGTAATTTCTCCGCATTGCAAGGTGCAATTTTGAAATTTTTTGCCTTTTCCTGCTCCTCTTAGCATGATAAAGAAGATTCAAAGAGAGTGAGATGCCAGCTCCTTTCATTCAGTCAGTAGCTTCAATCATTTCTGGACGTTTTTCAATGGCAAAAATCAATGAATATTGTAAATGCACAAACAGTAATTTCTCCGCATTGCAAGGTGCAATTCTGAAATTTTTTGCTTTTTTCTGCTCCTCTTAGCATGATAAAGAAGATTCAAAGAGGGTGAGATGCCAGCTCCTTTCATTCAGTCAGTAGCTTCAAACATTTCTGGTATATGAATAACATGATGTTTTTCAATGGCAAAAATCAATGAATATTGTAAATGCACAAACAGTAATTTCTCCGCATTGCAAGGTGCAATTCTGAAATTTTTTGCTTTTTTCTGCTCCTCTTAGCATGATAAAGAAGATTCAAAGAGAGTGAGATGCCAGCTCCTTTCATTCAGTCAGTAGCTTCAAACATTTCTGGTATATGAATAACATGATGTTTTTCAATGGCAAAAATCAATGAATATTGTAAATGCACAAACAGTAATTTCTCCGCATTGCAATGTGCAATTCTGAAATTTTTTGCTTTTTCCTGCTCCTCTTAGCATGATAAAGAAGATTCAAAGAGAGTGAGATGCCAGCTCCTTTCATTCAGTCAGTAGCTTCAATCATTTCTGGACGTTTTTCAATGGCAAAAATCAATGAATATTGTAAATGCACAAACAGTAATTTCTCCGCATTGCAAGGTGCAATTCTGAAATTTTTTGCTTTTTCCTGCTCCTCTTAGCAAGATAAACAAGATTCAAAGAGAGTGAGATGCCAGCTCCTTTCATTCAGTCAGTAGCTTCAATCATTTCTGGACGTTTTTCATTGGCAAAAATCAATGAATATTGTAAATGCACAAACAGTAATTTCTCCGCATTGCAAGATGCAATTCTGAAATTTTTTGCTTTTTCCTGCTCCTCTTAGCATGATAAAGAAGATTCAAAGAGAGTGAGATGCCAGCTCCTTTCATTCAGTCAGTAGCTTCAATCATTTCTGGACGTTTTTCAATGGCAAAAATCAATGAATATTGTAAATGCACAAACAGTAATTTCTCCGCATTGCAAGATGCAATTCTGAAATTTTTTGCTTTTTCCTGCTCCTCTTAGCATGATAAAGAAGATTCAAAGAGAGTGAGATGCCAGCTCCTTTCATTCAGTCAGTAGCTTCAATCATTTCTGGACGTTTTTCAATGGCAAAAATCAATGAATATTGTAAATGCACAAACAGTAATTTCTCCGCATTGCAAGGTGCAATTCTGAAATTTTTTGCTTTTTCCTGCTCCTCTTAGCATGATAAAGAAGATTCAAAGAGAGTGAGATGCCAGCTCCTTTCATTCAGTCAGTAGCTTCAAACATTTCTGGTATATGAATAACATGATGTTTTTCAATGGCAAAAATCAATGAATATTGTAAATGCACAAACAGTAATTTCCCCGCATTGCAAGGTGCAATTTTGAAATTTTTTGCCTTTTCCTGCTCCTCTTAGCATGATAAAGAAGATTCAAAGAGAGTGAGATGCCAGCTCCTTTCATTCAGTCAGTAGCTTCAATCATTTCTGGACGTTTTTCAATGGCAAAAATCAATGAATATTGTAAATGCACAAACAGTAATTTCTCCGCATTGCAAGGTGCAATTCTGAAATTTTTTGCTTTTTTCTGCTCCTCTTAGCATGATAAAGAAGATTCAAAGAGAGTGAGATGCCAGCTCCTTTCATTCAGTCAGTAGCTTCAAACATTTCTGGTATATGAATAACATGATGTTTTTCAATGGCAAAAATCAATGAATATTGTAAATGCACAAACAGTAATTTCTCCGCATTGCAAGGTGCAATTCTGAAATTTTTTGCTTTTTCCTGCTCCTCTTAGCATGATAAAGAAGATTCAAAGAGAGTGAGATGCCAGCTCCTTTCATTCAGTCAGTAGCTTCAATCATTTCTGGACGTTTTTCAATGGCAAAAATCAATGAATATTGTAAATGCACAAACAGTAATTTCTCCGCATTGCAAGGTGCAATTCTGAAATTTTTTGCTTTTTCCTGCTCCTCTTAGCAAGATAAACAAGATTCAAAGAGAGTGAGATGCCAGCTCCTTTCATTCAGTCAGTAGCTTCAATCATTTCTGGATGTTTTTCAATGGCAAAAATCAATGAATATTGTAAATGCACAAACAGTAATTTCTCCGCATTGCAAGGTGCAATTCTGAAATTTTTTGCTTTTTCCTGCTCCTCTTAGCATGATAAAGAAGATTCAAAGAGAGTGAGATGCCAGCTCCTTTCATTCAGTCAGTAGCTTCAATCATTTCTGGACGTTTTTCAATGGCAAAAATCAATGAATATTGTAAATGCACAAACAGTAATTTCTCCGCATTGCAAGGTGCAATTCTGAAATTTTTTGCTTTTTCCTGCTCCTCTTAGCATGATAAAGAAGATTCAAAGAGAGTGAGATGCCAGCTCCTTTCATTCAGTCAGTAGCTTCAATCATTTCTGGACGTTTTTCAATGGCAAAAATCAATGAATATTGTAAATGCACAAACAGTAATTTCTCCGCATTGCAAGGTGCAATTCTGAAATTTTTTGCTTTTTCCTGCTCCTCTTAGCATGATAAAGAAGATTCAAAGAGAGTGAGATGCCAGCTCCTTTCATTCAGTCAGTAGCTTCAAACATTTCTGGTATATGAATAACATGATATTTTTCAATGGCAAAAATCAATGAATATTGTAAATGCACAAACAGTAATTTCTCCGCATTGAAAGGTGCAATTCTGAAATTTTTTGCTTTTTCCTGCTCCTCTTAGCATGATAAAGAAGATTCAAAGAGAGTGAGATGCCAGCTCCTTTCATTCAGTCAGTAGCTTCAATCATTTCTGGACGTTTTTCAATGGCAAAAATCAATGAATATTGTAAATGCACAAACAGTAATTTCTCCGCATTGCAAGGTGCAATTCTGAAATTTTTTGCTTTTTCCTGCTCCTCTTAGCATGATAAACAAGATTCAAACAGAGTGAGATGCCAGCTCCTTTCATTCAGTCAGTAGCTTCAATCATTTCTGGACGTTTTTCAATGGCAAAAATCAATGAATATTGTAAATGCACAAACAGTAATTTCTCCGCATTGCAAGGTGCAATTCTGAAATTTTTTGCTTTTTTCTGCTCCTCTTAGCATGATAAAGAAGATTCAAAGAGAGTGAGATGCCAGCTCCTTTCATTCAGTCAGTAGCTTCAAACATTTCTGGTATATGAATAACATGTTTTTCAATGGCAAAAATCAATGAATATTGTAAATGCACAAACAGTAATTTCTCCGCATTGCAAGGTGCAATTCTGAAATTTTTTGCTTTTTCCTGCTCCTCTTAGCATGATAAAGAAGATTCAAAGAGAGTGAGATGCCAGCTCCTTTCATTCAGTCAGTAGCTTCAATCATTTCTGGACGTTTTTCAATGGCAAAAATCAATGAATATTGTAAATGCACAAACAGTAATTTCTCCGCATTGCAAGGTGCAATTCTGAAATTTTTTGCTTTTTCCTGCTCCTCTTAGCATGATAAAGAAGATTCAAAGAGAGTGAGATGCCAGCTCCTTTCATTCAGTCAGTAGCTTCAATCATTTCTGGACGTTTTTCAATGGCAAAAATCAATGAATATTGTAAATGCACAAACAGTAATTTCTCCGCATTGCAAGGTGCAATTCTGAAATTTTTTGCTTTTTCCTGCTCCTCTTAGCATGATAAAGAAGATTCAAAGAGAGTGAGATGCCAGCTCCTTTCATTCAGTCAGTAGCTTCAAACATTTCTGGTATATGAATAACATGATGTTTTTCAATGGCAAAAATCAATGAATATTGTAAATGCACAAACAGTAATTTCTCCGCATTGCAAGGTGCAATTTTGAAATTTTTTGCTTTTTCCTGCTCCTCTTAGCATGATAAAGAAGATTCAAAGAGAGTGAGATGCCAGCTCCTTTCATTCAGTCAGTAGCTTCAATCATTTCTGGACGTTTTTCAATGGCAAAAATCAATGAATATTGTAAATGCACAAACAGTAATTTCTCCGCATTGCAAGGTGCAATTCTGAAATTTTTTGCTTTTTTCTGCTCCTCTTAGCATGATAAAGAAGATTCAAAGAGAGTGAGATGCCAGCTCCTTTCACTCAGTCAGTAGCTTCAAACATTTCTGGTATATGAATAACATGATGTTTTTCAATGGCAAAAATCAATGAATATTGTAAATGCACAAACAGTAATTTCTCCGCATTGCAAGGTGCAATTCTGAAATTTTTTGCTTTTTCCTGCTCCTCTTAGCATGATAAAGAAGATTCAAAGAGAGTGAGATGCCAGCTCCTTTCATTCAGTCAGTAGCTTCAATCATTTCTGGACGTTTTTCAATGGCAAAAATCAATGAATATTGTAAATGCACAAACAGTAATTTCTCCGCATTGCAAGGTGCAATTCTGAAATTTTTTGCTTTTTCCTGTTCCTCTTAGCAAGATAAACAAGATTCAAAGAGAGTGAGATGCCAGCTCCTTTCATTCAGTCAGTAGCTTCAATCATTTCTGGACGTTTTTCAATGGCAAAAATCAATGAATATTGTAAATGCACAAACAGTAATTTCTCCGCATTGCAAGGTGCAATTCTGAAATTTTTTGCTTTTTCCTGCTCCTCTTAGCATGATAAACAAGATTCAAACAGAGTGAGATGCCAGCTCCTTTCATTCAGTCAGTAGCTTCAATCATTTCTGGACGTTTTTCAATGGCAAAAATCAATGAATATTGTAAATGCACAAACAGTAATTTCTCCGCATTGCAAGGTGCAATTCTGAAATTTTTTGCTTTTTCCTGCTCCTCTTAGCATGATAAAGAAGATTCAAAGAGAGTGAGATGCCAGCTCCTTTCATTCAGTCAGTAGCTTCAAACATTTCTGGTATATGAATAACATGATGTTTTTCAATGGCAAAAATCAATGAATATTGTAAATGCACAAACAGTAATTTCTCCGCATTGCAAGGTGCAATTTTGAAATTTTTTGCTTTTTCCTGCTCCTCTTAGCATGATAAAGAAGATTCAAAGAGAGTGAGATGCCAGCTCCTTTCATTCAGTCAGTAGCTTCAATCATTTCTGGACGTTTTTCAATGGCAAAAATCAATGAATATTGTAAATGCACAAACAGTAATTTCTCCGCATTGCAACGTGCAATTCTGAAATTTTTTGCTTTTTCCTGCTCCTCTTAGCATGATAAACAAGATTGAAAGAGAGTGAGATGCCAGCTCCTTTCATTCAGTCAGTAGCTTCAATCATTTCTGGATGTTTTTCAATGGCAAAAATCAATGAATATTGTAAATGCACAAACAGTAATTTCTCCGCATTGCAAGGTGCAATTCTGAAATTTTTTGCTTTTTTCTGCTCCTCTTAGCATGATAAAGAAGATTCAAAGAGAGTGAGATGCCAGCTCCTTTCATTCAGTCAGTAGCTTCAAACATTTCTGGTATATGAATAACATGATATTTTTCAATGGCAAAAATCAATGAATATTGTAAATGCACAAACAGTAATTTCTCCGCATTGAAAGGTGCAATTCTGAAATTTTTTGCTTTTTCCTGCTCCTCTTAGCATGATAAAGAAGATTCAAAGAGAGTGAGATGCCAGCTCCTTTCATTCAGTCAGTAGCTTCAATCATTTCTGGACGTTTTTCAATGGCAAAAATCAATGAATATTGTAAATGCACAAACAGTAATTTCTCCGCATTGCAAGGTGCAATTCTGAAATTTTTTGCTTTTTCCTGCTCCTCTTAGCATGATAAACAAGATTCAAACAGAGTGAGATGCCAGCTCCTTTCATTCAGTCAGTAGCTTCAATCATTTCTGGACGTTTTTCAATGGCAAAAATCAATGAATATTGTAAATGCACAAACAGTAATTTCTCCGCATTGCAAGGTGCAATTCTGAAATTTTTTGCTTTTTTCTGCTCCTCTTAGCATGATAAAGAAGATTCAAAGAGAGTGAGATGCCAGCTCCTTTCATTCAGTCAGTAGCTTCAAACATTTCTGGTATATGAATAACATGTTTTTCAATGGCAAAAATCAATGAATATTGTAAATGCACAAACAGTAATTTCTCCGCATTGCAAGGTGCAATTCTGAAATTTTTTGCTTTTTCCTGCTCCTCTTAGCATGATAAAGAAGATTCAAAGAGAGTGAGATGCCAGCTCCTTTCATTCAGTCAGTAGCTTCAATCATTTCTGGACGTTTTTCAATGGCAAAAATCAATGAATATTGTAAATGCACAAACAGTAATTTCTCCGCATTGCAAGGTGCAATTCTGAAATTTTTTGCTTTTTCCTGCTCCTCTTAGCATGATAAAGAAGATTCAAAGAGAGTGAGATGCCAGCTCCTTTCATTCAGTCAGTAGCTTCAATCATTTCTGGACGTTTTTCAATGGCAAAAATCAATGAATATTGTAAATGCACAAACAGTAATTTCTCCGCATTGCAAGGTGCAATTCTGAAATTTTTTGCTTTTTCCTGCTCCTCTTAGCATGATAAAGAAGATTCAAAGAGAGTGAGATGCCAGCTCCTTTCATTCAGTCAGTAGCTTCAAACATTTCTGGTATATGAATAACATGATGTTTTTCAATGGCAAAAATCAATGAATATTGTAAATGCACAAACAGTAATTTCTCCGCATTGCAAGGTGCAATTTTGAAATTTTTTGCTTTTTCCTGCTCCTCTTAGCATGATAAAGAAGATTCAAAGAGAGTGAGATGCCAGCTCCTTTCATTCAGTCAGTAGCTTCAATCATTTCTGGACGTTTTTCAATGGCAAAAATCAATGAATATTGTAAATGCACAAACAGTAATTTCTCCGCATTGCAAGGTGCAATTCTGAAATTTTTTGCTTTTTTCTTCTCCTCTTAGCATGATAAAGAAGATTCAAAGAGAGTGAGATGCCAGCTCCTTTCACTCAGTCAGTAGCTTCAAACATTTCTGGTATATGAATAACATGATGTTTTTCAATGGCAAAAATCAATGAATATTGTAAATGCACAAACAGTAATTTCTCCGCATTGCAAGGTGCAATTCTGAAATTTTTTGCTTTTTCCTGCTCCTCTTAGCATGATAAAGAAGATTCAAAGAGAGTGAGATGCCAGCTCCTTTCATTCAGTCAGTAGCTTCAATCATTTCTGGACGTTTTTCAATGGCAAAAATCAATGAATATTGTAAATGCACAAACAGTAATTTCTCCGCATTGCAAGGTGCAATTCTGAAATTTTTTGCTTTTTCCTGTTCCTCTTAGCAAGATAAACAAGATTCAAAGAGAGTGAGATGCCAGCTCCTTTCATTCAGTCAGTAGCTTCAATCATTTCTGGACGTTTTTCAATGGCAAAAATCAATGAATATTGTAAATGCACAAACAGTAATTTCTCCGCATTGCAAGGTGCAATTCTGAAATTTTTTGCTTTTTCCTGCTCCTCTTAGCATGATAAAGAAGATTCAAAGAGAGTGAGATGCCAGCTCCTTTCATTCAGTCAGTAGCTTCAATCATTTCTGGACGTTTTTCAATGGCAAAAATCAATGAATATTGTAAATGCACAAACAGTAATTTCTCCGCATTGCAAGGTGCAATTCTGAAATTTTTTGCTTTTTCCTGCTCCTCTTAGCATGATAAAGAAGATTCAAAGAGAGTGAGATGCCAGCTCCTTTCATTCAGTCAGTAGCTTCAAACATTTCTGGTATATGAATAACATGATGTTTTTCAATGGCAAAAATCAATGAATATTGTAAATGCACAAACAGTAATTTCTCCGCATTGCAAGGTGCAATTTTGAAATTTTTTGCTTTTTCCTGCTCCTCTTAGCATGATAAAGAAGATTCAAAGAGAGTGAGATGCCAGCTCCTTTCATTCAGTCAGTAGCTTCAATCATTTCTGGACGTTTTTCAATGGCAAAAATCAATGAATATTGTAAATGCACAAACAGTAATTTCTCCGCATTGCAACGTGCAATTCTGAAATTTTTTGCTTTTTCCTGCTCCTCTTAGCATGATAAACAAGATTGAAAGAGAGTGAGATGCCAGCTCCTTTCATTCAGTCAGTAGCTTCAATCATTTCTGGATGTTTTTCAATGGCAAAAATCAATGAATATTGTAAATGCACAAACAGTAATTTCTCCGCATTGCAAGGTGCAATTCTGAAATTTTTTGCTTTTTTCTGCTCCTCTTAGCATGATAAAGAAGATTCAAAGAGAGTGAGATGCCAGCTCCTTTCATTCAGTCAGTAGCTTCAAACATTTCTGGTATATGAATAACATGATATTTTTCAATGGCAAAAATCAATGAATATTGTAAATGCACAAACAGTAATTTCTCCGCATTGCAAGGTGCAATTCTGAAATTTTTTGCTTTTTCCTGCTCCTCTAAGCATGATAAAGAAGATTCAAAGAGAGTGAGATGCCAGCTCCTTTCATTCAGTCAGTAGCTTCAATCATTTCTGGACGTTTTTCAATGGCAAAAATCAATGAATATTGTAAATGCACAAACAGTAATTTCTCCGCATTGCAAGGTGCAATTTTGAAATTTTTTGCTTTTTCCTGCTCCTCTTAGCATGATAAAGAAGATTCAAAGAGAGTGAGATGCCAGCTCCTTTCATTCAGTCAGTAGCTTCAATCATTTCTGGACGTTTTTCAATGGCAAAAATCAATGAATATTGTAAATGCACAAACAGTAATTTCTCCGCATTGCAAGGTGCAATTCTGAATTTTTTTGCTTTTTCCTGCTCCTCTTAGCATGATAAACAAGATTCAAAGAGAGTGAGATGCCAACTCCTTTCATTCAGTCAGTAGCTTCAATCATTTCTGGATGTTTTTCAATGGCAAAAATCAATGAATATTGTAAATGCACAAACAGTAATTTCTCCGCATTGCAAGGTGCAATTCTGAAATTTTTTGCTTTTTCCTGCTCCTCTTAGCATGATAAAGAAGATTCAAAGAGAGTGAGATGCCAGCTCCTTTCATTCAGTCAGTAGCTTCAAACATTTCTGGTATATGAATAACATGATGTTTTTCAATGGCAAAAATCAATGAATATTGTAAATGCACAAACATTAATTTCTCCGCATTGCAAGGTGCAATTCTGAAATTTTTTGCTTTTTCCTGCTCCTCTTAGCATGATAAAGAAGATTCAAAGAGAGTGAGATGCCAGCTCCTTTCATTCAGTCAGTAGCTTCAATCATTTCTGGACGTTTTTCAATGGCAAAAATCATTGAATATTGTAAATGCACAAACAGTAATTTCTCCGCATTGCAAGGTGCAATTCTGAAATTTTTTGCTTTTTCCTGCTCCTCTTAGCATGATAAAGAAGATTCAAAGAGAGTGAGATGCCAGCTCCTTTCATTCAGTCAGTAGCTTCAATCATTTCTGGTATATGAATAACATGATGTTTTTCAATGGCAAAAATCAATGAATATTGTAAATGCACAAACAGTAATTTCTCCGCATTGCAAGGTGCAATTCTGAAATTTTTTGCTTTTTCCTGCTCCTCTAAGCATGATAAAGAAGATTCAAAGAGAGTGAGATGCCAGCTCCTTTCATTCAGTCAGTAGCTTCAATCATTTCTGGACGTTTTTCAATGGCAAAAATCAATGAATATTGTAAATGCACAAACAGTAATTTCTCCGCATTGCAAGGTGCAATTCTGAAATTTTTTGCTTTTTCCTGCTCCTCTTAGCATGATAAACAAGATTCAAAGAGAGTGAGATGCCAGCTCCTTTCATTCAGTCAGTAGCTTCAATCATTTCTGGACGTTTTTCAATGGCAAAAATCAATGAATATTGTAAATGCACAAACAGTAATTTCTCCGCATTGCAAGGTGCAATTCTGAAATTTTTTGCTTTTTCCTGCTCCTCTTAGCATGATAAAGAAGATTCAAAGAGAGTGAGATGCCAGCTCCTTTCATTCAGTCAGTAGCTTCAAACATTTCTGGTATATGAATAACATGATGTTTTTCAATGGCAAAAATCAATGAATATTGTAAATGCACAAACAGTAATTTCTCCGCATTGCAAGGTGCAATTCTGAAATTTTTTGCTTTTTCCTGCTCCTCTAAGCATGATAAAGAAGATTCAAAGAGAGTGAGATGCCAGCTCCTTTCATTCAGTCAGTAGCTTCAATCATTTCTGGACGTTTTTCAATGGCAAAAATCAATGAATATTGTAAATGCACAAACAGTAATTTCTCCGCATTGCAAGGTGCAATTCTGAAATTTTTTGCTTTTTCCTGCTCCTCTTAGCATGATAAACAAGATTCAAAGAGAATGAGATGCCAGCTCCTTTCATTCAGTCAGTAGCTTCAATCATTTCTGGACATTTTTCAATGCAAAAATCAATGAATATTGTAAATGCACAAACAGTAATTTCTCCGCATTGCAAGGTGCAATTCTGAAATTTTTTGCTTTTTCCTGCTCCTCTTAGCATGATAAAGAAGATTCAAAGAGAGTGAGATGCCAGCTCCTTTCATTCAGTCAGTAGCTTCAAACATTTCTGGTATATGAATAACATGATGTTTTTCAATGGCAAAAATCAATGAATATTGTAAATGCACAAACAGTAATTTCTCCGCATTGCAAGGTGCAATTCTGAAATTTTTTGCTTTTTCCTGCTCCTCTTAGCATGATAAAGAAGATTCAAAGAGAGTGAGATGCCAGCTCCTTTCATTCAGTCAGTAGCTTCAATCATTTCTGGACGTTTTTCAATGGCAAAAATCAATGAATATTGTAAATGCACAAACAGTAATTTCTCCGCATTGCAAGGTGCAATTCTGAATTTTTTTGCTTTTTCCTGCTCCTCTTAGCATGATAAAGAAGATTCAAAGAGAGTGAGATGCCAGCTCCTTTCATTCAGTCAGTAGCTTCAATCATTTCTGGACGTTTTTCAATGGCAAAAATCAATGAATATTGTAAATGCACAAACAGTAATTTCTCCGCATTGCAAGGTGCAATTCTGAAATTTTTTGCTTTTTTCTTCTCCTCTTAGCATGATAAAGAAGATTCAAAGAGAGTGAGATGCCAGCTCCTTTCACTCAGTCAGTAGCTTCAAACATTTCTGGTATATGAATAACATGATGTTTTTCAATGGCAAAAATCAATGAATATTGTAAATGCACAAACAGTAATTTCTCCGCATTGCAAGGTGCAATTCTGAAATTTTTTGCTTTTTCCTGCTCCTCTTAGCATGATAAAGAAGATTCAAAGAGAGTGAGATGCCAGCTCCTTTCATTCAGTCAGTAGCTTCAATCATTTCTGGACGTTTTTCAATGGCAAAAATCAATGAATATTGTAAATGCACAAACAGTAATTTCTCCGCATTGCAAGGTGCAATTCTGAAATTTTTTGCTTTTTCCTGTTCCTCTTAGCAAGATAAACAAGATTCAAAGAGAGTGAGATGCCAGCTCCTTTCATTCAGTCAGTAGCTTCAATCATTTCTGGACGTTTTTCAATGGCAAAAATCAATGAATATTGTAAATGCACAAACAGTAATTTCTCCGCATTGCAAGGTGCAATTCTGAAATTTTTTGCTTTTTCCTGCTCCTCTTAGCATGATAAAGAAGATTCAAAGAGAGTGAGATGCCAGCTCCTTTCATTCAGTCAGTAGCTTCAATCATTTCTGGACGTTTTTCAATGGCAAAAATCAATGAATATTGTAAATGCACAAACAGTAATTTCTCCGCATTGCAAGGTGCAATTCTGAAATTTTTTGCTTTTTCCTGCTCCTCTTAGCATGATAAAGAAGATTCAAAGAGAGTGAGATGCCAGCTCCTTTCATTCAGTCAGTAGCTTCAAACATTTCTGGTATATGAATAACATGATGTTTTTCAATGGCAAAAATCAATGAATATTGTAAATGCACAAACAGTAATTTCTCCGCATTGCAAGGTGCAATTTTGAAATTTTTTGCTTTTTCCTGCTCCTCTTAGCATGATAAAGAAGATTCAAAGAGAGTGAGATGCCAGCTCCTTTCATTCAGTCAGTAGCTTCAATCATTTCTGGACGTTTTTCAATGGCAAAAATCAATGAATATTGTAAATGCACAAACAGTAATTTCTCCGCATTGCAACGTGCAATTCTGAAATTTTTTGCTTTTTCCTGCTCCTCTTAGCATGATAAACAAGATTGAAAGAGAGTGAGATGCCAGCTCCTTTCATTCAGTCAGTAGCTTCAATCATTTCTGGATGTTTTTCAATGGCAAAAATCAATGAATATTGTAAATGCACAAACAGTAATTTCTCCGCATTGCAAGGTGCAATTCTGAAATTTTTTGCTTTTTTCTGCTCCTCTTAGCATGATAAAGAAGATTCAAAGAGAGTGAGATGCCAGCTCCTTTCATTCAGTCAGTAGCTTCAAACATTTCTGGTATATGAATAACATGATATTTTTCAATGGCAAAAATCAATGAATATTGTAAATGCACAAACAGTAATTTCTCCGCATTGCAAGGTGCAATTCTGAAATTTTTTGCTTTTTCCTGCTCCTCTAAGCATGATAAAGAAGATTCAAAGAGAGTGAGATGCCAGCTCCTTTCATTCAGTCAGTAGCTTCAATCATTTCTGGACGTTTTTCAATGGCAAAAATCAATGAATATTGTAAATGCACAAACAGTAATTTCTCCGCATTGCAAGGTGCAATTTTGAAATTTTTTGCTTTTTCCTGCTCCTCTTAGCATGATAAAGAAGATTCAAAGAGAGTGAGATGCCAGCTCCTTTCATTCAGTCAGTAGCTTCAATCATTTCTGGACGTTTTTCAATGGCAAAAATCAATGAATATTGTAAATGCACAAACAGTAATTTCTCCGCATTGCAAGGTGCAATTCTGAATTTTTTTGCTTTTTCCTGCTCCTCTTAGCATGATAAACAAGATTCAAAGAGAGTGAGATGCCAACTCCTTTCATTCAGTCAGTAGCTTCAATCATTTCTGGATGTTTTTCAATGGCAAAAATCAATGAATATTGTAAATGCACAAACAGTAATTTCTCCGCATTGCAAGGTGCAATTCTGAAATTTTTTGCTTTTTCCTGCTCCTCTTAGCATGATAAAGAAGATTCAAAGAGAGTGAGATGCCAGCTCCTTTCATTCAGTCAGTAGCTTCAAACATTTCTGGTATATGAATAACATGATGTTTTTCAATGGCAAAAATCAATGAATATTGTAAATGCACAAACATTAATTTCTCCGCATTGCAAGGTGCAATTCTGAAATTTTTTGCTTTTTCCTGCTCCTCTTAGCATGATAAAGAAGATTCAAAGAGAGTGAGATGCCAGCTCCTTTCATTCAGTCAGTAGCTTCAATCATTTCTGGACGTTTTTCAATGGCAAAAATCATTGAATATTGTAAATGCACAAACAGTAATTTCTCCGCATTGCAAGGTGCAATTCTGAAATTTTTTGCTTTTTCCTGCTCCTCTTAGCATGATAAAGAAGATTCAAAGAGAGTGAGATGCCAGCTCCTTTCATTCAGTCAGTAGCTTCAATCATTTCTGGTATATGAATAACATGATGTTTTTCAATGGCAAAAATCAATGAATATTGTAAATGCACAAACAGTAATTTCTCCGCATTGCAAGGTGCAATTCTGAAATTTTTTGCTTTTTCCTGCTCCTCTAAGCATGATAAAGAAGATTCAAAGAGAGTGAGATGCCAGCTCCTTTCATTCAGTCAGTAGCTTCAATCATTTCTGGACGTTTTTCAATGGCAAAAATCAATGAATATTGTAAATGCACAAACAGTAATTTCTCCGCATTGCAAGGTGCAATTCTGAAATTTTTTGCTTTTTCCTGCTCCTCTTAGCATGATAAACAAGATTCAAAGAGAGTGAGATGCCAGCTCCTTTCATTCAGTCAGTAGCTTCAATCATTTCTGGACGTTTTTCAATGGCAAAAATCAATGAATATTGTAAATGCACAAACAGTAATTTCTCCGCATTGCAAGGTGCAATTCTGAAATTTTTTGCTTTTTCCTGCTCCTCTTAGCATGATAAAGAAGATTCAAAGAGAGTGAGATGCCAGCTCCTTTCATTCAGTCAGTAGCTTCAAACATTTCTGGTATATGAATAACATGATGTTTTTCAATGGCAAAAATCAATGAATATTGTAAATGCACAAACAGTAATTTCTCCGCATTGCAAGGTGCAATTCTGAAATTTTTTGCTTTTTCCTGCTCCTCTAAGCATGATAAAGAAGATTCAAAGAGAGTGAGATGCCAGCTCCTTTCATTCAGTCAGTAGCTTCAATCATTTCTGGACGTTTTTCAATGGCAAAAATCAATGAATATTGTAAATGCACAAACAGTAATTTCTCCGCATTGCAAGGTGCAATTCTGAAATTTTTTGCTTTTTCCTGCTCCTCTTAGCATGATAAACAAGATTCAAAGAGAATGAGATGCCAGCTCCTTTCATTCAGTCAGTAGCTTCAATCATTTCTGGACATTTTTCAATGCAAAAATCAATGAATATTGTAAATGCACAAACAGTAATTTCTCCGCATTGCAAGGTGCAATTCTGAAATTTTTTGCTTTTTCCTGCTCCTCTTAGCATGATAAAGAAGATTCAAAGAGAGTGAGATGCCAGCTCCTTTCATTCAGTCAGTAGCTTCAAACATTTCTGGTATATGAATAACATGATGTTTTTCAATGGCAAAAATCAATGAATATTGTAAATGCACAAACAGTAATTTCTCCGCATTGCAAGGTGCAATTCTGAAATTTTTTGCTTTTTCCTGCTCCTCTTAGCATGATAAAGAAGATTCAAAGAGAGTGAGATGCCAGCTCCTTTCATTCAGTCAGTAGCTTCAATCATTTCTGGACGTTTTTCAATGGCAAAAATCAATGAATATTGTAAATGCACAAACAGTAATTTCTCCGCATTGCAAGGTGCAATTCTGAATTTTTTTGCTTTTTCCTGCTCCTCTTAGCATGATAAAGAAGATTCAAAGAGAGTGAGATGCCAGCTCCTTTCATTCAGTCAGTAGCTTCAATCATTTCTGGACGTTTTTCAATGGCAAAAATCAATGAATATTGTAAATGCACAAACAGTAATTTCTCCGCATTGCAAGGTGCAATTCTGAAATTTTTTGCTTTTTCCTGCTCCTCTTAGCATGATAAAGAAGATTCAAAGAGAGTGAGATGCCAGCTCCTTTCATTCAGTCAGTAGCTTCAAACATTTCTGGTATATGAATAACATGATGTTTTTCAATGGCAAAAATCAATGAATATTGTAAATGCACAAACAGTAATTTCTCCGCATTGCAAGGTGCAATTCTGAAATTTTTTGCTTTTTCCTGCTCCTCTTAGCATGATAAAGAAGATTCAAAGAGAGTGAGATGCCAGCTCCTTTCATTCAGTCAGTAGCTTCAAACATTTCTGGTATATGAATAACATGATGTTTTTCAATGGCAAAAATCAATGAATATTGTAAATGCACAAACAGTAATTTCTCCGCATTGCAAGGTGCAATTCTGAAATTTTTTGCTTTTTCCTGCTCCTCTTAGCATGATAAAGAAGATTCAAAGAGAGTGAGATGCCAGCTCCTTTCATTCAGTCAGTAGCTTCAATCATTTCTGGACGTTTTTCAATGGCAAAAATCATTGAATATTGTAAATGCACAAACAGTAATTTCTCCGCATTGCAAGGTGCAATTCTGAAATTTTTTGCTTTTTTCTGCTCCTCTTAGCATGATAAAGAAGATTCAAAGAGAGTGAGATGCCAGCTCCTTTCATTCAGTCAGTAGCTTCAAACATTTCTGGTATATGAATAACATGATGTTTTTCAATGGCAAAAATCAATGAATATTGTAAATGCACAAACAGTAATTTCTCCGCATTGCAAGGTGCAATTCTGAAATTTTTTGCTTTTTCCTGCTCCTCTTAGCATGATAAAGAAGATTCAAAGAGAGTGAGATGCCAGCTCCTTTCATTCAGTCAGTAGCTTCAAACATTTCTGGTATATGAATAACATGATGTTTTTCAATGGCAAAAATCAATGAATATTGTAAATGCACAAACAGTAATTTCTCCGCATTGCAAGGTGCAATTCTGAAATTTTTTGCTTTTTCCTGCTCCTCTTAGCATGATAAAGAAGATTCAAAGAGAGTGAGATGCCAGCTCCTTTCATTCAGTCAGTAGCTTCAATCATTTCTGGACGTTTTTCAATGGCAAAAATCATTGAATATTGTAAATGCACAAACAGTAATTTCTCCGCATTGCAAGGTGAAATTCTGAAATTTTTTGCTTTTTCCTGCTCCTCTTAGCATGATAAAGAAGATTCAAAGAGAGTGAGATGCCAGCTCCTTTCATTCAGTCAGTAGCTTCAATCATTTCTGGTATATGAATAACATGATGTTTTTCAATGGCAAAAATCAATGAATATTGTAAATGCACAAACAGTAATTTCTCCGCATTGCAAGGTGCAATTCTGAAATTTTTTGCTTTTTCCTGCTCCTCTAAGCATGATAAAGAAGATTCAAAGAGAGTGAGATGCCAGCTCCTTTCATTCAGTCAGTAGCTTCAATCATTTCTGGACGTTTTTCAATGGCAAAAATCAATGAATATTGTAAATGCACAAACAGTAATTTCTCCGCATTGCAAGGTGCAATTCTGAAATTTTTTGCTTTTTCCTGCTCCTCTTAGCATGATAAACAAGATTCAAAGAGAGTGAGATGCCAGCTCCTTTCATTCAGTCAGTAGCTTCAATCATTTCTGGACGTTTTTCAATGGCAAAAATCAATGAATATTGTAAATGCACAAACAGTAATTTCTCCGCATTGCAAGGTGCAATTCTGAAATTTTTTGCTTTTTCCTGCTCCTCTAAGCATGATAAAGAAGATTCAAAGAGAGTGAGATGCCAGCTCCTTTCATTCAGTCAGTAGCTTCAATCATTTCTGGACGTTTTTCAATGGCAAAAATCAATGAATATTGTAAATGCACAAACAGTAATTTCTCCGCATTGCAAGGTGCAATTCTGAAATTTTTTGCTTTTTCCTGCTCCTCTTAGCATGATAAACAAGATTCAAAGAGAATGAGATGCCAGCTCCTTTCATTCAGTCAGTAGCTTCAATCATTTCTGGACGTTTTTCAATGCAAAAATCAATGAATATTGTAAATGCACAAACAGTAATTTCTCCGCATTGCAAGGTGCAATTCTGAAATTTTTTGCTTTTTCCTGCTCCTCTTAGCATGATAAAGAAGATTCAAAGAGAGTGAGATGCCAGCTCCTTTCATTCAGTCAGTAGCTTCAAACATTTCTGGTATATGAATAACATGATGTTTTTCAATGGCAAAAATCAATGAATATTGTAAATGCACAAACAGTAATTTCTCCGCATTGCAAGGTGCAATTCTGAAATTTTTTGCTTTTTCCTGCTCCTCTTAGCATGATAAACAAGATTCAAAGAGAGTGAGATGCCAGCTCCTTTCATTCAGTCAGTAGCTTCAATCATTTCTGGACGTTTTTCAATGGCAAAAATCAATGAATATTGTAAATGCACAAACAGTAATTTCTCCGCATTGCAGGGTGCAATTCTGAAATTTTTTGCTTTTTCCTGCTCCTCTTAGCATGATAAAGAAGATTCAAAGAGAGTGAGATGCCAGCTCCTTTCATTCAGTCAGTAGCTTCAAACATTTCTGGTATATGAATAACATGATGTTTTTCAATGGCAAAAATCAATGAATATTGTAAATGCACAAACAGTAATTTCTCCGCATTGCAAGGTGCAATTCTGAAATTTTTTGCTTTTTCCTGCTCCTCTTAGCATGATAAAGAAGATTCAAAGAGAGTGAGATGCCAGCTCCTTTCATTCAGTCAGTAGCTTCAAACATTTCTGGTATATGAATAACATGATGTTTTTCAATGGCAAAAATCAATGAATATTGTAAATGCACAAACAGTAATTTCTCCGCATTGCAAGGTGCAATTCTGAAATTTTTTGCTTTTTCCTGCTCCTCTTAGCATGATAAAGAAGATTCAAAGAGAGTGAGATGCCAGCTCCTTTCATTCAGTCAGTAGCTTCAATCATTTCTGGACGTTTTTCAATGGCAAAAATCATTGAATATTGTAAATGCACAAACAGTAATTTCTCCGCATTGCAAGGTGCAATTCTGAAATTTTTTGCTTTTTCCTGCTCCTCTTAGCATGATAAAGAAGATTCAAAGAGAGTGAGATGCCAGCTCCTTTCATTCAGTCAGTAGCTTCAATCATTTCTGGTATATGAATAACATGATGTTTTTCAATGGCAAAAATCAATGAATATTGTAAATGCACAAACAGTAATTTCTCCGCATTGCAAGGTGCAATTCTGAAATTTTTTGCTTTTTCCTGCTCCTCTAAGCATGATAAAGAAGATTCAAAGAGAGTGAGATGCCAGCTCCTTTCATTCAGTCAGTAGCTTCAATCATTTCTGGACGTTTTTCAATGGCAAAAATCAATGAATATTGTAAATGCACAAACAGTAATTTCTCCGCATTGCAAGGTGCAATTCTGAAATTTTTTGCTTTTTCCTGCTCCTCTTAGCATGATAAACAAGATTCAAAGAGAGTGAGATGCCAGCTCCTTTCATTCAGTCAGTAGCTTCAATCATTTCTGGACGTTTTTCAATGGCAAAAATCAATGAATATTGTAAATGCACAAACAGTAATTTCTCCGCATTGCAAGGTGCAATTCTGAAATTTTTTGCTTTTTCCTGCTCCTCTAAGCATGATAAAGAAGATTCAAAGAGAGTGAGATGCCAGCTCCTTTCATTCAGTCAGTAGCTTCAATCATTTCTGGACGTTTTTCAATGGCAAAAATCAATGAATATTGAAAATGCACAAACAGTAATTTCTCCGCATTGCAAGGTGCAATTCTGAAATTTTTTGCTTTTTCCTGCTCCTCTTAGCATGATAAACAAGATTCAAAGAGAATGAGATGCCAGCTCCTTTCATTCAGTCAGTAGCTTCAATCATTTCTGGACGTTTTTCAATGCAAAAATCAATGAATATTGTAAATGCACAAACAGTAATTTCTCCGCATTGCAAGGTGCAATTCTGAAATTTTTTGCTTTTTCCTGCTCCTCTTAGCATGATAAAGAAGATTCAAAGAGAGTGAGATGCCAGCTCCTTTCATTCAGTCAGTAGCTTCAAACATTTCTGGTATATGAATAACATGATGTTTTTCAATGGCAAAAATCAATGAATATTGTAAATGCACAAACAGTAATTTCTCCGCATTGCAAGGTGCAATTCTGAAATTTTTTGCTTTTTCCTGCTCCTCTTAGCATGATAAACAAGATTCAAAGAGAATGAGATGCCAGCTCCTTTCATTCAGTCAGTAGCTTCAATCATTTCTGGACGTTTTTCAATGCAAAAATCAATGAATATTGTAAATGCACAAACAGTAATTTCTCCGCATTGCAAGGTGCAATTCTGAAATTTTTTGCTTTTTCCTGCTCCTCTTAGCATGATAAAGAAGATTCAAAGAGAGTGAGATGCCAGCTCCTTTCATTCAGTCAGTAGCTTCAAACATTTCTGGTATATGAATAACATGATGTTTTTCAAAGGCAAAAATCAATGAATATTGTAAATGCACAAACAGTAATTTCTCCGCATTGCAAGGTGCAATTCTGAAATTTTTTGCTTTTTCCAGCTCCTCTTAGCATGATAAAGAAGATTCAAAGAGAGTGAGATGCCAGCTCCTTTCATTCAGTCAGTAGCTTCAATCATTTCTGGACGTTTTTCAATGGCAAAAATCAATGAATATTGTAAATGCACAAACAGTAATTTCTCCGCATTGCAAGGTGCAATTCTGAATTTTTTTGCTTTTTCCTGCTCCTCTTAGCATGATAAAGAAGATTCAAAGAGAGTGAGATGCCAGCTCCTTTCATTCAGTCAGTAGCTTCAATCATTTCTGGACGTTTTTCAATGGCAAAAATCAATGAATATTGTAAATGCACAAACAGTAATTTCTCCGCATTGCAAGGTGCAATTCTGAAATTTTTTGCTTTTTCCTGCTCCTCTTAGCATGATAAAGAAGATTCAAAGAGAGTGAGATGCCAGCTCCTTTCATTCAGTCAGTAGCTTCAAACATTTCTGGTATATGAATAACATGATGTTTTTCAATGGCAAAAATCAATGAATATTGTAAATGCACAAACAGTAATTTCTCCGCATTGCAAGGTGCAATTCTGAAATTTTTTGCTTTTTCCTGCTCCTCTTAGCATGATAAAGAAGATTCAAAGAGAGTGAGATGCCAGCTCCTTTCATTCAGTCAGTAGCTTCAATCATTTCTGGACGTTTTTCAATGGCAAAAATCAATGAATATTGTAAATGCACAAACAGTAATTTCTCCGCATTGCAAGGTGCAATTCTGAAATTTTTTGCTTTTTCCTGCTCCTCTTAGCAAGATAAACAAGATTCAAAGAGAGTGAGATGCCAGCTCCTTTCATTCAGTCAGTAGCTTCAATCATTTCTGGACATTTTTCAATGGCAAAAATCAATGAATATTGTAAATGCACAAACAGTAATTTCTCCGCATTGCAAGGTGCAATTCTGAAATTTTTTGCTTTTTCCTGCTCCTCTTAGCATGATAAAGAAGATTCAAAGAGAGTGAGATGCCAGCTCCTTTCATTCAGTCAGTAGCTTCAAACATTTCTGGTATATGAATAACATGATGTTTTTCAATGGCAAAAATCAATGAATATTGTAAATGCACAAACAGTAATTTCTCCGCATTGCAAGGTGCAATTTTGAAATTTTTTGCTTTTTCCTGCTCCTCTTAGCATGATAAAGAAGATTCAAAGAGTGAGATGCCAGCTCCTTTCATTCAGTCAGTAGCTTCAATCATTTCTGGACGTTTTTCAATGGCAAAAATCAATGAATATTGTAAATGCACAAACAGTAATTTCTCCGCATTGCAAGGTGCAATTCTGAAATTTTTTGCTTTTTTCTGCTCCTCTTAGCATGATAAAGAAGATTCAAAGAGAGTGAGATGCCAGCTCCTTTCACTCAGTCAGTAGCTTCAAACATTTCTGGTATATGAATAACATGATGTTTTTCAATGGCAAAAATCAATGAATATTGTAAATGCACAAACAGTAATTTCTCCGCATTGCAAGGTGCAATTCTGAAATTTTTTGCTTTTTCCTGCTCCTCTTAGCATGATAAAGAAGATTCAAAGAGAGTGAGATGCCAGCTCCTTTCATTCAGTCAGTAGCTTCAATCATTTCTGGACATTTTTCAATGGCAAAAATCAATGAATATTGTAAATGCACAAACAGTAATTTCTCCGCATTGCAAGGTGCAGTTCTGAAATTTTTTGCTTTTTCCTGCTCCTCTTAGCAAGATAAACAAGATTCAAAGAGAGTGAGATGCCAGCTCCTTTCATTCAGTCAGTAGCTTCAATCATTTCTGGACGTTTTTCAATGGCAAAAATCAATGAATATTGTAAATGCACAAACAGTAATTTCTCCGCATTGCAAGGTGCAATTCTGAAATTTTTTGCTTTTTCCTGCTCCTCTTAGCATGATAAAGAAGATTCAAAGAGAGTGAGATGCCAGCTCCTTTCATTCAGTCAGTAGCTTCAATCATTTCTGGACGTTTTTCAATGGCAAAAATCAATGAATATTGTAAATGCACAAACAGTAATTTCTCCGCATTGCAAGGTGCAATTCTGAAATTTTTTGCTTTTTCCTGCTCCTCTTAGCATGATAAAGAAGATTCAAAGAGAGTGAGATGCCAGCTCCTTTCATTCAGTCAGTAGCTTCAAACATTTCTGGTATATGAATAACATGATGTTTTTCAATGGCAAAAATCAATGAATATTGTAAATGCACAAACAGTAATTTCTCCGCATTGCAAGGTGCAATTTTGAAATTTTTTGCTTTTTCCTGCTCCTCTTAGCATGATAAAGAAGATTCAAAGAGAGTGAGATGCCAGCTCCTTTCATTCAGTCAGTAGCTTCAATCATTTCTGGACGTTTTTCAATGGCAAAAATCAATGAATATTGTAAATGCACAAACAGTAATTTCTCCGCATTGCAAGGTGCAATTCTGAAATTTTTTGCTTTTTCCTGCTCCTCTTAGCATGATAAACAAGATTGAAAGAGAGTGAGATGCCAGCTCCTTTCATTCAGTCAGTAGCTTCAATCATTTCTGGATGTTTTTCAATGGCAAAAATCAATGAATATTGTAAATGCACAAACAGTAATTTCTCCGCATTGCAAGGTGCAATTCTGAAATTTTTTGCTTTTTTCTGCTCCTCTTAGCATGATAAAAAAGATTCAAAGAGAGTGAGATGCCAGCTCCTTTCATTCAGTCAGTAGCTTCAAACATTTCTGGTATATGAATAACATGATGTTTTTCAATGGCAAAAATCAATGAATATTGTAAATGCACAAACAGTAATTTCTCCGCATTGCAAGGTGCAATTCTGAAATTTTTTGCTTTTTCCTGCTCCTCTTAGCAAGATAAACAAGATTCAAAGAGAGTGAGATGCCAGCTCCTTTCATTCAGTCAGTAGCTTCAATCATTTCTGGACGTTTTTCAATGGCAAAAATCAATGAATATTGTAAATGCACAAACAGTAATTTCTCCGCATTGCAAGGTGCAATTCTGAAATTTTTTGCTTTTTCCTGCTCCTCTTAGCATGATAAAGAAGATTCAAAGAGAGTGAGATGCCAGCTCCTTTCATTCAGTCAGTAGCTTCAATCATTTCTGGACGTTTTTCAATGGCAAAAATCAATGAATATTGTAAATGCACAAACAGTAATTTCTCCGCATTGCAAGGTGCAATTCTGAAATTTTTTGCTTTTTCCTGCTCCTCTTAGCATGATAAAGAAGATTCAAAGAGAGTGAGATGCCAGCTCCTTTCATTCAGTCAGTAGCTTCAAACATTTCTGGTATATGAATAACATGATGTTTTTCAATGGCAAAAATCAATGAATATTGTAAATGCACAAACAGTAATTTCTCCGCATTGCAAGGTGCAATTTTGAAATTTTTTGCTTTTTCCTGCTCCTCTTAGCATGATAAAGAAGATTCAAAGAGAGTGAGATGCCAGCTCCTTTCATTCAGTCAGTAGCTTCAATCATTTCTGGACGTTTTTCAATGGCAAAAATCAATGAATATTGTAAATGCACAAACAGTAATTTCTCCGCATTGCAAGGTGCAATTCTGAAATTTTTTGCTTTTTCCTGCTCCTCTTAGCATGATAAACAAGATTGAAAGAGAGTGAGATGCCAGCTCCTTTCATTCAGTCAGTAGCTTCAATCATTTCTGGATGTTTTTCAATTGCAAAAATCAATGAATATTGTAAATGCACAAACAGTAATTTCTCCGCATTGCAAGGTGCAATTCTGAAATTTTTTGCTTTTTTCTGCTCCTCTTAGCATGATAAAAAAGATTCAAAGAGAGTGAGATGCCAGCTCCTTTCATTCAGTCAGTAGCTTCAAACATTTCTGGTATATGAATAACATGATGTTTTTCAATGGCAAAAATCAATGAATATTGTAAATGCACAAACAGTAATTTCTCCGCATTGCAAGGTGCAATTCTGAAATTTTTTGCTTTTTCCTGCTCCTCTAAGCATAATAAAGAAGATTCAAAGAGAGTGAGATGCCAGCTCCTTTCATTCAGTCAGTAGCTTCAATCATTTCTGGACGTTTTTCAATGGCAAAAATCAATGAATATTGTAAATGCACAAACAGTAATTTCTCCGCATTGCAAGGTGCAATTCTGAAATTTTTTGCTTTTTCCTGCTCCTCTTAGCATGATAAACAAGATTCAAAGAGAATGAGATGCCAGCTCCTTTCATTCAGTCAGTAGCTTCAATCATTTCTGGACGTTTTTCAATGGCAAAAATCAATGAATATTGTAAATGCACAAACAGTAATTTCTCCGCATTGCAAGGTGCAATTCTGAAATTTTTTGCTTTTTCCTGCTCCTCTTAGCATGATAAAGAAGATTCAAAGAGAGTGAGATGCCAGCTCCTTTCATTCAGTCAGTAGCTTCAAACATTTCTGGTATATGAATAACATGATGTTTTTCAATGGCAAAAATCAATGAATATTGTAAATGCACAAACAGTAATTTCTCCGCATTGCAAGGTGCAATTCTGAAATTTTTTGATTTTTCCTGCTCCTCTTAGCATGATAAAGAAGATTCAAAGAGAGTGAGATGCCAGCTCCTTTCATTCAGTCAGTAGCTTCAATCATTTCTGGACGTTTTTCAATGGCAAAAATCAATGAATATTGTAAATGAACAAACAGTAATTTCTCCGCATTGCAAGGTGCAATTCTGAATTTTTTTGCTTTTTCCTGCTCCTCTTAGCATGATAAAGAAGATTCAAAGAGAGTGAGATGCCAGCTCCTTTCATTCAGTCAGTAGCTTCAAACATTTCTGGTATATGAATAACATGATGTTTTTCAATGGCAAAAATCAATGAATATTGTAAATGCACAAACAGTAATTTCTCCGCATTGCAAGGTGCAATTTTGAAATTTTTTGCTTTTTCCTGCTCCTCTTAGCATGATAAAGAAGATTCAAAGAGAGTGAGATGCCAGCTCCTTTCATTCAGTCAGTAGCTTCAATCATTTCTGGACGTTTTTCAATGGCAAAAATCAATGAATATTGTAAATGCACAAACAGTAATTTCTCCGCATTGCAAGGTGCAATTCTGAATTTTTTTGCTTTTTCCTGCTCCTCTTAGCATGATAAACAAGATTCAAAGAGAGTGAGATGCCAGCTCCTTTCATTCAGTCAGTAGCTTCAATCATTTCTGGATGTTTTTCAATGGCAAAAATCAATGAATATTGTAAATGCACAAACAGTAATTTCTCCGCATTGCAAGGTGCAATTCTGAAATTTTTTGCTTTTTTCTGCTCCTCTTAGCATGATAAAGAAGATTCAAAGAGAGTGAGATGCCAGCTCCTTTCATTCAGTCAGTAGCTTCAAACATTTCTGGTATATGAATAACATGATGTTTTTCAATGGCAAAAATCAATGAATATTGTAAATGCACAAACAGTAATTTCTCCGCATTGCAAGGTGCAATTCTGAAATTTTTTGCTTTTTCCTGCTCCTCTTAGCATGATAAAGAAGATTCAAAGAGAGTGAGATGCCAGCTCCTTTCATTCAGTCAGTAGCTTCAAACATTTCTGGTATATGAATAACATGATGTTTTTCAATGGCAAAAATCAATGAATATTGTAAATGCACAAACAGTAATTTCTCCGCATTGCAAGGTGCAATTCTGAAATTTTTTGCTTTTTCCTGCTCCTCTTAGCATGATAAAGAAGATTCAAAGAGAGTGAGATGCCAGCTCCTTTCATTCAGTCAGTAGCTTCAATCATTTCTGGACGTTTTTCAATGGCAAAAATCATTGAATATTGTAAATGCACAAACAGTAATTTCTCCGCATTGCAAGGTGCAATTCTGAAATTTTTTGCTTTTTCCTGCTCCTCTTAGCATGATAAAGAAGATTCAAAGAGAGTGAGATGCCAGCTCCTTTCATTCAGTCAGTAGCTTCAATCATTTCTGGTATATGAATAACATGATGTTTTTCAATGGCAAAAATCAATGAATATTGTAAATGCACAAACAGTAATTTCTCCGCATTGCAAGGTGCAATTCTGAAATTTTTTGCTTTTTCCTGCTCCTCTAAGCATGATAAAGAAGATTCAAAGAGAGTGAGATGCCAGCTCCTTTCATTCAGTCAGTAGCTTCAATCATTTCTGGACGTTTTTCAATGGCAAAAATCAATGAATATTGTAAATGCACAAACAGTAATTTCTCCGCATTGCAAGGTGCAATTCTGAAATTTTTTGCTTTTTCCTGCTCCTCTTAGCATGATAAACAAGATTCAAAGAGAATGAGATGCCAGCTCCTTTCATTCAGTCAGTAGCTTCAATCATTTCTGGACGTTTTTCAATGGCAAAAATCAATGAATATTGTAAATGCACAAACAGTAATTTCTCCGCATTGCAAGGTGCAATTCTGAAATTTTTTGCTTTTTTCTGCTCCTCTTAGCATGATAAAAAAGATTCAAAGAGAGTGAGATGCCAGCTCCTTTCATTCAGTCAGTAGCTTCAAACATTTCTGGTATATGAATAACATGATGTTTTTCAATGGCAAAAATCAATGAATATTGTAAATGCACAAACAGTAATTTCTCCGCATTGCAAGGTGCAATTCTGAAATTTTTTGCTTTTTCCTGCTCCTCTAAGCATGATAAAGAAGATTCAAAGAGAGTGAGATGCCAGCTCCTTTCATTCAGTCAGTAGCTTCAATCATTTCTGGACGTTTTTCAATGGCAAAAATCAATGAATATTGTAAATGCACAAACAGTAATTTCTCCGCATTGCAAGGTGCAATTCTGAAATTTTTTGCTTTTTCCTGCTCCTCTTAGCATGATAAACAAGATTCAAAGAGAATGAGATGCCAGCTCCTTTCATTCAGTCAGTAGCTTCAATCATTTCTGGACGTTTTTCAATGGCAAAAATCAATGAATATTGTAAATGCACAAACAGTAATTTCTCCGCATTGCAAGGTGCAATTCTGAAATTTTTTGCTTTTTCCTGCTCCTCTTAGCATGATAAAGAAGATTCAAAGAGAGTGAGATGCCAGCTCCTTTCATTCAGTCAGTAGCTTCAAACATTTCTGGTATATGAATAACATGATGTTTTTCAATGGCAAAAATCAATGAATATTGTAAATGCACAAACAGTAATTTCTCCGCATTGCAAGGTGCAATTCTGAAATTTTTTGCTTTTTCCTGCTCCTCTTAGCATGATAAAGAAGATTCAAAGAGAGTGAGATGCCAGCTCCTTTCATTCAGTCAGTAGCTTCAATCATTTCTGGACGTTTTTCAATGGCAAAAATCAATGAATATTGTAAATGCACAAACAGTAATTTCTCCGCATTGCAAGGTGCAATTCTGAATTTTTTTGCTTTTTCCTGCTCCTCTTAGCATGATAAAGAAGATTCAAAGAGAGTGAGATGCCAGCTCCTTTCATTCAGTCAGTAGCTTCAAACATTTCTGGTATATGAATAACATGATGTTTTTCAATGGCAAAAATCAATGAATATTGTAAATGCACAAACAGTAATTTCTCCGCATTGCAAGGTGCAATTTTGAAATTTTTTGCTTTTTCCTGCTCCTCTTAGCATGATAAACAAGATTCAAAGAGAGTGAGATGCCAGCTCCTTTCATTCAGTCAGTAGCTTCAATCATTTCTGGACGTTTTTCAATGGCAAAAATCAATGAATATTGTAAATGCACAAACAGTAATTTCTCCGCATTGCAAGGTGCAATTCTGAATTTTTTTGCTTTTTCCTGCTCCTGTTAGCATGATAAACAAGATTCAAAGAGAGTGAGATGCCAGCTCCTTTCATTCAGTCAGTAGCTTCAATCATTTCTGGATGTTTTTCAATGGCAAAAATCAATGAATATTGTAAATGCACAAACAGTAATTTCTCCGCATTGCAAGGTGCAATTCTGAAATTTTTTGCTTTTTTCTGCTCCTCTTAGCATGATAAAGAAGATTCAAAGAGAGTGAGATGCCAGCTCCTTTCATTCAGTCAGTAGCTTCAAACATTTCTGGTATATGAATAACATGATGTTTTTCAATGGCAAAAATCAATGAATATTGTAAATGCACAAACAGTAATTTCTCCGCATTGCAAGGTGCAATTCTGAAATTTTTTGCTTTTTCCTGCTCCTCTTAGCATGATAAAGAAGATTCAAAGAGAGTGAGATGCCAGCTCCTTTCATTCAGTCAGTAGCTTCAAACATTTCTGGTATATGAATAACATGATGTTTTTCAATGGCAAAAATCAATGAATATTGTAAATGCACAAACAGTAATTTCTCCGCATTGCAAGGTGCAATTCTGAAATTTTTTGCTTTTTCCTGCTCCTCTTAGCATGATAAAGAAGATTCAAAGAGAGTGAGATGCCAGCTCCTTTCATTCAGTCAGTAGCTTCAAACATTTCTGGTATATGAATAACATGATGTTTTTCAATGGCAAAAATCAATGAATATTGTAAATGCACAAACAGTAATTTCTCCGCATTGCAAGGTGCAATTTTGAAATTTTTTGCTTCTTCCTGCTCCTCTTAGCATGATAAAGAAGATTCAAAGAGAGTGAGATGCCAGCTCCTTTCATTCAGTCAGTAGCTTCAATCATTTCTGGACGTTTTTCAATGGCAAAAATCAATGAATATTGTAAATCCACAAACAGTAATTTCTCCGCATTGCAAGGTGCAATTCTGAAATTTTTTGCTTTTTCCTGCTCCTCTTAGCATGATAAACAAGATTCAAAGAGAATGAGATGCCAGCTCCTTTCATTCAGTCAGTAGCTTCAATCATTTCTGGACGTTTTTCAATGGCAAAAATCAATGAATATTGTAAATGCACAAACAGTAATTTCTCCGCATTGCAAGGTGCAATTCTGAAATTTTTTGCTTTTTCCTGCTCCTCTTAGCATGATAAAGAAGATTCAAAGAGAGTGAGATGCCAGCTCCTTTCATTCAGTCAGTAGCTTCAAACATTTCTGGTATATGAATAACATGATGTTTTTCAATGGCAAAAATCAATGAATATTGTAAATGCACAAACAGTAATTTCTCCGCATTGCAAGGTGCAATTCTGAAATTTTTTGCTTTTTCCTGCTCCTCTTAGCATGATAAAGAAGATTCAAAGAGAGTGAGATGCCAGCTCCTTTCATTCAGTCAGTAGCTTCAATCATTTCTGGACGTTTTTCAATGGCAAAAATCAATGAATATTGTAAATGCACAAACAGTAATTTCTCCGCATTGCAAGGTGCAATTCTGAATATTTTTGCTTTTTCCTGCTCCTCTTAGCATGATAAAGAAGATTCAAAGAGAGTGAGATGCCAGCTCCTTTCATTCAGTCAGTAGCTTCAAACATTTCTGGTATATGAATAACATGATGTTTTTCAATGGCAAAAATCAATGAATATTGTAAATGCACAAACAGTAATTTCTCCGCATTGCAAGGTGCAATTTTGAAATTTTTTGCTTTTTCCTGCTCCTCTTAGCATGATAAAGAAGATTCAAAGAGAGTGAGATGCCAGCTCCTTTCATTCAGTCAGTAGCTTCAATCATTTCTGGACGTTTTTCAATGGCAAAAATCAATGAATATTGTAAATGCACAAACAGTAATTTCTCCGCATTGCAAGGTGCAATTCTGAATTTTTTTGCTTTTTCCTGCTCCTGTTAGCATGATAAACAAGATTCAAAGAGAGTGAGATGCCAGCTCCTTTCATTCAGTCAGTAGCTTCAATCATTTCTGGATGTTTTTCAATGGCAAAAATCAATGAATATTGTAAATGCACAAACAGTAATTTCTCCGCATTGCAAGGTGCAATTCTGAAATTTTTTGCTTTTTTCTGCTCCTCTTAGCATGATAAAGAAGATTCAAAGAGAGTGAGATGCCAGCTCCTTTCATTCAGTCAGTAGCTTCAAACATTTCTGGTATATGAATAACATGATGTTTTTCAATGGCAAAAATCAATGAATATTGTAAATGCACAAACAGTAATTTCTCCGCATTGCAAGGTGCAATTCTGAAATTTTTTGCTTTTTCCTGCTCCTCTTAGCATGATAAAGAAGATTCAAAGAGAGTGAGATGCCAGCTCCTTTCATTCAGTCAGTAGCTTCAAACATTTCTGGTATATGAATAACATGATGTTTTTCAATGGCAAAAATCAATGAATATTGTAAATGCACAAACAGTAATTTCTCCGCATTGCAAGGTGCAATTCTGAAATTTTTTGCTTTTTCCTGCTCCTCTTAGCATGATAAAGAAGATTCAAAGAGAGTGAGATGCCAGCTCCTTTCATTCAGTCAGTAGCTTCAAACATTTCTGGTATATGAATAACATGATGTTTTTCAATGGCAAAAATCAATGAATATTGTAAATGCACAAACAGTAATTTCTCCGCATTGCAAGGTGCAATTTTGAAATTTTTTGCTTTTTCCTGCTCCTCTTAGCATGATAAAGAAGATTCAAAGAGAGTGAGATGCCAGCTCCTTTCATTCAGTCAGTAGCTTCAATCATTTCTGGACGTTTTTCAATGGCAAAAATCAATGAATATTGTAAATGCACAAACAGTAATTTCTCCGCATTGCAAGGTGCAATTCTGAATTTTTTTGCTTTTTCCTGCTCCTGTTAGCATGATAAACAAGATTCAAAGAGAGTGAGATGCCAGCTCCTTTCATTCAGTCAGTAGCTTCAATCATTTCTGGATGTTTTTCAATGGCAAAAATCAATGAATATTGTAAATGCACAAACAGTAATTTCTCCGCATTGCAAGGTGCAATTCTGAAATTTTTTGCTTTTTTCTGCTCCTCTTAGCATGATAAAGAAGATTCAAAGAGAGTGAGATGCCAGCTCCTTTCATTCAGTCAGTAGCTTCAAACATTTCTGGTATATGAATAACATGATGTTTTTCAATGGCAAAAATCAATGAATATTGTAAATGCACAAACAGTAATTTCTCCGCATTGCAAGGTGCAATTCTGAAATTTTTTGCTTTTTCCTGCTCCTCTTAGCATGATAAAGAAGATTCAAAGAGAGTGAGATGCCAGCTCCTTTCATTCAGTCAGTAGCTTCAAACATTTCTGGTATATGAATAACATGATGTTTTTCAATGGCAAAAATCAATGAATATTGTAAATGCACAAACAGTAATTTCTCCGCATTGCAAGGTGCAATTCTGAAATTTTTTGCTTTTTCCTGCTCCTCTTAGCATGATAAAGAAGATTCAAAGAGAGTGAGATGCCAGCTCCTTTCATTCAGTCAGTAGCTTCAATCATTTCTGGACGTTTTTCAATGGCAAAAATCATTGAATATTGCAAATGCACAAACAGTAATTTCTCCGCATTGCAAGGTGCAATTCTGAAATTTTTTGCTTTTTCCTGCTCCTCTTAGCATGATAAAGAAGATTCAAAGAGAGTGAGATGCCAGCTCCTTTCATTCAGTCAGTAGCTTCAATCATTTCTGGTATATGAATAACATGATGTTTTTCAATGGCAAAAATCAATGAATATTGTAAATGCACAAACAGTAATTTCTCCGCATTGCAAGGTGCAATTCTGAAATTTTTTGCTTTTTCCTGCTCCTCTAAGCATGATAAAGAAGATTCAAAGAGAGTGAGATGCCAGCTCCTTTCATTCAGTCAGTAGCTTCAATCATTTCTGGACGTTTTTCAATGGCAAAAATCAATGAATATTGTAAATGCACAAACAGTAATTTCTCCGCATTGCAAGGTGCAATTCTGAAATTTTTTGCTTTTTCCTGCTCCTCTTAGCATGATAAAGAAGATTCAAAGAGTGTGAGATGCCAGCTCCTTTCATTCAGTCAGTAGCTTCAATCATTTCTGGACGTTTTTCAATGGCAAAAATCAATGAATATTGTAAATGCACAAACAGTAATTTCTCCGCATTGCAAGGTGCAATTCTGAAATTTTTTGCTTTTTCCTGCTCCTCTTAGCATGATAAAGAAGATTCAAAGAGAGTGAGATGCCAGCTCCTTTCATTCAGTCAGTAGCTTCAAACATTTCTGGTATATGAATAACATGATGTTTTTCAATGGCAAAAATCAATGAATATTGTAAATGCACAAACAGTAATTTCTCCGCATTGCAAGGTGCAATTCTGAAATTTTTTGCTTTTTCCTGCTCCTCTAAGCATGATAAAGAAGATTCAAAGAGAGTGAGATGCCAGCTCCTTTCATTCAGTCAGTAGCTTCAATCATTTCTGGACGTTTTTCAATGGCAAAAATCAATGAATATTGTAAATGCACAAACAGTAATTTCTCCGCATTGCAAGGTGCAATTCTGAAATTTTTTGCTTTTTCCTGCTCCTCTTAGCATGATAAACAAGATTCAAAGAGAATGAGATGCCAGCTCCTTTCATTCAGTCAGTAGCTTCAATCATTTCTGGACGTTTTTCAATGGCAAAAATCAATGAATATTGTAAATGCACAAACAGTAATTTCTCCGCATTGCAAGGTGCAATTCTGAAATTTTTTGCTTTTTCCTGCTCCTCTTAGCATGATAAAGAAGATTCAAAGAGAGTGAGATGCCAGCTCCTTTCATTCAGTCAGTAGCTTCAAACATTTCTGGTATATGAATAACATGATGTTTTTCAATGGCAAAAATCAATGAATATTGTAAATGCACAAACAGTAATTTCTCCGCATTGCAAGGTGCAATTCTGAAATTTTTTGGTTTTTCCTGCTCCTCTTAGCATGATAAACAAGATTCAAAGAGAATGAGATGCCAGCTCCTTTCATTCAGTCAGTAGCTTCAATCATTTCTGGACGTTTTTCAATGGCAAAAATCAATGAATATTGTAAATGCACAAACAGTAATTTCTCCGCATTGCAAGGTGCAATTCTGAAATTTTTTGCTTTTTCCTGCTCCTCTTAGCATGATAAAGAAGATTCAAAGAGAGTGAGATGCCAGCTCCTTTCATTCAGTCAGTAGCTTCAAACATTTCTGGTATATGAATAACATGATGTTTTTCAATGGCAAAAATCAATGAATATTGTAAATGCACAAACAGTAATTTCTCCGCATTGCAAGGTGCAATTCTGAAATTTTTTGCTTTTTCCTGCTCCTCTTAGCATGATAAAGAAGATTCAAAGAGAGTGAGATGCCAGCTCCTTTCATTCAGTCAGTAGCTTCAATCATTTCTGGACGTTTTTCAATGGCAAAAATCATTGAATATTGTAAATGCACAAACAGTAATTTCTCCGCATTGCAAGGTGCAATTCTGAAATTTTTTGCTTTTTCCTGCTCCTCTTAGCATGATAAAGAAGATTCAAAGAGAGTGAGATGCCAGCTCCTTTCATTCAGTCAGTAGCTTCAATCATTTCTGGTATATGAATAACATGATGTTTTTCAATGGCAAAAATCAATGAATATTGTAAATGCACAAACAGTAATTTCTCCGCATTGCAAGGTGCAATTCTGAAATTTTTTGCTTTTTCCTGCTCCTCTAAGCATGATAAAGAAGATTCAAAGAGAGTGAGATGCCAGCTCCTTTCATTCAGTCAGTAGCTTCAATCATTTCTGGACGTTTTTCAATGGCAAAAATCAATGAATATTGTAAATGCACAAACAGTAATTTCTCCGCATTGCAAGGTGCAATTCTGAAATTTTTTGCTTTTTCCTGCTCCTCTTAGCATGATAAACAAGATTCAAAGAGAGTGAGATGCCAGCTCCTTTCATTCAGTCAGTAGCTTCAATCATTTCTGGACGTTTTTCAATGGCAAAAATCAATGAATATTGTAAATGCACAAACAGTAATTTCTCCGCATTGCAAGGTGCAATTCTGAAATTTTTTGCTTTTTCCTGCTCCTCTTAGCATGATAAAGAAGATTCAAAGAGAGTGAGATGCCAGCTCCTTTCATTCAGTCAGTAGCTTCAAACATTTCTGGTATATGAATAACATGATGTTTTTCAATGGCAAAAATCAATGAATATTGTAAATGCACAAACAGTAATTTCTCCGCATTGCAAGGTGCAATTCTGAAATTTTTTGCTTTTTCCTGCTCCTCTAAGCATGATAAAGAAGATTCAAAGAGAGTGAGATGCCAGCTCCTTTCATTCAGTCAGTAGCTTCAATCATTTCTGGACGTTTTTCAATGGCAAAAATCAATGAATATTGTAAATGCACAAACAGTAATTTCTCCGCATTGCAAGGTGCAATTCTGAAATTTTTTGCTTTTTCCTGCTCCTCTTAGCATGATAAACAAGATTCAAAGAGAATGAGATGCCAGCTCCTTTCATTCAGTCAGTAGCTTCAATCATTTCTGGACGTTTTTCAATGGCAAAAATCAATGAATATTGTAAATGCACAAACAGTAATTTCTCCGCATTGCAAGGTGCAATTCTGAAATTTTTTGCTTTTTCCTGCTCCTCTTAGCATGATAAAGAAGATTCAAAGAGAGTGAGATGCCAGCTCCTTTCATTCAATCAGTAGCTTCAAACATTTCTGGTATATGAATAACATGATGTTTTTCAATGGCAAAAATCAATGAATATTGTAAATGCACAAACAGTAATTTCTCCGCATTGCAAGGTGCAATTCTGAAATTTTTTGCTTTTTCCTGCTCCTCTTAGCATGATAAAGAAGATTCAAAGAGAGTGAGATGCCAGTTCCTTTCATTCAGTCAGTAGCTTCAATCATTTCTGGACGTTTTTCAATGGCAAAAAACAATGAATATTGTAAATGCACAAACAGTAATTTCTCCGCATTGCAAGGTGCAATTCTGAAATTTTTTGCTTTTTCCTGCTCCTCTTAGCAAGATAAACAAGATTCAAAGAGAGTGAGATGCCAGCTCCTTTCATTCAGTCAGTAGCTTCAATCATTTCTGGACGTTTTTCAATGGCAAAAATCAATGAATATTGTAAATGCACAAACAGTAATTTCTCCGTATTGCAAGGTGCAATTCTGAAATTTTTTGCTTTTTCCTGCTCCTCTTAGCATGATAAAGAAGATTCAAAGAGAGTGAGATGCCACCTCCTTTCATTCAGTCAGTAGCTTCAATCATTTCTGGTATATGAATAACATGATGTTTTTCAATGGCAAAAATCAATGAATATTGTAAATGCACAAACAGTAATTTCTCCGCATTGCAAGGTGCAATTCTGAAATTTTTTGCTTTTTCCTGCTCCTCTAAGCATGATAAAGAAGATTCAAAGAGAGTGAGATGCCAGCTCCTTTCATTCAGTCAGTAGCTTCAATCATTTCTGGACGTTTTTCAATGGCAAAAATCAATGAATATTGTAAATGCACAAACAGTAATTTCTCCGCATTGCAAGGTGCAATTCTGAAATTTTTTGCTTTTTCCTGCTCCTCTTAGCATGATAAACAAGATTCAAAGAGAGTGAGATGCCAGCTCCTTTCATTCAGTCAGTAGCTTCAATCATTTCTGGACGTTTTTCAATGGCAAAAATCAATGAATATTATAAATGCACAAACAGTAATTTCTCCGCATTGCAAGGTGCAATTCTGAAATTTTTTGCTTTTTCCTGCTCCTCTTAGCATGATAAAGAAGATTCAAAGAGAGTGAGATGCCAGCTCCTTTCATTCAGTCAGTAGCTTCAAACATTTCTGGTATATGAATAACATGATGTTTTTCAATGGCAAAAATCAATGAATATTGTAAATGCACAAACAGTAATTTCTCCGCATTGCAAGGTGCAATTCTGAAATTTTTTGCTTTTTCCTGCTCCTCTAAGCATGATAAAGAAGATTCAAAGAGAGTGAGATGCCAGCTCCTTTCATTCAGTCAGTAGCTTCAATCATTTCTGGACGTTTTTCAATGGCAAAAATCAATGAATATTGTAAATGCACAAACAGTAATTTCTCCGCATTGCAAGGTGCAATTCTGAAATTTTTTGCTTTTTCCTGCTCCTCTTAGCATGATAAACAAGATTCAAAGAGAATGAGATGCCAGCTCCTTTCATTCAGTCAGTAGCTTCAATCATTTCTGGACGTTTTTCAATGGCAAAAAACAATGAATATTGTAAATGCACAAACAGTAATTTCTCCGCATTGCAAGGTGCAATTCTGAAATTTTTTGCTTTTTCCTGCTCCTCTTAGCATGATAAAGAAGATTCAAAGAGAGTGAGATGCCAGCTCCTTTCATTCAGTCAGTAGCTTCAAACATTTCTGGTATATGAATAACATGATGTTTTTCAATGGCAAAAATCAATGAATATTGTAAATGCACAAACAGTAATTTCTCCGCATTGCAAGGTGCAATTCTGAAATTTTTTGCTTTTTCCTGCTCCTCTTAGCATGATAAACAAGATTCAAAGAGAATGAGATGCCAGCTCCTTTCATTCAGTCAGTAGCTTCAATCATTTCTGGACGTTTTTCAATGGCAAAAATCAATGAATATTGTAAATGCACAAACAGTAATTTCTCCGCATTGCAAGGTGCAATTCTGAAATTTTTTGCTTTTTCCTGCTCCTCTTAGCATGATAAAGAAGATTCAAAGAGAGTGAGATGCCAGCTCCTTTCATTCAGTCAGTAGCTTCAAACATTTCTGGTATATGAATAACATGATGTTTTTCAATGGCAAAAATCAATGAATATTGTAAATGCACAAACAGTAATTTCTCCGCATTGCAAGGTGCAATTCTGAAATTTTTTGCTTTTTCCTGCTCCTCTTAGCATGATAAAGAAGATTCAAAGAGAGTGAGATGCCAGCTCCTTTCATTCAGTCAGTAGCTTCAATCATTTCTGGACGTTTTTCAATGGCAAAAATCATTGAATATTGTAAATGCACAAACAGTAATTTCTCCGCATTGCAAGGTGCAATTCTGAAATTTTTTGCTTTTTCCTGCTCCTCTTAGCATGATAAAGAAGATTCAAAGAGAGTGAGATGCCAGCTCCTTTCATTCAGTCAGTAGCTTCAATCATTTCTGGTATATGAATAACATGATGTTTTTCAATGGCAAAAATCAATGAATATTGTAAATGCACAAACAGTAATTTCTCCGCATTGCAAGGTGCAATTCTGAAATTTTTTGCTTTTTCCTGCTCCTCTAAGCATGATAAAGAAGATTCAAAGAGAGTGAGATGCCAGCTCCTTTCATTCAGTCAGTAGCTTCAATCATTTCTGGACGTTTTTCAATGGCAAAAATCAATGAATATTGTAAATGCACAAACAGTAATTTCTCCGCATTGCAAGGTGCAATTCTGAAATTTTTTGCTTTTTCCTGCTCCTCTTAGCATGATAAACAAGATTCAAAGAGAGTGAGATGCCAGCTCCTTTCATTCAGTCAGTAGCTTCAATCATTTCTGGACGTTTTTCAATGGCAAAAATCAATGAATATTGTAAATGCACAAACAGTAATTTCTCCGCATTGCAAGGTGCAATTCTGAAATTTTTTGCTTTTTCCTGCTCCTCTTAGCATGATAAAGAAGATTCAAAGAGAGTGAGATGCCAGCTCCTTTCATTCAGTCAGTAGCTTCAAACATTTCTGGTATATGAATAACATGATGTTTTTCAATGGCAAAAATCAATGAATATTGTAAATGCACAAACAGTAATTTCTCCGCATTGCAAGGTGCAATTCTGAAATTTTTTGCTTTTTCCTGCTCCTCTAAGCATGATAAAGAAGATTCAAAGAGAGTGAGATGCCAGCTCCTTTCATTCAGTCAGTAGCTTCAATCATTTCTGGACGTTTTTCAATGGCAAAAATCAATGAATATTGTAAATGCACAAACAGTAATTTCTCCGCATTGCAAGGTGCAATTCTGAAATTTTTTGCTTTTTCCTGCTCCTCTTAGCAAGATAAACAAGATTCAAAGAGAGTGAGATGCCAGTTCCTTTCATTCAGTCAGTAGCTTCAATCATTTCTGGACGTTTTTCAATGGCAAAAATCAATGAATATTGTAAATGCACAAACAGTAATTTCTCCGCATTGCAAGGTGCAATTCTGAAATTTTTTGCTTTTTCCTTCTCCTCTTAGCATGATAAAGAAGATTCAAAGAGAGTGAGATGCCAGCTCCTTTCATTCAGTCAGTAGCTTCAATCATTTCTGGACGTTTTTCAATGGCAAAAATCAATGAATATTGTAAATGCACAAACAGTAATTTCTCCGCATTGCAAGGTGCAATTCTGAAATTTTTTGCTTTTTCCTGCTCCTCTTAGCATGATAAAGAAGATTCAAAGAGAGTGAGATGCCAGCTCCTTTCATTCAGTCAGTAGCTTCAAACATTTCTGGTATATGAATAACATGATGTTTTTCAATGGCAAAAATCAATGAATATTGTAAATGCACAAACAGTAATTTCTCCGCATTGCAAGGTGCAATTCTGAAATTTTTTGCTTTTTCCTGCTCCTCTTAGCATGATAAAGAAGATTCAAAGAGAGTGAGATGCCAGCTCCTTTCATTCAGTCAGTAGCTTCAATCATTTCTGGACGTTTTTCAATGGCAAAAATGAATGAATATTGTAAATGCACAAACAGTAATTTCTCCGCATTGCAAGGTGCAATTCTGAAATTTTTTGCTTTTTCCTGCTCCTCTTAGCATGATAAAGAAGATTCAAAGAGAGTGAGATGCCAGCTCCTTTCATTCAGTCAGTAGCTTCAAACATTTCTGGTATATGAATAACATGATGTTTTTCAATGGCAAAAATCAATGAATATTGTAAATGCACAAACAGTAATTTCTCCGCATTGCAAGGTGCAATTCTGAAATTTTTTGCTTTTTCCTGCTCCTCTTAGCATGATAAAGAAGATTCAAAGAGAGTGAGATGCCAGCTCCTTTCATTCAGTAAGTAGCTTCAATCATTTCTGGACGTTTTTCAATGGCAAAAATCAATGAATATTGTAAATGCACAAACAGTAATTTCTCCGCATTGCAAGGTGCAATTCTGAAATTTTTTGCTTTTTCCTGCTCCTCTTAGCATGATAAACAAGATTCAAAGAGAGTGAGATGCCAGCTCCTTTCATTCAGTCAGTAGCTTCAATCATTTCTGGACGTTTTTCAATGGCAAAAATCAATGAATATTGTAACTGCACAAACAGTAATTTCTCCGCATTGCAAGGTGCAATTCTGAAATTTTTTGCTTTTTTCTGCTACTCTTAGCATGATAAAGAAGATTCAAAGAGAGTGAGATGCCAGCTCCTTTCATTCAGTCAGTAGCTTCAAACATTTCTGGTATATGAATAACATGATGTTTTTCAATGGCAAAAATCAATGAATATTGTAAATGCACAAACAGTAATTTCTCCGCATTGCAAGGTGCAATTCTGAAATTTTTTGCTTTTTCCTGCTCCTCTTAGCATGATAAAGAAGATTCAAAGAGAGTGAGATGCCAGCTCCTTTCATTCAGTCAGTAGCTTCAAACATTTCTGGTATATGAATAACATGATGTTTTTCAATGGCAAAAATCAATGAATATTGTAAATGCACAAACAGTAATTTCTCCGCATTGCAAGGTGCAATTCTGAAATTTTTTGCTTTTTCCTGCTCCTCTTAGCATGATAAAGAAGATTCAAAGAGAGTGAGATGCCAGCTCCTTTCATTCAGTAAGTAGCTTCAATCATTTCTGGACGTTTTTCAATGGCAAAAATCAATGAATATTGTAAATGCACAAACAGTAATTTCTCCGCATTGCAAGGTGCAATTCTGAAATTTTTTGCTTTTTCCTGCTCCTCTTAGCAAGATAAACAAGATTCAAAGAGAGTGAGATGCCAGCTCCTTTCATTCAGTCAGTAGCTCCAAACATTTCTGGTATATGAATAACATGATATTTTTCAATGGCAAAAATCAATGAATATTGTAAATGCACAAACAGTAATTTCTCCGCATTGAAAGGTGCAATTCTGAAATTTTTTGCTTTTTCCTGCTCCTCTTAGCATGATAAAGAAGATTCAAAGAGAGTGAGATGCCAGCTCCTTTCATTCAGTCAGTAGCTTCAATCATTTCTGGACGTTTTTCAATGGCAAAAATCAATGAATATTGTAAATGCACAAACAGTAATTTCTCCGCATTGCAAGGTGCAATTCTGAAATTTTTTGCTTTTTCCTGCTCCTCTTAGCATGATAAACAAGATTCAAACAGAGTGAGATGCCAGCTCCTTTCATTCAGTCAGTAGCTTCAATCATTTCTGGACGTTTTTCAATGGCAAAAATCAATGAATATTGTAAATGCACAAACAGTAATTTCTCCGCATTGCAAGGTGCAATTCTGAAATTTTTTGCTTTTTTCTACTAATCTTAGCATGATAAAGAAGATTCAAAGAGAGTGAGATGCCAGCTCCTTTCATTCAGTCAGTAGCTTCAAACATTTCTGGTATATGAATAACATGATGTTTTTCAATGGCAAAAATCAATGAATATTGTAAATGCACAAACATTGATTTCTCCGCATTGCAAGGTGCAATTCTGAAATTTTTTGCTTTTTCCTGCTCCACTTAGCATGATAAAGAAGATTCAAAGAGAGTGAGATGCCAGCTCCTTTCATTCAGTCAGTAGCTTCAAACATTTCTGGTATATGAATAACATGATGTTTTTCAATGGCAAAAATCAATGAATATTGTAAATGCACAAACAGTAATTTCTCCGCATTGCAAGGTGCAATTCTGAAATTTTTTGCTTTTTCCTGCTCCTCTTAGCATGATAAAGAAGATTCAAAGAGAGTGAGATGCCAGCTCCTTTCATTCAGTCAGTAGCTTCAAACATTTCTGGTATATGAATAACATGATGTTTTTCAATGGCAAAAATCAATGAATATTGTAAATGCACAAACAGTAATTTCTCCGCATTGCAAGGTGCAATTCTGAAATTTTTTGCTTTTTCCTGCTCCTCTTAGCATGATAAAGAAGATTCAAAGAGAGTGAGATGCCAGCTCCTTTCATTCAGTCAGTAGCTTCAATCATTTCTGGACGTTTTTCAATGGCAAAAATCAATGAATATTGTAAATGTACAAACAGTAATTTCTCCGCATTGCAAGGTGCAATTCTGAAATTTTTTGCTTTTTCCTGCTCCTCTTAGCAAGATAAACAAGATTCAAAGAGAGTGAGATGCCAGCTCCTTTCATTCAGTCAGTAGCTTCAATCATTTCTGGACGTTTTTCAATGGCAAAAATCAATGAATATTGTAAATGCACAAACAGTAATTTCTCCGCATTGCAAGGTGCAATTCTGAAATTTTTTGCTTTTTCCTGCTCCTCTTAGCATGATAAAGAAGATTCAAAGAGAGTGAGATGCCAGCTCCTTTCATTCAGTCAGTAGCTTCAAACATTTCTGGTATATGAATAACATGATGTTTTTCAATGGCAAAAATCAATGAATATTGTAAATGCACAAACAGTAATTTCTCCGCATTGCAAGGTGCAATTCTGAAATTTTTTGCTTTTTCCTGCTCCTCTTAGCATGATAAAGAAGATTCAAAGAGAGTGAGATGCCAGCTCCTTTCATTCAGTCAGTAGCTTCAAACATTTCTGGTATATGAATAACATGATGTTTTTCAATGGCAAAAATCAATGAATATTGTAAATGCACAAACAGTAATTTCTCCGCATTGCAAGGTGCAATTCTGAAATTTTTTGCTTTTTCCTGCTCCTCTTAGCATGATAAAGAAGATTCAAAGAGAGTGAGATGCCAGCTCCTTTCATTCAGTAAGTAGCTTCAATCATTTCTGGACGTTTTTCAATGGCAAAAATCAATGAATATTGTAAATGCACAAACAGTAATTTCTCCGCATTGCAAGGTGCAATTCTGAAATTTTTTGCTTTTTCCTGCTCCTCTTAGCAAGATAAACAAGATTCAAAGAGAGTGAGATGCCAGCTCCTTTCATTCAGTCAGTAGCTCCAAACATTTCTGGTATATGAATAACATGATATTTTTCAATGGCAAAAATCAATGAATATTGTAAATGCACAAACAGTAATTTCTCCGCATTGAAAGGTGCAATTCTGAAATTTTTTGCTTTTTCCTGCTCCTCTTAGCATGATAAAGAAGATTCAAAGAGAGTGAGATGCCAGCTCCTTTCATTCAGTCAGTAGCTTCAATCATTTCTGGACGTTTTTCAATGGCAAAAATCAATGAATATTGTAAATGCACAAACAGTAATTTCTCCGCATTGCAAGGTGCAATTCTGAAATTTTTTGCTTTTTCCTGCTCCTCTTAGCATGATAAACAAGATTCAAACAGAGTGAGATGCCAGCTCCTTTCATTCAGTCAGTAGCTTCAATCATTTCTGGACGTTTTTCAATGGCAAAAATCAATGAATATTGTAAATGCACAAACAGTAATTTCTCCGCATTGCAAGGTGCAATTCTGAAATTTTTTGCTTTTTTCTACTAATCTTAGCATGATAAAGAAGATTCAAAGAGAGTGAGATGCCAGCTCCTTTCATTCAGTCAGTAGCTTCAAACATTTCTGGTATATGAATAACATGATGTTTTTCAATGGCAAAAATCAATGAATATTGTAAATGCACAAACATTGATTTCTCCGCATTGCAAGGTGCAATTCTGAAATTTTTTGCTTTTTCCTGCTCCACTTAGCATGATAAAGAAGATTCAAAGAGAGTGAGATGCCAGCTCCTTTCATTCAGTCAGTAGCTTCAAACATTTCTGGTATATGAATAACATGATGTTTTTCAATGGCAAAAATCAATGAATATTGTAAATGCACAAACAGTAATTTCTCCGCATTGCAAGGTGCAATTCTGAAATTTTTTGCTTTTTCCTGCTCCTCTTAGCATGATAAAGAAGATTCAAAGAGAGTGAGATGCCAGCTCCTTTCATTCAGTCAGTAGCTTCAAACATTTCTGGTATATGAATAACATGATGTTTTTCAATGGCAAAAATCAATGAATATTGTAAATGCACAAACAGTAATTTCTCCGCATTGCAAGGTGCAATTCTGAAATTTTTTGCTTTTTCCTGCTCCTCTTAGCATGATAAAGAAGATTCAAAGAGAGTGAGATGCCAGCTCCTTTCATTCAGTCAGTAGCTTCAATCATTTCTGGACGTTTTTCAATGGCAAAAATCAATGAATATTGTAAATGTACAAACAGTAATTTCTCCGCATTGCAAGGTGCAATTCTGAAATTTTTTGCTTTTTCCTGCTCCTCTTAGCAAGATAAACAAGATTCAAAGAGAGTGAGATGCCAGCTCCTTTCATTCAGTCAGTAGCTTCAATCATTTCTGGACGTTTTTCAATGGCAAAAATCAATGAATATTGTAAATGCACAAACAGTAATTTCTCCGCATTGCAAGGTGCAATTCTGAAATTTTTTGCTTTTTCCTGCTCCTCTTAGCATGATAAAGAAGATTCAAAGAGAGTGAGATGCCAGCTCCTTTCATTCAGTCAGTAGCTTCAATCATTTCTGGACGTTTTTCAATGGCAAAAATCAATGAATATTGTAAATGCACAAACAGTAATTTCTCCGCATTGCAAGGTGCAATTCTGAAATTTTTTGCTTTTTCCTGCTCCTCTTAGCATGATAAAGAAGATTCAAAGAGAGTGAGATGCCAGCTCCTTTCATTCAGTCAGTAGCTTCAATCATTTCTGGACGTTTTTCAATGGCAAAAATCATTGAATATTGTAAATGCACAAACAGTAATTTCTCCGCATTGCAAGGTGCAATTCTGAAATTTTTTGCTTTTTCCTGCTCCTCTTAGCATGATAAAGAAGATTCAAAGAGAGTGAGATGCCAGCTCCTTTCATTCAGTCAGTAGCTTCAATCATTTCTGGTATATGAATAACATGATGTTTTTCAATGGCAAAAATCAATGAATATTGTAAATGCACAAACAGTAATTTCTCCGCATTGCAAGGTGCAATTCTGAAATTTTTTGCTTTTTCCTGCTCCTCTAAGCATGATAAAGAAGATTCAAAGAGAGTGAGATGCCAGCTCCTTTCATTCAGTCAGTAGCTTCAATCATTTCTGGACGTTTTTCAATGGCAAAAATCAATGAATATTGTAAATGCACAAACAGTAATTTCTCCGCATTGCAAGGTGCAATTCTGAAATTTTTTGCTTTTTCCTGCTCCTCTTAGCATGATAAACAAGATTCAAAGAGAGTGAGATGCCAGCTCCTTTCATTCAGTCAGTAGCTTCAATCATTTCTGGACGTTTTTCAATGGCAAAAATCAATGAATATTGTAAATGCACAAACAGTAATTTCTCCGCATTGCAAGGTGCAATTCTGAAATTTTTTGCTTTTTCCTGCTCCTCTTAGCATGATAAAGAAGATTCAAAGAGAGTGAGATGCCAGCTCCTTTCATTCAGTCAGTAGCTTCAAACATTTCTGGTATATGAATAACATGATGTTTTTCAATGGCAAAAATCAATGAATATTGTAAATGCACAAACAGTAATTTCTCCGCATTGCAAGGTGCAATTCTGAAATTTTTTGCTTTTTCCTGCTCCTCTAAGCATGATAAAGAAGATTCAAAGAGAGTGAGATGCCAGCTCCTTTCATTCAGTCAGTAGCTTCAATCATTTCTGGACGTTTTTCAATGGCAAAAATCAATGAATATTGTAAATGCACAAACAGTAATTTCTCCGCATTGCAAGGTGCAATTCTGAAATTTTTTGCTTTTTCCTGCTCCTCTTAGCATGATAAACAAGATTCAAAGAGAATGAGATGCCAGCTCCTTTCATTCAGTCAGTAGCTTCAATCATTTCTGGACGTTTTTCAATGGCAAAAATCAATGAATATTGTAAATGCACAAACAGTAATTTCTCCGCATTGCAAGGTGCAATTCTGAAATTTTTTGCTTTTTCCTGCTCCTCTTAGCATGATAAAGAAGATTCAAAGAGAGTGAGATGCCAGCTCCTTTCATTCAGTCAGTAGCTTCAAACATTTCTGGTATATGAATAACATGATGTTTTTCAATGGCAAAAATCAATGAATATTGTAAATGCACAAACAGTAATTTCTCCGCATTGCAAGGTGCAATTCTGAAATTTTTTGCTTTTTCCTGCTCCTCTTAGCATGATAAAGAAGATTCAAAGAGAGTGAGATGCCAGTTCCTTTCATTCAGTCAGTAGCTTCAATCATTTCTGGACGTTTTTCAATGGCAAAAATCAATGAATATTGTAAATGCACAAACAGTAATTTCTCCGCATTGCAAGGTGCAATTCTGAAATTTTTTGCTTTTTCCTGCTCCTCTTAGCAAGATAAACAAGATTCAAAGAGAGTGAGATGCCAGCTCCTTTCATTCAGTCAGTAGCTTCAATCATTTCTGGACGTTTTTCAATGGCAAAAATCAATGAATATTGTAAATGCACAAACAGTAATTTCTCCGCATTGCAAGGTGCAATTCTGAAATTTTTTGCTTTTTCCTTCTCCTCTTAGCATGATAAAGAAGATTCAAAGAGAGTGAGATGCCAGCTCCTTTCATTCAGTCAGTAGCTTCAATCATTTCTGGACGTTTTTCAATGGCAAAAATCAATGAATATTGTAAATGCACAAACAGTAATTTCTCCGCATTGCAAGGTGCAATTCTGAAATTTTTTGCTTTTTCCTGCTCCTCTTAGCATGATAAAGAAGATTCAAAGAGAGTGAGATGCCAGCTCCTTTCATTCAGTCAGTAGCTTCAAACATTTCTGGTATATGAATAACATGATGTTTTTCAATGGCAAAAATCAATGAATATTGTAAATGCACAAACAGTAATTTCTCCGCATTGCAAGGTGCAATTCTGAAATTTTTTGCTTTTTCCTGCTCCTCTTAGCATGATAAAGAAGATTCAAAGAGAGTGAGATGCCAGCTCCTTTCATTCAGTCAGTAGCTTCAATCATTTCTGGACGTTTTTCAATGGCAAAAATCAATGAATATTGTAAATGCACAAACAGTAATTTCTCCGCATTGCAAGGTGCAATTCTGAAATTTTTTGCTTTTTCCTGCTCCTCTTAGCATGATAAAGAAGATTCAAAGAGAGTGAGATGCCAGCTCCTTTCAATCAGTCAGTAGCTTCAAACATTTCTGGTATATGAATAACATGATGTTTTTCAATGGCAAAAATCAATGAATATTGTAAATGCACAAACAGTAATTTCTCCGCATTGCAAGGTGCAATTCTGAAATTTTTTGCTTTTTCCTGCTCCTCTTAGCATGATAAAGAAGATTCAAAGAGAGTGAGATGCCAGCTCCTTTCATTCAGTAAGTAGCTTCAATCATTTCTGGACGTTTTTCAATGGCAAAAATCAATGAATATTGTAAATGCACAAACAGTAATTTCTCCGCATTGCAAGGTGCAATTCTGAAATTTTTTGCTTTTTCCTGCTCCTCTTAGCATGATAAACAAGATTCAAAGAGAGTGAGATGCCAGCTCCTTTCATTCAGTCAGTAGCTTCAATCATTTCTGGACGTTTTTCAATGGCAAAAATCAATGAATATTGTAACTGCACAAACAGTAATTTCTCCGCATTGCAAGGTGCAATTCTGAAATTTTTTGCTTTTTCCTGCTCCTCTTAGCATGATAAAGAAGATTCAAAGAGAGTGAGATGCCAGCTCCTTTCATTCAGTCAGTAGCTTCAAACATTTCTGGTATATGAATAACATGATATTTTTCAATGGCAAAAATCAATGAATATTGTAAATGCACAGTAATTTCTCCGCATTGAAAGGTGCAATTCTGAAATTTTTTGCTTTTTCCTGCTCCTCTTAGCATGATAAAGAAGATTCAAAGAGAGTGAGATGCCAGCTCCTTTCATTCAGTCAGTAGCTTCAATCATTTCTGGACGTTTTTCAATGGCAAAAATCAATGAATATTGTAAATGCACAAACAGTAATTTCTCCGCATTGCAAGGTGCAATTCTGAAATTTTTTGCTTTTTCCTGCTCCTCTTAGCATGATAAACAAGATTCAAACAGAGTGAGATGCCAGCTCATTTCATTCAGTCAGTAGCTTCAATCATTTCTGGACGTTTTTCAATGGCAAAAATCAATGAATATTGTAAATGCACAAACAGTAATTTCTCCGCATTGCAAGATGCAATTCTGAAATTTTTTGCTTTTTTCTGCTACTCTTAGCATGATAAAGAAGATTCAAAGAGAGTGAGATGCCAGCTCCTTTCATTCAGTCAGTAGCTTCAAACATTTCTGGTATATGAATAACATGATGTTTTTCAATGGCAAAAATCAATGAATATTGTAAATGCACAAACAGTAATTTCTCCGCATTGCAAGGTGCAATTCTGAAATTTTTTGCTTTTTCCTGCTCCTCTTAGCATGATAAAAAAGATTCAAAGAGAGTGAGATGCCAGCTCCTTTCATTCAGTCAGTAGCTTCAAACATTTCTGATATATGAATAACATGATGTTTTTCAATGGCAAAAATCAATGAATATTGTAAATGCACAAACAGTAATTTCTCCGCATTGCAAGGTGCAATTCTGAAATTTTTTGCTTTTTCCTGCTCCTCTTAGCATGATAAAGAAGATTCAAAGAGAGTGAGATGCCAGCTCCTTTCATTCAGTAAGTAGCTTCAATCATTTCTGGACGTTTTTCAATGGCAAAAATCAATGAATATTGTAAATGCACAAACAGTAATTTCTCCGCATTGCAAGGTGCAATTCTGAAATTTTTTGCTTTTTCCTGCTCCTCTTAGCAAGATAAACAAGATTCAAAGAGAGTGAGATGCCAGCTCCTTTCATTCAGTCAGTAGCTCCAAACATTTCTGGTATATGAATAACATGATATTTTTCAATCGCAAAAATCAATGAATATTGTAAATGCACAAACAGTAATTTCTCCGCATTGAAAGGTGCAATTCTGAAATTTTTTGCTTTTTCCTGCTCCTCTTAGCATGATAAAGAAGATTCAAAGAGAGTGAGATGCCAGCTCCTTTCATTCAGTCAGTAGCTTCAATCATTTCTGGACGTTTTTCAATGGCAAAAATCAATGAATATTGTAAATGCACAAACAGTAATTTCTCCGCATTGCAAGGTGCAATTCTGAAATTTTTTGCTTTTTCCTGCTCCTCTTAGCATGATAAAGAAGATTCAAAGAGAGTGAGATGCCAGCTCCTTTCATTCAGTCAGTAGCTTCAAACATTTCTGGTATATGAATAACATGATGTTTTTCAATGGCAAAAATCAATGAATATTGTAAATGCACAAACAGTAATTTTGCGCATTGCAAGGTGCAATTCTGAAATTTTTTGCTTTTTCCTGCTCCTCTTAGCATGATAAAGAAGATTCAAAGAGAGTGAGATGCCAGCTCCTTTCATTCAGTAAGTAGCTTCAATCATTTCTGGACGTTTTTCAATGGCAAAAATCAATGAATATTGTAAATGCACAAACAGTAATTTCTCCGCATTGCAAGGTGCAATTCTGAAATTTTTTGCTTTTTCCTGCTCCTCTTAGCATGATAAACAAGATTCAAAGAGAGTGAGATGCCAGCTCCTTTCATTCAGTCAGTAGCTTCAATCATTTCTGGACGTTTTTCAATGGCAAAAATCAATGAATATTGTAACTGCACAAACAGTAATTTCTCCGCATTGCAAGGTGCAATTCTGAAATTTTTTGCTTTTTCCTGCTCCTCTTAGCATGATAAAGAAGATTCAAAGAGAGTGAGATGCCAGCTCCTTTCATTCAGTCAGTAGCTTCAAACATTTCTGGTATATGAATAACATGATATTTTTCAATGGCAAAAATCAATGAATATTGTAAATGCACAGTAATTTCTCCGCATTGAAAGGTGCAATTCTGAAATTTTTTGCTTTTTCCTGCTCCTCTTAGCATGATAAAGAAGATTCAAAGAGAGTGAGATGCCAGCTCCTTTCATTCAGTCAGTAGCTTCAATCATTTCTGGACGTTTTTCAATGGCAAAAATCAATGAATATTGTAAATGCACAAACAGTAATTTCTCCGCATTGCAAGGTGCAATTCTGAAATTTTTTGCTTTTTCCTGCTCCTCTTAGCATGATAAACAAGATTCAAACAGAGTGAGATGCCAGCTCCTTTCATTCAGTCAGTAGCTTCAATCATTTCTGGACGTTTTTCAATGGCAAAAATCAATGAATATTGTAAATGCACAAACAGTAATTTCTCCGCATTGCAAGATGCAATTCTGAAATTTTTTGCTTTTTTCTGCTACTCTTAGCATGATAAAGAAGATTCAAAGAGAGTGAGATGCCAGCTCCTTTCATTCAGTCAGTAGCTTCAAACATTTCTGGTATATGAATAACATGATGTTTTTCAATGGCAAAAATCAATGAATATTGTAAATGCACAAACAGTAATTTCTCCGCATTGCAAGGTGCAATTCTGAAATTTTTTGCTTTTTCCTGCTCCTCTTAGCATGATAAAGAAGATTCAAAGAGAGTGAGATGCCAGCTCCTTTCATTCAGTCAGTAGCTTCAAACATTTCTGGTATATGAATAACATGATGTTTTTCAATGGCAAAAATCAATGAATATTGTAAATGCACAAACAGTAATTTCTCCGCATTGCAAGGTGCAATTCTGAAATTTTTTGCTTTTTCCTGCTCCTCTTAGCATGATAAAGAAGATTCAAAGAGAGTGAGATGCCAGCTCCTTTCATTCAGTAAGTAGCTTCAATCATTTCTGGACGTTTTTCAATGGCAAAAATCAATGAATATTGTAAATGCACAAACAGTAATTTCTCCGCATTGCAAGGTGCAATTCTGAAATTTTTTGCTTTTTCCTGCTCCTCTTAGCAAGATAAACAAGATTCAAAGAGAGTGAGATGCCAGCTCCTTTCATTCAGTCAGTAGCTCCAAACATTTCTGGTATATGAATAACATGATATTTTTCAATGGCAAAAATCAATGAATATTGTAAATGCACAAACAGTAATTTCTCCGCATTGAAAGGTGCAATTCTGAAATTTTTTGCTTTTTCCTGCTCCTCTTAGCATGATAAAGAAGATTCAAAGAGAGTGAGATGCCAGCTCCTTTCATTCAGTCAGTAGCTTCAATCATTTCTGGACGTTTTTCAATGGCAAAAATCAATGAATATTGTAAATGCACAAACAGTAATTTCTCCGCATTGCAAGGTGCAATTCTGAAATTTTTTGCTTTTTCCTGCTCCTCTTAGCATGATAAACAAGATTCAAAAAGAGTGAGATGCCAGCTCCTTTCATTCAGTCAGTAGCTTCAATCATTTCTGGACGTTTTTCAATGGCAAAAATCAATGAATATTGTAAATGCACAAACAGAAATTTCTCCGCATTGCAAGGTGCAATTCTGAAATTTTTTGCTTTTTTCTACTAATCTTAGCATGATAAAGAAGATTCAAAGAGAGTGAGATGCCAGCTCCTTTCATTCAGTCAGTAGCTTCAAACATTTCTGGTATATGAATAACATGATGTTTTTCAATGGCAAAAATCAATGAATATTGTAAATGCACAAACAGTAATTTCTCCGCATTGCAAGGTGCAATTCTGAAATTTTTTGCTTTTTCCTGCTCCTCTTAGCATGATAAAGAAGATTCAAAGAGAGTGAGATGCCAGCTCCTTTCATTCAGTCAGTAGCTTCAAACATTTCTGGTATATGAATAACATGATGTTTTTCAAAGGCAAAAATCAATGAATATTGTAAATGCACAAACAGTAATTTCTCCGCATTGCAAGGTGCAATTCTGAAATTTTTTGCTTTTTCCTGCTCCTCTTAGCAAGATAAACAAGATTCAAAGAGAGTGAGATGCCAGCTCATTTCATTCAGTCAGTAGCTTCAATCATTTCTGGACGTTTTTCAATGGCAAAAATCAATGAATATTGTAAATGCACAAACAGTAATTTCTCCGCATTGCAAGGTGCAATTCTGAAATTTTTTGCTTTTTCCTGCTCCTCTTAGCATGATAAAGAAGATTCAAAGAGAGTGAGATGCCAGCTCCTTTCATTCAGTCAGTA